>NC_059110.1:128277483-128899755 GCF_020740685.1 Jaculus jaculus
TAGGCTGAAAGTCAAATCTGCCCCCAGTGATTCCTCCTCTAGCTAGGTGGCTGGAGAGAAGTTTTTTAAAAAACGCCTGAGTTTATTGGAAGATGTACATTCAAACTTCCACAAGAGGTGTGCTTTGTCATGATTTGAAATTCCCACTAGGCTGTTGCTGATTGACTGTGCCACAATAAAGTAAAATATGTACTAAATGGACCTAACACTTCATACTTTCAAATCTCAATGCATGATTGAATACCAGTTGATGTATATTTTTATCTGTATCAGTGCAGACATGTTTAACATCATTTACCCCCAGTTGTCTCCTTTTACTATCTAGAGATATTTAAGCAATCTTGCTGACATTTTTTTCTGAAATGTAACATGGAAATTAAAATTTCCAAGATTTTCATTTGACTTAAAATTGATAAAGGTGTAGTACACAAAATACATATAAAAGTTATGAATTTTTTAAAGAAATTTATATTTGGTTTCTTTGTGAAGTTCTCAGATGACTTAATATTTCAAACATACTACTTAAAGGATTTTTTTGTCCTTAAGTCTTTTTCAATATATTTTATGTACAAACCTACAGTATATGCCTGTTTTTAATATTTAAACACCATATATACATCCTATCTTTTATATATTATAGCTCATCTCAGCATAGCATTTTTCTTATTTATTCATTTACTTATCTATTGTGTTGAGGTGCATGTGTATATACTTACTTGTATGTGTTTGTGTGTACATTTGTGAGCAGATGCACATGCATATGGGTTTGTATATATATGCACACACACATATATGTAGGTGCATATGTATATGTATATGTGTGCATGTGGAGTTCAACATTGGGTGTATTCTTCCATTGCTCTCCATCTTTATCTTTGGGACAAGGCCTTTCATCGAGCCAACCACTCACTGATTCTGCTAGACCAGCTAGCCGGCGAACCCCAGGGGAGCCTTGTCTCCACCTCCCCAGCAGTAGAACTCAGGTTCTCGTTCGTGTGTGGCAAGAAACTACTGGGCCATCTCCCTAGTTCCTCAACATAATTCATCAATAAAGAAATAGAAATACAAACATGGAAAGGGAACTGCCTTTTCTTTTCTTTTCACCAACTTATAAGTCATTTTACACATCTGAAGGGATGTACACAGCTAATATGGAGATTCATGTTTTAAAAGCTTGGAGGAGACAGCTCACTGCTCATGGTTTCTGCTCCTTCTGTATCAGACATCATGATTGTTTGACTTTACATTCTGAGATGAAACACCCAACCAAAAGCAGATGATGAGAGGAAAGGATGTATTTTGGTTTACAGTTTCAAGGGGAAGCTCTGTGATGGCTGAGCAGAGCATGGCATGAGCAGAGGGTGGACATCATTCCTTGTGGCATCTGGTGGAAGGGAGCAGTGAGAGAGTGGGCCAAACTCTAGCAATGGGAGCTGGCTATAACACCCGAGAACCTGCTTCCAGCAACACACCCCCTTCTTCAAGGCTCTGACTCTCAAATTGCCATAGCTGGGGACCACACATTCAGAACACATAAGTTTATGGTGGACATCTGATTCAAACAACCATAGTGATCATTGAAAAGAAATGATATAGATTATTTAAATTGCATCAAACTCTTAGTGGTCTTTCTGGAAGTTATTTGAAATAGTTTATAGTTAGTTGTTATGATTGGATATTTTGAAAAAAACATTAGGTCTTTTTGTTTTTGCTTATGTTTCTTCTGACTTTCAGCTTTCCGTGGAGTAATGAGGCAGCTTGGATAAGGGAAGAACCATCACTTTGGTGCAGTGCATTACTTTTCCCTGTGGTCAGTCATTCTACTTCTGTGATATGTTATGCTACCTCAGCGACCTTCATGAACTGATAACTGTCTGTCTCAAGCATTTGTGAGGCTGCTCTTAAGTTTGCTTTTGGAGATATATCAACACAGGGTTTTTGCTTGTGAATGTTACCGTAAAGAAACTGCTCGCAAACAGGAAAGTATATCCTTGTTAGTTTATTATTTTTTTTACAAGTTCATACATGTATAAAATATATTTTGGTCATATTCACTCTCTGAATACCCTCTCTTACCGCCCTCTGACCAAAGCTCTTCTTCCGAACTAACCCTTCCAACTTTCATGACTGATTATTTTTTGCTGAGCAACTAAGTTAAGTTGGTGTTACTTGCGCAAGCATGGCTAAGGTGTTATTGACTGGAGTATAGGCAACTCATCAGTGGCTCCATCATTGAAGAATGTGACTCCACTCTCCTCGTCAACGATTAGCTGCTTTAACTACTCTGGTGTGGGATGTTCATGATTCAATCTTGTACAGTCACAGCTGCTATGAATTCATGAGTGTAACCATGCTATATTGTAGACAGAAGACATCATTCTAAAGCACATTCCCCCTCCTCCATCTCTTACAGTATTTCTGTTCTCTCTGCAAGAATGTTCCCTGAGTCTTAGATGGGCTGGTTGAGATGTCCTAGTTAGGGCTGATCTCACAATAGTCACATATTATCAGGAGCTTTGTCAGCTGTACAACTCTGCATTGACCTCTGTCCACTGCAGGAAGAAGAAAAGCATTGTCTACCCTACATTCCTCCAGTCCCATCCATAACCTCTACCAATTGATAAATGTTTTTGCTGTCTAATTAGAACAAAAATATTCACCTAAGAAGCATTCCCTAAGAAACAGGGTCATATTTGATAGTGAGAGTCACAGCTTCTAATTGATAAGACATAAGGCTTCATGAAGAAAAAAATCATCCTTGTGTTATCTGTCGCCCAGGCCTTCAAGGTTCTTCTCAGTAAGCATGATCAGAAACTCTTTATTTCCAAGGGTTATTGCCCTTTATGATTTAAACCAACATTGTGATACTAGTGTGTGTTTGATGAAGTGTTTTCCTTTTGTGGGCAAAGGGAGCCCCATGAGTCCACTCAAGGGCAGCAAATTGATTTAGTGGAGAGACTTGTGTAAGAGAGTTTTGAAACAAATATTTCCTTCTTTGACCCCATACTTCACGCTATCATGTGCACACACCTACTCAGAGCCCTCAGGTATAAAATTAGAAGGGACAGAAATAATAAAAGCAGGGAAAAATATGCGATAACATTTCTAAAAATAATTCTACTAACAGAACTAGGTGATTTTGAAACCAGCAAGGGGGTGTTAAGTCCTCTTCACATCTAGTTTCTCAATTGTTCGGTGTTGACGCTGCTTCTGGGCCTCAACCAGGACTTTGTGTTTCTCAATAATCTTCCTGTGTGACGCTTGAAGATTGCCCAATACATGATGCTCTCTTTCTTTTTATATCCAAGAAAAGTATATGTTCTCACTTCACTTCCTTCAGTGCTAACTTCCTCCTCCTCTCAGTATCATTCCTTACTTCCACCTAACATGCAGGGTCAGTGTGTGGTCAGGTTGTGAAATTTGTCGTCTTTTCTGGGTGCTTCTCCAGTTTCCATCACATCTCTGTTGCCCTGATGAGAAGTTTCATTTTTAATTGTAAAATATTTTAGCTGGGCATAGTGACACCTGCCTTTAATCCCAGTACTAGGGACACAAAAGTGGTAACATCGCTGAGAGTTTGAGGTCAGTATGGCACTACAGAATGAGTTTCGGGTCAGCCTGATCTATAGTGAGACCCTATCTTGAAAAAAAACAAAAACAGACATACATAAAACCAAACTGGTATGTGTGTGTGTGTATGTGGTATATCCATATTTGCATGCTAATGTGGAGGCCAGAGTATGATGTCAAGTGTCCTCTTTATCATGACTCTACATTATTTCCTTGAGACAGAATCTTTTAATCAACCCAGAGCTCCCCATATTTTGGTTAGACTCTTGACCAAGACACCCCAATGATCCTCCTGTCTTTGTCCCAGTAGCATTGTGATCACAGGCATGCATGGATATAGCCATATAATCTATATATCTGTATCTAGCCATATATGTATGTATATATAGATATAGATGTACATAGATAGATAGATAGATAGATAGATAGATAGATAGATAGATAGATAGATAGATGTGTGTGTGTGCGCGCACACACGCATGTGCTTGCGCATGCATGCTGGGAAATTAATTCTGGCCCTCATGCTTACTCAGCAAGCACTTTTACCTGCTGAGTCATCTCCTTGTCACTATTGGGAAGATGTGTAAAAAACTTATTTTCCTTATTCTCTGCATCTCCTAACAACTAAAATGTCTGACTGGTGAGAGAGAAGTGAGAGGAAAAGACAATCTTAGTCAGAAAGAGTCAAACTTGCCTAATGAAAGAAGCTGTCTGCAAGTGAAAAGACTCTTGGGTAAGGGGACACTATAAGACAGTTTCTGGTAACAGCTTTAAAAGATGCCTGGAATGGATTATGCAGCACAAGTAAGTTGGTTCCCAAGGAGTTAAAACACACACATACATATATACACACATGATTGTGCAAAGTGCGAAAGGTACAGAAAAAAAGAAATCAAAACATAAGTTTCTTTGTTTCCTGAGTCCTGAAAATGTGACCAGCATCTATCATCCTTTCTCCCTACGGTTATATAAATGTCTTATGTCAGCATCTGGAGGCATCAGTGTCAGTCATAATTTACTACAGTGATTTAAATCTTCCAAGGGGATCCTAGCACCCTTCACCCAGAGCAGGACAAAAGTGAGGCAGAACTGGTCTGTGAGGTGCACAGACCCGACATGCTGCCTCTTGCCCTGTCATTTCTTCCTCAGCCATCCAGTTCCTCGTGGCCACCCTCTAGCACACAGGTTCCCTTGACTCATGCAGCCTCCTGGGAATGTTCACTCTTTTTCTGTGGATGCCTCTTTGATCTGATGGTCATGTGATTTTATCTCTTATGTTTTTCCTTGGTTGTCACTTTCACAATAACATTTTAGTTCCTACCCATGTTATTCTGTTGATCTTGTAGACATTTAAACATGGCCATCTTCTCACAAGTTTGAGGTCTTCTTGCTTCTACTTCAGTCAATGGACAGGAGTAAGACTAGTATAATTTCTTTAAATACTTTTTTATAGAAGCCCCTAAAACTGCATTTATTTTAATTTCTTTAAATGTTTTATCTATTTGCAAGCAAAGGGAGAGTGGGAGAGAGAGAGAGAGAACCAGGGCCTGTTGCCACTACAAATTAACTAAAGATGAATGCACCACTTCCTTCATGGCTCCATGTGGGCACTTGGGAATTGAACCTGGGTCATTAGACTTTGCAAGAAGGCATCCTAACTGCTGAACCCTCACTACCGTCCCTATTTTTGTTAGATTATATCCCCATATCTTTCACTCAATAGATCTCTTCCTTCTCCCTTCCTTTTAATTATGTTATGAAGGTTGGCACTTTTGTTGATATGTATTCACTGTACATAGTAAAGAGTTACATAAAGATATTTTCATGAAGCATATCATACACCTTGAACAGGTCTCCCTTGACACCACCCTTCTTCCCCCCTTTCTCCTTAATCCCTACTTCCGCAAGCCCCTTTTGCTCCTCTGAACAGTTTCACTTCTATTCCATGTGTGCATATAAGACTTTGTGATGTCTGTATATGAAATTCAATCCACGAAAGAGAAAAAAAAAACATGTACTCTTTGTCTTTCTGACACAACCGAACAGATTTCATTAATATTGTCATCTCCCTTTGCCTCCATTTTTTTCTGAAAATTATACAGTTTAGTTCTCTTTTATAGCTGAATACAATTCCATTGTATACACAACACATTTTTTTTTTAATCCTTGCATCTGTTGAGGAAAACCTGGGATGATTCTGTAACTTGGTAATTGTGAATATCCTGTAATACATATCAGAGTGACACAGGTACTATATTGACTTAGATTCTTCCATGTCCATTTCCAGAATTACTGCCACTGGCTCATGAATTAGTTCTGGTAGTGTTCATAGAAAGTTCCACAATGGTTTCCACAGTGGCTGGACTGTGATACGACCACCAGCAGTGTTCGAGCATTCCCTTTGAGCACATGCTCTCCAGCTGCCATGCTGACCGTCACTTTGCCTTCCTGCTGTCTCTTACTCTGGTGACCAATCTGCTCATTTTAGACTTCTTAATTCTGGATTGTGCCTTTCTCATATTATTGCCAAATATACCTGTATCTTTGAGAAAATTTTTACAAATAACACATTCATCAAAATGGTTAAAAATCCATATCTCCTTAACAGTCCTCAGAAGAGCAACCCACATGCTGGGATTCAGACTCTAAAAGGCACTTTCATTGCTTCCTGTATGATACTTTCCGTGTGTAGCAGCTGAGATGTTGGGAGAGAACTTGGGTCTTAGAGATATTTCTTCTTTTGTTACTACACAGAAAAATTCATAGCAACTGGAACCCATCACAATTTCTCAAACAATATCAGTTATCTCTTAAAGAGAATGCCTTATATAAATATTAAAGGTCAACAAGGAAGATGGTCTTCCAGTTCTTCAGGGTTTTGGAGTGCTTACTTCTTTTTCCAGTTCCTGAATGACAGAAGCAGAGAGGAGAAACAGTGAGTGCTCTGACAGCTGAAGTCTTAAGATAAGCACAATTTCAATGGAGGAGGTATAGTGCAAGAATTAGAACAGTGATTGCAATTAAATTAAATCATCTTGATTTCGATGACAGATGGCATTATCTGCCTAGACTTATAGATTGCTGAATTCCTTGTCTGTTCCATCTCACAGTTGTAAATTATCATGCACTTGTTTAGTATATATTCCATGACTCGGCCAGATAAAGATGAGAAAAGAGCAATATTTTCTTTGACTGTTAACATCTCTTCACTTTAAAAATATGTAATACATATTTGAGGCAAGCCCAACAGACTGCCCTCATTTTTATATGAAAGAGGGAGAGAGAGAGAGAGAGAAAGAGAATTTTTGAGCCAGGGCATCCACACATTGTAATCAGTTTCCAGATGTGTATACCATCTTGTGTGTGGCATTTTATGTGTGTGTCACCTGTGTGCATCTGGCTTATATGGGACCTGGAAAGTTGATCATGGGTCCTCAGGTTTCACAGACAAGTGCCTTGACCACTAAGCTATCTTTCCAGCCCTAAAACTTATTTTATTTATTTATTTATTTATTTATTTATTTATTTATTTGGGGAGAGAGAGAGAGAGAGAGAGAGAGAGAGAGGGAGAGAAAAGAGAAAGTCTGGACATACCAGGTCTTTTTGCTGCTGCAAATGAACTCCAGGTGCATGTGCCACTTGTGTATCTGGCTTTATGTGGGTATTAGGAAATTAAACCCAGGCCTCATGATTTTGCAATCACATGACTTTTACCACAGAGTCATCCCCAAGTCTCATGTATATTCTTCAGAATGGGCAATGTTTATAGTTCTTTCTTTTCTATAAAAAATTATTTATCTATTTTATTTATTTATTTGACACAGAGAGAGGGACAGAGAGATAGAGTGAGAATGGATGTGTCAGGACCTCTATCCACTGTAAATGAACTCCAGATGCCTGCACCACCATGTGTGTCTGGCTTATGTGGGACCTAGAGAATCAAACCTGGGTCCTTAGGCTTTGCAGGTATATGCTTTAACCACTAAGCCATCTCTCCAGCCCTATAATTCTTTGGGTTTCTGTCATAACATACTCCTGCCATGATACATAAATGAAATAGAGTGTCTAAGAACTGACTAACATGAATGATGTCTTCAGGATGGCAATATTGTAGTTGATGGATAACTAGAAAACATAGAAATATCTCTCTATCATCTATCTATCTACCGTCCATCTATCTATCTAAATTTAGGTTGGGGTGAGGGATCAGCAGGTGAGAACGCTTGCTGTCTAAGTACTCAAGCACACATAACTACTTGAGTTCAATTCCACAGCATCCCTGTAAAAATATGAGAATGGTTATGCATGACTATAACTCCAGTCCTAAAGGAAGCAGATAGTGGAGGCTCAGAGAAATGCTGAGTCTTTCTGATCAAAAACATCAGCTCTACTTAGAGGGAGAGATTTGGTCTCAAAGAAATAGGCAGTTAAACTAGATTTGCCTCTGCCATCTGCATGCACACATGGGCTACATGCATGTGTACACACATACACAATACACATAGACAAAATGAAAAAAAATAAAATTATAAGTATTTCTTATTTCCTAACAGCATATAAAATGTTTCAAAATGCATTGGTTATCCAATAAAACTGTTAGATATTCCTACCTTGGTAACTACAAGCAAATTTGTGCCTCTTTTGTTATGGGATTCTCTCACCAGTCGCTCAACATTTATTTCACAAATATGGTCAGTATTGACGTCAATACTCTTTCTTTGCTTCCAACTTTACTCACTCCATGACAATACTAAATAGCTTCCTGAATGAAAGAGAAAATCATAAATATTTTATTGTGGTTGAATCATTATGTCAAGTGCTTTCCTGATAGTCTTTTTGAACTGTTTATTTTTGCTTTTTAATAGGAGATGCTCAGATAAGAGTTCATGGAATGAATGAGAGCTTTGAATGTTGACATTAGCTCCTGGTATTTGGAATGGTTTATATGGGAGTTTAATCTCTGCTTTCACTTTTAAACAGTTTGAGATGGAGTACTGTACTTGTTCACATAATAAGTATTTACTCATATTAACACTTATGAACTTAATTTTCTCTTTGTCTTTACCCAGTACTCTATTAAGATGAAAAGTACTTTATTTTTAAATTTTTAATTCATATGGAATTATTTCATATACTTATGGGGTGGAATATAGCATTTTGATGCATGTATATCTTGATCAAGGGCCCAATCAGTACAGACAGCCTGCACATCCTTTCAGATCTGTGTCATTTATTTTTCTGAGGTGGGGTCTTATTCCAGTCCAGGCTGACCTGTAATTCACTATGTAGTCTCAGGCTGGCCTTAAATTCACAGTGATCTTCCTACCTCTGCCTCCTAAGTGCTGGGATTAGAGTTGTGTACCACCATGCCTGGCATCTGTGTAATTGTGTGTGTGTGTGTGTGTGTGTGTGTGTGTGTCTGTGTGTATGTGTGTGTGTTAGGAAATATTCATGGTCCTGTCTGGTAGTTATTTTGAAATGTAAGTAATTTGTGCAAAGGCTGTATTAGCCAAAGATTTCACTCCATAGTCACTTTTGGAAGGGCATTATCATTACAAAAAATTTTAATATCCAATTTATTTTTAAATATTTCAATATTTTAAAGACCTTTCAAAGAAACACTCAAAATTATACAGAATATTGTATAAGTGTTCAGTGTCTTCCGATATTCATATGTGGATTTTTTTTAACCAGTCACCTTGGTCATTTAGAAACAAATTTAATTTTTAAAAGATATCTAGCTTTAACTTCATATGTATAAATTACAAAATTATATGGACATAGCAATGCATGTCTTTTTTCTGAGCCCTTGGGAGGTAGGAACTGGAAGATCATGTGCAGTGCCAACCTGGACTGCAAAGTGAGGAGCTGTCTCAAATAAATAGTTTTGCTGTATTTTACCATAATAAACTCCAAAATAGATAGTTTAAGTATAATATATTATCTAAGAACTATATCTAAGTAAATCTTGACTAGTGTGACAGAAATCTTTGTACTATTTCAAAGAAAAAGATCAGCAGCAGTAGGTGACAGTCACATAGTATACCAATCATGTCAAACCCTAAAAAGTCCCAGGTGTAGTCACAAGTGATAAACTCTGCCTTCATGATGTTACTGGATTTGAGAGTACAATGGTATTAGATTTTGCTCAACTTAGAGGTATAGGATTTTGGGCACTAGAACTTCCTCTATCAGTGGCTTTTTAACTCATTTGTCTAATGTCAAAGAATTGGCCAGGACAGAAACACAGAAGGTAAAGATTAAGGAAGATTTATTTTAAAAGAAAGCAGATGAGTTCCAGAGCTGTGAGAGGTTTGAAGCGATCATCTGCATGGTGCGTGGGCAGGATTTTCTCAAAGCCTCAGAGATGTAAACCATCAATGAGTTGTGATGAACTTTCTTTGGTTATTTCTAAAAGTAGATGAAGGGACCAGGATTGGTTGGTTAGTGAAGGAGGAAAGTGCAGACTTAGAAAGGGCTGATAGACAGGAGAAATGAATATGACACATTGAAGAGGAATAACCAGGAAGGAAGATGTTCCAGGTTGTCATCTTGAGTTGGACTGGAGTTGCCTTCTAATCATGCCAGGGCAGGTTGGCATCTCTGTTCTTTTGGACCTGTATCCCTAACTGCATGTAAAAGAAAACTATCTCATCTGTTGCAGTCCAGTTTGCATTGCTGGTAGAAATCACCCAACCAAGAGCAGCTTCTGGAAAAAAGAGATTTATTTTGGCTTATAGGCTCAAGGGGAAGCTCCACTATGGCAGAGGAAAATGATGGCATGAGCAGAGGGTGGACATCACCCCCTGGCCAACATAAGGTGGACCACAGCAACAGGAGGGTGTGCAAAACACTGGCATGGGGAAACTGGCTATAAAGCCCATAAGCCCACCCCAACGATAAACTCCCTCCAGGAGGCATTAATTCCCAAATCTCCATCAGCTGGGAACCTAGCATTCAGAACACCTAAGTTTATGGGGGACACCTGAATCAAATCACCACACCATCCATGATGTAAAATGCAATGCATTCATCTAACTTTAAAAGTCTCATAGTTTTTATCAATTCTAATGATGTTCATACATCCCCATAGTCCAAGATCTTTTAACTGAACCATAATACCAAAAAATAACCTCAGAAAACCCATAATTGCACAGAATAAATATTCACACTGCAAAAGATGACATTGGGCATAGCAAAGAAACATTCAACCAATACAAGATTTAAACAATCAGGGTAAACATCAAACTCTGTAGCTTCGAGTACAACAACTCTAGCCAGTGACCAATCTCCAAGACCCATAATTCTAACCAGCAACAAGTCTCCGGCATTCCAATTCTGCCCCTCCAGCTAGGCTACTCACAGTCCTAGAAAACTTCATCAGGGCCGGCAGCTATCCTTGGCAGCCATCTCGTGGTCCCAGCATCTCCACTGGGTCTTCACTGCAATCCACAGTTCGTTCTCATGGCCCCATGGTATCTTCATGCAGGCAACCAACAAAACGTGCTTCACACTGCCCTTGGCCATTTCCAAAACACAAGATCATGTTGCAAACTCAGTGACCCTCTCTTTCCTGCATTTCTTATACTCCACACTACCAAGTAGGGTGCCAATTTGTTAATCTGGGGTGGGGGATAAAGCAGAATTTGAAGAACAGGACACTCCTTGAGCACTCAGCCTCTTCAAAAGAATCAACATTCTTCCTGTTGCCCCAGCACAGGTCAGCTAGCCCAGTCTCAAAGGTTGTAATCTCTCAATTGCAGCTGAATGGGCAACAGTTCACCCAAAGATTTTTCCTTCTGTGCCATATCCCTCTGCTCAAGCCAATTAATTTCTATGAAAAACAACCCTGCACAACTTCTCAGGACATGGGCATAAGAGTAAGCTTCTCACACAAACTGCTAGCCCAGTCCAAGCAAAGCTCTTTCTCATCCTCATAAGCCAAACCTCACAGGCCATAGTTCTTACTGCATTCAGGTCTTGCAGCTCAGACCAGAATACTCCATCAAGCTGTACTTATAGCACTGCAAGGCATCTCTTAGGCCAAGGTTTCAAATTCTCCCACATTCTTCTTGAAAATCAGCTCCAAAAGGCCAAAGCCACACAGTCGGGTGTCTAGTAGCAATCCCACTCCTCGGTTGGACTTAACTGTTGCAGTCAGGTTCACATTGCTGGTAGAAATCACATGACCAAGAGCAGCTTCTGTAAAAAAGAGATTTATTTTGGCTTACAGGCTCGAGGTGAAGCTCCATGATGGCAGGGGAAAACGATGGCATGAGCAGAGGGTGGACATCACCCTCTGGCCAACATAAGGTGGACCAGAGCAACAGGAGGGTGTGCCAAACACTAGCATGGGGAAACTGGTTGTAATACCCATAAGCCCACCCCCAACAATACACTCCCTCCAGGAGGCATTAATTCCCAAATATTCATCAGCTAGGAACCTACCTAGCATTTGGAACATCTAAATTTATGGGGGACACCTGAATCAAGCCACCACACTCATCCTTAATCCTTATTGATGATATTTTAAAGCATTTGACTATGAAACATATTAATTGAATTTCTAGAGTGCTTGTCCACCAGTAGAACTCATTTCTTGCCCCTCAGACTCATTCTCTGTTTTGCTCTCCTTCAAGAGCTCAACTCAAAGTATTGAGCAACCTCAGAGGGTCCCTTACTTGGGACCACCCAGGGAGAGCTCTGGTACAGAAGATTATGGTGGCCCCTTCCTTGCAGGGGTATCCATCTGTGACCACTGCCTTGGCAGTGTGAGTCAGGATTCCAGGAACAAAGACTTCTCTCCTCTACTCTGCCAGTCTAGAGCTCACGGCTGAGCTCCCTACTGTTGTAAGCTCCTTAGCACTGTCCATACCTTTATGAGTCTGTGAAACCTATCCTTATATTTGCAAACAGTCCTTTCAGTGAACTGTCTTCACCTAACCATTTGAGATTATCGACTATATTGCCTGTTTCCTGTCTGAACCCTGTCCATTACATCTGTTTTGGTCATGCCCAGTGCTACTGACACGTAACTTAGTCATTCTAACTCAATACCACTGCCAATCAACAGTGCAGAATCAATGACCATGCCACTACCCAAACAATGCTAGCTTACTAAATGCCACACTAAGTGGTTGATGAAAAGTAGAAGATATGCTGGGCACTATCTATTAGCAGCCCCATAAAGTAGTTCTATTGTACAGGCAAAGGAAGGAGCCTGGCTAAAGTCTTGGGCAGTAGATATCCATCCAAAGATGCTGACTGAGGACTACACTTTAACTACTTGCCTCCTACTCGTATCCTTATCCAGATACCTCAAGGGTTTATATGGGGCATAAAAGTAGTTTCTTACCCTCAACTCTCTAAATGGATGTAGTTATTTCTCTTTACTTTACCTGAGTCTGGGATTTCTACCTTGCACATCTATACCCCCCCCCATGATAAGAATAGGAGAGCCAAAAATACTTAAATTTAAACAAGGAGCACTTCTATTATGACTGAAATGTTTTATCTGTAGTTAATGAGTGCTAACATGTTATAGTTAACTTCTCTTTACTGGCACAAAGCACCTGACCAAAAGCAGCTAATGGGAGGAAAGCCGTTTATGAGGGGAAGCTTCATGAGGGTAAGGGAAAAGATAGTGTGAGTACAGACTGGACGGCAGTACCTCTGCCACAGCAGATGGAAAACAGCAGGAGAGTGCGGGAACTGGCTATAACACCGCCAAGCCTGCCCCCAACCACACACCTCCCCCAAAAAGGTTCCTGTTCCCAAATGAAACTAGCTAGAGGCCAAGCATTCAAAACAGGAGTTTATAGGCAGTACCTGATTCACACTGCCACATAAGGGTTGAAGAGAAGTGCTGTCATTCAAAGCCCCTTGTGTTAAAGGTTCGTTCCTCTGGGTGGAGCTGTTTTAGGGCACAGGGAATTTGTAGAGGTTTGGGCTTTATGTTAGATCTTTAAGTCACTGGGGAAGTGCCTCTGGGAGGATTGTAAGCCCCCAATGTCTTCTTTCCTGACTCCACCACACATTCACACAATAATATGCTGTCTCCCTTATAGGACCAAATATATGGGGCCAAAAGAACCTAGGCTAATATCTCCAAAACTAAACTAAAATGAAATTGTGAACTAAAACAATCTTTTCTATGTTTTACATTATCTGTGCCCGGTATTTCTATATAGTGACAGAAAGCAAATCAACACAGTTGCTAACCTGGATGAGGCAGAATGACTCATGTAAACTCAAAGTATATGCTATTTGACAAAAAGGATATTTGAAAATGCATTTCTTGAATTAAATAGGTACATGAAGATAATGCAAACATAAGGAATGTGGTCAATGTTATCACAGATTTTGGAGAAATAGCAGAAAAGGAACAGGCCAATAGAGTATTCACAGTAACAGTTCTTCATAACTTTGTGCTTCCAAAGTTTCATGAAATCTATTTCTAGTGCATGCCTCAAGCTCAGCATTCTAATTTAAGTCTCCATCTTACTTCCCCTAAACTCTGTTCAACTATTTGAGTTAAATGAAGTGCTGACACATCACATTTCTTATGGTAATGGCCCTGTGAGACTTGACACACCATTTTTTAAGGTATCGTTACTTATTTATTTGATGGAGAGACAGACAGAAAGTGAGTACGAGCCCAGCAGGCCCTGCAGCCCCTGCAAAAGAACTAAATCTGTAGGCGGCTACCACTTTTTGTATCTGGAGTTATGTGGGTGCTGGGGAATCATACCTGGACCAGCCGGCATTTCAAGCAAGTACTTTTAACTGCTACACCATCTCTCCAGCTCCAACATATCATTATTACGAATAACTTTAAAAGTTTTAAAAGATATAGCCAAGGTAATGTACTTAGATGTCTATTATATTTTAAAGAGTTCCTTTCAATGTTTAGTTTCTATGCAAATTTTACCTGTACGTGTCCTTCTGTCCGTTTTTAGTAACTTCTTGCTGTTCTCTTTCCATTCCTTTCCCCCTTCTCTGTTTAAGATTTTCATTCCCTGAGTTCATTTGATGTTTATTTCAGGAGTCAGAGCTACCTGTCACTTGAGCTCTGTATCAATGGCAAATGTCGAAGAACCAGAGCTGCATCTCGCACACTCCAAGGCAAGTAATGCCATCCCTGCTGTCTTCCCAGGCTCACCCCTGCCGCCTTTCAGGAAGCATCATTTCCCTTTCAACTTAAAAGTAAACACACTGGCATTGAAGTCAGGCACAAACAAAACTGCCCAATTCTCTGCTTCGAAATACACTTTCATGGACAGGCCTTTGTGTTTCTCAGACAAGAGTAAACTTACAGTGAAATGTTGAAAAGAAAAGGTACCTGTACCAGTATGATTTACATCTGATACAAATAAGCAGCACTTTAGCTTTTGCCACTAAGATAAATACTGTGGGGTGTTTATGCATATTTTTTTCTCTCTACCTTTCCTCTTAGAAGAAAAGCCAAACAGCTGTTTCTATAGTTAGCAATCCATGGTGGAACATCTGTTCACATCAGGTAAGCCATCTCTTTAATCACAAAAAAAAAAAAAAATGCTGCTGGTTTTTGGTCATTTTTATGACATATTGTCAAAACTGTTCAAATGAATAAGAACCTGGGAATACCTTGCATGAAGGAAAGTGATATCCGAGCACGGCCCAGGGTGTGGTATCCCTGGATTCAGCCCTCACTTCTTTCCCATCATGGTTCACAGGGATGTTTGCAAAACTGTTATCTTTGACATGTTTTGTTTTTGCAGCTAATAGGTATACACTCAGGATTTTATCATTATCATCAAATGTTTGTTTTAAATGATTTTAGAAAAATATTTAGCTACATCAAATTTGTGACCTTCCAATATTGAAGTTGGGCTAGACACTGCATGCCAAGGAAAAATATTTTGCATGACATGAAAGGCTTGCTTTTGAGAAAATATCAGTACATATGGCTGTGGCACAGAGGAAAGCAAATGAAGCATTCAGGATACAGGACTGAAATTTAGAGGCTGCATTTCTATCCTAAGTATCGTGACTGCATTGCCACTTAATCTTAAACTGAAGCAAATTTACTCTTATAGGATATTATATTAAGACATTCCGAAACAAGTACTTGCTTCAGGCCTCAGTGCTATAAACATGGAGAGTAATTTATATGGGAAAAGTTTTATTTTAGTAGGAATTGTTGTGGTTTTTGTGAAAAAAAAAAAAAAAAAAAACGACCAAAAGAAGACGTAAGGAAATTTTAGTAAAAAAATGGGGCTGGAAAGATGGTTCAGTGGGTAAGAGAGCTTACTGAGCAAGTACGATGCTATAAATTCAGTCCTCAGCAGCCATGTAAGACGCCATGAATGACTATGCATGCCATTGTTGCAGGCGTGGCAACAGCAGGATGGCAGGGGCTCCCTGGCCAGTAAGTCTCACAGCAGCATACCACATCCAGCTTTATATACTTGAGACTGTCTCAAGGAAATAAAATTGAAAGAGTGATCGTGGAGGACACAGATATTCTCCGGTCTCTGCTTGCATGTACATGAAGCACACATCTGCACAGTCATACATGCAGTATATACACACACCACACACATGCCACCCACAGTACAAACATATACACATACCAAACACATGCCACTCACTACACTCACACACACACACACACAGAGCATATACACACACCACACCATACATACGTCTATATACTATATACCCACACCCCACATATGCCACTCACTACAAACACACACACACACACCACATACACACAAAAGATCATGATAAAAAGCTTTACCTTCTTGTAATACTATCCTTACAGTTTTCTAATTGCATCATAAACTAACACTGGCTGTCGTGAAGAATGGCTTACTGTTTAAAAAGCTTGGACTTGACTCATTTCAAAAAGAAAGGCTGGAATTTGCACACCAAGGTCTAACTTTATTCTGTCCACCAAAGTATAGCAGTTCTTTCCTTTTTTATTTGAAGAAAAAGAAGGTGAATTTGGAAACATTAAAAGACATAACCTATAAATCATTCTTCACTATTTTAAGAAATATACTTTTTTTTTACCTCATGTTTGAAAAATAAAGGGTGGTGAGAGTCCAGGACACAGGCCACAAGGTAGAAATTCTAAGCTTTGAAGATGTTAATGGAATCTACAATGGAAGAAACAGTCGGCAGCAAATGAACAAAGAAAAGGCAATCCTTTGACAAGTCCATGGTCCAAATATCTCCAGAAGACATCTGTCCTCACTGTGTTCATGTATAAAATTTCAGACCATTGTATTACTTATGCATAGTGCTTTGGGTTAGAAACCTACAATGGAAATTTCATGCAGAAGTATTGTTTTCTGAGCTTACCTGTCTCTTTATTAAACAGTTCAGGCTTTGCTCTGACGATAGATTTGGTGGAATCTTGGAGTTTATTCTTGTCCTGGAAGCAAGAAGCATAGAGATTTGATGAAGAAAAACACAACCCTAAACAAATGATCATTTTTTTTTCCAATGCTTAACCTAGATCATTCTTTTTTAGTCCATTCTACTCAAATCCTGAATGCCAAAAGGTCTGAAGTTATTCATAGGCTTTGGAGATTGTTTAGTTTTTACCATGCATATTAGTCAACTTTAGAAATAGCCCTAGAAATGAAGCATGTTTATATCAATTTCCAATAGGTACTTGTACTTCTAGAATGACTTCCCAAGTCATATCTGATTTTATTTGCTTTAGACATTAAAATATACAACGGCATTCTATATATTATTGATGGTGATTGGTTGTTACCATAAGCCTTATAAAAATCAAAAATCCAGGTCCTGGTTTCTGTCAAGATTTCCCTTTGTCTTAATAATGATTGATTTTCCTAACTTGGAATTTTCCTAACATACCTGTAAAGTACACTCTGTAGACATATTTGATTACCGTGGTTCAGGAGGAAAAAAAAGTGGGCATAGAAATGTGTTTGTCTTGGGTAAGTAGGAGATTTAAAACACAGACAGTAAACATTTTAAACCATTACTCCTCTTGAAAGCTATGTGGATTATAATATATTTTCTTCATACTTCCTTTTGCCTACTCATTTTTTAAATCTTTTTTTTAACAAAAATCTCTGTGTTGTGAATGGGCTTAATATATAACAGGATTCAATAGATTTGGACTGGGAAATTGTCGTCTCCTTACCTTTTATATGTGTGTGTGTGTGTGTGTGTGTGTGTGTGTGTGTGTGTGTGTGTGTGTATTGCGACCCATGACTTTCTAAAAGGAGGAAATGTGAACCCTTCCCACTAAAACAATATCTGCTGTCAGATAGTTTTACGCCCCCCCCCCATGCTGTCTTTTGAGTGTAAACTGTCCCCACATCGGCTACAGTGTAGGAGCACCTGACCACAGCTAGTGGTGCTGCCTGGGAAGGTTTTTATAGACCATGCAGGAGAGACAAGAGCCACCCACAAAGTTGTGGCAAACTAGCCTGATGAAGGGAACAGTGAACAAGAGCCCCTGCCTCAAACAACATGGAAGGCAGTAACTGACATCTGAAATTGTCCCATGACCTCCACACGTGCCTTTGCTCATACATGCCTGCACTCACAATCATGAACATGCCCCCCCACAGTGTACACACACACACACACACACACACACACATTATACACATCCTTCTTAAAACGATATGAGCAATTCAGCAATTCTCAAACAGTAATTCCTCTATCTCCCTTCTCTGAACATATTTTGTTTAAGTTAGTAATTTATTAAAAGAGATAATTCTGGAAGATTCTGACATAAAGTATACGGAAGAGGAGATGTGGCTCAGACATATTTATTGTTTAGCTGAGTCCAGAACCATCCTAGAAGTACTCCTGGTCAGAGAATCCTACTCTGTAAGGCTGGGTTCTAGTTATAAAAGTTAAACCTATCAGATTTTGTCACATCATGTTTGCCTGAGCATGCTGGGAAGGAGTACAAAGGAAAATCAGGCTGTCTACAAGCTTGAGAGAAGACTCTGAAAAGCAAGGCATAGATGGCTTAATTTTGGACTTCTGCCTTCAGAACTAACAAAATAAACGTTTCTATTCTTTGAGCCACCCACTGTGTGATACTTAAGGCAGTTAAAACAAAACAAGAAAGCAGTGATGCAATTTCTGCTCTGAATACAATGGGCATTTGCTTTGTGAGGCTGTGGCAATATACAAAACTAGAGAATCTGTGCATCCTTAATGGAAAGATGGGTCTTATTCCTCTTTACACTGAGTTAGAGGGGAAGTTTCATTGTGGTGGGGAAAGCGTGCTATGAATGGGAAACTGGCCAGTGCCATCACATATCTGTAGTGAGGCAGTGACAAGAGAGTGAGGTGGCCATGACCACCCAACACAGCTGGACTAATAAACCTCAACAACCTCCCCCAGCGACAGCCCCCCTTCAGGGTCCCACCTCCAAAAGTCTGCATTATCTAGGGATCAAGTATGGGACTTAGTCACAGATACTTGAGGTTATGAGTAACTTTCAGCATTCCAGTCACAAATGTCTACGTAAAAATCCTGTGTAGTGTCTTTGCCTGGGCACCGGTTGCTTTGCTGAAGTATGTCTGTGATTGTATTAGTTGTTTCATCTCCTTTGGGTAGGTGTGCAGTTAATGTCTATATTTAATTTTATACAGCAAAATTGCATGCCTCTTTCCTAAAAAAGTCCTTGAATTTTCTATCTATAAGTAATTATGGATTATGGCATCCATTCATAGAAGAATTGTTTTATTCCTTTCCATTTAAAAGTGTGTGTGTGTGTGTGTGTGTGTGCGTGCGTGTGTGTGTTGCAAGGAGAGAGACAGAAGAGAGTGAGAGAGAGAAAGAGTATGGGTATTCTAGGACCTTTACCAGTGCAAACAAAATCCAGATGCATGCACTACTTTATGCATCTGGCTCCATATGGGTATTGGGGAATCAAACCCTGGTTTTTATGCTTTTCAATCAAGTGCCTTAAATGCTAAGCAATCATCCCAGCACTCCTCTCCATTTTTTATAACATTTACATTGTTCTTGTTCTCTTAAGTGTCTTTCCAGAATGTTAAATAAAAATAATTAAATGCGGGGGCTGGAGAGATGGCCTAGTGGTTAACCGCTTGCCTGTGAAGCCTAAGGACCCCGGTTCGAGGCTCGGTTCCCCAGGTCCCACGTTAGCCAGATGCACAAGGGGGCACACGCGTCTGGAGTTCGTTTGCAGAGGCTGGAAGCCCTCGTGCGCCCATTCTCTCTCTCTCCCTCTATCTGTCTTTCTCTCTGTGTCTGTCGCTCTCAAATAAATAAATAAAATTAAAAAAAATAATTAAATGCATCTTTGTTTAGCTACATGCTAACAAGGAGATGTATTTAATTTTCCATGAGTAAACATTTTAGTTCTTACAGGTTTGTTATGACTCATAGAATGATGAAGGAATTAGCTTCTATCTATACTCTGAGATCATTTTAAATATATATTTCAAATGCAAGTCAGCCAGTTATTTGGGGATTAACTTCAATTGATTTTGAAGCATTACTTTTTATATATGATGTTGACAATCATATGTCCTTATAAATGTTGTGAATTTATAATTATATGTATATGATTAGCCTATGTTCTCCCTCTGTGTATTTCTCTACTCACTTTTTCGGTCATATATTTTTTCAATAAGAGATTAGCTCTCACACATGCTAGAAAGTTCTGTACCACTGAGCTATATCCCAAGCCCTTTAATAAAAACTTCTATGAGTTAGTTTTATTCATCAAGCTTCCTAAGCTGCCTGTAAACTCACTCTATAGGCTAGAGAAGCTTTGAACTTGTGATTCCCCTGTGTCAAATTTCCAACTAGGTGGGATTACAGACCTGTACCAACTAACTCCAGCCTCTCTGCTCAGTTATTTTTCTTGCATGTTTCTTAATGCTAAAATAGAAATACTGTATAATCCATAAATATTCATTAATGTTTTTCATCAAACCTGGACATAATGTTTATCAAAGCTCTAAAACCCAGGAATCTGCATTCTAATGTATTTCTGAGATATTTTGATGGCTACATAGCTTTCTTTATCATTTACATCCATGCCACATATTTAATTGTAATTAAAGATAGGATACTATTATTGGACAGCTTCTCTATTTCCATTAAGACACATCATGTATGGTTACCTGTAGTTATATATAACACCTGGGCATATTAATTATTCTTTGGCCATATATACCATTCAGGGCTTTTCATCACAGATTAATAGAAGGGTGACACTTGGAGTCTTGGGTGAAACTTCAATGAGAGCCTTCTCAGTGCTTCAGTGAATGGAAATCCTGACTGGGGGGTGGAGGATCCCCTTCCAAGATGGTACCTGGCCTGCTGGCAAGATGTGGGTGAGAGGGAGCTGCATTTCTTTTCCACAGGGACCTCCTATAAGGGATTTCTTGGACATCCTCTGAACAAAGTCTCAAGTGATACCAATGAGTACATGGCATATCCATAAAACAGGAAATTGTATATAGTCATTTATATATTGGTCTATTGTTACACAGGATTGCACTACTCAGTGATGGAATGGGAAAGAGATAGGACAGGAAGGAATCTCAAAGACATCAATGACCATAGGCTCAATAAAAACTATCCTTTTTTAAGTAAACTGAATACCACTTTAAACCTGTTTTGTATCCAACTGTATGCAATGGAATAAGGAACACACACACACGCTCACACACATCCTTAAAAATATCTGGTAAGGATCCAGGTTTACCTACATAACTGAAAACTAAAATCTGATTTTCTAGGGTTTGATAGATTTTAAAGCATTTGGTGGGTATCTTTGCTTTTATTGTATTTTCCTTTTTTAAAAACTGTCTTTAATCATTGTTTCACTGTTGTTCTTTTTGTTGTGCTTAGTTTTGGGTGAGGAGGGAATTTTAGCAGTCTTCCTGGAAAGAATGCATTGTTCTTTCATAAATGCATGGAAATTCTCTTTTTCTCTAGCGTGCTTTTCTTTCCATGGAAAACTCTGTGGAAACATAGCATCTCATTTGGAATGGCAGAAAGTGATGAAAATCTGTTTTTAGCCCTCTGCCCATCATGTCTTCATGGCCTAGGTTCAACTCTGGAAAGATGGCATTACCCATATCCTTGAGACGAGATCATATTCTTTAAATGGTATTTTTGGTTTCAGATCTCATGTTTCTAACTAGGGCTGCAAGATAGAAAGGGTTAATTAGCTACTTCCACTTTCTTGACAGTATTTGTAATGAAGTTTCCAGGTGAACAAAATTATATCTTAATAAAGAAATTCACATAGGAACTACTTTTATCCTCTTCACCATTTTTCTCTCTTTTTTCAAACTTGATTTATAAGTTCACTAGTAACCCTATCACTCATTTTACTAAAAGCCAAATGGAAAATGTTAAAATGACATCATTTTTAGTTTCTCAGTGTACAATATCTGCATCAATTGATTGGAATATTCTGACCTTTTCTCCTTTGAAAAATGTATGAGGGAAAAAAGAGTTTGATGAAATTCTGTATTTAAAATCTTCTGTATTAACAATTTAGATGTCTTTAGTAAAAGAATGGAATGTTGGCAAGGGGCACCAAAAGATATACTGCAAACCATGGCAAAATATCCAAAGTCTATTTTACACATTGCCTACATATGGACATGCAATATTTTTTAGAGACAGTTTTATGAAATTCCCAACATTAGAGGAAATGTGTGTTTTTATAAGTGACAAGTAATAAGTCATTCTTTGCATATATTATGAAAAATAACTTGAGAAACTGGATACTGTTGGATTGTTTTAAGTAAGTCTGTTTAATCTGTGTAGAACTGCAATAAATATTCAATGCATTTGTGAGTTAAAAAGTCACTCCCAAATGAATAAACTAAACCATAAAATCAAACAATTAACTGGAAAATATAAAACATGTAAACAATTGGTGATGTCATTTAAATGTAAAAATCTCTTCACTTATCTTGTTCAGAAGTTTTCAGTATACATGTGCTGTGCTGCATAGGTGTATTAGTGTGTTGTATTTTTCTGCCACTACCAGAGGTTGTATAAAGAAAAGAAGTTTAATGAGTTCACAGTTTTAGAGTCTGAATGTCCAAATGCTTTGGTGCAGGTTTTAACGAGGGCGTCTCCTAGAAGGCATCATGGTAGGGATGTTCGTGAGAGGGAAACTCACATGATATCAGAGTGAAAAGCAAGGAGAGGCTTGTCTTCCTCTCTTTTCATAGAAACCCATTCTAACAGAGCTGGTTCATTGGGTTGTCATAAAAATTGCCTCATCCCACCTCTCAAAGCCCTCACAATGGTCACATCTTAGAAGTCCCACCCCTTCTTAAGTTCCTCACACTGAAGTCCCTTTTTCCAAAACAGAAAACTTTGAAGGACATACACAAATCATATATAATTCATAGCACTGTGTGTGTTTAATATGTTTGAGCCTCAATCTGTTAACATGACAAGTCTTCCTAATAACAACTTTGTTTAATTATAGTACACTTGCTATGAGTCAGATGTTTTTTTGAAGAAGACAGGCATTGTGTATGTGTGTAATGATCATTTCAGAATATGATGAAAAATATGTTTTTTGCAGACCAATGACAGCATTTACTAAGGCAACATCTAGTGTGTGGATGTTTCTAGAACTACTTTTACATATGTAGGATATATGACAGATACACATGTAGATGTGCAGGTGCATCATTTCTATGCTACATTTGTATTTGAAGAATACAATGGTTTCAGAATCTCCAATGATTTTTTTTTGTACTATGTCATTAATTAGCTTTCCACAGAGACACTTGGCTATTATTTTGAGTCTGAATGCTGGCACTGCCATACACACTGAATTATATATAAAATTTTCAAAAAATCTGGCAAAAAATCTAGATTGAAGGCACAGTGCAAGTACCTTTCCTGTCTATGCTCTGTAAGATGTAAGACAAACAAAGAACACGTCTTTGAAAGAGCACTTTATAAATATCACCCACAAGGTAAAACTGTTTGCCAGGCATGGCATTTTCTTCATACAAAATACAAATGCATGTGGAGAGGGTTCTTTTTTTTCAAGTTCATGAGGTTTGTAAACAAAAACTCTTAACTTTCCAATACATCACCAATAAGTTAGAAAAATTAATAGGATCTAAATGTAAATTCAATCTTTTATCTCTACTCGTTTTATTTTCAAATGTGTTTCTTTACAGGTCAGCTTCTGCTAATGCTAATTTTAATAATTTTAATAGTTGAAAGATACTCTAAATGGATGAGCACAACCTTATAAGGTAAGATGTCATAACTATAGTTGCTGAAACTCTCAGAATCTGGTCCTGGGTAGGCAAGGTTGAATCTCTTGTCTGTGGAAGAGGATAATAATATACAATGTAGATTCAGGCTACATGATCAAGCTAGGACTAGAAATTTGGTTTTCCTCTTTCAAGCCTATTTACCTTTTTCTCAATATTTACCCATTTTCTACTGTTCATTTACCCAAATGTCCAGAATTTGGGTTAACCAAAAAGGAAAGCTGGCTTCTTCCTCAGAATCTTTCAATTTCAACATGAGCAAGAAGCTCCAAGGAAGGGACCTAGCATGGAAAGGTTTCAGAGCTTAGACTGTCAAAACTTTTAAATTTAGTTTTTCATTGATCAGTTATTAAAACCTTGTGGAATCAGAGATTAGTGAAAAATAGTTTCCATAGAAACATGGAATTCTTCTTTTTGTAAGTAAAAACAGGGAAACCATTTCCTTTTAAAATTTTGGAAAATAAGTACCTGATGTCTGAAAGAAAAGAATGGAGTCTCAGGGCGCTGTTCCTACTCCTGCCGGAGTGGTACCTTTCTCAGAAATGCTGGGAGCTTCATGGACATATTCAGACTTACAGATATAACTTGTCTTCCTGAAAGCTGATTATTTTCATTATCACTGTTATTTTATTCATTATCACTATTGCTACAAAACAATGGTCAATGCTGCTTAAAACAGCCAAATTGTATTTTCTCATCACCTCAGAGGATATGATTGTGAAAAGTTATTAGACAAGTCATAGTCCCCCCCACCCCACTTCCCAAGGTTTGGGGAAGAATCTCCCTATCTTTGGTTGCTCCTTGAAGAAGTGGCTTCCCCTGACAAGTACTTGAATCACGCTAGTGCCTATCCCCACTGCCACCTGCACTCTTTCCTCTGGAACTTCCATTCTAATAAAGACACCAGTCATCCTCACACCCCAAAGCTTCCATTCAAATACTACACAGGAGCTCCATGTGGACAAGTTTTACTGAAACACATCCCAACCCACTTCATCTCCCCCCAGACACTTCACTAAGAGGCATGGTGAGCCTACCAAGCACACCGTAGAAAAGTTACAGGCTTATAAAGAGGGGTAGGGAAAACTTTTTATCCTATCATGCAACAAGATGATAACAAGGGCTCCTTTAAATGCATGCAAAAGGATCATCACTCATTATTTAATTTATTTATTTTGAATTTTCAAGGTAAGGTCTCACTTTAGCCCAGGCTGACCTGTAATTCACTCAGTAGTGTCAAGGTGACCTCGAACTCATTGTTATCCTTCTACCTCCGCCCCCCGAGTGATGGGATTAAAGGTGTGCGCCACCACACCCAGCCCTACCACCACTCCTGGCCCTAGCTCATCATAATTTGATCCATGTTTTGTATAAATAATGTACTAAAATACAAATCCATACTGACAAGCACACCATGTTCTTATAACAATGTTCCACTGATGTGTTTGGATGGCAAAGCAACAGTGTTTTCTAATGACTCGCAAGTTGTTTAAATGCTGAAGATTCTTATTGGCTACAGTTAAAATCTTAAATGATCATGAGAGGTCCATGTGTTGCTTTCTAGGATTTAATGATGGGGAGATATTAGAACTTTTGAAAGTAGGGTCTCGTAGGAGTTCTTTCATTTAATTTATATATGTGGGGGCACACCAAGAATTTTATTTATTTATTTTTTTTTTGATAGAAACAAATGCCTCTCTGGCTTTTATATGGGTGGCTGGGGAATGGAACTTGGGCTGGCAGGCTTTGGAAGCAAGTGCCTTTAACCACTTAGTTATCTCCCCAGTCACTTGTCAGAGTTTTTGGTTCATTAACAATGTGCCCTTAAGGAGGACTATGAGAGCCCAGAGTCGCTTCATTGTATTGCTTCATGAAATAAGTTCTGATTCATGGCATGCTCGTGCTCAGATGTACTGCCTTGTGACAGGATAAAAGGCCTGAGACAAACTAGCTGTGAATGTAAAGTGTCTTTGACTTAGTCACTTGACTTTTTTCTTGTGTGTCTGTCATAGTGATGGGCAACTGATAAACATATCAATTAGTGTCATGCCACCAGCTATCATATGACTGCTACCATCCCATTAGTCATCATGTTATTGACACCCTCCAAACAGTCATCATGTTTTTGGGTCTCTCAATAAACTGACTCACTAAGTCAAATTTTGTTTTACACCAGTATAATGTAATCTTCATGTACCTAAAATCATGGGAGGTGATGGCAAGACAGCTACTTGAGACACAGAAAAAGGTATCTAGATAATCCCTTGAGGCATTTTATCTTTAAAGGACACTAGTATGGAAAAAGAAGACCATGTACCCCAAATCAATTGTTTTAAAATTTTACTGTTTAGAGTGTATATCTCAGTATTTCTCTATATAAATTTCCATAGAAAAGTATGGATGCTCTACCATCTTCATCTATTTTGTTGTAGATATTCTATCTGTTGAAAAGGTCATGTGGTTCTTGCATTTAAGTTCATTTATGTGGTGAATCATGTTAACCAAGGATGAAGCCTGCTTGACCGAGGTGGATAGTGCTTTTGATGTGTTGTTGAGTTGGGTTTGTGAGGATGTTTTTCGGAATCTCTGCATCTAAGTGATACCGAGCTATACTTACATCTTCTTATTGAGCCTTGGTAAGGGTTAGTTCTAGGGCAGTGCTAGATTCATAAAAGGAGTTTGGGAGCATTTCCCCAGTTATGTGAACAGTTTGAGAAAAAGCAGTTTCAGTTATTCAATGAAGGTTTAATAGAATTCGGCTGAGAAGCCATGCAGTCGTCACTTCATGATCAAAATGCTGGCACGGAGTGTTTATATCACAACATAATAAAGGCTACATCTAAATCACTTAAGGCCTAAATAATACTTAATGGGGAAGGACTATGGAGTTCTCACTGATATCAGGAACTAGCCAGGGCTGCGCCCTCTCACCACTGCTCTTCAACATAGTACTAGAACTCCTAACTCAAGCAATAAGGCAAGAGAAAGAAATAAAAGGAATACCCATAGGAAAGGAAGAAGTAAAATTAGCCCTATTTGCAGATGACATGATCCTATACCTAAGTGGCCCAAAAAACCATAAAACTTATAAAGTAAATTAAATTCCTTCAGCAAAGGGACAGGATAGAAAATTAACACATAAAAATCAGTAGCTTTTCTATATGCAAAGGACAAATATACAGAGAAACAAATTAGTAAGGCTATCCTATTTTCAGTAGCCACAAAATAAAATAAAATGCCTTGGTATAACACTAACCAAGGACGTGAAAGGTCTATATAATGAAAACATAAAAACACTCAAGAAAGACACAAAAGAGGATATGAGAAGATAGAAAGACCTCCCATGCTCCTGGACAGGTATAATTAATACTGTGAAAACGCCAATTTTACCAAAAGCAATATACGGACTTAATGCAATACCAATGAAAATCATAGCATCTTTCTTCTCAGAGACAGAAAAAAATCATCTCAAAATTCATATGGAATGCCAGTAGGCCCTGGACTACAAAAATATCCTCAAAAAAGAAACACCCTTTGAGGTATCACCATAACCAATCTAAAGCCATACTACAAATGCATAATAACAAAACAGCATGCTGCTGACATAAAACCAGACACATAGACCAATGGAACAGAACTGAAGATGTGGCCCTTAGGTCAAGAAACTACAGCTACTTGATATTTGACAAAGGAGTCAACAGTGTACACTGTTGCTGGACAAACTGGTTAAACACATGTAGAAAAATGAAACTAGACCCATTCATCTAGCCATGCACAAAAATAAACCCATAATGAGTTAGAGTCCTTAATATGAGACCTGAGATTCTTTTTGTTTGTTTGTTTGTTTTTGTTTTTGATTTTGGAGGTAAGGTCTCACTCCCCTGAGACTAATTCCAGGTCAGCCTGTGCCAGAGTGAGCACAGGCTGACCTGGAATTAGTCTCAGGGTGGCCTTGAACTCATGGCAATCTTCCTAGCTCTGCCTCCCAAGTGCTAGGATTAAAGGTGTGGGCCACCACACCTGGCGAGACCTGGGATTCTTAAAGTACTGGAGAAAAACAGGAGAAACTCCACAATATAAGAGTGAGGAAAGACAACCTGAACAATACCTCAGTTGCCCAGGAAATAAAATAATCACTTAGCCAGTGGGATCTCATGAAGCTAAAAAGCTTTTGTACAAATAAATATACCATAGACAAATTTAATAGATTACCCAAAGATTAGGAGAAAATCTTTGCCAGCTATAACAATGACAGAGGCCTAATATTTAGAATCTACAAAAGAATTCATAAAACTAAATAATAACACAGACAACCCACTCAAAATTGGGACAGAGAACTGAATAGAGAGTTCTCAGAAGAAGAAGGCTAACACACACCTAAGGAAATATTCATCATCCTTAACCATTAGGCAAATTCGAATAAAAACAAAAAAGACAACTATGAGTTTCCACCTCACTTCAGCCATGAGGGCGACAATTAAAAAATCAAATGAAAACAAATGTTGGTGAGGATGTGGGGAAAGAGGTACCCTCATTCACTATTGGTAGGAATGCAAACTTATACAACTTCTATGGAAATCAATATGGAGACTCCTGAAGAAGATGAAAATACAGCTAATCACAGGCCCAGTTGTTCCTCTATTGGGCATTTCCGCTAAAGGCTCCACTCTTCACTGCAGAGATGTTTGCTCAACCATGTTTATAGCTGCTAAATGCATAATACCTAAGAACTGGAATCAACCAAGGTGCCCATCATTGGACGAGTAGATAATGAAGATGTGATACATTTACACACTGGAATTCTACTTGTAAGTAATAAAAAAAATAGCATAATGAAATTTGTAGGAAAGTGAACTCATTCAGTGAACTCAGACAAACACAACGACAAATGCCACATATTCTGCCTTATCTGTGGTTCCTAGCCTGGAACAGCTTGAGTTGCAGGCATACCTGACAGTCAATTCGAGGGTCCTATGCTAAGAATGGAAGAACCAGAGGGGAGAGGAGGGGAAGACTGGGGGAAATAAACACAAAGCAAAACCCAAAATGAACTGGTATCATAGAAACATTTCTCCTTGGTAGAAGACTAAAAGATATAGCCCTCAACAGGAGTATGGGAGGAATACGCTGGTAACAAGGGCCTTGGAGAGGGTGGGATGAAGCCTTAACTAAAAATATTTGAGGGCAGGAGAGATGGATTAGCGGTTAAGCGCTTGCCTGTGAAGCCTAAGGACCCTGGTTCGAGGCTCAATTTCCCAGGCCCCACATAATTCAGATGTACAAGGGGATGTATGTGTCTGGATTTTATTTGCAGTGGTTGGAAGCCCTGAAGCACCCGTTTTTTTTTTTCTCTCTCTCTCCCTCTTTTTTCTCTGTCACTCTTAAATACATAAATAAAAATAAAGAAAAAAAATAAATACTTGGCTCTCTCCTATAACCCCAAGAACCATAAATCAATTTCTACCCACATTGAGCTGTTGAGTGGAGAGACATAGAAGGTCCCCAAAACAAGACATGCTTCTGTCAAAGGAGCTGATTACTCATCTGAGGTTCAAGGTCAGACCTTATTGCTGAAGATACCACATGCTGCCGACACAGAATACCTAGTGACCTGGCTGGAATCCAGAAGCAAGAAGGTCCCCAGATGGTTGGCCCATTTAGTGCTGAAAAGTTCTACATTAGCTATTGGGGGAGTGTGGCCAAAAAAGTTGTAAGGAAGCAGGAGTCACAGCTATTCAAAATCAACCAGCCTGACAAGATGTATGTACCTGCACAATGCTGGCACATAGCCTTGGTGGGTAACCATTGGCTTTCTAATTGGCTAAGTGAAAAAGAGCCCATGGCTAGAGCTGGGAACCAGGTCACAATCCCATGGAGACCAAGATCATGGTCTCCTATGATAAGCTCCCACTAGTCTTTGTCCTAAAAATGGCCCATATCCATCAAACCTCTCTAAGTTAACAAGGCTTACCCCATTTAATTATGCTAACTTCACTCTTTGTTGGATAATCTGTTCTTCTTTTTCATTAAGTAGCAAGATCCAAGGAGGTCAACCACTCCTCACACCTCAGCCAAGGCCCAGGTGAACCCAGAGGACTTGGTGAGATGAGTAAGAGTTCTGTTTCCATGGTGAGCCTGACAATCTGAAGCTTGCTGATGGAGGCAGATGCAACATATACAAAAAAAAAAAAAAAAGTGTGTGTGTGTATGTGTATGAAAAAGCATATCTGAGAGCTTAAGCCAATTGTGCTGGTACATGACCATGTCCTCAGAAGTTGGGAAGTTGATACAGGAGGATGGTCATGAGTTATATGGTAGCTTGGGTTCCCTAACTTTTATTAAGTGGGAGTCTGTATGCAGTGAAGTGAATCTTCTTTCCCTCCTACTTTCTTTGTAATCATGGTTGCAGCAGAAGAAAACACAATTTTAGATTTTTTCTCTTTACTTTTCATTGACTTATTGTTATTTTGATGGCAGGTGATAATCTTTCATTTTCAGTGCTGGATTAATTCACTCTCCCCCCCCCCATTTTTAGCATGGTAAGATAACTTGAGGGATATCCAATTACCCCAAAAATGATTTAAAAAATAGGGGCTCTTTCTCCATTTAAGTAGGACAACATTTTTTTCAATAGATAGTTTTCTAGTGTACAGAGAAAGAAATCAACCCTATTTTTAACCATCCAAGCAGTTACAAGTAAAGATAAGCTTTGAATTATGCATCACATGCTGTTTATAAACTTTCTAAATGGGCTTGTGTGTGGAGTTTGGGTGAATGAGAGAAGCAAATGAAACTCTTTTTTGGGGGGCGAGAGAATATGATACAAATGCCATCTTATGATTCTGTTTGGCTTCCAGAATGCAGACAATTACTTTCCAGAACATAAGGGCTATCAATCCCAGCTCTATTTCAAGCCTAAACTCAGTAAAACTTGGAAAAACGTAAGTGTAATTGCTTTTCAAGTCTTAACTTTATCTTATTGAAATGAAAAGTTGGCGGGTAGGGAGTTTTTAATTTTGTTTTATGTATAACAGAAGGAAAAGAGGGATCTTTCATCTGAAACCACTCTAACACTTTGACAATGTGTAAAGGACTTTCAAATGCATGATTGAAGACACTTCCAGCAAAACAAGGGTTTACACATGTTCAAATGTCTCTGATATTAGGAAATTCTCATGGTCGGTCAAATTTCCCTTCTATCAGATGTCCTGGTGGTTGTAGAAAGCAGAGTTACTTGAAATTTCTAGATATTATTATTATCATTATTATTATTATTATTATTCCAATCACAGGGAATGACTTTCACAGTCATTTATCCCTCTGTTCCTGAATGTGCCTGGTGGGGAAGCACCACATCTGAAATTTTCTAGTCTGAGTAGAGCAAGATGGATAACCAAGAAAGAAAATGGAACTGTTTGCAACCCAGGACACAGGGAAAGAATCTTAGATCTAAAGGCAGCAACAGTAGCAACTTGGTATTGTTAGAACACAGTGGTGTAACATCAGCATTGTAGTCTCAATTCTGAAAATCCTGTGACTGCAAATAACACACCATTGAGAATAAGTGTTCCCCCCACCCACCTTGGCCACATGATCATGCTTCACTTTCATTGTACAAGATAAATTAAGCTGCAGGGGAATTAAAGAGCTATATTGACAGTAAATGCAAAATGGGCATGCATATTGCTACAAGCAGAACATCCCCCAAACACTTTAAATGTTCAGTTTCAGAATCATCTGCCAAATTGTGAGTGAATCGAATTTCAGTGAAAATCAAGGTAGTTGTTCCACTTGGAAAGAATAGATCAGCTTGGAAATGCAACAGTTATTGTGCAAAATTCAAAATGTGAAACAATGAAAATAGTCAGTGATCCAGTACACTGTAGCTGAAGGTGGGTCTGAGATGCTGGACAGAACTCAAGTAATTAGACACTGAGATCAGCTAAATCACACTTTATTTTATTTTAGCATTTTATTTATCTTATTTTATTTTGTCAGGGGTGTAGAGATAAGGTCTCGCTGTCGACTGTGCTAACCTGTAATTCACTACTTACTCTCAGGGTGGCCTTGAACTCACAGCAATGCTCTTGCCTCTCACTTCTGAGTGCTGGGATCAAAGGCGTGTGCCACCATGCCGGCTGAATTCTCATTTTATAAATGATGAGGGTGGGCAGGCACAAGCTGAGGGAACTCACACAGTGAGAACACGGTGCACGATATAATGTCTGGTGCTAAGTCTAGCTATATGTAGCTAAAGTTTAGGGGGCATGTACTCAATCACATTAAGCCCACCACCTTAAAAAAAAATCTCAATGCTAACATGCAGAGAAGGGTGAAATACCTTACATGGCACAGCAACACCCCCCCCCCCATGTTTCTGATATTAAACAGAAATAATCTCACAAATTTATTTTGTTTAATTTTATTTATTTATTTATTTATTTGAGAGTGACAGACGCAGAAAGAGAGAGAGAGTGGCAGAGAGAGAGAGAGAGAGAGAGAAAGAGAGAATGGGTGCACCAGGGCTTCCAGCCACTGCAAACGAACTCCAGATCCGTGCGCCTTATTGTGCATCTGGCTAACGTGGGTTCTGGGGAATTAAGCCTCAAACTGAGGTCCTTAGGCTTCACAGGCAAGCGTTTAACTGTTAAGCCATCCCTACAGCCCTCACAAATTTTTTAAAATATATATATATGATATATAAATATATATAAATATATCATATGTAATAATACATATATAAATTATATATATATATGATTACAGACAGTATTTACCTCCCCTCCCCCACTCTCCACTTCATAACTCTGCTCTCTGTCATATCCCCTCCCCCACTCCATTAGTCTCTCTTTTAATTTGATGTCATCTTTTTCTCCTATTAGGAAGGTCTTGTGTAAGTATTGCTAGTCACTGCAAGGTCTTGGCTATTGAGGCCAAATTCTGGGTGGACACTTGTATGTAAGGAGTGGTACCCTTCCTTTGGCTCTTGCTTTCTACCACCTCTTCTGCAATGGCTAGTGCTGAGAAGAAGGGGTGGAGCAGTGTCCAGCACTAAAACAGATCACAACAATTTTAATGCTGAGTTTTCATAAGAATACAGGCTGGGTATTTATTATGTTGGTAATTTTTTTCTCATTCCACATTATTCCTGGCAAAGCTGTTAGCACTGTCAATACTCTGATCAATTCTTGGAAGCATAGATGTGATAGTTAAGGTGTTGTCAACTTGATCTGTTTAGTAATCCACAGGTTGCTTCCAGGAAGGATCAACTAAAGGAGGAAGTCTTTCCCCCAGGGTGAGCCCTTCCCCCAGAGTGGGCAGCCCCGCTCAGAGGGGGACTTGACATAAGGAAGCTCTGGGTAAAAAGAATTCCTTCCTTCCTTCCTTCCTTCCTTCCTTCCTTCCTTCCTTCCTTCCTTCCTTCCTTCCTTCCTTCCTTCCTTCCACCTTGGCTGCCGGAGCTGCTCGCTACCTTCCAGTGTGGATTGAAGACCAGTGAGGACTAAAGACCAGCATCAACTGAAGACCTGCGTGGATTGAAACCCAGCAGCTCCTCAGGAAACCTCCAGGCATCTGTCCACGTGGACTGAGCAGCTACCAGGTTCGGTGATTCTTGGGCCTGCAACTGCTATTCGACTACTGTAAGCTGATCCAATAAATCCCCTTTTTAAAATAATTCATTCTAGCAGTTCTGTTCCTCCAGAGATCCCTGACTAATACAATAGGAAAGAAGAACTAGAGCGTGGAGGTAGGAGTGTTTGCTGTAGCAAGTTCTGGGTCTGTACAAATAGTAGGTGAGTTTGTCCAGCATTCTACCCACGTCTGATTCTCGTCTTGAACTAGTCACTTCTTACCAAGTCGTGTTTCGTCAAGGAAGAATTACTAAAGGGTTTCAGCATCTTGGAGGTCAGGTAACTAAGAAAGTCCACCTTCCTCTTTGTCAAACTTTTCTGTCTTTTTTTTTTCCTTCTGTTTTGTTGTTGTTCAAGAAGTTAAGGTCACTCCTTCTCAAGTGGTCACTTGACTGTGGACCACCAAGTAGCACACCAGACCCTCAGATCCAACACCTACTGGATAAAACATGAGAGATTAAAAAAAAAAAAAAGCAGGCACTATATTTTAAGTTTTCTTCAATTGTTTATTTATAGTGTGTGTGTGTGTGTGTGTGTGTGTGTGTGTGTGTGTATGTGTATGTGTGTGTGTCAGTCTTTTGCCAATACAAACAAATATACACCTGGTTTTATGTGGTTGATTGGGGAATTGAACTTTGGCCAGCAGAATTTGTAAACAAGCACCTTTAAATGCTGAGGCAACTTCCTAATTCCTACCACATACAAAATAAGTTATAATTTTAAATGAACCTTTTAGTTTTATAGCTGCTTTCTTTCTCAATGGTATATTAACTGTTAAATAGATATATTCATCATTTTCATTATCATTTTTTCCTAGGGCTTCTTCCTTTGACTCAATGTAACTCAGACCTGCATCATGTCAGGAGAAAATTTTCAGGTTTTGGAAAAGGTGGGCACTAGGAACTCATTGGAGCTAATGGTATTATGTATATTCTCTGATTCTATGAAGGTATGCATATTTCATGGCTGTGGCTATTTAAAAGCATAAAAGTTAAGTCCTGGAAATCTGGGAGTGATGCAAATGTTTTCTGATCATTGTACTACAAATATATTGTGTGTGTTAGAGCACATACAACCCTATAATTTACTTTCTCATTGGAACCAGTGTTAGTATCTTACTAGCTTCATCATAAACTAATGAGTCAAATAAAACCTTTGAGAGATTGGGGTGATGCATCAGAAATCCAAGGTGCTTGCTTGTAATGCCTAAAACACCCACATAAACCCAGGCCAAAAATGTTTCATGATTCTAGCATTCACTTGGAGCAGCAGAAACCATGAAGTACACATAGACTGACTCTCTCACTCCTTCCTGCCCTCTTTCTCTATCACAGATGCACACATACACACACGCGCACAAATTAATATATATTTAAAAGCAAACTTTCATAAATGTTCACTGTATGTCCTATTCATAATTCTTCAAAGAAATTTATACTTAAATGCTTGCCAGTCATTGGAAGTCTGGTCTCTCTTCAAGGGGAGGACTCATTCCATAAACAGTTAACCACAAGATATGTAAATCATAGACGGTTCAGCTCATACTTTAGACTCAGAATAGCTCTCAAATAGCAATTGTATGTGGAAGCACTAAGCTTTAATTTTAAATCCCCTGTGAAAAATGCAATGGAAAGGGAGTACATTTGTAATGCACAGCTAAACTTTTAAATATCTTTCGTTTTCTGACTTGCCACAGGAGTCAGATGTATTTGTCTGCTTCCATCCTCTTCTTGCCTTTTCTGAGTCCAAATCTGAGCACTTGTAGCAAAAAAATTCAGAATTTTAGCACTATGGAATCACCACATTTTCACATGACTATCCAAGTGAGTATCCCTGTGCCTTTAAGAAAACTGCTTAGGTTATGGAAGGTATGTCCATGGGCAACATGTGCTCAGTGTGTATGAGACAGATTCAGGTTTAGTCTGGGGAACAAGAAGGGTCAAAAAGGAAACAACTTACCTATTATTTCTCCAAGCTTCCCTGCACATTATGGAGATGATTGCAGTATGCTGTTGGAAGGTCTTAAGGACTGGTAAATATAAGTGTACAATGACTAGTGTTTAATGCATGGAACCTATATGAATGGAGGCTTTGTTTTAGGCTCCTAGTTGAGTTTCTTCTAATGCCTTCTAAAGGAAAATATATGTATCTGTAATTCTGAGCTTGAAAAGATATCTTCCATATCCACCAGTTCTCTAACCAGACATGAACTAAGATCACAATTTCTTAAAGGGCTTAACATCAACCAAAACCCATGCTTCACAGCTTTTAAACTACTGACCAAGTCCTAATGGTGAACTTTTTCATGAAGTAGCATTCACTTGCACATCCACATGTTTCACTGTGAGAGCCTTTCTCAACTCAATGCTGTTAAAATTGCCAGCATTAAATTACGTGATGGCTTCTCAAATCCAAGTGTTTTCTTACCACCTCTGGGTATACAAAGGTCAGGCCATCTTACATTGGTTCTCATCACTATCTAAAATAGCTATAGCTATCACAGAGTTCCTCTCATCACCCATGTTTAGTATTGATACCAGAAGATGACTTTCAGTTTGTTTACTCTCACTGTGGTGTCTGACACCTTTTTACTATCTTGGTGGTAGAATATATCAATTCATGTTCTTTGCATTGTCAATGAGATTTCTTTTTCTATGAATGACAGGACATTGGTTTCTCATAGTTGGCACTTAAGAAATATTTGTGATTGGAATACATGGAGTAAAAACTGGATGAAATATTGAACCCATCTGATGTGTAATCTAATTCATCAATACAAATCCTGTTCTCTATTGAATGATATCTTGGAGTTTCAGATATCAAGTGAGACCATTTGACCACCTCAGAGCTCAAGGGTCTTCTTTTCAAAGAGTTCTTTGAAGACAAACTGGCATTTGTCTCTTATTCTTCTTTCTATTTTCTCTATTTGCCCTCTTCTTCTAATAATCTTTATTATTTTCTGTGTTGAATTATTGAAAAGTCCTGCTTTCACCTACCCGTGGACAAGGTCATAAAATTAGATGAACACAATGACCGAAGACAGTGTGATTTGAATTGCAGCATGCCTTATTTCTTCACATAATGTCCATAGTGTTTATGGTAGGCATTAACAGATCCAAACAAGCAACCAAGTTACATTTCTTATCAATGAATGAGGTGACATAGAGTCCCCAAAATTAAGAAATCATAACTCTGAGGACATCCAATGAGCTTATGGTTGAATGAACCCCTTAAGGCTTCAAAGAGCAGAGGCATGAATTGCTAAACAACAGTATTGCCATTTTGTCAAACTATAACAAAAACTATAGATTTTTAGAAGAGATGGAGAAAGGAGGTTTAATATAATCTAGAAGAAGGGAAAGTGAGGTTATATAGCCTAGTCTTAGGGTTTATTTGAACCCAACATGAAGCCAGTGAATACTGATAACCAAATATGTATACAGCTTCAGTCAACATGAAGAGAAAATTATGTTTTAGATGTAGGAATGTTTGTCTTACACATGCTTAGCACTTTTGAAAATATTATATTATTATTTACAAATACATTGCAGTGCTATGAAAACATTATGGCATCCAAGCATCAGGAGGGCAGTCTAGCTCTGAAACCCATCTTCAAGTTCTAATTCCTGGTGCCTTTTACTTTCTTGGCCTGGGATGCTTTTAATCTCAGCCAAAGGATTTGAAAGAATAGCAGACAAGTTTCCAGTTTCCATCTCTTACAACATGGAGAATATTCACATTACCATAAGTGAAATATGATTTCTATATTTCTTGTTTATATATGTTCACCCAACAAAGAGAGACTATTTAGCTTTTATAAGATGTTTTTGGAAAAGGAATTCTGCAAGGGAGAGTGGAAAATGGCCATCTAAGCACAAGAAGTTAACCGGTGCAAAGCACTACCCAAGTCCCACTCATTCTGAGCTCTTATCTCAGGTCTATGTACTTTAAATAAACATGCTTCTTTCATTTCTTTCATTGTAATTTTAAATATTTTATCTTTATTAATTATGGACATACCTAGTATGTAAACAACATATGTTGGTATCATCTTTTCCCCACATTCCCACCTCTTTTGCAAAGGGACCATCCTCACTGGGGATGCAAGTCATCTTGATGGGGACTGTGGGTTATTCATGGTGGGGGCAGCTGACAGTTATGGGGAAGAGGCAATGTCTCTGTGCATGATGTCCCAACTTGTGGCTCTAACAATCTTTCTACTCCCTCTTCCACAAAATTCCCTGAGCCACTTGGGTACATTTTAAGTCTACCTCAGTGATGGGCTCTTAAGAGCCTCTGAACCTCTGGTTTGGTAGGTGTATATATATATATATATATATATATATATATATATATATATATATATATATATATATATATATATATATGATTTCTATACTTACAGATAACAAACCATGGAATTTCCCTCCCCTGCCCTGCTTTCCTTTCCCATTCATAACTCTGCTCTCCATTATACCTCCTCCCTCTTTCCATTAGTCTCTCTTTTAATTTGATGTAATCATCTTTTTCTCCTATTATGAGGGTCTTGTGAAGGTATTGCTAGGCACTTCGAGGTCATGGATATTGAGGCCAATTTCTGTCTGGACAGTTGCATTGCAAGGAGTAATACACTTCCTTTGGCTCTTACATTCTTTCTGCCACCTCTCCTGCAATGGACCCCGAGTCTTAGAGGATGTGAGATGTCTCAGTGTTGGACAGTCTTCCACCCCTTCTTCTCAGAACTATGTTGCCATTTGGGTCATCCCAGTGGTCATCGCCATCTGAAAAGAGACACTTCTCTAACCAGAAATGAGAGTAGCATTAATATATGAATATGAAAATTTTTGCTTCACTCTTGTGCTGATATCAGGTTCACCGAGAAAGCAGCACTCTTGTTCATTTGCCCAGTTGCTCCGTGGTTTCACCTGGGGCAGTGGTGAAGTACAATGGGTCATTTCTTCAGGTCCTCCTCCTGTCAGAAAGAAAGAAACAGGTACATCAATGGAGAGTGAAGTCAGCGCAGGTGAAATGTGACAGTCGTTACTAGTTTAGATAAAATTTAATGGGTGTAGACCCTCTTGTAGCACAAGATTTGTGGGAGCTTGATATTGGAATGCAAAATTATTTCCTGGATATGATTCTGACAAGTTTCCCAGTTCCAGATATGGGCTCCTTTCCACTGAGCATAACTGTTAACCAGTCCAAGAGCAGGTGATTACCCACCACAGCTGTGTACCAGTATTGGACTTGTGTGAGCATCAAGTCCGGTTGTTTGCTTCTGAGTAGCTTGGACCTCAAATTGCTGGGACAGATGTTGGCCACTTTCCCCCAGTAGTTCATGTAGAGCTTTCTAGCACTTGATGGGCTGTCTGGGGACTGACTCTCTTCCGGATTCCAGCCAGGTCTCTCCATGTTCCGTACCAAAAGTATATGGTGTCTTCAGCAGCTGGGACTTACCACTAACCTCTGGTGAGTAATCAAGTGCTCTGACAGAAGTCTGTCTTGTTTGGGGGAACCTTATAGGTCTCTCTGATCAAACAGCTCATTGTGGGTGCTAACTGCATCCTGATACTGGGAGTTACAGGCCAGTGCCAAGGGAAAAGAAAGAAGAGAAATAAGGAAAATAGAAAAAATGAAACAATAGAAATTTAAGAATAGGCTTCATGTCGCCTTTCCTGGGGCCCTTTGATTCAGGTGCTCTTGCCAAGGTCCTGTTGAGGGTTCAGCCTTTTAGTCTGTCTTTCAGGATATAGGATTCTATGGTGCCAGGTCCATTTGGGTTCAGTTTTGTGTCTCCCAGACTCTTCCTCTCCCCTCAAGCCTTACTCTCCCTATCTCCCAGGCCTCAGATGCCTATGAGGTATGTCGGCATCTTAGGCTGATCCAGGTTAGGAACCACAGATGAGTGAGACCATGCAGCAATTGTCTTTCTGTGATTGTGAGTATGCTGAGTATGATCTGTTCCAATTCTACCATTTTTCTACCAATGTCATTCTGTCATTTTTTTTTCTTACTGCTGAGTAGAATTCCATTGTGTAACTATGTCCTATTTTTTATCCATTCATCCAACGAGGGGCACCTGGGTTGATACCAGTTCTTAGCTATTATGAATTGAGCAGCTATAAACATGGTTGAGCAAATATCTCCGAACTAAGGCATGGAGATTTTAGGGTAAATGCTCATTAGGGAATAACTGGGTTTCTTGGTAACTCTGTATTCTCCCTTTCAGAGGTCTCCATATTGATTTCTATAGTGGTTGTGCCAGCTTACATTCCCACCCACAGTGAATGAGGGTTCCAATTTCTCTGCTTCACCGCCAACATTTATTTTTATTAGATTTTTTAAATGTTTGCTATCCTTACTAGGGTAAGGTGGAATCTCATAGTTGTTTAAATTTGCATTTCCCTGATGGTTAGGGATGCTGAACATTTTCTAAAGTATGTGTTTGTCATTTGTATTTTTTCCTCTGAGAACTCCCTATTAAGTTCTTTGCCCCATTTTGTGAATGGGTTGTTTGATGTTTTTATTGTTTAGGTTTTTGAGTTCTTTGTAGGTTCTAGAAATTAGGCCTCTGTCAGTTCTATGGGAAGCAAAACTTTTCTTCCATTCTGTGGGTAATATATTGGCTCTGCTTATGGTATGTTTGTGCCAAAAAAATTTAGTTTCATGAGATTCATTGGTTGAGTGTTTAAGTTCCTGAACTGCTGGGATTTTGTTCAGGGAATCTTTCCCCACTACTGTATCATGGAGAGTTCATTCTATTTTTTTTTTTTTTTCCAGTAGCAGAAGAGTTTCAGGTCTTATATTGAGGTATGTGGACTTGATTTTTGTGCATGGCAAGATGTGTACCTCTAGTTTCATTTTTTTTTTTTGCATATGGTTTTACAGTTTGTCCGGCACCATTTGTTGAAGATCCTATCTCTCTCCAGTCTGTTATTGAGGCCTTTGTCAAAGATCAAGTTGCTGGAGTTACTTGACCTAAATTCTTGATCCTCAATTCTGTTCCATTGGTCTACATTCCTGTTTTTAATGCCAGTTTCATGCTGTTTTTATCACTATCGCTTTGTAATATAGCTTTAGATCAGGTATGGTGATGCCTCCATAGGTGTTTCTTTTGCTGACAACATGCTTAGATATCTGATGCCTGCTGTCATTCCATAAGAATTTTGAGATCATTTTTTTTCTATCTGTATAAAGAATGATGCTAGAGTTTTTATTGGTGTTGCATTAAATCTGCATGTTGCTTTTGGTATTCCCATTGTCACAGTGCTAATTGTACTTACTGTGAGGCATGGAAGGTCTTTCCATCTTCTGAAATCATCCTCAATTTCTTTCTTGAGTGTTTTTATGTTTTCATTATATATGTCTTTCAATCCTTGGTTAGTGTTATTCCAAGTTATTTTTTTTATTTATTTATTTATTTATTTATTTATTTATTTATTGTTGATCTAGAAAATGGAACAATGTGACTAATATCTTTCTCTATGTCTTTGTCATTTGCTGATAGAAAGACTACTTATTTATTATTATTATTATTATTATTTTACATTGATTTTGTATCCTGCTACTTTGCTGAAGGAATCAATCATCTTTAAGAGTTTTTTTTTTAATTTTATTTATTTATTTATTTATTTATTTATTTATTTATTTATTTATTTGGTTTTTCAAGGTAGGGTCTCACTCTGGCCCAGGCTGACCTGGAATTCACTATGTAGTCTCAGGATGGCCTCAAACTCACAGTGATCCTCCTACCTCTGCCTCCCGAGTGCTGGAGTGCTGGGATTAAAGGCGTGCACCACCATGCCTGGCATCTTTTATTTTAATTTTTACTTTTTGTTATTTTTATTTATTTATTTGAGAGTGACAGAGAGAGAAAGAGGCAGCTAGAGAGAGAGAGAGAGAGAATGGGTGCGCCAGGGCCTCCAGCCACTGCAAACTAATTCCAGATGCATGTGCCCCCTTGTGCATCTGGCTAACATGGGTCCTGGGGAGTCAAGCCTCCAACCAGGGTCCTTAGGTTTCACAGGTAAGCACTTAACTGCTAAGCCGTCTCTCCAGTGCACGTCTGGCATCTTTAAGAGTTTAGAGATGGAGAATCTTGGGTTTCTTCTTAATAGAATCATGTCATTTGGGAATAGGGCTAACTTAACTTCTTCCTTTCTAATTTGAATCCCTTTTATTTATTTCTCCTGTCTTATTGCTTGAGAGCAGACTCCCAGTACTAGAAGAGCAGAAGTGAGAGTGGATGCCCCTGTCTTGTTCCTGATCTCAATGGGAATTCCTTCAGTCTCTCCCCATTAAGTATTATTTGGGCTGTAAGAGCTTTATATACCCTTTATTATGTTGAGATATAAACCAACCATGCCAATTCTCTTCATTGTTTTGATCATGAAGTTATGTTTCATTTTGTCAAAGGCTCTTCTGCATATATTGAAATGATCATGTTTTTTTTTTTATGTGTAAGCTTCTTTATGTGGTGTATTACATTGACAGATTTCCATATCTTGAACTTCCCCATCGTTCCTGAGATGAAGCCTACTTGATCAAGGTGGATAATGCTTTTGATGTGTTATTGAATTCAGTTTGTGAGGATTTTGTTCAGAATCTTTGCGTCTAAGTGCATCAGGGAAATAAACCTAGAGTTTTCTTTTCTTGTGGCATATCTGCCTGGTTTGGGTATTAGGGTGATACTAACTACATAGAAGGAGTTGGGGAGCTTTCCCTGTTCTCCAATTATGTGGCACAATTTGAAGAAATTGGTTTCAATTCTCCCATGAAGGTTTGATAGAATTCAGCTGAGAAGCCATCTGATCCCAGACTCTTCTTTTAGGGAGGTTTTTGTTTACCTTTTCAATCTTGGTGGGTGCAGTATATTTGTTTAGGAGATTAGTCTGCTCTCAGGTTAGCTTTGGTAGGTGGCATGTGTCCAGGAACTCATCCATTTCCTCCATATTATCCAGTTTTGTGGAATAGAGGTTTTTTTTTTTAATATTTTTTGTTCATTTTTTATTTATTTATTTGAGAGTGACAGACACAGAGAGAAAGACAGATAGAGGGAGAGAGAGAGAGAATGGGCGCGCCAGGGCTTCCAGCCTCTGCAAACGAACTCCAGACGCGTGCACCCCCTTGTGCATCTGGCTAACGTGGGACCTGGGGAACCGAGCCTTGAACCAGGGTCCTTAGGCTTCACAAGCAAGCGCTTAACTGCTAAGCCATCTCTCCAGCCCCGTGGAATAGAGGTTTTTGAAATAAGTCCTAATGATTCTCCCAATTTCACTTATGTCTGTTTATTTATGACTTCATTGGGCTTAAACAACTTATTATTGAGGTCTTCTGTTTTTTGTTTTTTTTTTTTGCAATCCTTCAGACCTCTTAACTTAAATTTTCTCTGTTTCTTTAGTTTGTTTGTTTGTTTTTTCTACTAGTTCCAACCTAGCAAGGATTATATCCACACAATTGTTGGTCTTTTTTGATTTTCTACAAGTTCTACTAATTGCTTGGTCAGGTTCACCTATCTTGTGTTTTCATTTTGGGATTCTGATCCTGTTGTCTCTTCAGTGTTTTGATTAGAGACTACTATTGTGGGACTAGGCAACCTTATTTGGGTACCTTCTATTTTATGTTTTGTGTTGTTCTTTTGAACTGTGGTCTGCCCGTCACAGTGTGGGAATCTTATTTATTTCAGGAGAAAGCTGTAATTTACTCTTGATGTTTCTTCAGTAATTGGTCCTTTTTATGTTTGACTAGATTAGGTTTTTGATGGCAAGGGGGCCTGTCTGCTCAGGCAGGAAGAGTAAGAGTAAGTGCGGCCCTGGTGGAGACCCAGAGACCTGGTGGTGGAGAGAAGAAATGGGAGACGTCAAGGTCACTGGTCCCAGTAGCAGTGGCAGGGCAGGGAGAGGGGACAGCTTGGACCTGGTGGCATGGTAGGGCAAGGATCTAGTGGCTCAGAAAGGGAGGAAGAAGGGAAGAAAGATGCTGGAGAGAGGGAGGGAGAAGACCTCATGAGAGGAGCTTGGGCCCAACCTGTGGAATGTGCAGGTAGTGCCTCCAAGAACCTGGCCTATGGGGCAGCAGTGGAGATGGGTGCTGAGGGGCCTTGGGGTCTATAATTAATTACCTGAGAGCATGGGAATCAGTGGATTCCCTACTTTGTCCCTCTGTGCCCTCCCACTGGGGGTCTGCTAGAACCTGCTGACCCTAAAACCCCACATATCATGCCTGGTATTAACCCTGGGAGCTGAAGCATGGTTAGATGTACACCATCTTGACCAGAGGTTCTCCTTTTTATTATCGTCTTTTGAGGTAGGAGCTCACCAGACCTGGAACTCATTCTGTAGCTAAAACAGGTCTAGAACTCACAGCAATTCTCATACCTCAGCCTCCCCATTGCTGGGATTAATAAGAGCCATCCCAGTTCTTATTTATTTTTAATGTAATGTATCAAACATTTGCTAAGGCACAAAAATTTAATCATTTTCTTAATTTTCAGAAAAATTTGAAATTATATAAAGAAACTGAATAGAGTGGCATTTCTGCTCTGTGGCAGAGAATGAAAACATAACTTCATGGCAGTCGGTGCAATCAGTGTTAGAGTGTTTGCTTGCATGTACATGGTTCCTGGGTTCAATTTACAGTAATGAAGTAAATTAATAACTTCCAAAAAGGTAAATTAAAACAAAAACCTTAAAACAAATGCTTTAACTAGGAGCGAGTTACTATGCAATTAACAAATGTATAGTTGAGAACATATTAACATTAATTATGTTCTTAGAATGTTTCAATTAATCTATGATAAGTGTAAATTAATGTCAGCTTTTTGCCTACATATGATTTTCAGAAGTAAATTATAAGGGAAGTCAGATGAAGTTTTTTTGGCCCCAAATTAACCATACAAGTTTTCTGACTTTTTATTTTGTTTTACACATTTCCATATATTTATGATTGAGTACCCACTCAGCCCACTTTTGCTTGGCTTTTAAACATGTATTACATCAAACCATTACAAAATTTATTCTTATTGTAATCTTTCTAATGTAGATATCCAGTATGTTAGATTTATAATATAGAAAATAACCTTATGTTACTTGTTGACAATTTTGAACACACACACACTTATGTACAAATAATATTTTGATCTCATTCACTTCTTCATAACTTCACTTGTAACCAATATCTACATCCTACTGAATCATTTTTTTCCCAACCTGTCCCATGTCTACTCTGAGGATTTTAAAAAAATGGGGGGATGGGGAAGATGGCTCAAAGGTTAAACATATTTGTTGCAAAGACTGCCAGCCGGGGTTCAATTCCACAGACACCTGTGTAATTCAAACACAAACAGTGGTGCCAGTGTCTGGTGTTCATATGTAGTATCAAAACTCTGGATACATGTGTAAACACGCGCGCGCGCACACACACACACACACACACACACACACACACACACACACACAAATAGAAATTTGCAAAACTCTTATGCAGCAATCCAATTGCAGATGCTTTAATTTGCATAGAACTGTAGTTATATTCTGAACTCATGAATGTGGTTCCTGTTTCTCAAAATGTAAGTGCATAGTAATATTAACTATCTATGAAATAGCCTGGAGAAAGCTCATCATTCATTCCATCTAGCATGTTTTTGTTCTAGAGGTGCTGACTCTAAAGTTGCCTCATTTGCTTCTGTTATTGATTTGCTTCTTCCATACAACCATCCTTAAAATAGTCTATTCATACCACTACTTGAGTCATTAACAACTCAAAATAACCTAAGAGGATATGTCAATGGACTGGATAGACCTGGGTAGAAAGTACAGCTCCATCTTTTGACAATTTCAAAACCTCTGATGCATATATGTCTTTAGTAAATATTGTCTCCTGAAGCTTATGGAATATTTGGTTGTATTCTGGTCACTTCCAACACTGTGAGTGGAATTCTCCATTCCCTTATTCCCTGGAAAATGTGAAACTGTTACAAGCTGTGAATTGTGCTAAACATTTTTAAAGTGAGGAAAAGCCCAACACTTTCCAAAAGACATTATCTTGTGAGTGGAATTACTATTATATTCAAATGAACAAATAATTAAGCACTGTCTTAGAAAAATATATAAAAATTAACTGATTGGTTAGATGGGTAATTTTAACAATTATGTATGACTAATGAAAAATAAATTAGATATACCCTAATTTTAGCATTAAATGTAGCTAGACAATCTTTACTGTTTAAGCCTGTCATGTTCATGATGAAACTTAAAAAAAAAAGAACAATACGGCTGATGTAATATAACTTAATGCCTCTTATAGTGTTAAAGTGACATACATAGTTCTTTAAAAAATTAAAGGATTTTTATTTGTCTCATAAATATCTATGTCTCAGATCGTTAAAAAACTTATTTTTCCTCAAATTAACATGATGTTTTGTATTGGATGTGAATTTCATTAAATATAATTACTTTGTCTTCTAATGACCTAGATATGGGCAAATGAGTACCTATTTGTGTCGCTAAAATGTTCTCTAATCAAAATTTTGCGTACTCATTTATGTTGCTATTTAATTAATTTGAATATAAGGTATGATCCTTGAGAATCTTATAATTGATGTAGCCTCTAAATTAAGATATAGAATTTGTAGAGGATTGAAGCAATCTAACTACCAAGAGCTTTCTGGGAATCCTCCGGGTGTATCCTTTCATACAGTAAACAAGTAAATCATTACAATGGATAATGGAAATTTTCTCTAAAAATGAATTCTTCCACATATGGGCAATAAATTCACTTATTTGTTTAAACAGTTATGCTCTTTTTCCCCTTTTTCTTTTGATTCAAGTATAATCACTAAACTTTAATTACATATGCCATTGTTTTGATATATATGAGCATTGTGCAATTATTAACACAATAAAACTAATTCAGATATTTATTCCATCTCACAGTTTATCTCTTTTTAGTGGAAATACTTAAGAACTAATCTCTTAATTATGAAAGTACGTTACTATTATTATTATTTTCAGACTTGTGTGCATTAAGTTTACAGAATATATTCTTAACAACTGAAAATTTGTTCTCTTTGACTCACATCTTCCCTTCTTTCCTACACCTTATCCTTTCTGGAAACCACATACCTATTGACTTTCTGAATCTAGCTATTCTTGTTTCTTTATGTAAAATAATTGTGTTATTTGTCTTTCTGCCCTGCTCATCACACTTAATATAATGTCTTCTGTGTTCTACCACAATGTCAGATTCATCCTTTCTTGCAGCAAATATTGGTATAGCTATTATAGAATATAGTATACAAATATAACTAAAAGTTTTCTATAACAAATTAACAAAATTTGATGTTTGGCTTTTCAACAACACTCTGTAACTTCTCAAATTAAGTACACTCAAAACAGAATACTTATGTAAACATAGAAATATAATAAATAAGCATAACACAGTATTCTAATTTTTTGGAAACAATTACATGTTATATTTGTAGAGCTTTGACAAACATGCTTTAGTTTTTTATATTGAATTTACATATGGGATACAATGTTTATTTTTATTGATCATATATTTTAATATAATTATGTATTTTTATATTCATATCAAAATTTCTTAAGATTTTTTTTTTTCAAGGTAGAGTCTTGCTCTAGCTCAGGCTGACCTGAAATTCACTCTGTATTCTCAGGGTGACCTCAGAGTCTCAGAGATCCTCCTACTTCTGCTTCCTGAGTGCTGGGATTAAGGGCATGTGCCACCATGCCTGACCTAACCATTTTCTAACAATATCTCTGTAAATCTACTTGCAGTAACAGATGACTGTCCTGATCATTGCAACTAGAAGAGAAAAAAAAATCACTGAATTCAAGAAAACATGCAATTTGTTTCTATTTAATCAAGAGCATAAAGAATATTTATTTGATAATTGTTTTGGAAATTTCATTTGTTGGTTTTTGGATCATATTTGAATGATACCTGCAAAAAAAAAAGTACAAATCTTTCCTTTAAACATAGAAACAAATGAATGTGTTTGCCTGAATATTCAAAAAGGTTAAGAAAAGTAAAAGTTAAATTCTTTATGACGAACCGCATGTGCTTCTCTGCTCTGTTTAAGCTTATTGCCTAATGGGAGAATGAAAAGACTTCTTAAATGCAAAATACAAAAATATTATTCAATAGCAGACTATATTGTGCTTGTGTTGTGCAAATAGTTTTATTTATTCATAGAGAGTCCACCTGTTATTTTTAATGTTTTATAAAAATCACTTCTTAATAAGAAAAAGACCACAAATAACATTATATTCTAAAAATATGTGTTAATATTGTGCATTTTAACTTATTAATGATAAGAAAATTTACCTAGTAAATAAATTTCATCTTTATTCTTTTAATGACAAATTAAGAGATGCTTAAATGCTGTATGGCTTGTGTGTTTTTTCCAAGCAGAAAATCAATTTAGCAGTTTTCTCCAGAATATTTTGATAACTGGTAAATTTAGTAACTACTTTATAGAAAATTACAAAAAGGTACATTTATGTGCTGTTTACTAACTAATACAAGTCTTCCTCCCAGTGTTCCTTTGGTTAAAACTTACATGTTTATTGAGGTTTATCTCATCAAATATCTTTAGTGAAAACATTAAAAATCTGATTTGGTTAAACTCTATTTTACATTTCCCTAGAGTAACATTTTAAAAACATGAAAAAAGTACTTAACAATTAACAATGCAATATCTGAATGGTTTATACCATTGGCTTTCATATAATTTAATTTAAATATTATTTCACAGCTAAAATACCAATTCACTACATAGTCTCAGGGTGGCCTTGAACACATGGTGATCCTCCTACCTCTGCCCTTGAGTACTGGGATTGAAAACATGTGCCACCACGCTCTGCTCAAGTAAACTTTTGAGATGTATTATTTCTGATATTCAAGAAAACTAAAGATAACCACAAAACATTCACTTGAAAAACACTAAGAATATAAATCATAATTCATAGCAAATGGCTTTTCTTAACTAATATTTGTTCTATGTACGTTTGTCATGAAAGCTGGATAGCAAGTTCACACAGTGAACTTCTCAAACATCTTGGTAATAAAAGATTTCTTAGTTCCTCTGAAATACAAACCACATTTATGAATCCATTCATGAGAGTTTGTAACATTGCTAGTAATAAATGCACTGAATTGACCTTCTTAAGATATACCAAAAGAGATTTATCTATTAATATTTCACAATCTGCTATCATAAAAACCATATTTGAACAGATTTCTTTCCTACGGACACACAAGTTGGTTTTCTTCAGCATTGTTAATGATGTCATATTATATTTACTGTTGTTTGCCTTTATTACTTTAAACATCTTGTGATAAGACAAGGTGCATCTTAAGAAAAATATATTCAGGAACAATTAAATATTCATTGTTCTTCCTAAAACCGAATGCCAGATACGAGTCATTTGTTAGCTAGTTTACTTCAGAAAAGACTGAAATTGAATATTAATAATTGATTAAAGCACTAGAGCTGGGTGAGTGATCATAATTCAATGAGTCTATAAGACTGATTTTTTCCTTCATAACCCAATATTTTTCTTTATTTGAGAGACAGACATAGGAAGAGGCAGAGTGAAAGAGGGAAAGGGTGTGCCAGGACTTCCAACCACTGCCAACAAACCTCAGATGCATGTGCCCACTTGTGCATCTGGTTTACATGGGTCCTGGGGAATCAAACCAGGGTCCTTAGACATCACAGACAAATGCCTTAATTGCTAAGCCATCTCCCCAGCCCAGGAATCCAGTATTATTCTTTCTTTTCCTTTTCCTTCTTTTTTTCCAGGCACCCTTTGTAGGTGTCAGGAGCAAAGCCTACAGACACAGCTGAATCTGCGACCAGGGCTGCCCTTGGCTAAAGACACCTGCGTTGCCCCCAGTAGTTTCTATCCCCTGCCTAGGGAAGTTCATATCAGGTGTCTACTAATATGTCCCATTATTGATCTCTCTCTCTCTCTCTTTCTCCTTTCTTTCCCTATATCCTCTCTCTTTTCCTTCTGTCTTCTTTCCTCCCTACCTCCCACTTTTCCCTTAACAGATAAAATTATAGACATTTACTTTGCATAGAATATTGTGTTGAAGTACATATATTGTAGAATGACTAATTCTTGCTAGTTAACACACATTCTTTAACAGTCATTATTTTTTTTAATATTTTTTTATTTATTTATTTGAGAGCAACAGACACAGAGAGAAAGACATATAGAGGGAGAGAGAGAATGGGCACGCCAGGGCTTCCAGCCTCTGCAAACGAACTCCAGACGCGTGCGCCCCCTTGTGCATCTGGCTAACTTGGGACCTGGGGAACCGAGCCTCGAACCGGGGTCCTTAGGCTTCACAGGCAAGCGCTTAACCGCTAAGCCATCTCTCCAGCCCAACAGTCATTATTTTTAAGGAACACTTAATATCCATTCTCAGCACTTTTCAAGCATAACACGATTGCTATTATCTATAGTCACTATGCTATACTGTGATATCTTCATGCCTCCCATTTACTAGAATTGTGTGTCCTTTAGCCAGCATCTCACCAACTTCCCCAAATATCCTAGTCCCTGATAACTGGAATTTTACTTCCAACTTCTGCTAGATCAACTTTTCAAATTTGCACATATGTAGGTGAGATAGAGCTGTGTGTATCTCTCTGTACTGAGGTTATTTCACTTAATGTCTTGCAGAGGAATAGGTTATTTTGATTGTAAACTAGACAGGATTTAGAATCACCTGTGAAATCTTATGTAAGTTTTGTTCTTGTCTTCAAGGAGTTATTTTTATTAGGTTAATTGTGGTGGGAAGATCCACTTTGACTATGGTCTGTTCTAGTCCATGGGCTTGGGGTCATGGACTGTATAGAAATGAGAGAGCTGGCTGAGAGTCAGCATCCATTGTTCTCATCTTCATCACTGTGGGCTGATTGTGACCAGCTCTGCTCCAAGCTCCTGCCACCATGCATATGATGGACAATAGCTTATAATTCCAAACAGAAATAAAGCCTTCATCCCTTAGATGAAAGTTTTTCAGACATTATTTCTTAGCAACGAGAAAATAACTAATACATCCACATTTGTGCAAACTGTTAAAACAATAAGATCCCCTTCTATTCTTCTATTTGATGGCTATGTAGTTTGCCTTTGTGTAAACTGTATAAAGAACACATTTTACTTACCTATTTATAAATTGACATATTCATTTACTTTAAATATATATATATATATATATCCAGTAATGGGACTGTTGGATCATATTGTAATTATGTTTTTAATTTTTTTAATTAATTTATTTATTTGAGAGCGACAGACACAGAGAGAAAGACAGATAGAGGGAGAGAGAGAGAATGGGCGTGCCAGAGCTTCTGCAAACGAACTCCAGACGCATGTGCCCCCTTGTGCATCTGGCTAACGTGGGACCTGGGGAACCGAGCCTCGAACCAGGGTCCTTAGGCTTCACAGGCAAGTGCTTAACCACTAAGCCATCTCTCCAGCCCATGTTTTTAATTTTTAATCTATCAAATATATAGGTTATAGGAAACAAAAAGTATAGAATCTTGAATATATTTGGATTACTTCCATACAATTTTTGCAATAATACACTACATATTATAGTCAGCTTAACGTTGCTGGAATGAGCAGACATCTCTGACTTTATTTCTCACCTCACATTAGGAGTAAGTAGAGAGGAAGCTGAAAGAAATAAACTGATTCTGCATATTGGGGATCCAAACATTTTGTATCAATTTCTTCCTATACAATCAACACTGCACCTTACCTACAGTAAAGCATTCCTTAATGCCACCAAGGGGTGGAACTCTTGCCAGGTTTTTAAGGTTCATTGGCACACTTCTTCATTGAGTTCCCATCAACTTCTTATGCTGTAAAGTCTTACTATTTGCTGAGTCAGTTCCTCTCTTGCATGTGTGGTTTCCAAAACTCTGTTGAAATTATCGAATTACTGTTGAGTCCTCTCCAATTCTCTTTTGTCCTTGTGGTGTATTTTAATTTCTTTTTTATGTTGCTGTGCTGCTATTTTACTGAGGCTTAAGGAAGTAAAAGGAATAAAGTATATAGACAAGGTATTTGCTTTGGGTAACTGGCTGTTCCTCTTAAAATGTTTGATCATGTCTTTAGTGAGTCTACTTGTGGTATATATCCCCCCTTTGTGTACACATGTGATTCCATGCAAGGACAGGATCAGGGCTGTTCTCTGTTCCCTAACATCACAGAAAGTAACTTTTGTTATTTTCTGCCTTATAAAATATGGAAAGAAACTTTTAAATAGCACAAATTACCTAATATCTACAGTCAAGTGTAGTAACCCTTAGAATAAGAACCATCATAGCCAGAAAGTGCCTTGCCATTTTGAGGAATGGTCTGGAGGGGAGTCTCAAAGGTTGCAATGCCCATTTTTCTTATGACTAACTTTGAACCAAAGGAGTATCCCTATCTCCTGGTCTCCCAAGGCTACTCATTAAGAATATATTTTACACATCTGGATTTATTAAATCTTTCAATACCATGTTCATTATATTGAGATGGTGGAGTTGCTGTGAGCCAGGACCTTTTCTACATATATGGTAACAGCAGAAGACACATCTTTAATCATATCTCAGCATCTTTGCTCAGATGTATGAAGGCCTGTACTCACTGGTCTTCCCTAAAGAAGTTGGCAATGCACCAGCAAGAGCAAAGAAGGTTGTGCAGGCTGAATTCTGATCATGACCATCAACCAATGTAGTTTAAAGTCTGTATCAGGCAACACAGTCACTTAGGATGGACACAAGACAACATCACAAGCTGGGCTTCTCACAAAGAAAGAGAGAGAGAGAGAGAGAGAGACAGAGAGAGAGAGAGAGAGAGAGAGAGAGAGAGAGAGAGAGAGAGAGAGAGAGAGAGATTTACTTCTCAAAATTTTCTATCCCATGAAGGTTAGATTCAGTGCCTGGCTACTCTGATATTCCCTGTCCTTTAATATCACACAGTTGCATGGGGCACTCATTCTCCCTCAGAAATCATTGAAAACTACATTAATCCCACCCACAGGGAGCAAACTTTCATGTTCTCCCAAAGGTACCATATTCCAGCAATTGGATGATTAGGATTTCAACATATTATTGGGGTTAGGGGACAGGCCTATGCATCAAGCAATAGTACCTTATTTTCTCCCAAATCTACTGATGGGTCCAAGGTTTGCATTCACATCTCAAAAGTCCTCTTGAGACAAGGACTACAGAGTAAAGAAGCAAGATAAATGCCTCAATATGAATTCAAATTTTGTTTCTAGGCCTGGAGTTAGTTTTTGCTGCTTAAAAATGGAAGATATTTGAAGGTTCTAGTCATAAGAATTTTCAAAAGTCTTTGGGGGTCCATCTTTTTCCTAAAACGTTTTCTTAACACACACATGTATGTGTGTGTTTGTGTGCATGTGTGCACATGCCCATGCATGCCCATGTGTGTCTATAAATATGGGCACACATATACCGTGACACACGTGTGTAGATCAGAAAACAACATTGGGTGTCTTTCCTTGCCTTCCACTTTATTTGAGGCAAGGTGTCATTGTTGTTCTCCAGTGTGTTCTGAAGGCTAGCTGGCCCATGGGCTTCTGGAAGATTCTCTTATCTCCGCCTCCCTTCTCCCATAGATGCACTGGATGACAGATGCTACCACAGAGCCTGCCACATTTACATGGAGCTTGGGAATCCAAATTCAGGTATTCACACTTGCCTAGAAAGCTCTTTATCTATTGACCTTTCTCCCTATATCTCCCAACTACCCATCTCTAAGGATTCTGTTTCTTTCCTAGAATGTGCAGGGACAAATACAGGGACACAGACGCATACTGTGACAATCTGGTGCTATTCTGGTTAGGTTTTTTTCATTCTAGGGCATAAGAGATGAGGGCTAACAGTGAAGCATTATTTTGCTTTCCTAAGTGCCATACTACTCATGACGATCATTCATGATTCTCTCAATATTCCAGTGAAAAAGTGTTGTTAATGTTTTCAGGTGGCCCTCTCTCAAACTATGGATGGAGCTGGCTTTGAAAGAGAAAATTTTGACCTATGTTGCCATCTTTGTCACAAGTGTTCGGTTTTCTAATCATGAATAATTAGAGCACACTTAAAATCTTCCCATGTGCTTATTCAACTGTTTGTAAACTCTCAGATGATTTTTCTTTCTCTCTGAAGAATAAAACATTTTACAGGGAGCACTGACCTTGGTTTTAAACAAAAATGCAAATCCTAGCATTTTTTTTTTTTTAATCTGCTATGCCTGCTTAAAAGTAAGCTGTTGAAACTTGGAAAGGATAAAAAAAAAAAAAAAAAAAAAAAAAAGCAGACTGCACTCAGAGATTATTTGGAAAAGAAGCATGACCTCAAACATCTGAACTTGATGCTTGAACGAAAATGTGCCATATATCCTCGCCCCTCTAGGTGATGACAGGACTTAAAATGCAAAAACGCTACGCTTGCCTGGAAAAGCTACCTATTCTTTCTTTATTCAAGTTAGACTTAAATGATCTCCAGGGTACTACTATGTTACTCAGGACTGTCGACACAGAGAAATGAGAAATTCCAGTGACTGAGATGCTGAGAAATGGCTTGAAAGGTGCCAACTTCATGTCCCCTACCATGAACCATTTCTCTTTCCCCTGCACTTTGGCCCAGTGACAGAGCCACAGTCACTGTTGTGCCAAATACAGGCAGTCATGGTGCCAGGCCTGAAGTGTCCCTTGATACTTCCCTTGGACTCTTTCGAGAGAAGGAAGACAGGACCGTCAGCCGCGAAGGACGGTAGTCAGCTCACTCTTGATCTCTTGTAAAACACCTAATACGTCGAGATTCTCTAGCAACGTGTGGGTAGTGATATGCATTATATATTTCTGGGCCACATTCAAAGTCATAAAGATTTATTCTTGGCAATGGCTACCAACAATTTCCTTTTACTATGAGAATGCAGGGAGCACACCACGTTGCAAGTGTTCTCTAAGACATGTTCAATGGATGCAGATAGTGTGCTATCTTTGAATAAATATATTGAAATAAATTATGTTTGCTTCAGGATCACATGAAATGTAAAAGCACACAGTTATTTTCTGAAACACTTTGGTAAGTTTTTAATGAGTTATACAGAATTATTTAGTGTGGAAAATGCAAGAAATGAAGGAGAGTTATGTTATTATTGTAAAGCATTACCTATTGTCTCACAATCAGAATTAATGAGGAAAGTCATTGTTTTGTGGGTTTATGTTTAGATGTATGTGTGTGTGTTTACATGTGATAATGCATATGTACATTCTATATATGCATGCTTTTAGGGACCTAATTTACTTCAAGTTTTTTTAATCACATATATAAATCCATTTTAGTCTCCATTAACTTAGACAATTTTAGAATGATCTGAACTCATGGTTGCTGATATACATTTTTTTCAAAATTATTTGGTTGGGAATTATATCTGATGACAAGGAATGTAATGTTCATATGTATACATGTAAAGGAGGCAAATGTGAATTTAAGGAGCCTGAGTAATGATGAAGAGGGGGTAAGAAGTGCTGATGAGGAGGGGGTGGGGAGGAGGGGCAGGACACAGGTGACATGTAAGCAGAAACCAGAGTTGAGGACACAGTGGGAGAGTGGATGGGAGAAGATGAGACACAAGTACAACAGATTGTGTTTGAAAATATTTCAAACATCATGATACCTAAAACTCTGCGTGCTAGATAAACAGGTCAAATTAAAAAGGGTATATGCATGGGCTACAAGAGGGCCTACACCTATTAAACTCTCTATAAAAAAAAGTAAGGGTTATTTCATTTGTGCTGGAACTAACTTACTGTCCGTCGGAGAATCTGTTTCTCTTTTTCAGATAGATGCAGACCCTAAGGAGAGAGCCATCCCATCATACCTCAAAAGGGCCCCGGCTGAAACTAAGGAAAACTAGCGAAACAAGCAAGGGTGCTGTTTTCCTGATGAACCAGATGCCAGCACAAGGGGGAAGGAGACCAACAGATAAAAATCAACTCCTACCAAATCAGAGAGCCAGAGCCTCAGAGGCCACCAACACCTCATCACTTCAAGCAGACCAAAAATGAACCCAACATGGCTCAGGGAAATTTTGCAGAAGAGGGGCCGGAAAGAATGTCAGAGCCACATGTTGGGTCAGGATATGCAGAGACATTTATTGTACCAATAACTGTGGGCTAACTCTACAAGGCATGACCCATATACCTCAACAAGGAGGGGCCAATAGGGAGGGGGTAGGTCATGGATGAACCTAATAATGACAACAAACTGCCTGTATTTGCTGAATAGAAAACTAATTTTAAAAAGGGTATATGCAAATATCTTTAGATCTCAAAACAACTTCATCTAAATAAGCATATTTATTTGTGAGAAAGAGTTAAAGAGAGAGAAGGATAGACAAGAGAGAATGGGTGCACCAGGGCCTCCAGCCACTGCACACAAACTCCAGACACATGCGCCACCTTGGGTCCTGGGGAATCGAACCTGAGTCCTTTAACTTTGCAGGCGAGTGTCTTAACCACTAAGGCATCCCATCAGCCCTAAATGAGCACATTTGATGCAATCACTATTGTCTCCATTGACCTACTTCTTTAAGAGAAAACCAAACAGCTCAGATCCTCACTGTGTTCCCAGATCCATAGCATTTTGTATGCCATGCTTTGGCATTTAAAGGAAGTGGAAACTTTAGATGGGCTATTTTTCATTCGTCTCCCTTTAAATGTCTTCCTCTTATTGTTTGCTTTACCCATTTAGGATTTTGTTGTATAGGGTAAGTATTTTGGGGCAGACTCCCTCCCTGTGAAAGTCTCTTTCTTAGAATTTCTCATCTGCTTTGCTCAGATGACTACTTTCCAAGAATTCTGTTCCCTCTTCTGGTCATTTTGGACAGCCATCTTATCTCTGCTAGATTTTGGTCAAAATACAACATGGGCTGGAGAGATGGTTCAGAGATTAAAGGTGCTTGCATGGAAAGCCTACCAGCTTCAGGTTCATTCCCCCTTAGTCACTTAAAGTCAGATGCACAAAGTAGCACATGCATCTGGAGTTTATTTGCAGTGGCAAGAGGCCCTGGTACATCTAAAGCCTTTATCTTTAACTTTAGAAATAAATAAATATTTGTTAAAACCTACAGTTGTTTTTAAACTCTTGTCACTTTCTAAGTACCTTATACATTTTACCCAGCATTCCTGTCCATGATATCATAGCTCCAGGTCCTCCAGGTGAGTAATCCTTATGATTCCTCTACCTATGCATTGGTTGAACATAAAGTGTCACCGTCCAGTGTTCATGATGAAGCTTTGGACACTTGGTCCAAAGCTGGTGGAGCATTTGGGAGGTGGAGCCTTGCTGGGGGAGGTGTATCACTGGAGGAGAGCCTTGCTATTGGGAATTCCAGCCCTGCTGGGTGTTTACAGCTGGCTCCCTCAGATGAACTCTCTCCCTGCTGCTGGTGTTATGAACATGTGTGCAGGAATTATGCAATGCCATGTTTCCTCCCCCATGATGAAACTATAAGCTGGAAAAAAAACCCTTTCTTCCTATAAGCTGCTTTTGGTCAGGTGTCACATCCTAGCAGTGAGCACATAACTGCTGCAACCAACATCCCATCTGTCCTGGTCAGCTTCACATGGTTGGGATGGACTTCCAAACCAGGAGTATTTTATGGGAGGTATGGCATTTATTTGTAGCCTACAAATCCCAGGGAAACTACATAATTACAGAAGAAGCTGGCCCTTTCACAGAGGTCCACGCAGAAAGAGAAGCAGCAGTGCCATAAGCAAGCACGCTCCTGAAACTCCCCGGCAGAGCTCGAGCACCCTGCCGAGCTTAGGCTGCAATTCCAGGTTCACCTCCAGTAACACCTCCTCCAGCCAGGGTTGTCGATCTAAGTTACAAGCTTTAATAAGCTCCTGAATCTGTTGGGGTGAGGGGTTATGAATTGGAGGCTCCGGACTCAAGACTTCACAGACTGCACCACAAGGATAAAGTGGTGTGACCAATGGAAGGGGTTGCCCATAGTTCTTCTCTAGCCACCACAGGCAGGTGCGTAGGTGCAGTATCAGGACAGACATGAATGTACACTGCACACTACCACATACAGGCTACCTCCACAACATTAATATGCACAGGACACACACACACACACACACACACACACACACGTGATTAGTATGGGAACCAGACAGTTTGCTTGAGACATTCAAATTGCTGACATGCGATTCTGTTTCCTCTGTGGAGGAAAAGACAGAACATGTTCCTCTGGCCTGTCCCAATGTATCCAAAGGTAAGAGGATCAAGCATTTCCTGGGCAGCAGGGCCAAGAATTTCCACCGACACAAGAGGAAGCCTCCACATCCCCAAAGCACAGGAAAGCTCATGTGTCTTACAGAAGCCCCTGTGTGAAGCTTGCCTTTAGCTACGGGTATGAGACAGAGCTCCCAAATCCGTGGTGAATTACAAACCACCTCCCACGACCACATCAGAAGAAGACAGTTCGCCCATCACAATCTTTGAAATGTATACATGCAACTGCGACAGTTTAGATTTCTCAACTGTTTCAGCACTGACTCTCCCCGGAACCTCTGTCACCCTGGTGTTAGGTGACTAAAGTAGTCTGAGACCGCAGCACAAAGAGCTGACTTAGGGCTTGCCATACAATAAGCAGGCTTGTGCAGAGGAAAATGTACCTGACCCTTTTACTCAGTTTACCTTTGGATCTATGCAAATAGGAACTCACTCATCTTTCCACCCATGCTGTTGCCATGGTTGCCACGTCAATGTGCCTGGAGACCTGGAGGTGGAGGCTGTCAAATCAACCACATAGCCCCTTCCTTTCTCATAACTTCTTTTTCACCTTCATCATATTCAGAAATACCATATTCAGAAAAAGAGCTACGTTTTCTGATTCTATATTTCTCTTTGAATTCCTGATCATATTCTGTTTATACAAGTGATTTTAAAAACGGGTATCAGACTTCCACCTGAACCATGTATAGACAAAAACATTTGACCCAGCATCCTAGTTTCCCTGTTCAACTAGTTTTATATGTATACTAATTTCCCACAATTTAAAGGATAAATGGTATGGATTAAGATATCTATTCATTATTTGCTTGAATTGAAGAATTTATGAATATGTTAAGGGCTGGAGTAATTGTTTAGTGCTTGGGGTGATTGCTGGCAAAGCCAAAGGACCCAAGTTCAATTCCTCAGTACCCATGTAAAGCTAGATGAACAAGGAAGCACATGCATCTGGAGTTTATTTGCAGTGTCTGGAGGGCCTGTTGTGCCCATTCTCTATCTCCTGTTTCTCTCTCTCTCCCAAATAAATAAATAGCACCAGAGAGATAGCGTAGTGGTTAAGGCACTTGATTGCAAAGCCAAATGACCAATGTTTGATTCCCTGGGACCCATGTGAGCCAGATGCATAAGGTACTACATGTGTTTCAAGTCCATTTGCAGTGGCTGGAGGCCTTAGGGTGTCAATTCTCTCCCCCCTCCTCTTTCTCACAAAGGAATAAATTTAAAAATTAAAATAAAATGTTTAAAAAAGGAATAAATATTTTTTTTAAAAAAAAACACTGTTACTTCTACCTTTCAACCTACATGTTGCCTCACGTACAAGGCATTTATAATACATATCATAACCCAAGCTTCCCAAAGATCGAGAATTTACTTTTCCATCAGTTCAGTATATAAACTGTCATGGCTAATCAGTATTTTATTACTATATAAAACATTTTTCAAAATATTTTTGCTGCTACTGTTTGTATTTAGAGACTTAAGCTGTGGATCTCCACGTTGCTCTTATGACCCCAGTGCCTCCTCCATAGGTACTGAAGTTTTACTAAGTTTAGGGGGTAAAAGTCTACATTTCCAAGTGATCTTTTCTTATTCATAATTTCTTTAAAAACAATTGGAAGGGATTCCCTTGCAGTTAAAAAACTTGTTCTCTCTGTCTCTCCTTTTGTGTGAATGTATGTGTGTGTGTGAGAGAGAGAATGTGTGTGTGTTTGTGTGTGTGTAAGAAGGTTAGTATTTGGGGATGGAGGAAAGTCTATGCCATGTTTAAGAGCATGGAAAATAAACATCTGAAAGATTATAGTCATATAGATGCTAAATAAATAGGTAATGATAGATAGATGACAGATACAAGGATCAATACAGAATATTTTAGAAAGATGCACTCCCATGAGAAGCATATTTTCTGATACTTTTGTGCATTTTAGGCCCTTTGGCATTTCAATATCTGTAAACACAGTCATGAGCAGGATTGCAAAATAATATTTCTTAAATCAAGAATATGTGTCAAGAGGTTGACAATCCTAGCAGCTGAAAGGAGAGCTCTGATATTTATTCTGTGAACTGTCCATTGAAGTTGGATGGACAACCCATTTCCAAATAACTCCAAAAATAAAACACTCCTTTTAGAGGCTGGGGACATAATTCAAGAGTTAAATGCACTTGCCTGCAGATTCAATTGCCCAGAAATCCTGTTAAGCCAGATATGCAAAGTGTTGCATCATTTTCTACCTGTTTGACAAGGGGTGTCTCTCTTTGGGGATCACAGATGAATATATTACTTGCGCCAGAATTGGCATGGGGGCTAGGCATCAAAACCCTGGTCATCTGGCATGTGTGTTGTGTTAGTCAGTGTTCAGAACGGATAGAATAAATTGTATCTGAAAAAAAAAAAAGGATTTATTGGATTAGCTTATGGCAGTCTAACAATAGCCGTCTGCAGATTTGAGAATTAAGAAGCCGGTAGCTCAGTCCACACGGCTGGATGCATCAGCACTCAAAATCCATCTTCTCGCCTTCAGTCCACACTGGAAGGCGTTCCAGTGCTGATGAGGGAGCGCTGAACAGCATAAAGGCACGTGTGAGAGAAGCGCTCACCAGCAAGCAGCACTGGCAGGCAGGTGGGAAGAAGGGCCTCTTCCAGAGCTTCCTTACATGATGTCCCCCTCCCAGAGAGCCACCCATTCTGGGGGAAGGGCTCACTCCAGAGGAAGGACTTTCTCCTTCAATCAGTCCTTCCTGGAAGCAATCTCTGAGACCCAACCAATAGGATGTTTGTAGATTCCTAGTCTGATCAAGTTGACAACAGAACACAAAATAACCAGCACATATGGCAAGTGCTTTTAACCACTGAACCACATCCTCTGCCCACTACAAGCACTTTCAACATGCCTTTCTCTCACCTCATTTCAACAGATATTGTCCATTAACTTTGCCTTGATAATTGAAGCTATTGCTACAAAATTTAAAGCAAAAGCTTCATTGAGCCCTTCGATGGATCTTGAGTTGTTTTAGGAATTCCAAATGGATAGTATGTGATAGGAATATCTTGGAAAGAGACAGGTAAAATGGGGAGGACACGATAGAAAACTAAGCAGGGATTTTAATCTCTGTCCTGGGCTGGAGAGATATTAAAATATTTCTTGGTATATGTCATAAACTATTCAAATTAGAGGAAATATTTTTCATTACATCTAGCTTGGACCTTCAGCTATGGAAAAAAAAATACGACAGGAGGATATTTATAACATTTATGGTTAAATGTAAACAGGTACAGCCAACATTAAAATTAAGAAAGAACCGCACAAAGAGGGAGGCTATCTTCTTTCCTTAGGACCTGGAGTGTAAGGTTTTTCTGAGTGCTGTTATTTCCTACACTTTCAGGCCCAGCAGCATAAACAAGATGTTTGTTGGGGCAGGAGAAATGGCTGAGGGGTTAAGGTTCTTGCCTATAAAGCCTGACATCTGGCTTTGATTTCCCAGTACCCTCCTAAAGCCAGATGCACAGGGTGGCACATGCATTTGGAGCTTATTTACAGTGGCTAGAGACCCTGGCATGCCCACCCATTGCTTTCTCTCTCTTTCTCTCTTTTTCTTTGTCCTTGCAAATAAATAAATAAATAAATAAATGTGCAATGGTTAAAAACAAGATGTCTCTTGGTTAAACATATTCTCTCAGATATTAAAACATGTGCAAATGGAGAGGAAAGTCTGTGACTTGGTCACCAAATTTTATACTCGTGTGGATAACACCTGGGCCACTATTCAAATGACAGTGTGTTTGACCCATGGATCTCTCGTGCCAGTCCTCTGAAATAAAAACTTGTTCCACATGAGTGTAATTATATTGCAATCCTTGAAGACATAGCATCGTTGAATTAGATATTCTTGTTAATAACCAAGAACTTGGATTAAAAATGTAAAATAATTTGTTCTATGTACAAGTAACTAGTCAACCTCTGTAATCAGGGCTAGACAAATCAAGAACTAAAAATAGAAAAATCACTCTTGAGTAAAATATAACAAGTAAAAAATGACCAATCAAATAAAAGACATTTTATTCCAAAGATAAAAGTCTGAACAACACGATGAAGGTTGAAATACAAAGAAATGATCATATGTCATCTTCTAAAAATGTTTTATAGCTGAAAATTTCCAGGAATAAAGGAAGGAAGGAAATAGATCCTTCACATGTATTACACATAAACTGGATTAAAATTAGCCCAGCATTTCCTAAAAGGATTTGTATGACATACTAATTAGCCTGGAACTTTGTTAAGGTATCTTATGTTGCAGTCAAGGTTGCATTGCTGGCAGAAATCACCTGATCAAGAGCAGATTTTGAAGAAAAACAGGGTTTATTTTGGATTATATACTCAAGGGGAAGCTCCATGATGACAGGGGAAAATGATGACATGATCAGAGGTTGGACATCACCCCATGGCCAACATAAGGTAGACAATAGCAACAGGAGAGTGTGCCAAATGCTGGCAAGGGGACACTGTCTATAAAACCCATAAGCCCACCCCAACAATATACTGCATCCAGGAGGCGTTAATTTTCAAATCTCTATCACCTGGTAAACTAGCATTCAGACCACCTAAGTTAATGAGGAGCACCTGAATCAAGCCACCACATCCCGCCCCTGGCCCCCATAAACTGTCAACCATCCATGATGTAAAATGCAATGCATTCAGGCCAACGTTCAAAGTCCCCATATATTTTTTTTATCAATCATAATGATGTCTAAACTTCACCATAATCCAAGGTCATTTATTTATTTATTTATTATTTTTTTGTTTTTCAAGGTAGGGTCTCACTGTAGCCCAGGCTATGTAGTCTCAGGGTGGCCTCGAACTCACAGTGATCCTCCTACTTCTGCCTCCTGAATGCTGGGATTAAAGGCATGCATCACCCATGCCCAGCCCAGGGTCATTTTTAACTATGTCAAAATACAAAAAAATCTCCCCAAAACCCATAATGGCACAGAATAAACATTCACACTGCAAAAGATGGCATTGGGCATAGCAAAGAAATACTCAATACATGATTTAAACATGGCAAACACCGAACTCTGTAGTTCCAAGTCCAACAACTCTAGCCAGTGACAAGTCTTCAAGTCCAATAATTCTAACCAGCAATAAGTCTCTGGAATTCCAATTCCACCCCTCCAGGTAGGCTACTCACAGTGATGGAAAACTTCATCAAGGCCAGCAGCTCTCCTTAGCAGCCATCTGGTGGTCCCAGCATCTCCACTGGGTCTCCACTGCAATCCATGGTTCATCCTCATGGCTCCATTGGATCTCCATGTAAGCATCCAGCAAACCTGCTTCACACTGCCCATGGCCATTTCCAAACGCAAGACTGCATTGCAACTCAATAACCCTCTCTTTCCTGCATTTCTCATACTCCTCAATATCAGGTAGGGTGCAAATTTGTTAATCCAGGGGGGGAATAAAGCAGATTTTGAAGAACAGGACACTTGTTGAGCACTCAGACCCTTTCAAAAGAGTCTACATTCTTCCTGTTGCCCCAGTGCAAGTCAGCTGGCCCAGTCTCAAAGGTTGTAATCTCTCAATTGCGGCTGAATGGGCAGAAGCTTCAGCCCAAAGATTTCATTCTGTGCTCTATCCCTCCATACACACCAGTCCAGTTCTATGCAAATCAGTCCTGCACTTCTCAGGGCCCAGTACAGGCAAAGCTCTTTCTCACCCTCATCAACCAAACCTTACAGTTCATAGTTCTTACTGCATTCAGGTCTTTCAACTCTGACCAGAATAGTCCATCAAGCTATACTTACAGTACTGCAAGGTGTCTCTTGGTTCAAGGTTTCAAATGCTTCCACATTACTCTTGAAAACCAGCTCCAAAAGGACAAAGCCACACAGTCAGGTGTCTAGTAGCAATCCCATTCCTCGGTACCACTTTACTGTTGCAGTCAGGTTCACATTGGTGGCAAAAATCACCCAACCAAGAGCATCTTTTGGGGGAAGAAGGGGAGTTTTTTGGCTTACAGACTCGAGGGGAAGCTCCGTGATGGCAGAGGAAAATGATGGCATGAGAAGAGGGTGGACATCACCCCCTGGCCAACATAAGGTGGACAATAGCAACAGGAAAGTGTGCCAAACACTGGCAAGGGGACACTGGTTGTAATACCCATAAGCTCACCACCAATACACTGCCTCCAATCAGCTGTTAACCTAGCATTCAGAACACCTAAGTTTATGGAGGACACCTGAATTAAACCACCATATCCTACCTAAGTATAGTATCTTAAATTGCTTAAGTTAAAATTGGTTAATATGGTTCAAGAAATAATCAATAGTCTCTAACCATGTGGAATGTATTAAATAAAACAACCATGTGAACTTAGTGTAATGGTACATGACTTTGATCCCAGCCCTTGGGAGGCAATGGTAGGAGGATCTCTGTGAGTTCAAGTCCAGCCGGAGACTACATAGCGAATTCCAGATCAGCCTGAGGTAGAGTAAAACCTACCTTGAAAACTAAAAATAAAAATAAAAGGGCAGACCAAATGGCTGAACATTCACCAGGCCATTACAGGGAATACCTGAACCACAAGACACTGGAGAGGGTAGGATCAAGGCTAACCTTAATCGTCTACATGTTCCCTCCCTCCATCTCCCTTTCTCTCTCTTTCCATTCTCTCTAACTTTTGTATATTAGTTATCTTTTTCCTCATTTTCTTAGAGGGCACTGACCTGTAACTCCCAGTACCAGCATGGGGCTATCATCTACAATGAGTGTTTGATCAGAGAGACCTACAAGGTTTCCAAAAAGACAGGCAGATTTCCATCAGAGTACTTGATGACCCACCAAAGGTTAGTGGTAAGACCCTACTGCTGAAGACATCATATGCAGTTGACACGTAAAAAGGAATGGCATGGCTGGAAGCTAGAAGAGAGTCAGTCCTCAGACAAGAGCATGTCTAGTGCCAGAAGGTGCTGCTACATGGATGACTGGGGAAAAATGACCAATACCTGTCCAAGCAACTCATGGTCTAATCTACTTAGCAGCAAATAACCTGTTGTGATGCCCACACAAGTGCAATAGTGGCACACAGCCATGGTGGGGAACCAACTGCTCTTGATTTGGCTAACTGATCCCCTCAGTGGTATGGTACCCATAGCTGGAGCTGGGAAACAAGTCAGAACCATATCCAAACATTAGCCCACTCTCCAATATCAAGCTACCATCATTCATGGGCTACAAGAGGGACTACACCTATTAAATTCTCTATAAAAAAAAGTAAGGGTTATCTCATTTGTCCTGGTCCTAACTTACTCTCTGTTGGAGAATCTGCTTCTCTTTTTCAGATTGATGTAGATCCTAAGGTGAGAGCCACCCCATCATACCTCATAAGGGCCCCAGCTGAAACTAAGAAAAATTGGCAAAACAAGCAAGGGTGCTGCCTTCCTGATGAACCAGATACCAGCACAAGGGGGAAGGAGACCAACACAGAGAAAAATCAACTCCTACAAAATCAGAGAGCCAGAGCCTCAGAGGCCCCCAACACCTCATCACTGAAGCCGACCAAAAATGAACCCAACAGGGCTCAGGGAAATTTTGTGGAAGACAGGGTGGAAAGAATGTCAGAGCCATATGTTGGGTCCTGATATGAAGAGACATTTATCTTGCCCATAACTGTGGGCTAACTCCACAATGCACGACCCATATACCTCAACAAGGAGGGGCCAGTGGGGAGGGGGTAGGTCACGGATGAGCCTAATAATGGCACCAAACTGCCTGTATTTGCTGAATACAAAAATAATTAATATTAATAATGATAATAATAAAAAGCCATGTGATCTAAAATTGTATCTGTTTGTAAATGAAGAATAAATTAGCTTAAAGTTATTTTCTGCAGTCAACTATTTTAGCCAGGAGTGTTAGAGTATGAGTATTCTAATCCTGTGTATTTAAGGGATAACAGGATAAATAAGAGTATCTGGGAATAAACAGTGAGCATGTCTTTGTGAGGGAATTAAGAAGTAAATGTGTTACGGAACCAGGAAGACATCATTGTTTCCTCTCCGAGAATATGCTTTAGTCACTTTTTTTTTTTTTTCACAGATTTCCTGTTAAATTTGGAGATTGGGATTAGCTGGTTTCCAAGCTGTGTCCTCCTCTACTTTTTCTCTTCCTTGAAAGCATCCTCTTAGGGAGAAAGAATAAGGGGGATGGTCTCACGGATTCCACATTTCTCTAATGATCACTCTTGATCCAACAAGTATATTCCAGTTTGCCCAGAAGGAGCACTTTCTAGTAGATGATGTGAATTAGAAGACAAGTCATTTGAACTAAGCAAACATCACCAAGAGTATTCCTTGCTCATGATTATTATTGCACAAATTTTAAAAGGACTCACATACTATGTTGACTGGCTGAGATTGTATAGTTGGTAGTAGAGTTAATTATATGCTAATTTTCTTATGAATGCATGTTCAGATTCAATAAGTTGAAATTGCATTTCAAACCATATAGTTGGATATGTCACTACTCATGAAAAATCACAAAAAAATTATTTTACAGCATCATTTAAATTTCTCAAGCCCCATATAGAAATAATCCTGAGACTCCTGACAAAAGAAAATATGTTTAGAAGAGTTTCTGAGTATTTAATAGGTCCTCAGTGTTTTCTACTATGAAGTAGGAGTCCACAATTATCAGAGCAATTTTACTTCTGTGTATATTGGGAGTTGAGTAATAATATCCAAAGGGAGAATGAAAATATGCTCTAAATATAAAGAATATGACCCGGACTTTTGAAAGATGATTTGCCAATTAGTTAAGTCGCTCTGAAATGATAGAAAGAAGAGAATTCATTTGGAATGTCATCCGTCCACCCCTCCCTGGAAGTCACAAGGTGTTTAAATAACTTTTTGAAGGAAGCAGGAAACAGCTGTGGTAAATTTGCAGAATGTATGTCTTTCACTTTTGTGTGAGTAACTGCCAAAAGGAAAGCATTTAAGACTGCCACTGTGTGAGGTCAGATGTTCAAACTGGAGCTCATTCCGTGGGTAAGGCCTATCATGGATTTTTTTTTTTTTTTTCTCTTTGTTCCCACAGAAGACTGGGCTTAAGAGAGTAGTGAAGTTTTTGAATTTTTAGCTTAACTTTTGGTTGGATTGATAAGTGAGTTAGGTTAAAGAGAAAGTTCCAGACCAGAATCTTCACCTGTGTTGCCCAGGCTTATTGTGTTCATGAGATGGAATATGAAAACATTTAGACTGCTTTCAGGCTGAGAAACGGCTCGGCTTGAAAGAGCTCTTTTTGCACAACTATGAAGACCTGAATTCTGTCCTTTGTTATCCATGTAAAAAGCCAGGGATGACTGGGTGTGCCTGCTTCCCTACTGCTTGTGGGAGGAGGATCTGAGAAGACTGGTCCTTCTCAGACAGTGTAACTGAAGATGTGAGGAGTTCCAGATTCAATGAGAGACTATATCAGAGAAGTAAAGAGGGGGAGTGATGTATAAGGACATCTGACATTTCTCTCTTTTGCCCATGCATGCATGTACACACGTGTGCACATGTCACACACACCAAAAACAAAAGTGAAGCCTGGAGAGAAGTCTCAGTGGAAAGCTCACTTTCTTTCAAAGCTTGATGGCCCAGGTTCAATTCTCTAGTATCCATGTTTAGCCTGATGCACAAAGTGGAGCACATCTCAACTTCATTTACAGTGCCCAGAAGCCCTGGCACACCCATACTCACTCTCTCTGTTACTCTCCATATTTCTTTCATCCTCTCTCAAATAAAATAATAATGAAATATTTTAAGTGAAAAGAAACAGCTTTCAATGTTTTAAGTACATAGACGTTAAAAACTAAAAACAAAATTAATATCTGTCCAAGAAACGCATGGTCTAAACTATTTAGCAGCAAACAACCTGACATGATGCTCATACAAGTGCAATAGTGGTGCATAGCCATGGTGGGAAACCAACTGTTCTCAACTGGGCTAGCTGATAAGCTCAGTGGAATGGGTTCCATAGCTGGAGATGGGTAACAAGTCAGAACCATATCCAAAAATGAACCCGTTCTCTACTAAACTGTCTCTGAAAAACAATAGTTAACACATCCACTTGATGCTAACTTTACTCTCCATTGGAGGATCTGCTTCTCTTTTTTTGGATAGACACAGATCCTAAGAAGAGAACCGCCCCATCATACTTCAAAAGGGCCCCAGCTGAAACTAAGAATAATTGGGGAAATATGCAAGAGTGCTGTTTTCTTGATGTACTGGGAACCAGAACAATGGTGAATGAGATAGACACAAAGAACAATCAATCCCTACCAAACCAGATATCCAGAGACACAGAGGCTCCCAAGATCTCAACATGGAAGCAGACCTAATATGAACCCAACATGGCTCAGGAAAATTTGCGGAAGAGGGGGCAGAAAGAATGTCAGAGCCACACATTGGGTCATGACACACAGAGACATATTCTCCTACCCAAAACTAAAGGCTAACCCCACAATGTGCATCCCATGTACCCCAACAAGGAGGGTTCTGGTAGAGGGGAGAGGACATGCAGGAGGCTAACAATGGTACCAACGTGAATGTATGAATGTATTAGCTGTCTACAAAAATACAAAAGGCCGTGTCTCCTGAAAAAAAAAAGCTAAGTAAGTGAGCTCCTTTCAACATTTTAGGTATGTGATTGGTACAAATTAACAAGCTAAGATGCTAAAAACTTCCAATTGTATTAAATTTGAGGATGCTATAGGATTTTGAGACAGGATCTGATGTGTATGTACGTAATATAGTATAATATGATCAATTGTATATTTTATATATTCATTTTATGCACAATCAATTGAAAAGTTCATAATTATCACTAGAAAATATTTACTGATATGAGACTATGAAGTACTTAGGCCCTAACTCATAAAGACAAGTTTATTTTTTGAATATTTTTGTTTATTATTTAAGAGGAGGATAAAAGGAGAGAGATGGAACACACCAGGATCTTTTGCTATTGCAAACAAACTAAAGATATATGTGCCACTTTGTGTGTCTGCCTTTACATGGATACTGGAGAATTAAACCCAGGCTGGCAGCCTTTGCAAGCATGCACCCTTAACCACTGGGCCATCTCACTAGCTCCTAGAACCAAAAGAATTAAATTTCCTGGAATATTTAATCCTGTCTCTGAAAACAACATCAAATACTCAGAGAAGCAAAGGTGTTACCCATCCATCCTAGAGGCATTCAAACAATCAACAAGAGCATTCAATTTTTCAAGTGTTTAGAAAGTCATTGGCCAATGTACTATGACCACAGTCATGATCCCCACAGGCTCAGGTGCTTGAACACGTGGTAGCCAGCTGGTGGTGCTGTTTGTGGAGGTAATGGAACCTTTGGGAAGTGGGTCCCTAGAGGCAGGCTTTGAAGGGGACAGCTATTGTTTATATGCGCCTGCAGTTACGTTTCCCAGATTACTTGTCATGAGAGCAGCCACTGCAGGTGTGCTCTGAAACAGTAAACCAACATACTTCTATCTTCACTTAGTTGCTTCTGCCAGAGATTGCACACAATAATGTTAAAGATAACCAACAAATACACTAGTAGACTACTTGGGTATTACAATAATATGCCACCAAAAGCAGGAAACTCTACTTCACAGTATGTAACTTACTTAAGACCATGCTGGTGAGGCGTGGAGAACAAAGTACGCCCTGTCTCCACTCCAAAATCAGCGCTTGCACAAGACCACATTGAGGTTTCATGTCTGGAATTCCATCTTATGAAAAATATAGTATTGTAAGGAGAAAAAGAGCCATGTGTCCCTTACTATTAATATTCCGTAGGAATGTAGAAGTACTATGGTGTTCTCACCTTCACAATGTATTTGGGCATACCCACAAAAGGAACTATGCATTGGCAAGAAACTTGAAGAAGGATAACTTACAATTGTAGTTAAGCTGTAATGCCTTTAACGTTACTTTGTTTCCCTTGGATCTTTTTTTTTTTTTTTTTTTTTCTGGTCTCACTCTAGGCCAGGCTGACCTGGACTTCACTATGTAGTCTCAGGGTGGCCTCAAACTCATGGTGATCCCCCTACCTCTGCCTCCCAAGTGCTGGGATAAAAGACTTGTGCCACCGTGCCTGGCATTCCCTTGCATTTCAATTGGTATTTGAGTAATACTGATCTAGTAACTAACTGTGGCTGAGTGAGTTTATTCAAAGTGCAAATGGTGAGAACGGTGTAATGATGTCAATGCAGACAAATGAAGTAAAAAATTATTTGGCTAGGATAAGTTGGTTTGGGACCCATCCCATGAAAACACATATGCTATTTGCCCTCTTTATTTCATCCCTTCTTCCTTTTAGCACTTAGAAAATATTGCAAAACATATACATATATAATAGTTATCTAAAGGAAGACATTGGGAATACAGCCTAAGTAAATGCGCATAAGTACATTTGCAAACATAAATCAACATAAGGCTTCCAAAAGCACAAAGGAGGAACTACATTCTTGGGCACAAAACCAAAGTGTTTCTGAGTACTACACAAGCCATTTCTCCATTGTGAATCTTCAGTTACCAATAACCCAAGCTGTTCATTTTTATACACCAAAAAACAAATTACACTTTTTAAATATTTCATTTACTTATTTATTTATTTGACAGAGAAAGAGAGAGGGAATTGGAGTGTCAGGGCCTCCAGCCACTGAAAACAAACTTCAGACGCATGCATCTCTTTGTGCATCTGGCTAACATGTATCCTGGGGATTTGAACCTGGGCCCTTTGGCTTAGCAGGCAAATGCTTTAACCACTAAGCCATCCCACCAGCCCTAATTACACTTATTACACTTTTATATGCAATCACACACACACACACATAATATATATATATATATGTATTATATATATATAATATATATATTATATATATATGGCATCCCTATTTTATGTGGATTAAAAACCACTTATGCCTATTATAATATGAGATTTTAGTGTTTGGTTGTATTTATTTCAAAGAAGTTGCTTAGAAAGTTGGAATATCATTGTGGCTATTGTTGTTCACTATTTTTCCTTCCTTTTTTTAAAACCCCAGAGTTTAGATACCAGGAATTTATAATGGAACGTTTATAGTATAGTTCATTTGAGTGCAAATAACAAGGTCTTTTTACTTCATTCTGTTGTAAAACAATCCCTTCCCCAGTCTTCCTCTGCTATTCCTTGGTCATAATTGAAAAGGCATTGTGATATTCTGAGACAGAGTTATTATATAAACCCTAGATCAATATATACTTAATAATATTTTCTTTCCAGCATGATAGAATTAGAAAGCCCACAAATTCTCCTCTCAGAAAACATCAGTCTTTAACTTGGACAAAACTGTCAGTCACTTCAGATTGCCAAGTCTAGAAGTCAACCAGAGATTTACATTAATGTGAGTAGGAGCTGTTTATGAGCAATGCAAAATTTGAATCTGAACAGAATGTGCAGTGATGTTCTTGTACAGTCCTGTTCCTTATAAACATATGTAGGTATCCATCTATTTATCTAATATATATATTACATAACTATATATATATATATACACACACATATATATACATATATACATATATATACATATATACATACATGCATATACATATACATATACATACATACATACATATATATATATATATATATATATATATATATATATATATATATACCTACACACACATACACACACACACACACACACACACACACACACACACACACCTTTTATACAGCACTTGGGAGGCTGAGGTAGGAGCATGATTAGTTTGAAGGCAGCCTGGTGATACTGAATGAGCTCCAGGTCAGCCTGGGCTGGAGTAAGATCCTGCCTCAACAAAACCAAAAGGAGAAGAAGGGAAAGGAAGAGGAAGAAGAATTACATGCAAATATAGTTTGAACATTTCCTTCAGAAAGGGAACCATAGGTATTTATAAGGCAGTTTTGTCAGTATGAAAATGATATCCAAAACATGCTTGAGAGAAATTGCTTGTGTGTATGTGTAGGTTTTCAACAACATTGTGTAAAGCCAGAAGGATATGACCATTGGATTGCTTGGAGAGTGTATGCTTAGTTTTGTAGCAAACTAACAAACTGTCTTCCTAAGTGTTTCTACCATCTTTTTAATTTTTTTTTTTTTTTGAGACAGGGCTTCACTGTAGCTCAGGATGACCTGGAATTCACTATGAAGTCTCAGAGTGGCCTCTAACTCATGGCAATCCTCCTACCTCTGCCTGCCGAGTGCTGGGATCAAAGCCATGTGCCACCATGCCCGGCTCTATGTGTTTCTACCACCTTGTACAGATACCAGCAAGGAAGGAGAGTTCCTCTCACTCCACACTATGCTGCTTTTCCAATGATTCTGATCCTCCTGTTCAGCATGCCGTGGCATCTCACTGCTGTTTTCAAATATTCCTCAAATGACATGGAATATAGAAGATCTTTGTGGAAAGTCATTTGTTAACTACATAACTTCCTTCATGGCATATGCAAGCTCTGTGTGTTTCCCAATTAGATTATACTTTATGAATTCTGAAATGAATGATTTTAATATAATCCTCATAGAGATGTCTTATTCCATAATGAAATGCTGAAGTTAGGTAAAATTAAGTGAAGAACACAGGAATATCTTTCTCACCTTGAAAAATCCAGAAATCAAGGTTATGGTGTCTTGGTGGAAAACTGTACTTCCCAATATATTTTATAAAATTTCAACTTAAACAATATTTCCACAAATGTAACAAATATAGTGATAAGCATGACAATGGCTATTATGACTTTGTCAGCAACTCATTAAAGGTCTCAGAATTTTATTTTTCTGTTATACATAATTTATTCCTTCAGAACTACAGACAAGAACATAAAATCAGTACTGATTTATGAGAAGAAAGGGTATGATACAATGGAATCTATCTGAATTATTTCATTAAGGGTGTGTATTGATTTATATACCTGAGGAATGCATTGCAAAGCTCGCAACAGCAATAGGAATTGTTTAAATCCAGGCTATACCTGACCATTTTGATTATTTCCTCCAGGAATGGGATAGTATGTATTTGGATATATTTGGAAAGTTCTTTTAAGAATATGTCCATTTATTTGCAAGGGAGGAGAGAGAGAACAGAAGGAAGGGAGGGGGAGAGAGGGAGACAGAGAAAGAGAGAGAGAGAATGGACACACCAGGGCCTCTTGCTACTGCAAATAAACTCCATATGCAAGTGCCACCTTGCACATCTGGCCCTTACAGGTGTGGTGGGGAACTGAACACAGTCCATCAGGCATTGTAAGCAAGCACCTTTAACCAGTGAGCCATCTATCCAGCCCTGGAAGGTCATAATTTTTTAAGCATCAAAGTGACATACAAGACATGCTTGAACAGAAATAATTTCTGGTTTTGGTAGTGAAGTAATGAATAAACACAGCCCATCAACCTCAAATATGAAGCTGTATCAGCTGGAGAGATGGCTTAGCGGGTAAACACTTGCCTGTGAAGCCTAAGGACCCCGGTTTGAGGCTCAATTCCCCAGGACCCATGTTAGCCAGATGCACAAAGGGAAAAAAAAAATTTAAATTAAAAATATGAAGCTGTAGAATGAGAAAGCCACTGACCACAGGAAGAATTTGCAGGTCGTCGGTGAGTCTGTGTGCTTGTTAGCACAGATTCTTGCTCTACAGCTCAGGCTGGCCTCGTACTGGTGATGCTCACTGTCCTGGGCACTGGGATCACACATATGCTCCACTACACCTCACTAAACTTGCTGATTGTTCAGATGGATGAAAATACCAAGTGCTAAACATCTGAACTCAGAAGACATACATGGTATCCGAGAAGTGAAGAAGTTATTAAAGTTAGAAGGGTGACCCCAGGAATAGATGCCTGGCTATCTGGTGGTATTTGGACTAACAACCACAAGAGTAATAGTATTAAATTGTACAAATATTCAGCAACAGAGTAACGGCTTAATTTACTTTTTTCCCAGACAGGGAAACAATTTTCATGAAATCTAGGTGGCCAAGCATCTGCAAAATCTACTAAAAAATGACACATCCTGTCTATACAGATAATGGCACAACTCGTGAACTCATACATGCATCACCCTTACATTTGAGCAAGGCAGTGGGTAGGGTCTGGTTGTCAAATTTCTAGGAGCTCAGTCAAAGAACTATCTTACCTGAACACAGGTCACACTTACAACCAGAAAAAACTAAGTACTAGTCATCTTTAAAGGAACAAAAATGATGGACTTTTTGGTGTTGTTTTCTTAGAAATGATTTTTTTTTTAAATTTTTTATTTATTTATTTGAGAGCGACAGACACAGAGAGAAAGACAGATAGAGGGAGAGAGAGAGAATGGGCGCGCCAGGGCTTCCAGCCTCTGCAAACGAACTCCAGACGCATGCGCCCCCTTGTGCATCTGGCTAACGTGGGACCTGGGGAACCGAGCCTCGAACCAGGGTCCTTAGGCTTCACAGGCAAGCGCTTAACTGCTACGCCATCTCTCCAGCCCTTAGAAATGATTTTGATTTTATCAATTCTTAGCTTTTAGGCTTTACTTTTTTTTTTCCTGAAGTTTTCCTTCAATTGTTAGTCTCCCTGAAAATAAAATTAGATTTCTGATGTCAGGGAAACAATGTGAGCTTTTAAAATTATACTCTTGGGAATAATATGAAGTAATTATCACTTCTCATTAAAATCTACATTAACAAAATTTAGGATGGACTGCCATTCCACTAATAACCATGGATTGCCTAAGGGTAGCACTGAAAACCCCATGGAAAGACACATAATACTAGGCTAACCCGTGAGGTTTATTTTCAGCTCTTCCTGTAGTGAGCGCATCACTGATGTAATATTAAGACTTGAAGAAGTTGGAAAAGGATGTGACGTGTCTCAGAGAGATGATAGAGATGAAGAAGGCATGAAACACGCCTCATTAAATGAAGTTACACAGAGCATGTAATGGTTAAAATGAGGACAGCAGCTGATGGGTTAGGGGAGATCCAGAAAATAGCATTGTTTAATTATTCCTGAAAAATTATATCAACCATAGATTTTCTAAGGCTAGTGACAAATGCTGAATCTCTGAACTGTGGCTTTGTGAATTTTGCCTTTTCAAATATTTTCCAAGATTTCTGTGTATGTTTCCATATGCTTTGTGAGAAAATGCCAGAAACGAGAGTGAGACCCAGACTTGGCACTTGCCATAACTGAAAATAATATAAAATTGCTCGTGCGCACACACACACACACACACACACACACACACACACACACACAGTATTGTAGTCAGCTTCATGTTGCTGGGATGAACATCCAATCCAGGCATAGCTTATAGGAGGAAGGGCTTATTTCAAGCTTACAGATCCTGGGTAAGTTCCATTATGGAGGAAGAAGCTGGTTAGTTCCCTTTCACAGATCCAAACACAGAAGCTCTCATCCATCAACACCACATGGCTGCACACATGGGCAGCAAACAGCAGGACCCAGTCAGAACGCAGACTGCTCTGCACATCTGTAGGCTGGAAATCAGATCCACTCCAAAACACCTCTGCCTGGAAATACAAGTTACGAGCTTTGATAAAACATCTTAATCTACTGGGGACATGCATTCAAACTACCACACACATATATACACACTTATTCATTTATATTCCCTAAATATTTGCAATTAGAACACCTATATTTAACTCTGCTACTTTGTTTTACAGTTGCTATGAAAATGTTGAATACAGTTACCTAGTCATAGGTTGGAAAAATTATAGTATATGTTCATCTTCTTTAGTTTAGATTTTTATCTGGCTTTAAGCTTACAAAATATATCAAAAATAATATGTCCTTTCATTCAATATCTCCTAATGTTATTATCTTATATAATACTATTTAATGCTTGAAACCAGTGTTGTGTGATGTGGTTCTTGGAGAAAACAAAATCCCATCTTTATTAAAAGCATCTCTGACATGCAAGAGACTGTCCAGATTGGGCCTGTTTTTCCCACATAGGAGGGGGTTGAAGAAAGAGATAAGAAACTCACCTGAGATTGCAGGTGAATCCTTAGCTAGCTTGGATGCAATGATGCACAAGTTCTCCTGGCTCCAGAGGGGAGACAAAGTATATAGAGGGTAAAAGATCAAGAAACTGTGAGTACCTCCTATCTGGAGCTGTGGTTGTCCATGCTGTGATGAGATGTTTCATTGTGGTTGCTTTGAAGTTTGCTCACTTCTGTAAGTAACACGTCACCCATGCTGTCTCAGAAAGCCCAATGAACTCATTAGTTCCACAAAATGAACTATTGAAATTGGTCTTTAGGTTTGTCAAAAATACCCCTGGGAGAGCAAACACTCACTGGGTTTTCTCCAACACAGACTTTGTACAATAATCACATATAATACTATAATACTTCAACTTAACATCTCAAAGAAAGCTGTTTTTTGTAGTGGTAGTGGTGGTGGTGCGGGGTGTGTGTGTGTGTGTGTGTGTGTGTGTGTGTGTGTGTGACTCCGATAAGTAGTAGTCTTTCCTTGTTATTGAAGCCCTGAAATTGTAGATGACTACTGGTCAGATGTTCTGCAGAATATGTCTCAATTAAAGGTTGTCTGAAGATTTTTTCAGGAATAGAATGAGAGAGTGCATTTTGGCACATTTGGAACTTGCTTTCTTAATTGAACATGTGGGCAATATTAACCCCATTCTCCAGGTTACATGCTTATCTGCTGAGTGTATCCACTCACTGGGAAACTTGTTTTACTCCCTTATATCTTAGGGAAGGCACTAAATATCCAGGAGGCGGGGGGAAGCTTTAAAGCTATGAAAATATTTTGTTCTCAAAAATATACTCAACTTTTAGCATTCATGGAAAGATCATGTCTGCAATCATCATTGGGGTGATGGCAACTCCTTGACTTCCTCTACAATATGTAAAATAGAACATCTCTGCTTTCTCTGCCTTTTACTCTGCCTGTTGTTCTGGTTCCTATAGTCTGATGTATAGAAATTTTGTCCCATGAGTTAGGTTTCAATATGCTCTTTTGCACTGCTATTAAAACAGTTTTATATTTGCTCATTAGGGTTCCCTTCAGTTTGGCTTCTTTGTCCTTTGAATGGGGCCATGACCAAATTGAATGCTCCCTTATTTATGGCATAACGAGTTATTTCAAGCTTGTCTTGTATTTTCCCATCCTTATTTTTGGAACCGACCAGCTCTGTAAGGAATTCTGGCTGCACTGATTGGAACCAGAAATAAGATATGGATGCTAATTCTACTTAATGTCACAAAGTCATGTTTGGTGCCTCACACCTGTAACCTCAGCACCCAGGAGGCTGAGGAAGGGGGACCAGCAAGAGTTCCCCCAGATAGTCTGGGTTAAAATGAGGTCTTTACTCAAAAGACCAAAAATTCTAAAACAAACAAATACCCAAACAATTAAAAGAAAACAAAACACACATACCCAAACCTCCTTTGTTACCATAATTTTATTGCCAGTGGCTTTCTCAGCAAAGTGAGCAAGGAATCATATGTATGGATGCATGCTACCTTCCACACACACGTGTATTTATTTCTAGGTGTACATTTGCATGCATCAACATGTGTGCATGTATCTGGGACTGAAAATATGTATAAGAGTTTTGAAAATGATCCCCACTTACAGTTGTTTCTCTATGATTTACCCACACCTATGTGAACAATAGAGAATTTGGGAACAGATTTTTATTGTCTTAAGACTTGCTAAATCAAATCAAAACATTGTTTCCACAGTTACCATTCCTTCCCCCTCATCCCATCCATGCTGATTTACAATTCATTTCTATTACAGTTTTGGTTTTTTGGAAGATTTTACTACAACTTGGTGTTTTTACCTTATGTTATGCTTAACTTTAATACTCAATTAATCAATGAGGTGTATGAAACATTACCCCATTTCTGAAAGTCAGAGACTCTCTACAATGGGAAATACTGAGACATATGTGAAATGCATCCTCTTTGATTACTTCCTTCTATTTCTTTATTCCTTTTTATGTAAGTAACCAAGCTTTATAGACTCTGACTTATTTCCCCTATATTTTCAGGGTATAACTTAGTAGATCCATATGTAGCTATTGCAATCAACTCTATTAAATGCAGAACAGCATACAGTAGGTAATATTTTGCACATTTTTTTCTTAACATTGAATCTTGGAGATGACTTCCTGTCAGGACCCAGAGCCATTACACATGTGCCAAAGCTCACAGCAGTCTTGCAAGTAAATGGGCTAGAACCTCTTCAGTTATTTTGTAAGGTGGGAACATGCTGATTTGTGCAAGAGTTTTGAAATTGTAAACAATGCCTTAAGGTGTAACACTGGGCACTTGTATTTTCATCCCTACTGGTGTATCTTCAATGTGGAGTCATGGAAGTGTAAGGCATGGAGAAAAAGGCAAGTATATAAGTAGTTTACCTGAATAAGGCTGAATTTCCTTTTGAAGAATTACTCAAATTTTAATTCCTATCAGCATGGCAGCAATGGTAACTTCTCCCTCAAACTCTCCAGATGTTCTGTTGTGTGATGATTTTTATTTTTGTTGTCATTTTCTCCTGAAGTTTCCTGACAAGTTAGAGTCTCACAACAAAATGGAACAGGAGGTAAAGGTCTTCAGTGTGCTCTGTGCTCACAAATGTGTACCCTCCCCATCATAAAATGTCCCCTCCCCACGGGAGCAGCAGAGTTCTACCAGTGGTAATTTTCACTGTCACCGTACTAACTTTCAGAGTCCTAGCCAAGATGTGAATTGACCATGCATGTTCTATGTGTTATAGGATTAGATAAATAATATGTTTTCACAATTGTAGAGCAATGCACAATAACTTCACTGCCTTAAAAATACTCTGTTCTTTATTTTTCTGCCTTTGCCCAGCACCTGTCATCAACTAATGTATCTTGTTTGGTCTTTGTCAGAAAGTCACACAGTTGAAACCATGTAATAAGTAGCCTTTCAAGGGTGGCTTGTTTCACAAAATAATGCCTTTCAGTTTCTTCCATCTCTTTTCATGGCTTGAAAGTTCATTTCCCTATAATATGAGAAAAATGTATTGTGGAACATACCCAATCTTCTATTGAAGACCATCTCTTTTGCTTCCAAGTTTCAGTAATTATGAGTAAAACTGTTATTAACTTTTTTCAAGGCTATTGTGTATGTTTTTAAGTCTTCTGAGAAAGTACCAAGGACCACAATTACTGAGTCATATCTTACTATGTGGCATTATTTGAACATCAGTCAATATAATAAATATATTATAGTATAGGTATAAAGTGGCATCTCAGTATTGTTATTGACTTCTTTGCAAGTAAGCTTCTTATTTTCCTCAAATGTTAAATAGTTATTATTCATATTATTTTATGAATTACATACACACACAGGGGTCACACTCCTTGCCTTTATCTCTGGGTTCACAACCCCCACCCCCTAGATTTGTGGTTTCCTTCAAGTGCTCATTTCTGACATGTGAGACTTTCACCTGAGACAGGGTCTCTGCAGCCCACCTGCCCTGCCCACTACTGTGCCCAGGTACTGGGAATTATTACATAATGAGGAAGGAATGCAGTGGGGGAACACTGAAAAGTGTTTTCCTTGGTTTTCACTTTTCTTTTCTTTCTTTCTTTCTTTCTTTCTTTCTTTCTTTCTTTCTTTCTTTCTTTCTTTTTTTTTTTTTTTTTGAGGTAGGGTTTGACTCCAGCCCAGGCTGACCTGGAATTCACTATGTATTCTCAGGGTGGCCTCAAACTCATGGCGATCCTCCTACCTCTACCTCCCCAGTGCTGAAATTAAAGTCATGAGCCACCATTCCTGGCTACTTTTACATATATATTCTTTTATAATGTTTGCTATTAAAATCATTAGCTTTCATTTTTTAGTGAAATTTCATTTTATATTAGCCTTTTGTTTACATATGTGTGTTTGAGGGAGAAAGAGAGGAACTTTATTGATTTAATAGAGAAAGGAAGATAGAAAGAGAAAGAATGAGCATACCAGGGCCTTCAGCCACTGCAAACAAACTCCAGACACATGTACCACCTTGTGCCTCTGTCCCACAGTCCTACTTGGGTACTGAGAATTGAACTCAGGTCCTTAGGCTATGCATGCAGGTGTCTTAATGCTGGGCCATCTGTCCAGCCTTGTTTTATATATTCTGAATAGCTCTTCTGCAAATTTCCCTGAGTCATGTTGGGTTCATTTTAGGTCTGCTTCAGAGGTGAGAGCTTGGGAGCCTCTGTGTCTCGGTATCTGGTTTGGTAGGAGGTGGTTATTCTCTGTGTCTCTGGGTATCTGGTTTGGTAGGAGGTGGTTGTTCTCTGAGTCTGTCTCCTTCACCCTTGTGCTGGTGCCAGGTTCACCGAGAAACAGCACCCTTGCTCATTTCCCCACTTATTCTTAGTTTCAGCTGGGGCCTTTTTGAGGTGTGAAGGGGTGGTTCTCTCCTTAGGATCTGCATCTATCTGAAAAAAGAGAAGCAGATTCTCCAACAGAGAGTAAAGTTAGCACCAGATAAATGGGATGACTATTATTTTTAAGAGAGAATTTAATAGGTGTAGGCCCACTTGTAGCCCACAGTTGGTGAGAGCTTGATAATGAAGAACAGGCACATTTTTCGATGTGCTTTTAACTTGTTTCCCAGCTCCAGCTATGGGTTCCGTTCCACTGAGCAGATGAGTTAGCCAAATCAATAGCAGTTGGTTTCCCACCATGGCTGTGCTCCACTATTGCACTTTGTGAGCATCACGTCAGGCTGTTTGCTGCTAAGTAGGTTAGACCATGAATTGCTTGGACAGGTATTGGTCATTTTATCCCAGTCGTTAATGCAGCACCTAGATGCACTTTCCGGGAACTAACTCTCTTCCAGCTTCCAGCCATGTCACTCGATGTTACATACCAATAGCATATGGTGTCTTCAGCAGTAGGGTCTTAGCACTAACCTTTGGTGGGTCATCAACTACTCTGACAGAAATCTGTCTTCTTTTGGGAAATCTTGTAGGTCTGTCTGATCAAAAGCTCATTGTGGATGATAGCTACTTGCTGGTACTAGGAGTTACAGGTCTTTGAAATTTGATTGGTAGTCCTCCCCTATTTCCTGACCAAAAAGCTGTTTCCATATTTTCTTTTATGACTTATACAGTATCTTGTATCTTACTTACATTCATATTCCTACTTCCATTGGATTTTATTTGTATGCATGTTTTTACTGGCATAAACAAATGGTAACACTGCCATACCAGGATAATTCCATAAAGAGTCTGCCTTTACCTCATAGATTTAAAAATCACATGATCACCATATCCTCAATCTCTATACGTACATTGAATTTCATTCTAAACTTTCTGGTATTTTTCCACATTTCTAGGTGTCTGTTTACATAGGGATCACATAACTTTTAATTATAGGAGATCTGTAGTTCATCAGATGACTAATTCCCTGGTCATTTCTCCCTAATTTGCATTCATTTGTTAGATAATTTTGCATGTTCATTATATAAATAAACTATATTATCAGATAATATAACTTTATAAATGGCTTGTTAAGTTTATACTCTTTATAAATTATTATAAGGTATTGTGATATTATGTACAAATTTGCTATGTACCCAACAGGCAATGTTCTTGTGTTTTCATAAGTCTGCCGAATGTCTTGCAGCATTGTAGGAACCAAAAAAAAAAAAAAAAAAAAAAAAAACCCTCTACAGGTTTCTGTTATTTTTGTATTAATTTTTCTAAAACTCTAATTTTTATTAATTCTATTTGATTTTCTAATATTTTAATGTGATCATTTCACATATTATTACAAAGTGAACTTAATAATAATTTATTTAGTTTCACAATGTTTTCCTGGATCTATGTGCCTCTAATGTAAAGAGGTCCCTGTTAACCCTCTCTCTCTTTCTCTCTTTCTCTCTCTCTTTCCATATATATGATTGATAAGTATCCTAAAAATGAGCCCCTGTTATTAAAATAGAGTTCAAATATATTTCATACATCACTATAGCAACTTATAGTGTAAGTACATCAAAGTACCCAGCTTCTTGACATCATTCTCATCAATAGTAGGGGATCCTTTTTCAGTTTGGTTAAGTTGATAGAGGCAAAACAAGAAATAGTTTTGATAACTAAAGTTGATGATCATATTCATGTTACCTAGTCTAGTTTCAATAGTTTATTAATAATATTTAGTTTTCAGAAGTCTTATTGCATTTAATATGATTTCCTTAGTTTTAAAAGTTGCTTAACTTTACTCAATAACATTGCATTATAAGCTCAGATATTCTCCTAGAGATATAACATCAACATCTATATTTAAAACATGTATTATTTGATGTATGGTTTCTATGCATTGTTTAATTATGCAATTTTATTCAGATATTAAATACAACCTTTGGGCTGGAGGAATGGCTTAGCAGTTAAGATGCGTGCCTGAAAAGCCTAAGGACCTAGGTTCTATTCTCCAGTACCCATGTAAGCCAGATGAATAAGGTGGCACATATGTCTGGAGTTCATTTACAATGGCTAGAGGCCCTGGTGTGCCCATTCTTTCTCTATTCTATCTGTCTCTCTCTCTCTCTCTCTCTCTCTCTCTCTCTCTCTCTCTCTCTCTCTCTCCCTCCCTTCCCTCTCTAAAAATAAATAAATAAAATATTAATAAAAAATAAAATATAATGTAACTTTGACTGGTGTGGTGGTGAATGTCTTTAATCTCAGCACTAGGGAGGCTGAGGTAGGAGGATGGTGAGATATCTCACTTGTTAAAGCACTTCATTGCAAAGCCTGCCAGCCTGAGTTGGCAGGGGTTCAATTTACCAGAACCCATATAAAGTAGGAGGCACAAAGAGGCATGTGTGTCTGTAGTTCATTTGAAGCAGAAAGAGGCCCTCGCTTGCAAGTTAATCCTCTCTCTCTCTTTCTCAATCTCTCTCTCTCTCTTCCTCCCTTCCTCCTTCTCCTACTCCTCACAAATATATAAAAATTGTGCAGAACAACAATGAAAATAAGCTTTGGTTTTATTCATGACATTTAACTGCAAACACTCAGCATAACTTTTTATTCTCATCATCTTCATCTAGAGTCTCTTGTACAAACAAATAACCTATTCAGTTTAGTCCAATTAATATTTTTCATTTATTTTGAATAGGTCTTCCTGTTTTAAGCAACTTCTAAGGTATTGGAAATTATCTGTTTTCATCCCTTTTTGTCTTATAATTAATGTAAACCAAAAAGTGTGGCTACTCCAACATATGCTCCATTTATATGAGTGCAACTTCTAAGTGTGACTAACACCTTCACAGAAAATTTTGGAAGTGTCCTATTTCTGCACTGTTGGATGCAGTATGGTAATTCCTTGCCACTGTGTCTTAATCTTTGGTGCCCAAGCCCATATTCAAAACAGTTACTACAGTTTTATCTATAGTTCTGAACAAAATTTTGCCTAGGACCATATCTGCTACACAGTTCTATCAGTAGGAACAATCTGTTTTTCCACAGTCAAGGTATTTCTGAACTGAGCAATATGTACCTCTCATCCCAAAGGACTCAAAATGTCATTTCTTCAAAGTGAGATTTTAAAGCAAGTGAACTCTTAAGCTAGGATGTTCCTGCTGCATCCCAAGGTGAAGGTGTTTTGCTGTGCATGTTAGGATGGAGGACTTGATGGACCCCTGATGGGTGAATGCATTTCTCTCTCTCTCTCTGTGTGTGTGTGTGTGTGTGTGTGTGTGTGTGTGTGTGTGTGTGTGTATGTGTGTGTGTTTGAAAGAAAAAGAAAGGATGCTCACTGGAAAACACTTAAATTCACACGGAAGAAACAATAGTTGGAAGTGTTCTTATACACAATACCTTGTGTAGTCGCCAACCAATGTCCTTGGAGAATGTTTTCCTATGCACCTGACGAAAGAAAGCTGACAATATATTTTTTTTCTCATGAAAAATAAATGAAAGCATGTGATAGAACATCCTTCTAAGAGTTTGCTGCTAGGTTCTTTGCATTATGAATGCTCCACGAGATGAAATAATATGCTACACACTGTAGGTGCTTACACTGAATAATAGCTTGCATATGGCTCACTTCATCTTAATAAAGTTTCTATTCAACTCTATAAGCTTATTGCATATTTCAGGAAAATTTATTCATTAGCTCATTTTATCAGTACACATTGGAGCATGTATTCATTGAATCTGTAATGGTCCATTCATTCTTTTGTTCATTCATTATTTATGCCACATATGTATATAAGTGATGGAATATGGCTAAAAATATAGATTATTTAACTGAGCACTTCTTAAATTTTAATGAGCATATTCATGACCCGGAAAATCTTGCTTGAAAATTTATTTATTTAGAGAGCTCTGGATCGTGATTTTCCTACCGTACTCCCTAATGCTGCTCATTATACTATGAGTAGCAGAGCCTTTGCTTCCCTTTCCTTCTCTTCCCTTTCCTTTTCCTTTCTACTCTCCTCTCCCTTCCCTTCCTTCCCTTCCCTTTCCTTCCCTTCCCTTTCCTTCTCTTCCCTTTCCTTTTCCTTTCTACTCTCCTCTCCCTTCCCTTCCTTCCCTTCCCTTTCCTTCCCTTCCCTTTCCTTCTCTTCCCTTTCCTTTTCCTTTCTACTCTCCTCTCCCTTCCCTTCCTTCCTCCTTCCCTCTTCTCTTTCTTTCCCATTCCTTCTCTGTCTTCACCTACCTTCCTTTTCCTTTATCTCTTACCTTCTCTCCTTATTTTCTTTCTTTGCTTCCCCCTCATGCTGAGGATCCAGACTCGAGCTCCATGCATGTAAGCACTATACCACTAACCCACGACCCTAGCTCCCTGCTTCATCTTTTTGTGACACATGCTGTTACTTGCAGAGTCTCTTTATATAGCCTAGACTCAGATTACAGATATAGGTGATCACATCTTCCCTTGCCCGCTCTTCTGGAAGATTTTGGGCAATGAGAGATAACACACACTGGACACAAGGCTGGATCACCATACCCTACCCTGCCCTCCCTTCTGGAAGATTTTGGGCAATGAGAGATAACACACACTGGACACAAGGCTGGATCACCATACCCTACCCTGCCCTCCCTTCTGGAAGATTTGGGCAATGAGAGATAATACACACTGGACACAAGGTCAGATCACCATACCCTACCTTGCCCTGTCTTCTGGAAAGGACTAAGGAGATATGGCATCCACTTGACACAAGGTAACTGAAAGTAGTTTCCCAGACTCCTTTTAGTGTTTGATAAAATGGCCTCAGGACATGTTTAATATTCCTACTCATTATATCAAGTATTCTTTATTTTATTCTATTTTCCACCAGAAGCTGAGCTTTCCAAATAGAGATGTTTTAGCAAAGTAGTTAACGAACATCCCACCATGGCCCCAAAGCCCACAGTGCTACAAGTCTCATCTATGCCATGTGTCTCAGGAACACATAGGCAAGTATTTAGAACTATACAAGACAAGTAAGATTTACCCAAACATGCTACAGTCTGCTTCCATGAGCCACGTGGGTCACATAATGTAAGTCTGTCTTCACCTAGCTTATAGGCCATCACCAGCAGCTGAGAGAAGAAAGCTGAAGTCAAAGTCAGCACTATAAACCTTGCTGCTTGTTTTCAACAAATATGAATCACTTCAGGCTGGAGCAATGGCTGAACACTTAAGGCCCTTGCCTGCAAAGCCAAGTGACCCTGGCTCAATTCCCAAGTACTCACATAAAGCCAGATGCACAAGTGGCACATGCATCTGGAGTTTGTTTGCAATGGCTAGAGGCCCTGCCTTTCCCATTGTGTCTCTCTTCTATCTTTCTCTATGTTTGGAAATTAATAAATAAATATGTATAATTTCTATATAGAGAATGGTTTCTGTAAGTTCCAAACCTTCCATTATTTGGCATGATCTCATTTATTTTGTTTCTTCATACAATTCACTTTAAGAAAAAATTCTATACATCCACATGTCTGTGTGCAAGTATGTGTTTGTATATATGACATGTATGTATGTCTCTATAGCTATATCTATCTCAAAAGCTCTGAATATCTGTGTAGGGAGTTGACATTGGGAAATTATAATTTGTGATTCAAAGTACCTGTTTAAACAATGTGAACATAGCCAATTTGCAATATGTTTCTGTTACTAAAGATCTCAATAAAAAAGGAATTTGGGGCTAGAGAGATTGCTTACAGGTTAAGGCACTTTCCTGTAAAGCCAAACGGCCCAGATTTGATTCCATAGTAACCAAGGAAGCCAGATGCACAAGGTGGAAGATATGTCTGGAGTTTGTTTACAGAGGTTGGAAACCCTGGCACACCCATTCTCTCCCTCTTTCTGTCAAATAAATAAATAAAAATAAAATATTTATTAAAAGCAGTTTGTCCCTGGTGTGGTGGTACATGCTTTTAATACCCAGCACTAGGAAGGCAGAGGTAACAGGATCACCAGAGACTATGTAGTGAATCACAAATCAGCTTGAGCTAGAGTGAGACTGTGTCTTGAGAAACAAAGAATGAAAAGTCAAAACCCCCAAAAAAGGAGTTTTATTATAAGACAGATATACCATTACTTTGTGTGCTGTTGTTCATGGCTTCTCTCACATCATAACAGCAGAGTTGAGTAGTTTCAACAGAAAACATATAGTCTGTAAAGCAGAGAAAATATTTACTATCTGACCTTTGCAGGAAAAGTGCTGCTGCTACTGGTCAACATGATGGTAAAATCTAGACTAAAAATCCTCTCATATAAAATTCCACATCATCACGTCACTCACAACTTCATATATTATACACAATATGATGTATTATAAATGAGATGTGCACATGCACAACCTGGAAGAGAGAATTGTGCAAATTCCAAGTGAATAAGAATCATATCAACTTTTTTAATCACTATGTGACAAAACAGATATACAGTCAAGAATTCAATCAAGCATTAAAGTTGAGACACAGAAGTTAAGAAAAGATGAACTTTTACACTGAAAATATGTTACTATCATAAAGAAAGGTGCGGCCAGACAAGCAAAAAGTTTGCACATGCATTGACTAATTAAATATGCACATGAAGGTACAGATAACAGCAAATATAAAATATAAAGCCTTGGATAAAATTCAAGTTCAATAAATTTTAGCAAAAGAAAGCAGACCTAATTTTCTGTGCCCTCTTACCAACTCATTTTCCTCTTACCTACCTTCTCGATCCCTGAAAAGTGACCCTGACTCATGTTTCTGAGGTGTCTGGGAACAAATACAGGAAGGGTAATAATAACAAACAACAGCAGAACCAGAAACATAATTGAGGTGCATTTAACCTAATGGGAACATGAATGAGAACTGTGTCCTTTCTGTTGTAATGTAATTGTTCCTGTCCTTCAGGGTATCCTGAAAAAATAACCAGGGAAAACCCTTGCCAAAGAAGGCAGAGACTCCCACGGGATAAAAAAAAAAAAAAAAAGTTAATATTGAAGAGACTGAGAGATTTAACGTGAAAAAAATAATAAGACTTCCATAGGTCTTTGGTCCAAGATTTAGATATATTTCTTTTCTCCTTAGGCTGTCTCCATCCTCTGCTATCCTGGTGATATCCATGAAGCTACTTTATTTTATTCTTAAGGCAAGTACTGGGACAATAGGCTTGCACTATCATCCCCAGTTCACATAGCCCTGGGGTTTAAGCCCAGGGTTTTTTGGATAATAGGCAAGCACTCAATCAACTGATTTACTTCTCCATCCCCTCAATATATTTACTGCTTCCAGAATTCTATAGCGCAATGCAGGCTTGTTTCTAATAGCAAGCACTGGAATAAAATCCTCCCCAAAACTGTTAGTAAAGATTCATTGATTATGGTTAATGTAAGTAAAGATATAGATTTATACTTAGATATAAGCAGCTCATAGCTTAGGCAACCAGCTTCAAAACAAAAAACAGTTAATAATTAACACTGGCCAGTAAAATAAGTACTTTTTCCAGGCAGAAATAAGCACAGACAAGGTCACTACACGAGAACATGACCACTAGGAGACTTTTGCTGACACCAGACCTCCGTCACCACAGCCATCAAATGCTTCAGCTCATCATAGTTAGATTCCCGGTGGCACTGTCTTCACCATGCTCTTAATTATCACTGTTACTATTCCCATTGCCACTGTGGATAATCTTTTAACTCCTTCCTTAGAATTGAATGGTTCTTCCAAGATTCAAGGTGAGTGAGTGCACCTGATGGGTCTGGGTTACAGTTGTGAATGACAGTAAAGGATATTTCAATGGCAGAGGTCAGGATCCTGAATCTTAGACACATTCAAAGGGCAACGAGTTAATAAAAGGGGGAAACCTTCATGCATGTAATTTCTCCCATCAAACACTTCAATTGGAGTTGCAGGAGATAGTAATGTCCTGTAATGGTGCCCATATGTTAATCCTTAAATCTTGCTTATGTTTAATTAAAAGGCAAAGGGGAAAAATGTTTTCAAGTAGGATGAAAATGGCTGCACAGCTTACTTAACAATTTAGTGGGATCACAAAAGAGGCAGATGGGAAGGACGAGGAAGCCCTGTTACAAAGTCTTAAAACAAATGGGTCTTTATACTCACTCTAACTAGCAATCTATGGGACTATGTGCTTTATGTGTTTTAAACATGTGATTCTAGAATTTTAACACATTTAGAATGAGAATAGCATAGCAGGTATCTTCTTATTGCTGGGGCATAACATCCAACCCATAGCAGCACATGAATCAGAGGGTTTATGTAAGTTCATCATTTCAAGAGGCCATTTCAATAAAACATGGCAGAGCAGAGGCTGGGCATCAGGTTTGTCTACAACAGCTGGGAGATGGCAACAAGGTGAGTTAGTTCTGGTACGAAGGGCTTGACCTGCAATACCTCAAGGCCTGTCTCGGGTGACATATATCGTCTAGCAAGGCGTAACTGCAAAATGCAAAATGAGGTTATAGGAGACATTTCACATTCAAATTACCACATATTGCTATTTTACATCTTTAAAGGTTTGGGGTCAGGTCACATTTGTTTCTAAATAATAAACACGGAAAAACACATAAAAGTCCACTAGAATCCAATAAAAGATCATTTAATGATTAAATATGAGGGAGAAGAAGTTTCTCACATATTGCTGAAGACTCTGTATGCTTGGGCTACAAGGTCACTGAGAAATCTTGCTAGAGATAAACTGAAAACCTCTATGTAGATCAGCTGACAGAAAGATGGAAAAAACTATGCTGCATGCATTTCCATGGAATAGAGATAAGTCACTAATGGAGACAAACAACAGTGGACACTGCAAACCTTAAGTGTGGCCAGCCAGAAAAAATGAGCCAATGGGTGCAGTAGTGGCATGTCTGTTATGGGGGAAACCAACCACTCTCTAATTGGACTGGAGGCCCTCTCCATGGAAGAGAATATGTGCCTGATACTGAAAACCTATGAAGAAGGAAGTCATGATCCCTAGGGGTGTAACCCCTGCTGGTGTCTGGCTAAATGCATGTGTACATCAAACTGCCTGGTAAACATTACTCGTAAAGTTAATTCCTGTACATTCATGGTACCCTCACTTTTGGTTAGAGAACCTTCTCTTTTCAGAATGTGGCAGCACTTGGAATGACTCAAAAGTGACTATTGTGCTGAGAAGAGCTGGCAGAGGAGTGCTCAGCACTGAAACACTTCTGTAACACCTTTCAGGGCTCAGGGTACATTGCAGAAGACATGGCAGAAAGAATGTAAATGGCAAAGGAAGGGTGGGACTCCTTACAATGTGCTCCTCCAGACACAAAACAACCTGGATATCCATGACCTCACAGGGTCTGGCACTATCTACATAAGACCATCATAACAGAAGAAAAGGTGATGACATCAAAGACAGAGAGAGAGAGAGAGAGAGAGAGAAAGAGAGAGAGAGAGAGAGAGAGAGACTGACTGAGAAGGGGAGGAGATATGATGGAGAGTGAATTTGTGAAGGAGAAAGTGGAGGTGAGGAGGGAATTATCATGGTTTATGGTCTATAATTATTAAAGTTGTCAATAATAAAAACTGTTTAATTTAGAAAAGAAATTCATCACAGAGGTTAAGATAGATAGAATGCTAGAATTCTGGAAGAGTTTTAATGGCTGAGTTATATATAGTCCTTTGTGCCAAAGTTCAGGTTTTAAAAACAAATTCCAAACATATGTGGCATTGTTCTTGGAGGGGCGTACAGCTATCAGACTATTTGGATAAGGCTCTGTCACTTATATCATCACCCTCTTCCTGATGGATGTTCCCCAAGGACCCTGTGCAAATTATCTCTGTTAACTCCTTCCCTAACCTTCCATGATAAAAACATCAACACAAGATTTAATGTGCAGAATTCTGCCCATGGGTAGATTGAAAAACAGAGTTTTGTATGACTTTCAGGAGATGTTTTATAAGTAAGTAAAGCTGTCTTGTTTTTGAGCTGGTGCAGTGGATCCTCCCTATTTAGGGTATGATCTCAGGCGAAGAGATTGGCCCATTTTCAGACTCATGGGCTTTAGGTACTTATGGCTGTCTATAATCCCAGCTCATTTACCTCTCTGGACAAAAATCACCAGGATGGGACGGCAAGCTGGGAAAAGAAATGTGTTTCTCTGGGAGAAGCTTGCCTGGAGGAGTACTTTTGGCAATTTTTTGGTCTCCCTTTCCAGGTCTCTGACTTGACTTATTAAGATACCCAATCAGCCATTTGGGTTACTGTGTTATTGTACATACTATTTTACTTTAGATTCTAGTCTTAAATAGAGAAGAATTTCTATCCATTTAATCCTAATGTAAGAAAAAAAAAATCTATTGAGTAAAACCAAAGAAGAGAAGCTATTACATGAAATTTTAACATTTTTTTTTATCTTAATACTACCAGGAACACACAAGGAACTTTGGTCAACTTCCTTCCCAATGCAGCTGGTTCATCGTTAATGGTGTTGAGCAGAGATAAGTCACCATTAGCTTAGAAGCTAGGTGACAGGGAGATACTACATTTTTTAAGTTTTTTAAAAACAATCTATGTATTTAAGGTGGAGGGGGGAGCGAGAGAGAAAGAGGCACATAGAGAGAGAGAATGGGTGTAGTGTAGGGCCCCCAAGCCACTGCAAATGAACTCGAGACGCATGTGGCATGGGCCATTTTGTGCATTTGGCTTACATGGGTACTGCAGAATGGAACCTGAGACTTTGCAGGCAAGTGCCTTAACCACTAAACCATCTCTCCAACCCATGATACTACTTCTTAATGCAAACTCTTTTTATCCTTGGACTAATCTAATTGTTTAAAAGTCCCATATGATGCTTATATTGTTTTTTGCTTGTGCATGTGTGGAGTGGGTGGTTTGCATGTCTGTCTGTGGGGGGTGGGTGGTTTGCACGTCCATGTGTGGGGTGGGTGGTTTGCACGTCCATGTGTGGGGTGGGTGGTTTGCACGTCCGTGTGTGGGGTGGGTGGTTTGCACGTCCGTGTGTGGGGTGGGTGGTTTGCACGTCCGTGTGTGGGGTGGGTGGTTTGCACATCCATGTGTGGGGTGGGTGGTTTGCACGTCCCTGTGTGGGGTGGGTGGTTTGCACGTCCGTGTGGGGGGTGGGTGGTTTGCACGTCTGTGTGGGGTGGGTGGGAGATAAGCGTGTGTGTGTGAAGGATGGGCAGTATGCACTATGTTTGTGTGGTGAGCGGTATGCATGTGTGTGTGTGCACATCCATGCAGAAGCCAGAGGTTGACATCAGGTATCTTTCTCTATTGCTCTCCACCTTATTTATTGAGCCAGGGTTTCTCATTTAATCAAAGGATTTGCTGATTCAGCTAGTCTAGGTAGCTAGCTTGCCCCGGGGACACCTGATCTCTACCTCTTGAGTTCTGGGATTATAGGAAGGACTCTGGGTATTTGTGCAGATGCTTAGAGTGATCCAAATTCGGTTCCTCATGCTTGCATGGCAATTACTTTGGTGACTGAGCTGTGTCCCCAGGGCCTGTTGGTTTTATTTTGTCTCTTTTGTGCTTATTTATTTATTTATTGAAGCTAGGTCCTATGCACCGTAGGCTGACCTCACACTCGCCACGTAGCTGAGAGAGGCCCTAAGCTCCAGATCCTCCTTTCAACTTCCAGCCCCTGCGATAGCAGGGGTGCACCTCCCCAAGCAATCGTGTTACGTTTTAATTATACTTTGCTGGGTTTTGATTTCTTGTGTGTTTGGTTTTTGCAAACACACATTCTTCCTGGGGTATTCTTCTTCTCTAAGGCACCAAAAGGAAAATTTTTAAATGGAAGTCATTCATGATAGTCTTATCTCAGTTGCTAAGGGTCAAAAACACCCAGTTCAGGAAAAGTCTGATGAAGAGTGAGATGCAACAAGAATTATAAAAATAAGCTTCATCCTATTTAAAAATCAGGAAAGATGGAAAATGCTGTTTTCTCTTTCCAGAATTTAGAATTCTTGGCCAACTCAATTCTGCCACATTGAGTCTCTGGGATCTGGGCAGGGGAGATGTCTCAGTGGGTGAAGTGCCTGGTGTATTAGGATGAAGACATGGAGACCCGAGTACGGATCCCCAGAGCCCACATGCCATGATCTTGTGATGGAATCCTGCTTAAACCTAGTGCTAAGGGAGGCAGAGAGGAGGCTCCCAGGATTTGCTGTTTGGACAATCTAGGAGAATCAGTGAGCTCCGGGTTCGGTCAGAGAACCAGTTTCAATTAATAAATTAGAGAACAATTGTGGAGCGCAGGCAGTGTCAACCTCTGACAGCCACATGGTCATATAAGGATAAGAATTCCACTCACACACACCATATATATGTGTGCGTGCATGTGTGTGTGAAAATGTTTGTTTGTTTGTTTTTTAATGGCTGTGGGATCTTTGTTAAGGCACAGTGCAGTGTTTAGCATCTCTATACTTAAAACCCAGGGATAATCATGGGCCAGACCTGCCTCACGGGGTAGTAATAAGGAACGAGACTTGTGAAATCCTGTAGAGCAGTGTCTTTCAGATGCAAGTGCCATGGGGCTGAGGCTGCCAACCATTGCCATGATGAGCAGGTTGTCAGGAAAATTATTTGGATTGATTTGGTTAGTAATCAGTACACCCCCCTCTCCATAAAGGGGCTACAGATTCCTCTCTTAAACTTCTCTTTTACTTCTTGCTCTTTGTTAAACGTGCCAGCAATAAAGCCCGTGTCCACAGGCTCTACCTTTATCCCCACCTGTGAGGTCGGCAGCCGCTTCTAGCCATGGCGCTTAGTGTCTTATGTCTCCCTACAGAACTAGTTGGATCTTAAGATCTTTTTTTTTTTTTTTTCCCCTTAATTGAATTCTACTTCTCGCCTTTTAAGTTTGTCTTTATATGTATGGGATCAGTCTGTGCTTGCCATATTTTCCAAAAAATTGTTCCAGGATTTATCTAGAAGCAATGATGACTAATCTTCCTGTCCTTAATTCATCCTCATTGGATTTATTTGTAATTTAAAAGTCAGAATTATATATTTTTTTAAAAGAATTTTCTCTGCCATGGGATAATACTTATTTTTCCTCTATGAACATTTTGAAATCTACTTTCCCAAAGCCAAGGTCAAATCCAAATATGCCCAGTGAAGATAATTATAATGATTATAGCAAAAACAGATGTCTGAGAAAATAGAAATGGCTTTAAGGGATGATCAGTTTACTGACTAGGTAGATGGATGAGGAAAGGGTAGTTTGATACTGTTTGTAGGTAGAAATTAGAAGATAATAGAAGGTTAGACTGTTGAATTTTTTGGCTTTTAAAAGCAAAAAGGGTTTTGAATGGATGAGAAGTGGGTACTTATTACAAACTTCTTTGCGAACTAAAGTTAGGAGGCCTTCTGTGTAAGAATGCAGGAGTCTCTCTTCAGATGTATTCTACAAGTAGTTTGTCCTGCTGATGGCATTATCTGCAATACTGAGAGGTTTTTGTCCACAGCTCACTCAAACCATTCTCCTGAAGGCAGCAAGGTAGGTTAGAGACTGTCAGGAGCTGAATTCTCGATGTGAACTCATCACTGATGAAAAGCCTCTGTTTGTGCTGCTGGTATGCAGCGTGTATTATACCAGATACTCATTCTAAGTGTGCTTTCAGAATAAAGTCTTTCCTTGAACTGGTGGAAAGGCCAAAGTTTAGCTATTCTTCAGTTGTCAATTTTTTAATTGACATTCCTGACACAGAGTTTGAATTTTTCTGTATTACTTGGTCCAATTGTGAGTATTTCCAGGGAAACTTTTTATGTTCACTAAATTAACACATGCACAAAAGCATCTCTCTACTTATATTATGACTTTCCTGACTTTAGAACTGTGATTTTACTGAAGACCTCAAGAACAAATCGATTTATTATCCAGGGAGTTCATCAAACTTTAAGGACAATCATCAAACTATCTGGGAAAAAATCATTCACATAGCTTTGTTTCCTATAGCAGAAAGAACAAGGACATTGAGCAGAGAGGAAACACTAAGTAAGAGAGTACTATGCAAATAAATTGTATAATTGAAATTATAGAGAATATTTTTAATTTTCCTTGTGAGGTCTATGTGAGTGCATCATGACATACATTAGATACATTATTGAGAGCCTTAATATACAAACATAATGTAATTGGTAGTGACATATATATATATATATATATATATATATATATATATATATATATATATATATGTCAGCCTTCACAATGCTGGATTGCAGGCATGTGCAGCAAGACTGGCTCTATTCATTTTTATCTTTAACATCCATGGCTGGAAAGGTATGTAGCAGCTAGCTTTTGGTCATGGTCATTTGTTCAGTGTTTGGATATTTGTGAAGTTGAAATAGGAACAGTGTTCATGTCAGGACCAAAGAATTTAGCTTTGTTTACTCTGGGGTACTCTCTCCTTCTTTCTCCCTCCCTCTCTCTCTTTCTGTATATATGTACATGAAGAATTAAAGATAGTTGAGAAAAAAATAACATATACCTAAGCTTAAATTATGATGCTTTTGGAGCATGCAAAATTGGTTTTGTAATAGCAAATTTTTTGAAATTATTTATAACTGATCTTATCTGTATGAGACGACTAATTGATTCACACATTTCGAAGATCGCTTTCCCTGACTGCTCACAAATCACAAGCACATTGTCTCACACTTAGGGTGGTCACAGAATTCCTCATGTAAAGTGGGATATGTCTGAGCATCCACTATGAGCTGCTCTAGTTAACAAGAGGAAAGTTTAACCTAAGGCAAATCCAGGAAGTCAAACACACTGCCTCCCTGCAACCATGCCGGACTGCCATGGAGTTATCATGCTTGCCACAATCGAGAAGTGATGAAGCTGCTCCCGGGCCTTCCTCCTCACATCTGCCCATCTCTGCGTGACCTTGTGTGTGAGTGTTGTGCTGTTGTGTCTTTGATGTGTCTGAAGTGAACTGATGGCATATATCCTTGCCATATAAAAATAGAGTTACAGCCACATCGAAACACAATGCATAGGTAATTTTTTCCGAAGCCTTAATTTAGCCAGTGGGCTGGAAAATGTCAGCAAGCAGAGGGTTAAAGAACAGCTGATGTCTAATGGAAACTTTGCAAAACAATCTATTTATAAACAATTCTATTTGGATATCACATTTTCTATAATGCTATTGGCTTGTTTTATTTTTGCATCTTAGAAAGTTTCCATGAGTGATAGGCTGTGAGCTCAGAGATACCCTTCTAAATGTCTGTACCTATTTCTGCTTCTATCCTGAGGTCGTCAGGTTTAGAAGCTTTAATTTGTCTTAACATGAATTCTACAGGCTACTTAAAATTTCAAAATGAGGAATGATGATGAAAGTGCTGAATTCATCTACTTTTCTCTTCATTAAGGTAAATGGAGGAAAATTGAAAACTTACAGATATAATATTAAATGTGCAAAATGAATGCCTTACAATTATATTTCAAATAAATATTATAATTGTTAGTTATTGTGAGGAAGTCATTAACAAAACATTAAGCAAAATGAAATGTAACTTATTGGTTAGAAATGTAAGGCAGGTGTCTTAGAATATTGCAAGGACTCTGATATTTTTAAATAAATTGGATTTAAAATGTGATGTCTTACAAATTCATGTTATAAAATTTAAAACTTGAGGAAGATCACTATATGAACATTAAAAATCAAATGCCTGGGCTCGGGAGATGGCCTAGCATTTACAATGCTTGCCTGTGACGCCTAAGAACTCGTGTTTGAATCTACAGGTTCCACATAGCCAGACACACAGCAACGCAAGCGCCCAATGTCGTACATGCACCACAGGGACACGTGCTTCTGGAGCCTTTCATAGTGGCTGAAGACCGGTGCATCCATTCTCTCTCCCTCTCTCCCTCTCCCCTCTTTCTCTCTATCTCTATCTCTCAAAAATAAATTAAAAACAATCAAATTCCTGTGCAGGCCTTTAGTTGTAGCTATGTGTTTAAGTCTCTAGTCTGTTGTTTTCAGTGTCTTGGAGTGTAGAATTAACCACGATTCAGTAAATAGGACACTTCCTAATTTTAAATAGAGGTTTCATTTAATCAATACATCATCTATTATAGTTTTATCATAATCATAGTTCTACATGTTTTTCTCATCTTTTTTCTTTCACTTCTCTTTATATACCTAATACTCCAGGTAAGGCTGGACTTAACTGACATACACTCTGTCTTTGCTCTCTCATTTCTTCTGCCAATAAAAACAAAACAAAACAAAACAAAGAACTAGTTTATCTCTTCATCTCCCACTTTCATGTTTATCTCAGCATTGGTTTGTTGTCCTCCTTCATACAGCCATTTGAAAGCATAACTGCTGTGTTTCCCCACAGGTCAATCTTGGATCAGAAGTGAATCAGTGAATGGAGTGAGCAGGAGTTAGTCATGGAAATAATACAGACAATGCAATGAAACATGACCAAAAAAAATATGTCCCATTCCCAAGCAAGTAGAAAAGTCAGTTAGAGGACAAGTTCAACCAATTCTACCTGAAGTTAAATAAAGAGACGATCAGAAAGCATGGCCTACATGGAGAAGTATCAGCATGCATCCAAAATACAGAGAATCTATGTTATAGTTTCCTTCACTTTTCTGGGTCAAAACATCTGACCAAAGTACTGGTGGGAGAAAGACTCTATTTTGGCTTATGTCAAGTGTCAAGGGGCAGCACCCTGATGGAAGGGGAAGATGGCTGAGTAGAGGCTGGGCATCACCTCTGCCACAGCTGCTGGAAAACATCAGCTGAAGCATCGTGATCTGGGCTTTGGCAAGCAATGCTGGTTACAACGCCCCTAAGCCTGCACCCAGCAGCACACCTCCTCCAGCAAGCCTCGCCCTCCATAATTAACACCAGCTCAAGAACAAACATTCAAACTACATGAGTTTACGGGTGACTTCTAATTCAATGCAAAACAACTTCCTTTCATATTTGAAAAAAAAAAAAAAGACTGAAATGTTATTTTATTTAAGTGTTAAAAGAAACATGACCTAAATTAAAATTCCTGAAATTAAAATTTAAAAAAAAAATCCTCATAGTGAAAGAACATTATAATCTTTTTCTTTCCAACATCTGCCCCCATTCTAACATACCACCACTCACACAGGTGTTTTCAGAATATATGTTAAAATTGTAAAGCAGATTTATGTACTGATGATGAAGCACGAAGTCTTTTTCATTTTATATGCCTACACTGTTAAGTTTTTAACACTTTCTGTATTAACTTCCTTACCAGTAGATATTCAAAATCTGTTTCTGTTCCTTACAAAACCCATCACTCACCATTGGTTATAAAAATACCCTACCTAGAGAAGTCTGATTTCCCATTCTTGGTGCTCTTGGGGAAAACAACAACAACAACAACAACAAAAAAAAAAAAAAAAAAAACTCACAAATTGAATAAATATCAAAGGACTTTTACTTCTTATATGAGGTGCTCAAGATTCAACATGAAGCCTCACATGTGCTGGGCAAGTGCTCTTATCACCAAACTATGCCTCCAGTCCCTTTTATCTTCTTGAAGGGGTCATGTTTGAAAGGGAAGTTCTCTCATGCCAATCCAGGCCTCCTTCTTGGAAAGCTTTAGTTTTTAACACTTTCTCAGTAGTTCCTTTGGCATACTGTATTTTCATTGCATTTTTACAACAGGAAATTCTTCTATACAGATTCTGTGCAAGTCTGTCATGTTTGCCACTGTGGTAGTTTGAATAGATGGCCCCCAATATATTCAGTGTTTTTTTTTTGTTTGTTTGTTTGTAGTTTGCATCTACAGCCACCTGGCTGGAGGCAGTGTTGCTGGGTGGATCTTAAGGTGTGGTAGTGGGTTTCAGATTTCAATCTAAAAAGATATGCAAAGTGTACCTAGCTGGAGTTCCTGAAGCGTGCTGTGGCTTTTGACCTTTAGGCTTGTGCTTCTCTCTCACTCTCTCTGCTTGGTCCTGTGAAGGCAGGCCAGCTTCTTCTGCCATTTATGGAACATCCCCTGGATCTGCAGGCTTTAATGAATATCGCTTCCTCCATACCTGTGCCTGGTCTGGAAGTTCATCTCAGTGCACCTGAAGCTGTCCACCACAACCACCAGTGTTGTTCTTTGTAGGGCCGCAGCCTTCTCCCATGGGAGAATCTGCATTATGGCACACATTGTTCTTTGTTTTTGAGGGAGATTTCCCTTTTCATAGGTTCCCAAGGGCCTAATTCAGGGTTTGTTAAAATTGAATGAAAATTATTTGCCAAACATGTTGAAAAAAGTGCATGAAAAAATAAATGTCATACTTCCTGTCATAAATACTGTTGTTCACTTCATATAAGTTCCGAGTTAACCTTTATTCATCAAAGGCTGTTTTTTTTTTTTTTCTTTGTAAACACCTGTGAATTTTGCCCGAGGTTTTATTTCTGGCTCAGGATACGAGATCTGCTTCTTTAAAAAGCAAGGTGGAAGTTCCCACAAGCAGTTCAGTCCCTAACCAGAGGGGCACAGGGAGTTGATTCTTTATCCCTTGGCCCCCATTGCAAAGATTTTTAAAGCATACCTTCTCTGGTTTATAAACATTCTCCATCAGGATAGAACTCAATTCCTATTTATTTTTTAAACTTATCCATTACATCGTCTGTGTGAATGCCTATTCATAAGTGTGTGTGACATGTGTATGCAATGTGCTTGAACATACATTTTGTGTGTGTGTGTGTGCATGAGTGTGCGTGCGCACGCACATGCACATGTAGAGGCCAGAGTAACACCTCAGAGGTCATCATCAGGAATGATGTCCACCTCCTCTGAGACAGTGTCTTTCATTGGCCTGATACTCACCAATTAGGGAAAGCTGACTGGGCATCCAGGGATCCTCCTATCTCTGCCCCAGAATACTGGAATTATAGGTGTGAATTTTAAACTTGGAATTTTATGTGGCTTCTGGGAGTCAAACTCAGACCTTTATGCTTGCAAGGGAAACATGTTACTAACTAAATTATCTCCTCTGTTCCCTTTCCCTATATTTATATTCTCGCTTCCCCATCAGAGTTTCCTGGAATTACCTTTTAAATAAGAATACTCATCTATATAATGCTCGTCTCATTGTTAGGTTCTTTAGAAGCTCACATGAAGATGATTTAATATTAGAATGAAGTCCAAGATTCAGCCCCTCAGGATAAGAGTCTGAAGCCTGACCACCAAATTAAATGCAGGGATGATCATGTCACAGAAATATACTGTTTGCTTTCTGTGGAGGTTTCCAGTGAGTGTCTCTGGAGATGTCATTGCCATGTAAAATGTACTAAAATAAAAATAAAAACACTTATCAGTGTTTGATAGTGATAGGAATTAGCAGCAAAGTAGCTTTTTTTAAATTGGCGATCAATCAGAGAAACAGAAGCAAAGAAAGGCTTTCCTAGCAAGACCAGAACTACACTCTTATTCAGTTTCATCCAATAAGTTGATACTGGAGGGGAGTCCTGGGAGGGAGAAAGTTAATGTCCATAGATATGTAGGTGACCACAGGCCAGTGAAACTCAACTTTGGTTCCTTGTCCAAACTATCAAAGAATTGAAAGCACAACACTCAGAGAAGGGAAAATTATGAATTATGGAATTTATTTTGCAGTGAGTTAAGATCCATACAGGGGGCAAGCAGGAAAGGCCAAGACAGAAGAAATTCTGCCCTTTCTCAGCCTGGCTGGGAAGTGGGATTGGAGGTGGAGGGATCTCCCTTACAACTCCAGGAAGAAGCCTGCAGAGGATGGACACACACACACACACACACACACACACACACACACACACACAGAGGAAGCAGGGAGGCAGAGCGGGAAGATCAAAAGATGCCCTTTGCATAGCGAGTCAGAGAGGAATAGGCAAGAGTAAGAGATCTTACCGTTAGAAAAGCCGGAAAGCACCCAAAACAAAGCAGGAAAGTGCCTTGACAAAAAGACTCACCCCATCCCCACCCGATTTTTCCCAGCATGGCTAGAAAGGGAAGATCCCCCTAACAGAGGGAGTCAAGGTAGAGAGTAAGAAGAAATAACACCTTCCCAAAGGGACCAAAAGTCAAGAGGACCAAAGACCAGGAGGGACCAAGAGAGCCAGGGGCCTAGAGGAAGTAAAAGACCTATGTCACACATGGCTCAGGCCCATTATATGAAAAAACACATACAATTAGGTTGACCTCATTATCAGACTGCGCTGCATGAAGAAGGGATGTGATTGGTTGGTAGGTTCAAGAGGTTGACTTGGAAGCCACAGTTGTGCTAAGCTGAGGAAGAAACAGGAGGTTACTGCTGAAGAATTGTTGCTTAGAGTCATGTTGAATGAGACTGGATCAGACACAGGTTCCAGTCTTTCCAGGGCAGGAAGGTGGCATTCATGTTTTCATGGGGGAGTTGCTAATTACCTATCAGAAAAACAAACAAACAAGCAACAACAACAAATAAACAAACAAAAAAACAACCTTGCTCCTGATCTGTGTCACTGGCAAAAAAACTGGCAGCTTCCTCACTCTTTCTGATTCTTCTTTGTGAACTTTTACTGGGCTTAGCACCTTACTGATTCACCAGTTCTCCTGGGCCCAACAACCAATGGAAATCTATCATACACTTTTGGACCTTGCAATGAGACACATCCTAACTGGATATCCACATAAATGGACCCAATCCAAGCCTCCATGTGTGAGACAGGGAGCTGTCTCCTGGGGGAAGGAATGTCATATCCCTTGGTTTGCCAGTGCTCCTGCTTTGCTTATCTCCTATTAACACTCTGACTTAATAAATCCTCCATGACTAACTCTTTTTAGTGCCCATGATTTTAAATTCTTTGCTAATTATGGACAAAGACATGAGGCTAGAGTGTCATTAGACTGGGGAGTTCTCAAATCAGAGCCCAGTCCCTCTCCCGAATCACTGTGAAGATCCTGTAGCAATAGTATCCATGATGTACAGATACTGGCAATGGTCAAGTTTAAGCTATTGTTGTTGAAAATAAAGTTGGAAAGTGTCATACATTCTCTGTCACAAGCCAGCAAAGCCAACCTTCCAGCACGTTGTTGGAACGATCCCTAGACTTCTGTAACAAGGCCATACAATTTAGCAGAGAGCTATTTCATGGTCTGAGAATCAGAGCCACAGCTTCTGCCACCCTTGTTAAGAAAGGAACCTAGATCCATGAAGGCCAGATGGTTATACTCTGGAAACTGTCCATGTGCTGGGCAGCAAATCACATGATTGTTCAGACACAAAAATATAGCATAAAATGAACACACCTGCTCAGAAGTGGTGCATGGTGGGTCTGGGAGGTGGCTCGGTGGCTCAATGGGTAAAGTGCTTGCCTTGTAAGGGTGAGGAACTTTGTATCCAAGTCCTGGCGTAGAGCTTTAATGTTCTTGAGATTTCATAAGTGTCTATGCTACTATTGAGGAGGCCCCCCGGTGGTTTCCTTTGTAGTTCTAGGTTGGAAGTTAGTCTTCCTTCAACTCATTTACCTTAAGTGCCATTCAACTTACTGTCTTCATTCACTAAGAAATCATAGCCAAGTTCAATAACTACTAAAAGCTCAGATGAGCCAGACATGGCAGTGCATGCCTTTAATGCCCTTAAGTGGCAGAGGTAGGAGGGTCACTGTGAGTTCCAGGCCAGCCTCGGAATACATAGTGAGATCCAGCTCAGCCTGAGCTAGAGTGATAAAGTGAGACCCTACCTCATTAAAAAAAAAACTCAGATGAACATTGAATATGTGTGTTAGTGAGCCTGTGCATGTGCATTTATATTTTGTCCATTTGTGAATATGGTACAGACTGAATTCATTCTTACATTTTTTACTATTGCTATATTCATTCACTTATTCTAATTTTTAAATATCTTAAGAATAAAAAATCTCCAAAGCCCCTGCATATTGTGGTTCTTGGTGCTTCTCCTTATAAGGTATTATGCCTTATAGTTTGGGGATTATCCTTTTAGTTAATCCATCTAATGATTCTGTGTAAAGAGTAATGCTATGATCTCTGTTTTACAAAGGAGGGAACTTAGCATCCCCTTATTAGAAGACTTGGTAAAAACCTCATGACTCTCATGTAACACTGATGCAATCTCAACCTGCAACTCAAGAGAATTTCAGTTGCCTAAAAGGTTACATAGCTTGCTAATAAATTGAATTGCAATGCAAGTCCCAGGCTTTTTCTTTAGCTACAATGAACCCAGTTACTGATGATTTGCTGTAATTTTCATGGATATCTTTCTCCAGATATCTTCATTAGATTTCAGAAGCAGATTCCTGAGGTCACTTTTAAACCCTTCACCTCTACTCCTTCCCTTGAAAACAAAAAAAATTGAAAAGATTAGTTTAAATGGGAGAACAGTTCGCACTAGCTCATCACTGACACAAGTAAACGAAATGGAAAGGGGAGTTAATGCATTACACAAAGTTTTCCCTGTTGTCAATGCCATTCATTAAACATTCAGGTTAATAAAGGGATTTTCATAGAAAAAAGTCAACAGATCTAACATAATGGCTTTAGTTTTCTTGTTCATCAACTGCTTGAAATCAAGCCTGGGAAAAGAGTTTTGTTTGTATTTTTATTTTTAATTTATGTAACTCCTATCAATCACAGTTCTAACCCCAGGGGTTAATGCATTTTGGAATGACTTTATTTTTATTTATTTATTATTTTTCCTAACAAGGGGGAAGACTACAGGAGCCAGTAAGGCCCTGGGCTCAAAATGTTATCGCAACATCCAATGGCCATAAATCCTTTCACATATCAAGCCACCACATTTCCTTTACTCTTTCCATTCCCCCCCCCCCCCATTTCCTCTTTAAAACTTTGCCTATAACTTGCTTCAGTTACTGGCTTTGATTTTGTTTTTTTTTTTTTTTTTTTTTTTTTTTTTAATACAAAGAACTTCCCATGAGGCTAACTTCTCTCCTTTACTTTGAGTTACTTCCTTGCCATCTCCCACCCCAATAACATCTATAGGAATTTTCATTTGTTTTTTAACCCTATTTCCTAACTATAGCTTCTCATCTTACCCTAAGATCACATGAAAATGCAGATGCGAGAAGAAATCTTTCTAGAGTTACACAGATCACACCAGCTTCCCAAGTGTGACTTAGATACTACCTTAAAAGACTGAGTCTATTGACTATAAACATTCTAAAAGTATGGGAATGTCATGTAGGCTATCTAAGTCATGCGGCATAAAAGTTCCTCATTGTGAACGTGAAAGGGGACCTGAAAGAAGGACAAGGGTTGTTGTTACCCTGCGTTCCCACAGAAGGTCATTGTCAAGCCACACAGGACAAGGATCCCTTGAAAACAGGTATACCTTTAACTACTCTTTGAAGTCTGTTTGATAGCTACCGGGGATGGGGATTAGTCCCTATTCCAAATATGTCGTTATGTCTCATGGTGAGATGCATCAGTCAGTAAAACACATGCTGTGCAAGCATGAGGACCAGAGTTCTGATCCCCAGAGCCCACATACATGTAGAGTGGGTGTGGTAGCCCTGCAATCCCACAAATGTGAGAAGGAGACAGGAAGATCCCAGAGGCAAGCTGTGCATTCACAGTAGATGAAACTCAGGTACTCAGCTCTACGGCCCAGTCGAGATACATCCTCTCAGTAGAGTAAGAAAGCCATGGGAAGGTGATAAGAATTAGCATTGAAGTAGCAGGGTTGTTTGCACAAAGGGCATAAACAGATAATCTGTTTGTTCTAATACAGTTTGAACAAATGAACGGGGTTTTAAGAGAACAGAGTCCTGTAACTGAAATCCACAAAAACCCTTGACTCATGTTGACCCACAATAAGGCCAAAAGCCCTGACTCATGCTGACTCACCAGTTCAACAGCTCACCCACAAATACAAGGAAACCAACCCTCGGACCAACTCATCAGCATATGTGGCCCCAACCCCCACCCAACTGCCACACACACGTATTCAAAGTCAATCCAATTTACATCCTCAAGGGAATAAGAACCTCTGATCGAAGGGGGTGCTAAATTCCCTCCTTCAAAAAACAGAGATCATAGCATTACTCTTTACACAGAGTCATTATGTGGATTTACTAAAAGGATAATCCCCAAACTATAAGGCATAATACCTGATAAGGAGAAGCACCAAGAACCACAATATGTGGGGACTTTGGAGATCTTTTATTCTTAAGATATGTAAAAATTAGAATAAGTGAATGAATATAGCAATAGTAATAAGTAATAAGCCCACAGGGTAAGAAAGTCCTTGAATCCCTAACCCTAGGTTCATTTCTAATTATAATCAAAGAATTGAATTTAAAAAAGCGACTCAGAAGGATGATCATTAAATTATTATATTTATTGAGGGAATTCATAGCCAAGTAAAGGCACCTGAGTGGCTAGAGAGCCCACACAGAGGGCTTGGGAAAACCACGGAAGGAAAAGAGAGTGAAGAAAGTTCAAAGAGCTCCTGTGGGGAGCTGGAGGGGATAAAGAACCCATGTGGAGAGTAAGGGTCAGGGGTTCCTTACAGCTGGCTGGGCTGAGTCCAGGCCCAACCAAGGGAAATCTCATCTACATCTGGAAGTTCCCAAGTGGTCAGAGAGCCTGCCCTCCTCTTTCAAAGGTTTTTATAACGTTATAGTGGTGGGTTGTCTTCCAGCTCAGGTGAACCCAGGGACAGCTGGTTGATTAGGGCTAGAGGCTGCCTCAGGAAGAGGCTAGCTCTGGCACCAAGTTCCAGATGCTGAACTTGATCAACCACATTGTTTATATCCTACAAAAAAAACCTTCCTTTCCATGAGGGGTCCTGGTTGTTTGTGGAAAAACAGGTCTAGAGAGCTAGGCAAGAGAGAGGTCAGATCATCTTTAATTTTTAGAAAGTGCAATCTCTCCTGCTCTTTTTGCCTTCAGCAGTCCAGTCACCCTAATTGTGCCCTCCCTTTCAATATATTTCAGAAACTGAGACAGATATCATGGCTCATGTATGTCCTCTCAGAACTTGGGAGGGTGAAAGAGAGGATTGGCACACATTTAAGGAACCAGGGGCTACAAAATGAAATTATGTCTCAAAAAAAAAAAAAAAAAAAACTGGAGAGATGAGATGGTTTAGTGCTCAAGACACTTGCCTGGGAAGCCTAAAGACCCAGGTTTGATTCCCAGAACCCATGTAATCCAGATGCACATGGTAGTGTATATGTCTGAAGTTTGTTTTCAGTGGCTGAAGGCCCAGACATGCCCATTCTCTTCATCCATCTCTTTTTCTCACTCATAAATAAATAAATAAAAATAAGAATTATTTTTAAAAGCAGGCAAAACACTAGCAGAAATCAAGAGCATCAGAGCAGTAAAACTGCGTAAGTTAAAGGTACATGAGTTTGGGCAGAAGAAATGGCTTAGTGGTTAAAGCACTTGCCTGTGAAACCTTAGGACCTAAGTTTAATTCTACAGAACCTACTTAAGCCAGATGCACATGGTGGCACATGCATCTGGAGTTAATTTGCAGTGGCTAGGGGCCCTGGTGTGCCCATTCTCTCTCTCTCTCTGTCTCTCTCTCTCTCCCTCTTTCTCTCTTAAATAAATAAATAATTACATAAATACAAACTTATGAATATAGAAGTATAGCTCAAATGCTTACCACCTCAAATCATCTAGGTCAATTCCAAAGGGAACTATAAGTCTGGTTCCAATGATCAACAGCTTAAATGATAAGAATCGCTTGTTCATCTTTCTCTTATTCATGGAAAACATTGTAGAAAGCCCATTTCTATGAATGTGATTTTGTAGCTGCCATTTCTCAGCATTTGCCTGTGACTCTAGAGAAGCTTGCTTCTTTATCCTTAAATTTTCCACCAAATTTCACTGGACTGACACAGTCATTCCTACCCATATAAAATCCTATCTAACCTTCCAAATGATTAACTATTTATTCCATCTCTGTAGAGACAGCTAATTATCAGAAGCACTACTTGACTTCCAAGGCACATTTTTTTCTTCCTTTGATTTGCAGTTCTCTAAACTTGACCTCTTCCATTTGACATCAAATGTTTGTGAATCTTCTTAAAGCAATATCTATAGCTGGGATTCTATATCTTCCTTGTCTGCTTTGATACTGCCTGGACTGTTGGCCTTTTGAAAACAAAATGATGCTTCCAACTTCATAGCATGTAGAGAAATAGATAAGTGCACAGAGAAGAAACTTGATTTTAAAAATAAAAAGGAACAAACTAAAATAGCAGAGAATACAGAATTGGCATTTATGTTCTTTGGGTTCAAGTGTGACTTTGTATTTTATAGAGCTGGGGGTCAGGAGTATATTATTCTTCTCTCTGGGGATTATTTTTCCCTAAGTAAACAATACCAGTTATAGTAATTATCTTATAGATTGATGTTGAGGTAAAATCCTTATGAATAATTTAGCATGGATTCAGGGACATGATACATTGGTTATGTTTAATAAAGATGATGTATTCATTAGTTTTAATATTGCTATGACAAAATATGTGACAAAAACCTTAAGGAAGAAAAGGATGATTTTCAATCAGAATATGAGGGCACAGTTTGTCATGGTGTAGAAGGCATGGGGACAGCTGCTCGCATTGTTTCAGTACTCAGAAACGAGGTGAGGCTGTTAGTCACATTGCTTATGCATTCAGGAAACAGGTAGAGGTGAATGCTGGTGCCCAACTTACTTTTTCCTTTGTTTAAGGACCCCAGCCCATGAGAACATATGACCCTAATTCATGACAGGTATTCTCTGATCACTTAAACTGCTCTAAAACACCCTTATGTAACCCCAACAGTGTGTTTCTATGATGAGTCTAAATGACTGTAACCATCCCAAATGGTAGTATTTAAAAGGCATGAAAATATTGTGAAATGGTAAGTTTCTCTACAACAGCATCTTTAACTTGGAGTGCATGAAGTATTTTCATATGCTACTTACTTGCAATGTATAAAGAAAATACATACTTCAGCAATGTGTTGCGATGTTAAACATATACTTGCAGCAAAAGAAGACAAACTGGTTATTCAATATTAACATTTTGTGTGTCATATGCAATTTATGTCATGAAATGTCATAACAGGAAACATGAAGATTGTGTTTGAATATTAAATTGATTTCCTAACAAGGGATTCCTGACTTTGACTTTTCAAGGATCATGGCATTTCAATAAACACAACTCGATAAAGAACAGGCTGACATTTAACGAGTGTGCTATGTTTGCTAATTTTCAGCAATACTATTAAATAATATTGAATTTCCATCACGGTCACAGTAACAAAATCCAATCTAGAGTCATATTTGAGTTCTTTGAAGTAAAAACAGAATAGCCATTGCTAAGTTAATAGTTGAGAATGAGAATGGGTATGTTGTCATATTATCCTACCCTCTTAAGGAGGAATAGAAGAGAGAATATATCTGAGGCTTGGATACTGGGTTTATAAATATGAACATAAAATAAATGTACATTACTGATACCTGATGGCTATTTTAATTTATAATCACATAATTACTAATATTGCCTTCCATCCTTTTCAAGTCACTGAAAAATATATACTTCCTAGTGTCAAAAAATATATATGGACCACAATATTATCTAGAAATATGTTCACAGGAAGGAACTTGTAATTAATGATAACAAAATTTCTGCCAATTAAAGCAACATTATTTCAGTCAATGTTTTTTTCACGGGATAAGGTGGAAGTGGTACTGTTAAAATAGTACGTGTCTACCCGAAAAACAGAAAAAATATTTGTATCATTTGAGTCATCATAGAATCTCTCCTGTCTTCCTCGAGATTCCTATGCATGTATGCATAGTCAAAAACCGTGAGCTGCCGGGTGTGGCGGCTCACGCTTTTCATCCCAGCCATCAGAAGACCATGGCAGGAGGATTGCTGTGAGTTCAAAGCAAGCCTGGGATAACACAATGAGTTCTAGGTCAGCCTGGGCTACAGTGAGACCCTACCTTGATAAAGCAAACAACAAAAACACCACCACCACCACCAACAACAACAACAACAAAACAAATAGAATGAAGGTTTTATCAGTATCAAGGTGAGTACTCCTTTGTTAATATTCTGAGAATGTGGATAATTTTTATGAAATGAGTCATCGTCTACATCCTCTTTGATAACTAGTGGAACTTTTGTCATTCACTCTATTAATCCCTAAACCATGTGTAGAAGGTCACACCAGAAGTAGGTTATGGAAGGAAAGGGTTTATTTTGGTTTAGTTAGAAGGGGAAATTTGATCTTGGCAAGAAAAGCATGGCAAAAATAGACAGCATAGCATCACATCTTGTCATATCACTGGGGGAAAAGCAGCTAGAGTCAGTGAGCTAGTGAACACCCAATGGGGTTGGACTAGTAAATTCTAAGACCTGCCCTCAGTGACACACCTCCTCCAGCAAGGCTCTGTCTTGCAAAGGCTTTAGCAGCTAGCAATGGAAAATGAGTCTTCATCACAGACACATGAGACTATGAGGGGCATTTTATATTCAAAACACAACATTATGAACCCTACCATTGGGCTGCTAATGCCAGTGAAATTGTGTTATTACTAAAAATAAGAAAATACCCTTGGGTCAACTAGTAATATGAAAACAATGCAGTGATTGCCCTTGTTTTATGAAGAACTCGTAGTGACCCCAATGTCCACTCCCAAATAACACCCACACCTTACTCTAATTGAGGAGGCCTCTGAGTGAGGATGATGAGGTCACAGCTGTGTTGCTTCCTGTTTGTTCATACACAGAGCAGGAATCTAATTAGACTCAAGAGAAAATGATGTCCAGGGAATATCAGTTGAAATACACAAAGGTGTGCTGACAAGTCTGGGTTCTGCCAAAAGAGGTTGCTATCTCTGTGTTATATGATCTATTTTTATCTCCCTCCAAAGCTTGGTGGAAAAATGAAGCCCAACAAAGAACACAAAAATGATTTCAGTGAGGTCTCAGGTAGAGACGGGATGAAAATTTCTAGCACCAAGCATCTGCTTCCTTGTGCATAATAACAAAGCTACCCAGTGCTGTTTAATGCCCTCACTTTAATCATAATTGGGCGAACATGACCTGGTGTGCTTTTCCTTTGTGTGAAATTTTCTACTTGTAATGACACTTAATCATTTTGGCATATAACATTTCAAGGGACATTAAATTACCAGGAGGGAAGATTGACAATTGTCCGTGTCACCTGTCCAAAGACTGGGAAATATTCTGCCGGTTAACTTTTCACCCTGCCCATTAGAAATAACTGTAATAATAATATTTATTATAAGCTATGTAATCTGCTAAAATTGTAATCTTGAATGTCCTGTGTTACTACGTGAATTTCAAAAATGAATATCTATCCTCTTGGTAAGAAGTAGTGTTGTGACTCCAGGATGCCTGATCCCAGGTATAGAAAAGGAGGGAATAAATTTTCAATACCTATGACACTGAATTCTTAGATGAAAAATAGAATGCAATCTCAAATGTCTGACATAATTCCATTGTACAAATGAGACTATAAATCCTGGAACAACTTCTGTCTGCTAACAACATATGTGGGATATTGCTGCAGTATCTCTCACCTATGAAAAATCATAGCAAAAAGCACCACACATAATCACTCATAACTCAAACAACAACTTAGAATTAACCATTCAGGTCCAGTACCTTCTTGCTTCTTAAATATTTGCAGATGAGTATATTTTATAATTGGTTTGATCTATTTTGGTCACTTTGATGAAGAAATATTACCCTTAAATTTCATTCAGTTGGATCTTGTTAAACTATAAACAATAATAATAAAATGTGTGCTTCAAGGGCATATACATGTGCACACACCATGCCATAGAACACACATATACACACAAACACACACACAGCACATACCATTGCATACACACATGTGCACAACCAAAATAAATTCAGAAAAACTAGATTAAAATTTGTCTTTGAACTACACCTATTATGAACTGTTTTCAGTAGAAGTTATGAAAAAAACAAGGCAGGTAAATATTTGACTCCCTTACAAAGACTTCTTATCTTTTCAAGATTGTGGTAACATTTTTTTCATCCATGCCAATAACAACTGTCACATTTAAATTCTTATTACCTAAGACAGTTCTGACAAATAGTATTTTTATCAATTGGTATATATTTTGTGGAGTTCAATATTGCCTCAGACATTTTTAAATGACAAATATATGCAAACATAATTTATGCACATCAGCATTGCAAGAATTTTTTTATCAAAATAATATTATAATAAGGTATTAGAATTATGTTTTTATTTTATACTCCAATAAATTATCAACATCCACAAAAGAATGTACTGATTGGGAGCATAGATTGTGGACAAAATCAGATTGGGTTTTGTTAAAATATGGACTCTAATATAAGCTACCTATTTCATGCTCAGCTCTCAGTTGACCAACATGTTAAATAATGAAAATAATAAGTTATCTTTTAATATTCATATTAGGATCACATAAATGAGCTAGTGAATGTGCTCAGAAAAGGACCTGAAACATCATATGAGTTTATTGTTTTCATCAACTAGTAAGTATTAAAGGAGAAAGATGAAGAAGGGGAAATATGAAGAAAGGGGAAAGCAGATGGAAAGAGAAAAGCAGCTTTTCTTTAAGTCGTGATAGTCATTGATTAATGCCGAGGGAATCAGCCATGTGTTCTGGTGCTAGGACTGATGCAGTGCTTTTGGAATTGGTCTCAGTTCTCCATTTTATTTTGCTTTTTAAGGTTAAAAGGCTCTTCTGAATTCTGTTTTTTTTTTTTTTTTTTTTTTTTTTTTTTTTTTTTTTTTTTTTTTTTCCCAAGGTAGGGTCTCACTCTTGCTCAGGCTGACCTGGAATTCACTTAGTAGTCTCAGGGTGGCCTCAAACTCACTGCATTCCTCCTACATCTGAGTCCCAAGTGCTGGGATTAAAGGCATGCGCCACCACTCCCACTCCCCTGAATTCTGTTTTTAATTGAGTGAGATTATTAAATCTGAGCAATGGTGCACGGTATATACTAATGGTGCTGTCATATATAAATCGGTTATATCTCTAGTGAGCTAATGGAAGGTAGATCTAATTTAAGGTGTGTGAGTCTCTCTCTCTCTCTCTCTCCCTCGTCTGTCACGTGGGCACTCTGTGTGTGTAGTGTGCATGTGTGAACATGTGCTGCAGCACCTACACTACCCTTTTTGAGTCCTTTCTAATGAAACGCACACTTCAAGGGAGGATATGTGTCCCACAAGGACAGGGAGTAAGCTAAGGACAGAACAAGATTACTGCATGCACCCAGACTGAACCTGCAACCTTCCCCTTCTTGGTGTCCTTTCCAATCCAATTGAGCTAAATGGCCACAAGAATCAATAAAATATTAATTTGAATTTCTTCGCTTATTTTTCATCTTCTGCTATTAAGGTACACCAGTGAAAACGACTTAATAAGATCTAACCTCAAAATATGAAGAAACGCTAATACACTTTACTTCCTAATTGTTTTCTTATCAGAATTTCAATCACAGGGCAGAGATATGGTAAGTAAATTTTATTAAGCTGGCATAAGGTATTACTTAATGTGGAATGCTTTATGTCCGAACAGCATTAATTAATAATAATAGAGAGCTAATGATCAGGCAAAATGGAATGAAGACAGGATTTGCAATTCAACATTTTTATGGCAGGGCAAATGTTCGTGCTGGGTAGTAGGATTTAAATGGCAAAATCTGCAGGTGAAAGTTTTTGTAGGGTTCTTTGTAGCCTTACCATTTATACATTTATACTTTCCCCAAAGACTACCACATGCTCCCCTGTCATCAATTCTAACCTGAAACTACCTAGAATCTCAAGAAAGAAAAAAATGAAAATATTAAGTTATTGCCCCCCTCTCTATGACTCTTCTATTATCATGCTTTTGTTTTCCTTAGATGACCTACTCTTGTGTACATCTTTTTTATTTATGAGAGATTGAGAGAGAGAGGGAGAGAGAGAGAGAGAGAGAGAGAGAGAGGGAGGGAGGGAGGCAGAGGGAGGGAGGGAGAGAGAGAGAGAGAGAGGGAGGGAGGGAGGGAGGGAGAGAGAGAGAGAGAGAGGGAGGGAGGGAGGGAGGGAGAGAGAGAGAGAGAGAGAGAGAGGGAGGGAGGGAGGGAGGGAGGGAGGGAGAGAGAGAGAGGGAGGGAGGGAGGGAGGGAGGGAGGGAGGGAGGGAGGGAGGGAGGGAGGGAGGGAGAGAGAGAGAGAGAGGGAGAGAGAGAGAGAGGGAGAGAGAGAGAGAGAGAGAGAGAGGGAGGGAGAGATAGAGAGAGAGGGAGGGAGAGAGAGAGAGAGAGAGAGGCGAGTATTGTGGCACCAGGGCCTTAGCCACTGCAAAGGAACTCCACACACATGTGCCATTTTGTGTGCATATGCCACCTGCTCACTGGCTTCACTTTGTACATCTGGGCTTTTGTGGATTCTAGGGTGTCGAACCTGGGTCCTGGAACCTTAACAGCTAAACCATGTTTCCAGCCCTTGTGAACAATTTTAATCTTGTATATCCTATACAAAAATAAATAAATAAATAAATAAACCCATTACAACTGCGTAGCTGATGACATTATGTAAATATCTCTTGCATTAGAGAAAACAGATGGATTTTTTTTTACCTTTAATCTATTTCTATATTCACAGACATAGATGTACACACACACACACACAAACACACACATACACACATTGAGGCTCAAGTTCCAAATAGTCTTGGACTAAGAAAGTATTCTCCCACTGAGATCCAGCCTTAAGTTATCTGAGACATTCTGACTCCCTCTCTGTAGACTGGCCTGGCCTCTCACATACCTCGGCTTCACAAGAGGGGATTACACCCAACTTACTTTTTTTCTTCTTATTCTTCTTCATTCAAGTATAGGGAGCACACGTACTATATGGCTGGATCTTTATTTTGGGGAATGCAGATGTGTGTCTGAGGAAAACCTGGCATATCTGGCACTGTAGCTGGTGGAAGGGTTACAATCAAATTGTCATTCATTTTTACTTTGAGGAAAGAAGCAATATTAAGCAAACACAGGAATTCAACTTAGCCTTACACGTTACATATTCTCTTATTTACCTTCTTTTATTGTTGTTTCCTTGCCAGACTCAAACCTTCTATACATTGATAGTTTGGAACTCATCTGTCTGAAAATCGGTACATGACTGCCGATAAAGCATTCCTGTAAAACACCCACACGGAGATAATAAACAAATGTAACACACCATTCTGGTTTCAGATATTTAAAATATATTAACAAGCATCTTTTCTGTGAACCCTAGAAATTCACACAGTGGGAGGGGGGATGGACCTGAAGGACAATAACACTGTCACCTGCTGTTGCAGTCAGGTTCACACTACTGGCAGAAATCACACAACCAAGAGCAGCTTGTGGGGTAGACAAAGGTTTATTTTGGCTTACAATCTCAAGGGGAAGCTCCACGATGGCAGGGGAAAATGATGGCATGAGCAGAGGGTGGACATCTGTGCTTGGCCAACATAAGGTGGACAACAGCAACAGGAGAATGTGCCAAACACTGACACGGGAGAGCTGGGTATAACACCCATAAGCCCACCCCCAACGATACACTGCCTTGAAGAGGCTTCACTCCCAAATCTTCAACAGCTGGGAACCTAGCATTCAGAAGACTTCAGTTTATGGGGACACCTGAATCAAACCACCACACTTGCCTAGGAAGAGAAGTCCAATTACTATCTCCTTCAAACACATAAAGATATACACAGAATGCAATCCGTTGGCTACATTAGTTCCTTGGATTGGTGTTAGAAGCATTACACCCTATCAGTTCTGTAAACATCCATAGTCGTAATTGGAGTGTGTAGTAATAGCCTCAATCATTACTTACCTGAGAGTCCTTTTTTTTTTTTTGTAGTTGAGAAGAAAAAAAAATTGATTTTAAGGAGTAAGCTAGTAGTTAAAAGAAAATATGAAATAGATCAATGGGATCAGAATAGTTCTTTAAAATAAAACACTGATTCCTAAAGTAGCTCCTCTTTGTAAAAATAATTAGTAGGATTGTTAAAATGTACATGGAACGCCCTTCCATGGGACTATGGTGGCAGCTCCTCATGTTCTGCTGGGCATTATTCTTATAGCATGCTGATTGCCTACTGCTCAAATTAGCTCTGCCTTCTTACTGAACTCTATAAAGAATGAATAATAGCTCTTTATCTAACGCTGTCCTGCTGGGATAATGGGGAGTTTATCTCCAACCCATAGATCATGCTGGATAATTGTTTTCTTGGAATTTGGGCTGTAGTTTACATAATTGGGTGCAAGCTCCTTCTTCAGACATTAAGTCAACTCATTCTTTGTTTTACTTGGAGTTGAATCACCACGTACCCCATCGGCTCATCTTGCACCAAGGTTTTTGCTTTAAGAAATGGCTAGTGGCCAAAAAAACATACTTGTCCTAAAGCCATAGTCTGTCTATAGTTTCCAAATGTTCAAGGTAGACTGTAGGACTCTCTCATCATGACTAGCTTGGAAGGAAAACGCTGTGATTCCTTCACTCTGATTCAAAATTTCAAAGGATTGTGTGTGATTTGTGATTGTAAACTTTGGTCCCTGACTAAACAAGATTTCTGATTTGCAAAGTTACCCAGAGTCCCATGAATCAATGTTTCCTCAGGAAGCCGTAGCTCCCAGGCTTATTTAGGCAATGATATCACCACTGGGCACATTTAACAAGAGCAGATAGATGGATGTGAAGTCCCTTGAGCTCCAAATCAAGCCAGCTAATGGGGATAGATTTCCAGGTGTGTGATGGGGCATTTTCACTTGCAATTTTTTCAAGGAGAGTGTTCTGGGAAATTATTAAATGTAGTTTGAACCAAGAAGCAATTTTTCCTTTTAAATAAGGCAGAAATAAAGCAGTGTTATAAAATCTTTCTTAAAATGGGCAGCACTTGGAGAGACTTACATAATTTTAATAGCTGTATTCCATCTCCAGAAATACTGATGTATTTGGTTTAAAATACAATAAGGATGTCAACAATTGCAACATCTCCCCAGGTGATTCTATTATGCCAGGAAGGATGAGGACTATAGAATTAAAGGGAGGCAGGAGGGAACAGGACAGGTCAAGTAGGGAGAAAAGAGATTGAGGAAGTCATGGGTTTTGTGGTAACAAAAATGAAGCAACCTGGACCAAAGTCTTGTGTCCTCTGATAGCAAACAGATGACTCCATGAGTTATAATCGGAGTAAGACTTTGCTATTCAGTGAGAACAAAAATTAATAAAATTTAGGTATGCAAGACTACATTAACAAATGCAACAAATGTAAAATTGGAAAAAAAAATTCTTATGGGAGGAAACAGTTAAAATGTCATTTATGTGATGTTCAAAGCATGCAAAACACTTACTTACAGATATATATGAAAGATAATAAATTATTATATTATAAACAAAAGTATAGGACTAATGAATAAAACATATAATGGCTACCTTTTAGCGAAAGACATCTGAGGACTTCAGACATTTTAGAATCTTTTTGCTTTAAAAAAATACTATTTGAGAGGCCTAGAGAAATAGGGAAAGAGAGAGAATGGCATGCCAGGGCCTCCAGTCATTGCAAACAATTTCCAGAAGCATGTGCCACCTTGTGCAAATGGCTTTTGTGGGTCCTGAGGAATTGAATCTGGATACTTAGGTTTCATAGGCAAGTGTCTTAACCACTAAGGCATTTCTTCAGTCCTTGTATTTTTTAATAGAAAAAAACATGGCATTTTATTTATTTTTTTTTTTAAATACATATTTTATTTCTTATTAGATAGGGACATATTTTGTGTGTAAACATCATGTGTTGGTATCATCCTTTCTCTCGTCCTTGCCCCTTTCCTGAAGAGTCCTTTCTCACTGGGGATGCGGGTCAGCCCCATGGGGACTGTGGGTCATGGATTGTGGGGGAGCAGTCAGTTATGGGGGAGATAATGTCTCTGTGCAAAATGTCCGTGGAAGTATCTTTCAAGTTAGGTAATAAGTATATTTAAATAAAAAATGTCATGTTACAATTCCTTTGTAATCACCATTATATCTCCTTGAAATCCTGTAACTCACAAGAAGCAGTTTTCCTAACAGAATAATGTTGATCTGTGACTACGAATGAAGCAAAATCAAAATCTTACACAGAGTGAGAAGATAAGATATAACAAGTTGTTTTTGAAAAGTCTTAGGAGTGCTATTCAGTTCAATTATTTGGATAGAATGGGAGAATATGGGGAAAAGAAGAAAAATAGAGAAGGTAGAAAAATTAATTTAAAAAAAAATTAAGCTAAAAGAGAAAACATTCTGGTTCTCTTAGAGTTTTTAAAATATTTTTACATGTGTATATGTGTGTAAGGGTATGCCAGGGACTCTTGGTGTTGAAACAAACAAACACAACAACAATAACAAAAAACTACTGGCTTTATGAGAGTGGCTGGGGAATTGAACTTGGGGCAGCAGGCTTTTCAAACAAACATATTTAATCATGAATTACTTTCCCTACCCCAAACATTCTGATTCCTGATTGACTAATGAAGTTTCTGGGCTTGTAATTCAGTGGGGTATCTTGACTGAAGGCTTCCCCTTCTTACCTCTCTACACCTTAGGCTTCCTTGTGTGTAGACGAGAGTAATATGGGGGAGACTGACCAACACTTAGACATACTCTGTTACAAATCTACCCCTAAAATTAGTAGGGAAAATGATCATCAGTGCTTTCTCTGGTTATTTGGCACAGACCTTGGAATAGTATTGTCACCTTCACTTGGGAGATTTTGAGAAATGATAACTCAAATCTACTAGAGCCATCTTTATTGAATTGTTGGTTGATAAATTATCTTTATGTTTGCTAAGATCACAAGGGAAAAATGAACTAAGTAATGACAGAGAGCAAAAAGTCAGCCTAACAGGTACCATTATATGATGTTATCAGATAGTGATCTACATTCTCTTGTCCAGAAAGTACCTTCAAAATTAATGTTGGCTTTTGAAATAGCAAAGTAGATTCAACATCACTGTGAACAGGATGTTCTACTCAATGGAGAATAGAAATATATATTTACCTTTCATTTTGTACCAATAGCAAATTTATACTCTGAATAGGTCAACCTTCAAGTCACTCCCATTAGGACTGTCAAGCTAAACTGTTCCACAGACTCAATCAGTAGAAACAAAATTAATTTACTCCCCCTGACTGATTCTAACTCTGAAGAAAATCCATCCCATTTGGCTAGGATTACAGCACTGGGGAAACCATAGAAAGATTAACAGAGAAGAAAAAAATGATGGCTCACAAAGGTGAAGGGTCCTCTGGCAGGTTATTGAATGATGTCAAACATAAGATTTATAGTATTCTCCTTGGGAAGTATATTATAGTCATATTTTTCTGGAGAAGTTATTTGATAAGTCTTCTATGTTTGCAAAGTACTGCTATTATATACTAAAGTCTAGATATATGTAAAATCTATATATGTAGATACCTATGTAGCTGAGGATGGAGTACTTAAAAAGAGGTGGTACTCAGTGGGTAAGAATGTTTGCACTTAAGGACAAGAGCCTGAGAGGAACTGAGATCTGCCCATGTTCCATTCCTTAGAACTCATATACAAAAAAGTTGGCCATACTGAAGAATCATTGAGGATTGGTATCTGAAAATAACATCTCTTGGATGAGTGTGAGAATTGATCTCAAGGAAATCTGCTGGTCATTGTCAAAGGACACCAGAAGGTTTCCTCTGATCTCCAAAAGTTCATGATACATATGTACACACACACAGGTGCATGTCTACCCATACATCATATCATACACCACTCCAAACATACACCTACACTAACACACAGAAATTAAATATATATATGCAACTTTCTGTTCACGAGGTGAAGAGTCACCTCCACATGAAGACTGTTTTGAGAATATTAATCTTTACCTAACATTAAAAACAGTGGAGACATAAAATCATGGAAAAATCCCTCTGAAACCATGAAGCAAAGATAAATCTTTCCTGCAAAACTAAAAAAATAAAATTCAGAAAATTTGTACCAGGAAGGACATTATTGTTGGTGTGGGATTGAAACCTTGGGAGGGATTGAGGAGACCTCTAGACGGGTGGACCAAACTCTGAGTCCTTGTCCAAGCTATCAACATTTCAAAAACATGTAGTAACAGAGAAGAGTTAAGTTATGAGAATCTATTAATGATAGTGTAGACAGAGAAGAGCAGAATACAGAAGGAAAGAATTCCTCCCTTTCCAGTAGGCAATTGTGATGGGAGCTCAGGAGATGTAGATGCTGGTAGAGATGAGAACAGTCTAGTCTGTGCTCATGGAGTTTCAGATGGGAACAAAGGTTGTGTTGGGAACTAGAGTAGAGATCATTCATGCTACATCTTGGCAAGATTTTTTGACTGTATTTTGTGGGAGTTTGTGATGTTTAATACCAATTACTCATTTGCCAGGATCTAGAGTGAACTAGAATACAAACCTCTGGTTATATCTATGATAGAGTCTAAACTAGCTTGATTGAAGTGGGAAACACCCCTCTAAATGTGGGTAACACCTTCGCGTGGGTTGGTTCAGACCTAGGAAAAGGGGAAATCAAAGAGATCACATCTCTCTGCTGCTTGAATGCAGATACAATGTGACCAATGGCTCATCCTCTTGCTAATTTCTTCCTTGTCATGGTAGACTGTATCTTCAAACTGAGCCAAAATCAACCCTCCATTAAGGTGTTTTTGTTGTGAAATTGGTCACGGCACTAATAATGGTTACTAATACAAAGAATGATTTCAAAAGCAAATAATTTGACAGAGAGAACTAAAATAAAATAGTACAGAGGTTTGGCATGAATATTGCTACCTGTTATCAGACAGGCTGGCATTGAAAATCAAGAGAAAAGTGGAAAAGAGTTTGTGGTCTAAAGCTGGGGCTCAAGAAATCTTTGTTTCTGAAAATATTAGTGCACTGAAAATAAGTCCTGTCTGGATGCCTCTTTCTCTTTCTTTCTTTCTTTCTTTCTTTCTTTCTTTCTTTCTTTCTTTCTTTCTTTCTTTCTTTCTTTCTTTCTTTCTTCCTGAAAACAGTGTCTGAGCTTGGCTCATTTCACTTAACATTATGATTGCAATTTCATCCATTTCTTATGCAGAAAAGGCAAGGTTCTCTACATTGGCATAATAATAGGATGCCTTATGTGCATCTCCAAAACTTGGCAAGACATCACCCATTGTATTTTCAAGGGTATAAAACAAATACTTTCCCTGTAGAAGAGAGGGCAGGAGTTGAGGGGGGGGGGGCGTTCTTGCAAAGAGGCTTAGGGAGATGTTTTCTCACCTTCAGCCAGCCAGGAGCTCAGAGGCTGTAGTAGCTGTAATCCTCAGGGTCCTTCATGGTGCTCAGGCCTACAGGAAGCCTGTGTTTCATCCACGTATTTGGTTTGCATGCATGCAGAGTGCAGGAGCAGAGCAGTCATGGTCAAGAAATCCTCTTTCATGATTTCAATGGAAATCCAGGGGATGGTTTTCTGACTGTGAACTGGTTCAAAATTCCCTCCAGGAAGCCCTAAGCTGTACAGGAAGTGGGCATGGCTTGAAGCTACAAGGGTGAAGTCAAGTTAAAAGTGCCAAGAACATAAAATGTCTGCTGAGTAAAGCTGCAAGAAGTAAATCGAGGCATCCCAAGAAAGAGGCCGTGTGGGTTAGCACTGGAAGAGTTGGCATTCAAGCCCATCACACTACCATGTGTCCTGCATGCCGGGGATGCTGCTACAAAATTCAATATATGCCCTACTGGATCTCATCTTTGCTTTTGTCTTTTGTCTCATCTCTTCTTTCTGTGCCTCATATCCTTCCCTTATAGGACCAGAATGTTTACCCTGTGATATATTATATATTGGAATCTTTTTTTTTTTTTTTTTTTTTTAGTAAGTCAGATGCACAGGGTGGAACATGTGTCTGGAGTTCAATTTTAGTGGCTGAAGGTCTTGTTGTGCTGATTCTCTCTATATATCTGCCTCTTTCTCTCAAATGAAAATAAACAAAATAAGAAAAAACGCTAGGGGCTCATCTCTAAGACATACACACACAGAGGACAGAGCCATATATATACCCACTACACACATATACACACACAACATATGTATACACAAAGGGACATACACATGCAACCACATACACAGAGACACACACACACACATACAGATACACACACAAACACACGCATTCACGTACAGACAGAGATGCACATTCTCATCATCATAGTTTTCCATATCTCCTTGGAACCTATAGCACACAGCTTCAGGTTTGCTGAGATGAACTTCCAGACCAGGCACAGTTATGGAGGAAGGGATTTGTTGAAGCCTACAGATCCAGGGGAAGTTCCATAATGGTAGAAGAAGCTGGCCTGCCTTCACAAGTCCAAACAAAGAGAGGAAAGCACAAGCCAAAAACCAGAAGCCACACAGCACAGCACACTTCAGGAACTCCAGCTAGGCACACTTTGCAAATCTTTAGACTGAATTCTGAAACCCACCACCACACCTTAAGATCCGCCCAGTGAAACTGCCTCCAGCCAGGTGGCTACAGATGCAAACTGCAAACTAATAAAACACTGACTTTATTGGGGGCCATCTATTCAAATTACCACAGTACCCAAGTACGTAGTTCACCCAGTGCAGACTAAACCTGCTGAAGCCTTGAGTGAAAATCCATCCTTCTCTCCCTATGTCGGTCATGCCAGAAACTCCCTCACAATGGGAAGAAAGGTGACTAAAACAAACAAGTATGCTTCTCCACTTCCCCTGTTCAATCTCAGAAAATGAAACTTTCTTTTCCTATGTTGCATTTTGTATTTGTGTAATATTCCTAGGTTAGTCTAAATTCTTTAACTACATTTTTTGTTTTTTGATGGCTATTTTATTATACAACATTATTTCTATTGCTCCTAGCATAGATGTTTCCCATTTAGTGGATTTTGTATCCTGACTTTAAAATTTTTTTTTTTGTTTATTTATTTATTTGAGAGAGACAGAGAGAAGGAGGCAGAGAGAGAGAGAGAGAGAGAATGATAATGGGTGTGCCAGAGCTTCCCACCTCTGTAAAGGAACTCCAGATGTGTGCGCCCCCTTGTGCATCTGGCTAACATGGGTTCTGGGGAATTGAGCTTCGAACCAGTCTGAAGTAGGGTCTCACTACCCCAGGCTGACCTGGAATTCAATATGTAGTCTCAGGGTGGCCTCAAACTCATGGCGATCCTCCTACCTCTGCCTCCCCAATGCTGGGATTAAAGGCGTGCGCCACCACGCCTAGCTAATCCTGTTTTTTCTTATGAGACTCCTTTTCTTGAAAGGCTCAGTGAGCTGCACACCTTTCATGTAAACAGCAATTATATTCAGACAGTATCAAATGTCAAAAAATTCAGAATATTGAAAAATGACTTGGCTCTTTCCTCCTACTCACATATAGAAAGTTCTTGATTGATTCCATTCAAAAAAAAAATCATTCAAAATTCATTTGTTCATTCCACAAAACTAAATGTGCTTTTTCCTCAGAGTCCATTCATCTTTGCTGATGTTTCTCACCGAAACCAAGAGAGGGTCTATGCTGTCTGAATGCCTTCACCTTGCATTAGAGCTATTTTAATCTCTGCATGTTCTTTTATTTTTCCACTGAGCTCCACAATAAAGGACTGGTGGAGGTGTACAAGGAAGAGAATGAAGAAAGTCTGTTGGCAGCTTGCAAAACCCTCGGCATCCCAGGACTTAACATTTCCTAAATAAAGTGGGCTTTTAGTGCAAGACCTATTTTAAAAAGAAATAAAGTCTGCAGATGAGACAGATTCCAGATGGAAACTCCTCTGCTGACTGTCTCTAAACAGGCCTGCAGCTGTTACTTCTTCCATGACTTTTTCCAGTGAAATTTTTAGGCTCCACCTGTTGATGGACATGGCAGCATTTTCCTCCCTCCCTGTTGCAGCTCCACCCCTGCTCAGCTTCCCTGGGAGAAGATAGCAGCGCAGTCTCCGAGAAGGCACTTCTTACAGCTCCTACCAGGCTGGAGCTCGCCATGCTGTGTCTGTGATAGGCACAGAGGGGATGTATTCTTTCATGATGCATAGAGGTGCCTGCTGCCATATCTTGGGCCTGTTGTGACCACTAATCAGGGTGATGAGGCAAATAGAAGAAAAGTTGATCCCTGGCTCTCCTGGCTGCTTCTCCATGTTACTCTTTCTTTCTTTCCTTTTCTTTTTCTTTTTGGTAAGCTGTTTGATAGAATTTGTCTGTGGCTTGCCCAGGTTCTGGGCAATCACCAAGGTTTTATTTTCACAGAAATGGATATGGAGCCTCAGGTTATAACAAAACAATGAAATATAGGGTGATGAATCAGATCCTGGCTATGAGAGGGATATTTTCTTCATCTAAAATTGAGTTGAACAGAGAAGGAAAAGAATAGGAAGAATTTCAACCAGAGGGGGAAAAAAATTCCTCCTTACTCACTTAGACAAATTGGTGGAGCCGTGACTTACTTATCTTACAGGTTATGATTTCTTTGCCCCAGACATAATTAATTCTATTGACACAAAATTTGACATTCAAAAACTGATCCCTTAATAAATCTCTAAGCTTCAAAGAAACAAAAGTCAGCGTTGAAAGATGAAGGATTGATAAGATGTTGAAAACTGATACTATAACAAATTAAATTGAAACTCACTCAGGTATTGGGTACACATTACATATTCTTCTATGTGCCCTGCATGCAGACTACAATTTTCTAATGTTATTCATTATACATTTATTTGGGCTTTCCTGGGTAAGTCATTCCCTGGAGATAAAATACTATTTAAAACTTTTTTTTTTTTTTTCATGTCTATTAAATTAGCAAGTGCTCCTCCATCAACCTTGCTTCTCTGGGTAGGAAACCCTATGTACCATTTAACAGACAAAACAGAAACTTTGTCACCTTTCTTCCATCTGTCATACACACCCTCTTTGCTATTTCCATGCATTTCTCTTCCGTTGGAAAGAGTCACCTGCAACTGTACTTATACCTTGCTTACCTACTACATTCCTAGTGATATTAATTAGACAATTTTTCATTTTCTGAGTTGTATTTTCTCTCTCTATGTTACCTAACTCACATCTATCTGCTTTTATGCATCATCATGCTGATATGAATAAACAACAAAAGTCCCAACCTAAAAGATAACTTTCTAGCTACAAACTCATCTTATTTTGTTTACAAATTTTGGAGTGGGCATCTCAACTAGCCCTCCCCCACACCACCCCTCCCTTTCTCTCCTGCTCTGTTTCTCTTTCTCCTTCTTCTACCCCCTCCTCCTCCCCTCCCTTCCTCTATCACTCTTTATTTTCTCCCTGATCAGTGAGTTAACGTATATTTAAAGAGATGTTTTTAGTAAATATTGTGACTACTTTCTGCCCTTTCTACTACTTACTAAGAACTCCTCAAAGGATAACAGATAGGCTTAGTAGAAGAGATCTAGGAGACCAGACCCAGGCACTGAACCAAACGGAATTAAATAAATAAATAAATGAATAAATAAATAAATAAACCACCTCCACAGAATAGACATAGGAAGAAGAAATGCTTTCAAGCCACAGAATATTCAAAAAGTGAGGACAGACAGTGTTGTATAATGTTAATCCAGGGACCTCAAACTCAACTGATTCGAGGGAGGAACATTGCAGACACATCCCCAGCTGCCTCTTTCAGGCGTCCGGGAGGGCTACTGTCTGGATCCATACTGATGTGTGCACAGGAGTGAGGGCTTTGCTTCAGGTCCTGCTGGGCTCTAGATCATTTGAGGAAAAAAGTAGCACATCGGGCGCTGAGGCTAAACTCATAAACCTACTTTTCCTTGGGAGGAAACAGGTGTGTGTCCCCAGAGACATACAATCAGAAGGATGGCTTTATAGGAAAACAGGAGAACAGGATCCTCCATTACCTGAGGCAGCCTAAACTGTCAGCCGCCTCAATAAATCAATCTGTATTTCAATTTCTAGATTCTGTGAAAATGTTCGTGAATAGCTCTTCTGTGAACTACATGGGAGACCCTTTTTGCTTGTTACCCAGTAGACTGAGGTAGTACTGTTTTATATAATTACTCACTAAGCCAGGAAACAGTATGCAGAGATTAATTATCCCCATCCCGTTCCCACACACGTTCTGTATATAGTGTCATAATTAAGAGTAGCATGGAAAACTTCTCGCAGGGGAATTCAATTTCAACTCATGAAAATGAAACAGTTGTCATAATCTGGCTGCATGTTGGTGTATCTTAGGGAAAATGAAGCTAGGATTGTTTTCCCTGGTACTACTGATTGAAGCCTTTTGTGACGCTTGAGTATTGGTTTAATACTGCAGCTTTGGAATAGCCAGTGCGCTCCCGGGGTCGTACATCAGATGAAGTTTTGGCTAATATTGTGAAGCACACCTTTTGAAACCCAGAAAAGTTGGAGTCAACAAAAGAAACAGTGTAGGACCTGCAGCCCTCCCCTGCAAAGAGATGCCACGCTATAGCATTGGCACACACCAGCCTACAGAAGCAAGTTAACGTCCATTGAAATCAAACCTCCACGTAAGGTTGCCTAAGATGAATCAGAGTAAAATAAATTTTAATTTAACCTTATTTGGAAATTGGACTGTGAGTTATAGACTCTCTAGAATATTGAGATCTTAATATGTCCTCTGAGCTCCCAAGAATATTTCCTGGTATGACTTTGGATGTGAAACAAATTAAAAAGTGACTTTTATTTATAAAAATTTCCAAAATTCAAGGCTGGGGATATGGGTACATGTTTAAGAGCATATTACCACACAAGTACAAGCACTTGTTGTACAAGTCCACAACAATGCCATTTGCAATAGCCCCAAATAGAAACAACGTAACGCAAGATGTTTTTAGCTGTGACCAAGTGTGTTCGTTATTTTTCTCATGACTATCACAGAATACCTAACAGAAAAAAAAAAAAAAAAGTAAGGGAGGAAGGATTTATTTTGGCTTACATTTAAGGGCCTCGGTCTACCATGGTGAGGAAGACATGGCAACTGGTGCTCCATCCAAGGAGGCTGAAGCATGCAGCAGCACTCATTCCTCACATCTCTGCACGTCAAGAAGCAGGTTGGATTAGAAGTGGCGATATGCTAAAATTACTCAAGGACTCTGTGCGTAGTGGCATGCACCTTTAATCCCAGCACTCACAGGTAGAGGGAGGAGGATTACCATGAGTTCAAGGCCACCCTGAGACTACATAGTGAATTCCAGGTCAACCTGGACTAGAGGGAGACCCTACTGTTCATTATTTCCTCATTGTGACTCACCTCCTCCAGTAGACATCAACCTCCTAAAAGCTCCACAACCACCCACAATAACACTGGCAACTGGGGGCCAAGGGTTAAACCACATCATCAGGAGCATCTTACATTTAAATCATGACACAAGAATAAATTGGCAAAAATTCCAACAAAAATGTGTTTTGTAATATTTTTTTTCTATTTTCTTTTCTGTAAAGCCTTTGGGATACCTCCACTGAGTCACCCAATGAAGTCTTACAAAGATACAGAGGCCAGAAATATGAATCTACTGCCCTGGTAGATAACCACACCCTCAACAAAGTAATCTTGCCAAAATCTTCCAGTTAGAATCTTATCAAGCCTATACACCCAAAGCAAACAAGTGTATTCAGGAAATACAGAGCATATTAAACGTCACCATGGAAACATACTCAACAAAATCAGGACGATGGAACAGGGTACAGAGCCAAGATCTAGTTTCTCTAGCAAATAAATTATGAACAACGTAATGAGGGAGACAGGACTTATCTTTTACTAATTCATCGAGGTGCACGTTTCTTTTATGTGGATCTCTGTGTCCGTGCTCTGTTCCACAAAAAAGAAAAAAATATTATCTGTCACAGTGTCCATCACAGGTCACAAAGAGGAATATGTCAAAGTCTGTTGCCTCAAAGGGAACATGAAAATGTAAGCTTTGATGGAATTGACTGTCTGAGCTTCTGGGAAAGTGTAGATTGGAACAAGAGAGGGAAAATCCAATAATTTGGGGACACAAATTGCATGAGTCAAAATCCACCATCACCTACTTGTAGTTCAAGAGAAAGGAGAAACTGAGAGCACAACAAATCCCATTCTCTGAAACTACAATGACAGGTGTCTCCACCCATCTCCTGAAACAAGCTAGAAATATAGAGAAAAAATACAAAAAACTGTTATGGCTCTAGAATTCTATTGCACTTGGGAGTATAGAGCATATTTTCCCCTTGGGAGACCTAAGTGCACATCTTTCTACCCCAGATAAGGCCAAGATTAAAGACCGAAGCACAGTGAACCTACGAGTGCATTGAGGTTTCTCGCAGAGTTTAGATGAGGAGTTACTTAGAGAATCATGGGTGACTGAAGACAGCTGCATCATCATGAGATCCCACTCCATCATAGACGGTGCCCTGATGGACACTGCCTCATGGAGTCCCTGGTCCAGTTGATCATCTTCCTGTATTATCTACCATCTCCCAAAACGTCCTGCAGCTGGGAGAGCATGGGAGGAAACAATAGCTGGAATTCCTGATAGGGCTCCTGTGAGGCTTCACTCCTCCATCTGCTCAGTAGTGTCAGTAGACCTGACTCTCACTGTCTCATTCTGCTCCAAAGTTGCCATGGCTAGCAGCTCCAAGAAATCTCTGCTCCAAGACGGCATCGCGTCACATAACACGGAGGAATAGCACTCTTGGTTCTACCAACTCAACTGCGGATGGTCCTAGTTTCAAACTGTGCTCAATATGCCCGTGTCTAGCATTTCCCATCACCATATTTTGTTTCTCTCTAGAGGCTTCATTTTTGAAGTTTTAAAAATGGAACATTATAATGTAAAGGCTTTCCTCTCTTATAGACTAGACAGAGTTTAGTACTTCTCAATAGTCAATAAGCACTGTGGCTCTACATAAAATATCAATGATATAACTACAATATTCTTGTAACTTATTTAAGACATATATCCTCAGTGCCATTTCAGAAGTAGGAATGAATGAATGAGAGTATTAACATTACATTTAAATGTGATTTTCCCCTCTGTGATTTTTCCTCTTTTAGAAAATGTAGTAGACACAGAATACATATTCATGGGACATAATAAGATAACTTGATATGTGTGTGCAGTGTGTGATGATCAATTAGCATTTCTCTTTCCTCAAATATTTATATACTTAAATCTCCAAATGTTCATAGTGGAGAGAATGAGAAGCATCCTAAGAAGCTTAGTAATCTCTCAGTAGTGTGACAGGAAATCTACCAAATTCTCATTGTAGTAAATGCATGAGGGATGAGCATGGTCCATGTTTGAAATTCTGTGGTTGTAGAAGATCTGGTGATGTAATCATGAGAGGGAAAAAACCTTGCAAACACACTGGGACTCAACTTTCAAAAATATGCTACCAAGGCTAGGAAATGGCTCAGTGAATAAGATCACTTGCCACTCAAGGTGGCCCTGAGATGGCCTGATTAGGCATAATTCTGACTCCTCGACACATACAGACAGATGGGTATTGCCACACATGCACGCCTGCAACCTCAGCCTTGTGGAGCAAAGATGGAGAAAATTGGCTAGACCTTGTGAAAATGGCAGTTCTGGGTCCAGAGAAAATTCCTTCTAGAGGAGTTATGTGGATGAGCAATGAAGGGGGGACCCTGACCTTCTCTGGCCTCCATGGGCAGGAACACAGGACACAAACATCTGTACACACACTTCATACACACACAGCAGCAGTGCCCCACTATATACACAGACTACACACATTCAAAAATAAACAACAAAACGCACTGTCAAATGAAGGTTGTCGAGCAGCACGGGGGAGAACATAGAGTGTTCTGAGTTGTCATAGAAATGAAAGCCACACTATGGTAATAGCTGCAGGCACAGAACACTTTGGCAAGGTGTGGAGATGGAAAACCAGGACATGGTGTTTGCCGCCCTCTTGCCCCCCACCCTCGGCCCCCTACCCAGGAGCTTACACTTCTGGGAGACAGGACAGCTAGGAAAACAAATAATTCATGGCAGCACAAAATTTAGTAGAAAATAAATGTTAAGACCTTTTAAATGCAATGGGAATAGATAGAAAGGAGACCTCTGGCCTATTCTGTAAAGATGTGAGGGAGGAAGTCAGGCTCACATTTGTGGTGAGTGAATGGGCCACAGATGAGGTAATCAGACAGGTGGCTATGAATAGAATTATGAGGTCCCAGTTCCTGGCCATTGGGGCAAATGGCTTGTTTTTATTTACAATTATCTTGATTTCATGCTATTAAAGCCACAAATTGCACCACTGGTTTCACTAACTAGCAGGAGCTGTGTTCTAGGTATCAGCTAGTGGATGTAAGACTTGCCTGACAGCAATCTCATACAAATGGGGCACATGGCAGAGATGGCATGCCATGTGTATGTAATAAGCTTACTGTGTTTAGGAAAATATTATTGAATTAAGAACCAGACATCTTTAATTTAATAGCTACATAGAAAGAGTCATAAATGACTCACCCAATTGCCTCTTCATGGTGCAATGTTCACTTAATATCAATATAAAAATAGTAAAATATCAAACAAAGGATTTAATCTAAGTGTTTTACAAATGAGCATTTGAACAGGTTTTCAGGAGGATATTGGGACATATCATCTGAAAGACTAGAAACACTTTGGAGAAAATCAAAGTAAGACAAGGGGAAGGAATTTCAACTGATGTGTGAGCAATTAGACAGTGCTGTGCCCATTTGGGCATATGGACTTAAATAGGTTGCAGGTCCCTCTCCATCTGGATTTTAATAAGCTTTGAGTTATTGCCAATAAAATACCAACAGAGCCTCTTCCGGCATTCATGGGCATCTGCCCACATGGTTGAAATGAGCAGCTGATGGGTTACAGTTGCTGCTGACACTGTGACAACCCAGGAGGCCAGCATTCCTAAGTGGACAGTGGTGTACAAGCTATGTCTAGCTGGAGCTTGTAGCTGATTCTAGCCACCACTAAAATGACTTGTTTAATTATCTGTCAAAATAATTTAAGGAATTATGAGTGTCTAAACTCACATTTTGGAATAGATACATTCAATTGGTCATCTGAAATTATAATAGTCCAGAATGCATATCAACACATTGCCAACATTGTTAATTTCAATAGCATTATGAACCCCAGTCTCTTATCTATAAACTGGCATAGCGGCACACACCTGTAAGCCCAAAATATAGGAGGGTGAGGCAGGAGGTTGTCAGTTTAAAGCCATCCTGGGCTGGGAAATGTGACCTTGTTTCAATGGTGTGTGTGTGTGTGTGTGTGTGTGTGTGTGTGTGTAATATAAAATCCAAAATGATTTGATGAACACTGTGATATATAAGTAACAAATAAACTTTTAAAATATTCCAGTGTATAACAGGAAGTTGTACTACTGTAATGCATATTTCTGTTCCATTATCTAAAGAAAATTGTGTCTTAAAATGCAATAGCTTGTAATTTTGGTTTTATCTTTGCCACAAAGGGTGATATGTTTAATAAACTTGCATAGTGATTTTAACTTACATTTCCCCTCAATGACAGAGTTTCATCCTTTCTTCAAATATATTAAATTACCACTATTTTATTTATTAAAACTGTTTGGCATAGTTTTTACATGTCACATATAAGACACCCCACTGCAATTAAAATATTGAGTTTATAATGCACTTTTGTATGTATATACTATGTGAGTATATATCATCTATCTATCTATCATCTATTTATATCAATAAATAAGTATAGGTAGACTCTAATCATCTCCAAAACATATCCTCCCCTCATTTCTGATACTCAAGAAGGACCTCAATGTCATTATCAAGTTGTGGTCAAAATAATGATATTAAAAATTTTAAACATTTACTAATGAAGGTTGACATAAACAGTATCTCATGGGTTTATGAAGGACATGCAAAATTTTTATAGCCTACACCATCGAGTGATGTGTTCTGTCACAGTGACTGTTGCAGTTACTTTTTGTTGTTGGGACAAACAGCTGACTGGAATAGCTTATGGCTGGGAAGGTTTATCTCAGACTTACAGATTCCCGAGGAAGCTCTATCATGGCAGAAGAACCCAGCTCACTTCATAGTATGCATCAATAGCAGAGAGACAGCATCAAGAGCCAGGAAGTGGGAGTAGCCAGAGTTCTAGCTGGCTCTCTAAACACTCAGGGATGAACCCAAGAGCAGCCCCCCTATGACATAACTCTTCCCCAGCAGAGCTCTGCTGCTGGAGACTTAAGTGGAAGTTTAATCTTATTCAAAAAATATCTCAGGCTATGGGGAAGTATTCAACTGCTTTCAAATCACCACAAGGACATTGACAATATAGGCAAGAGGGCATCTTAACATGCACTGAATTAAACTGTATATGTCTTCTTTTCAATTAAATCATTAATGTCAATAAAGTAGGTTTCAATTTGGATTCTAGGTTTGCCACCAATTAACTTGCTAGGACTTCAGCTTTATGCATTTGTACAATGCAACACTGAAGGGGCCAAAACAGTCCATAAGCAGACAGCACCAGCTCTATTCAGTCGCTGGGACATCCAAGGCAACATTCACTAAGTACAGCTTGTGCAGAGCCTTGCTCCCTTCCCACATGTCCTTCTAAATAACATTTAACACTCTCATTAAGTACACACATCTCAAGTATTTATTTTATTTGCCCATGTCATTATATTTTTACAAATATATTTGTATAATGACTCCAGTTATTAGCCAAATGTCTTTTATTTCTGACTTAGTATACATCACTTATGGAACCCACAATATATTATGAGTATACTAAAACAGTCCTAAAGAATGTTGGTTGGGCCAGAAATTCATACATAAAGAATAGTGGTTTAGAAAAAAAAAGTAATAGCTTACTGAGAAGGGAGGCTGGTATAAGCTGAGGATATCTTCAGGTGCTGACAATTGTGATGCATGCAAAATGAGTTAGATATATTTTCACTACTGAAGTTATATCTCTAAAGAAAATAGTATTTATGAGAATAGATTTCATGTTATGGAGATGATGTAAACAGGTAGTTTAATAAGTATTTTCTAACCTGACTCTCTCCTTGAATAATTTTAAAGAGAAGACAAAAGGATTGAAGACTGAACTATCATATCTATGTGATTTGTTGAAGAAGTTTTGGGCAGGTGATTATTTGTAGGGAAGTCTATAGATCCTTTATGCATAATCATTTCTGATTAAATGACTAAAGATCTATAAGCCATTAAAATCCTCAAAGATATATGATAGGGATTATTTTCTTTGAAGGCAAGATCCCTATAACAAGGGAATTAGTTTATCTTATTTGTTGTCTCCTAGTGTTGTGATTAAAAAAAAAAATGATTAAACAGACAGAAGAAGAGGTTAATGGTCTCCACAGCTAGTCAACTCAGTAGCTCAGTTAACACACAAATTAAATTTAAGGATACATTGGTATTTGTCTAGACTCAGAAGACTAGGAAACAGTTTTACCCATAAACATATATTAAAATATATCTTAAATAATTTAACTATGACATTTGAATATATTATCTATCTTCAAGCATAAATACTGAGTTAATTCAACACACACAAAAAAATGATTCCTTGGGTGGGATGTGTTAGAGTTGGATTGCTTCTCTTGTCAAATTCACATGTTTATGTCTTGCTATCCTGTAGCTCAGAAAGTGCCTGTATTTGGAGACGGGGGCTTTAGAGAGATAGTGGAATTACCATAAGGTCATTGGAGGGGTTGCTAATAAAAAATGTCTAGTGTCCTTATAGAAGAAGAATATTTAGGCACAAAAGTGTATTCAGAAGGCAGACAACTTGAAGATTATTGTCCCACTAAAGAGAGAAGCACCCAGCTCTGACATCACATTGGGTGGGAATGATGGCCTCCAGCGCTGAAGTATGAGATAGTACGTGTCCACTGAGGAAAGCTATGTGCATGGACAGTAGAGCCACCCTGAAAAACAAGCTATGTGTGCTACAGGCAGCAAAGCTTGGGGCAAGCTGACCCTCAAGGTCAGGCAGGGCAGCTCACATCTGTAATCCTAGCATTCAGCAGGCTGAGGTAGGTGGATTGCCATGAGTTTGAGAACAGCCTGGGTTACAGAGTGGGTCCCAGGTCATCCTGGACTAGATTGGGACCCTGCCTAGATGATTCTATCACGAGCCCCAGATTCCAAACATAGGGCTGTAAGATTTGTCTTTTTCCCTGCTGAGTTTCAGTGTTGCTTGGGTCCCATCTTTCCTTGTGCTCCCATTTCTTCATTTTGCATTAGGAAATTGTACTCTGTACCATGGTATACTGGTGGTAGATAAATAGATTTTTTGATGGTCTAGGGCTCACAATTAAATATTTGCCCAAGTCTCAGAAGAGTCTCTTTATTTATACTTGGTGTTTGACCTGTTAGAGACTATGGGAGTTTAAACTTGAACTGAGAATATTTGGTATTAAGACATAGCCACAGGTCTTTGGATAAGGGTGAGAAAGTTATGGCTTAAATGTAGCATGTCAGAATGCCACGGTATCAGGAGTGGACTTGCGATAGTGAATATTGTCAACTTGGCAGGATCTATAATCAACTAGAAGAGAAATCCCTGGGTGTCTTGTCAGTTCCCAGATTAGGGTAATTGCGGTAGAAAAATTTACCCTAACTATAGACAGTACATTAACGATCCAGGTTGAGTTAAAAGAAGAAAGTAAGCTAGGCACCAGCCTTCTTCCCTCCCTTCTTCCTACCCCTGGATACAGTATGACCACTCTTACCTCTGTAACAGTCACTGCTATGACAGACTGTGCTGTCAAACTGTGAACCAAAGTAAACCCTTTTAGGTGACTTTGGTTAGGTATTTTATCACAGCAATGAGGAAAGTACCTAATATCCCAGCTTTTAAAACTTTCTGGAAGTACAGCTTCTGAAGTATAAAAATAAGAGTAATCATCTAAGTGACTCACCCCTTAATGCCCCTCTCCCCCCAAAAACTCATCCCAGTCAGTATAGTAATAGTTCTTAAATTCAAATCAAACTTGGTGTTGTTCTCAGTGTTATTGTCAGAATTCACCCATTTTCTTGGGCATTGTTGGTCTTTATCTTGTTCTACATCACCTGTTGTATTTTGAAACAGGATGCCTCTCAGTCACACCAGGAAGACAATATTGCCACCTACAATGCTTCACACATATGGCAAATGGCCTGGGGTCTGCACTGGTTATTAATCAGAGGGAAGCTCACAATGAAGACTTTCCTTCTTTGTTTTGCTCTCTCCCCACCTCCATTACATAACAGAGGAACTTGAAACAGCTACTAGCCATGAACTCTGAGTAAGAAAACAACCCTGAACTTTTGTTCCTGTCTTCATTCATGAGGGTAATTTATGCCTGGTGCCACCATCACCAGTAAGATTTCAAGATTTATAGATTGCGATTTACATCATACCAGTTCTATTTTCCTTTTTTTCTCATAAAAAAAGAGGAAAACCAGAGAAAGGGTAGACTTTTAATAGGATATTTGGGCCAATTCCAAAGCCTGAAATGACCTTCTAAACCCAAAGTATATTTTTGAAGCACTCTGTGTAGACTGCAAATTAAGCTAATTCCTTTCCATAGGCAGAGAAAGGAATATCTTATTTATGTATAAAGTTGCAACTGTGTGATTTTTTTATGATTTCATTTTTTAATTTTAAAAGTAATTAGCCCATGCAGTTTTCTGTAGTTTTGTAGAAAGTGCTGAAGGGTTATAGCCTTTTCACATTCAGAAAATTTCCAAAATTTCTCGTAAATATAAAGATAACTATTAAAACCAAAATTGTGCAATCATGACATATAAATGTTTAAACCTGAGAATAATTACTTATAAATAACTTAGAAAGTTCCTGTCTGAGAGAAATACGATGGTCATAGAAACTTTTACAGCTTTCTATTCTTTCTTTCCTTCTTTCTATTTTTTTTTTTTTACAAAAGTGGAATAAGAGGAAAGGAGGAAGGAAAGAAGGAAGGAAGGAAAAGAAAGGTAAGAAAAGCTGAATTGGAAATTTATTTGGCTTAGAGTGACCTAATTTCAACACTGAAATGCAGATATTTATTTATATGTGTACATATGAAACTTTCGGACAGCTGTCACCTCTGGAGAATGACGTTTAGTATTACAAACAGCACGGTAAATGTGAAATCTTCCTCTAGGGTTCATGAATCCATTATCCTCAAATAAAATAGCTCCCCATTTGCTTGTGAAGGGGAACTCTGGGTAGTTGGTTGATTATGCATGCCTCATATCTTTCTCTCTCATTAAGAACATTAATAGTTGAACTGGGTCTGGAATAGGCTGAATATGGGAACCTACCATGTAACTTCCACATTTCAAATATTATACAAATTACCTCATAGTACAGTTTGAGAGTTAAACACATTTGGCAGATAAATCTGCATTTGCATGCTGATAAATGGTGAGAACTCCTCACCAGAGGCACAGTGGAGGTGTAAGATAACATTGAAGGATATAGGGAAGTATATCTCATCCTTTTGAAGGTGTCTGTTTTTCTAAGCAAATCCTTAGAATGTTTGAGCTTCCTGCAATCTGGGATTCTGCAGATTGCAGGCATACAGCAGAATTCAGTGGAGAGCAGGTAGGAGGCTCACCCGCACGCTGGCTTCCTGCAGGACAGCTCTCAAAAGTGCTCAACACCTGTGCCCAAGTGATCAGCATCTTTCAGGCCCCACTGGGTGCATCTCTGCATTCCTGCTTCTCTTCTTCACTAGGAACCTATCCAGTGAAAATACTAGGACCTTTGATATAGACCACGTCTAATATTGGGGACATATGATATTCCAAAGAGGGAAATGGACTTCTAGGGGAGAAATGCTCATAAGGGGAAACGATAAATCAGCTCCCTCTTCACTTCACTCTCTCTTCTGTGATAGCAAGAGAGCAATGAATCATTTGTTAGCAAAATATCTTTTTTTGTTTGTTTGTTTAAATGGAGACAAAAGTACATTTTTGTTGTAATTTCCCAATTCATAACTCTTGAGATATTCCTAAAAGTTACATAGTTCTAAAAGTTTTAAATCTTTTGAATTTCTAATGACTAGGTCCTGAAATTTTGATGTGCTAAGGATCAAACCCAGGATCTTGTGGCTATTAACCAACACATTACCACCTAGTGATAACCCTGGCACTTAGATATTTATGATTTATATTTTCAAAAAAATACACTTTGACTACTATATTTCTAATAGTTTTAACAAATAAATTTCACAAAATCAAACACTGAGAAGAACAATTTAAACAATCATCTTTGTAAATACAACTATTTAAATTGTCATACTAACTGATTATAACTTGGATATTATTTTTCATATTTCAGTAAGCATTTTTGAACCCAGGTGTGTTGGAATTATTCCTGGAATCCTAGCACATTGGAAGCTGAAGCAGGAGTATCACCAAGTATTCAAAGCCAGGCGGGGCTACAGTGTGAGGCCCTATCTCAAAAAAATAAAATAAAATAAAATAAAAAGAGAGAGAAAAGAAAAAGAAAAGAAAGACTGACTACATTAGAATAAAAATAAATTTCAAAAGTAGAAAATTATTTACTATAGTTAGTCATGATTGGAACCATTGTAAAATAAAGATTATTTTAATTTAAATTTAAACCTAGATTTATGTATTTTCATTTCATTTTTACTTGCTTTTAGGGTTTAGATTTATCAAAAGTATATCCATTAGGCAGCCTTATTTATTACTCAAACATAACTGATTTTAGTGAAAGTAAACAATAAAAATAGATGTTAGTTGCATATATAATCATTTACAAATTATGTACATCCTTATTTCATTACTCATTCAAAGATTTCTGGCTGTGAACAGGACTCCAGGCATGCTCAGTAATAAGTGAACTCACTCATCTTGGTGTCTTGCCAACATCCAGTCATATAAAAGCTAATCACTGAACTTATCTTTTAATTCGGTAATTTTAAAGATATCTTTTTCAAGAGTAGAGGGCAAAACTGGCTTATTTAAGTTTGTTAGCATGATATGTAACTTTAAATATTTGACATGTGGTATGTGGGCCTCTACCAGTTGCTGCAAATGTCAGAAATGACCCTGGTGTGGAAGATTTAGATCACATGTTTAAGGATAAATGCTTAGAAATGTGCGAACTGGTTTTGAAACTATATTATGTAGCTAAGCAATGGGACAACAAACCAGTCTTTCCACAGAATCATGAAGTATTATTATGCTCTATAATTTATACTAAGAATAATTACAAATTACAAAAAAAAACCTCTTAAAATACATTCTGAACTATAGAAAACAAAAAAATATATCCATTGAAAATAAAAACATTAATTTCTAACATTTGTTCTGTTTAGGATATACCTCTCTCTTGTCCCTACCACTGTTCATCTTGCTGAGAGGTCAGGCCCATGCCTATGGCATTGGTGAGTTGTCTTGTCTCCTGACTGTGGTGGGGTTTGGCCTTTAGGAGACATCAGCAGGAAGGGAGAGTTGAGAGTGCTGAGTATGTGATGTCCAGGCATTGATTTCCTTGGCTTCCCCTCACTATATTCTTACACATTAGTTGCACATCACTAAGGAAGACTCTGATGTCTTTCAAGAACCCTTACTCATTCCTCTTGGCTGAGGTTCTAGTGAAGGCTCCTTCCCTATGCCAATGAATGCTCAGCTATGTTTATCTGCCAGCTGCAGAATGTGTGATAAACCTTGACACTTTCCCTAAACCCTTTGTAAATATCCATCCTCCCGTTTTTTTTTAATGTCTAATTTGCATATGCTAATCATCTCCATGAAAACAATGTTTAATAATAGAATTTCTACTATTGAGAATTATCCATTACTGTCTGGGCTAAAAGTCCCAATTCTAATTAGGAAGTGTGGGTTGGGGGTGGTGGTGCCTCAGTGGGGAAAGTCCTGGGATACACTGCACAAGGCACTGGGTTTGAACCCCAGCACTGCATAAAACCAGGCATGGTGGCACATGCCTGCCATCCCTGTGCTTGGGCAGTAGAGACAAGAGGTGTTCAAATCATGCTTAGCTACATAGCTAGTTTGAGGCCAGCCTGAGATACATGAGTCCCTGTTCCAAAAACCATGTTGCCAATTCAGAAGTGTTCTGCAATTGCTTAATTGAAGAACAAGAAGATATGTGCTCTCTTACTGGTATATAAACTTACATACTTGGCAAGGCAGTTCTCTGGGGAGTACTACTGTCTCTGAGAACATTGTTTCTTCACCATATCCAATTAAATTGCCATTAACTGAATGTTGAATCAGAAGTAACTTATGAGACATGCCTCTAGTCCCAAGGGTAAATATTACTTTCTTTCCTGAATGGATTCCTTTCTTATATGTAAGCGGTTCTGGGGTGGCTTCTGCCCTTACATGGACACAGGTGGTTACATAAGTGATGAGACAAGAAACTTTTGGGATGGAAAAGAAATTAGTTGAAGAGGATCATAGATGTTGTTCAAACACATAAGCTTAACAATTTTGAAAGTCAGAAACTCTGATATATAAACATTATTTGATTCCCATATAATGGGAATCAAACTATAAAATATTCTTTCCATGGTCTTCAGATAACTTCACTAGAAATTGACATGAAGGCTGGAGAGATGGCTCAGCAGTTAAGGTACTCGCTTGCAAAGACAGGTGGCTGGGGTTCCATTCCCCAGTATCCAGGTATAGCCAGATGTGCAAAGTGGTGAATGCACCTCAACTTCTTCTGTAGCAGCAAGAGGTCCCGACATGCCCACTATCTCTCTCTCTCCTTTTCTCTTTCCCTCCCTCTCTCTCTCCATGGAAATAAATAAATAAAATATATTTTAAAATTAAAAAAAAAAAAAAACTTGCTGGGCATGGTAGCACACACATTTAATCACAGAACTCAGGAGGCAAAGGTAGGAGGATTACTATAAGTTCAAAGCCACCCTGAGACTACCTAGTGAATTCCAGGACAGCCTGGGTTTCAGCAAGACACTACCTTAAAGAAAAATAATTTTTTAAAAGCTGACATGATGGCTGGAGAGTTGAAAGTTAAAGCGCTTGCCTAAGAAGCCTAAGGATCCAGGTTCAACTCCCCAGAACACACACAAGCCAGACACACAAGGTGACACATGCACACAAATCCCACATGCATGCGAGGTGACACACACATCTGGAGTTTGATTGCAGTGGCTAGAGGTTCTGGTATGCCAAGTCCCTTTTTCTTTTTCTCCCTGTCATAAAAATAAAATAAAGTAAAAAATTGACATGAGAGCAATTTTCTTAGATAAAAGCATATCTTGTGTCTGCCTCCCTTTCTTGAATTGCATTATCCCTGCTACTTTTTCATTTTTTTTAAGTTTAATACCATTGAATATTTTTATACAAAAGCTGTGCAATTTATATTTTCCTGGAAAATTATCACACCAGGCACAATTCAAAAAAAATTGTAGATAATGCTTTATATATCTTAAAAAAAATCATCAGTAGTGTTATCGTCATTCATATTGATTAAATTACATGTTTTAATAAATATTATAAGTACAGCAACAATGCAAGCAAATGGGTTTTTCTTTAGACAAAATTCTTTTTTATAGTGCTTCTGCAAATAGCCTCTCATTTCATATTTATGAATTTTTTCTTCCTATACTTCTCACCTTTTTCTTCTTGTTTTCTTTCTTGTCACTTTAGGTAAATTCATATTGACTTAATTTTAGTTTCAATTAATTGAAATAATTGACATTACTCAATCCTATGAATTTTAATATTGGATCTAGCCCAAAGTACTATAATTGTTGCTAATTATTAAATGGGCTGCAATTAAAGATTGATATTTCTCAATGATCCATGAATTACTAGTGAATAATTTTTAATTTCTAAAGGCTTATGAAATAAATTCTGGACAGTTTGTGATTAATTCTAAAGGAATGTCACACTCATTAGAAAATACTTTTTTAAAATTTTTACATTTTTTTAATTTTGTAAAATATATGTACATTTTTTAATTTTGTAAAATATATGTACATTTCCTTCCTTATTTAGTATCTTATAGTGATAAAATTCCATGGACTTGAGCACAACAAATATATTTGTTATTGAACTTTTAAAAAGTTTTGTTAAGGCTGGGGAGACAGATCATCTTCTGAACTGTTTGCCTCACCAGTATGGGAATGGGAGTTCTGGGGAGATGAAGCCATACCATCAAGGTCTAAAACCTCCTTTTCAAAAAATAAATAATAAATAAATCTATTTGCTTTGAAACATGATCCATACCTTGTGTACACAATATCTTAGTCATTCACTATAGGGTAGAGCTGTAGTATTTTTTTTTTTAACCTGCAAGCAATCAGTTCTCCTTTCTTTTTGTTCTACCTTCATTTCCCAATTTGAAATGAAACCAATGTAACTAAAAAAGAGTAGACTCTACCATTCCTTCCATCCTGAGTTCCTAGTTGGAAATAATTTATCCATACCTAACCAGTAGGTCATATGCTATCATCCTAAGATTGACCAAAAATGACCATGGAAACATTACCCATGTCATCAATGAAAATTAGTTATGAATCAATAGGAACCTCTGTGAATGTGATGTTTTTCCAATTCTATCTGCACAAAACATAAGTAATAATTCTATCATGGATAGGACATAATTTTCTTGTCTACCAAAGAATAAAGTAAATATTTAGCAAACTCATGATTGAATCAGGAACTAGATCCTGGTTCAAATATTTACTCACTATCTACTCACTTTTATGAATTGGCATATTTTTCCCCTTTCTTTCTTTCTTTCTTTCTTCTTTCTTTCTTTCTTTCTTTCTTTCTTTCTTTCTTTCTTCCCTCCTTCCTTCCTTCCTTCCTTCCTTCCTTCCTTCCTTCCTTCCTTCCTTCCTTTCTTTCTTTCTTTCTTTCTTTCTTTCTTTCTTTCTTCTTTCTTCCTTCCTTCCTAACTTACTTTCTTTCTTTCTTTCTTTCTTTCTTTCTTTCTTTCTTTCTTTCTTTCTTTCTTTCTTTCTTTCTTTCTTGCGTCTTTTATTTAAGCCATTGGCAAATTCTGGTGACCATAAAGAAGTCATGCTTTGGACTACATCACAATTTTACCACTTTGGAAATCATGAGGTTGGCTCATTACATTTATTTTTTTATGCAAAAAGTTTAGTTTTGCATTTTTTTTATTCTCAAGATCAAGAGTCTTACACATGCTAGGCAAACACTCTACCACTTAGCTATATCCAAACTAAATCTCTTCAGTTTTTATCTCCCACCCACCGTACTTAATATAGCAAGTATCACCTTCTATGGACTTGTACTCACTGAAGCTCTCCGAATTTATAAATCTCTGTGGAGGCAGACTATAGCTAACTATAATTGTCTTTCACATATAACCAATTTGGAAGTGCAGGGGAGTGAACACCCTTACCATTTGGGGACAAGATTCAATGTGTCAGCTGTCTCATTTCCATCCCCCAGCAAGAACTTGTTTTCATTTTAATTATTTGAGTTTTGACATTTTCATACATATATTGCATTTTGATCATATGTGCCTCATAATACCCTTCTTAGTCCTGCCCAGTCCCACTGTAGCCATTCTTCTCACCACTGGCAGTGTCACAGAAGAGAATGATTACCTATTTCCCAACAGGATAAACCTCCTTAGATCCTTACAACCTTACTAGACTTACAACCCCTTCTTCTGTCCATAACAGAGTGATGACTGGCCCTGTCGTGTAAAGATCTTGTGGAGGTAAATACAGCCTGTGTGAGGTCATGGGTGCAATCCCCTTGGTATGTCCAGATGACAAATATGAAGACTAGTCTTAAAGTATTTTGTGGCGCTGGGAGTGGTGGCACACACCTTTAATCCCAGCACTCAGGAGGCAGAGGTAGGAGGAGTCCCTCTGAGTTCAAGGCCACCCTGAGACTCCATAGTGAATTCCAGGTCAGCCAGGCTAGTGAAACCCTACCTCAAAAAACAAAAGCGAAACAAAAAAAGTATTTTGTGTACTTTCTTTAAAAGTTTCACTTGGACCAACTGTGAGATATCCACAACTGTGGTCAACTACATGAATCCTGGCTTAAAGAATCCCTGTTTCACACTTTCTGGTCTCTCTTATCCTTCCTGGACTTACTAAATGCACTGCATGTCAAAAATCCTTGAGCTGAGTTCTGCCTTGGAGATAAAGAAGGTTTCCAGGTACTAAGCTAAAGCAATTCCAGAGAAATAGACTTTCATGAAGGAAAGTAACTATTCCATTGCTAGTGGTGAATGGAGCATACTATTCCAATAGGCACACTATTATAATATGCATCATCTCAGCTGGAGGATCATTAATTTTTCTATTGCTTCCATAATAACTTACAAGTTTAGAAGCTTATCAAAAGGTATAATGATGGAGATTAGAAGTCTACTAGAAAACTTGCCAGACTAAACTCATGTTGTCAGAAAGGCTGTGGTCATTTATTGAGTCCCCAAGGAAGGATGATCTACTTTTCCATTTAGATGCTTATAGAATTATTTCTTGCAGTTTCATGACCAAGGTCCCATTTTATTCATTGTTGCAAACTGAGTACCAATCCAGCTTTCTGGAGTCCATGCTTTATTTCTTGGCTTGTGGTTACTTTCCCCATCACTCCATCATTGAAGCCATGTCAGACATTGCCACCCCTTTGTTCTTCATCCAATCTCTCTCTGACCACTGCTGGATAAGCATCATGTGCTGGCACTTCCCACTGCAAAGAAATTCCATATGCATATACTACTTTGTGCCTGTGGCTTTACCTGGATACTGGGGAATTGAATCCAAGCCAGCAGGTTTTGCTAGCAAGCACCTTTAATCACTGAGCCATTTCTACAACCTAAAAGCTCACAATTTCATATATTTGAGAGAAAGAAAAAAAAGGCAGAGAAAAAAGAGAGAGAGAGAGAATGGGTATACCAGGGCTTCTAGCCATAGCAAATGAACTGAAAACACATGTGCCACCGTATGCATCTGGCTTACATGGGTAGAGAGGAACCGAACCTGGGTCCTTACACTTCTCAGGCAAGTGCCTTAACCACTAAGCAATCGCTTTATCCCTGAGCTCACAGTTTTAGTCATACCAGAAAATTCTATCATCTTAGAACGTTGGTATGGCTTGAATGTGAAATATCCCTCACAGGATCATATGTTTACACACTTGATCTCCAGCTAGTGCAATTGTTTTGGGAGTCTGTGGGTCATTTATGATGGGGGCTTAGATTGCTGCAGTGGATCATTGGGAATGGGCCATGAAGATGATATTTACTTCTGGTTATAATCAGGGTCCTCTGACTAAGATTCCATGCCACACCACCGTTACCATGAGCATGCACTCATGTCTTCTTTGCTATGGTGGACTGCACCCTCTAAACTGAGAACATAAATTGCTTTTCTCTAGTATATTGTCCCATCAGCTACTCACTGATATGCACTGCTTTTGCAGGTCTCTGTTCTACCTACTATAAGTACACTGTTTTGTCATATATCTGGTCTGAAAGGTAGAGTTCACAGTAGAGAACCACTGTGCACCTGGCACTTAGTGCAGTAACTAATGGACTTCCACTCCATGAAGAGAATTACAACTTCAGGAAACTCTGTAATTTACACAAACTCAGCTCTAAGACTTAATTGTGAGTAAGACAACTGCAAAAAGATGGAAAGCGCAGGCTTACCAAGTCCTCATTGTTAAGGTCAAACCCAAGGGTTGGAAAGAGTAGATCTCCAGGCCTATGACAGGGCAGCTGTGTGTAGAGGTAGAAAAGTCATGAGCCACCACATTCTCCTGAATAATTCTCACTGTGGAAACAGTCTTTCCTTCTGCTTCCATGGAGACTATGCAAAGTCCTCTTCTGAGTGTCAGCTTTTCCTTCTGGGAAATCTTTCCTCCTCCCTCGTTTATTGCTTCTGGTAATTAGAAGTAGCTGTTAGATCAATCTAGGATTAACATATCACCCCTATTCCATGAGGAGGAAAAGCACTATTCAACAAAATATTCACAGTACTTAGCTAATAATATGTACTCACATGATCCAGGAGAATAAAGAATATGAGGGGGTTGGGGTATGTCATGTAAGTAGGGAATATACGGCTGGGTAAGACATAGCTTGTTAACATGGATGCATTCACCTGACACTTTCAGCTTAGCACTTTACAAAATATACATGGTGGTAATAGGAGCAGTTAGAACATCTTCTGAAACATTGCCAGACAATGGTGGTGCACATCCGTAATCCCAGTGTTGGGGAGGGGGAGACAAGTGGATACATGGAGATTGCTGGCCAGCCAGTCTAGCCTAATTGGTATACTCCAAGCCAGTGAAATACCCTGTTTCAAAAAGGTGGTGGGTAGTGCTAGAAACATGACACCCGGGGTTATTCTCTGATCTCCACATGCATGTAAACACATGCATACACATACGTATTCACTCACACATATTAAAACACACATAAACATAAGCATACCATGCATATAAGAACACAAAATAAAAATACATCAGTGATGCATGTTAAAAGCTATTTTCTATGTGAGAGAAGAGAAACTAATGTTGTCCCCTGGGAGAGCCCAAAGGACATTCTCTTGTTCTGAGTCACTGTAGAATGCTGTAAGAGACCACTCTGTCACCAGGAAGCATGGTGGGGCTAATATGTTTTCAGAATAGCAAGTAAAAGGTCATAGGGATCTGAAATTGATGGTTATTGATGGAGTTGATAATCGGATACAGAGAAGGTGATGTAAATATGACAACAGGCAATATGATCAGAGCATCAGTCACGTTACCCTGACCCATCAAGATCGATGGCATTCACAGACGAGCCAAACACACAAGGAATAAGGAGGCTGGGAACCCGGCAGCTGCTCAGTCCATGAAACTATGTGCTTCAGCAGTTTGACTCAGGCACTGGAGGCCTGAAGTATTCCTGGAGGCTGCTGATCTTTACTAAGTGTTGGAAAGGCAAAGAAGCTAGATTCCACTGCTGGCAAAGGAAAGAAATATCAGGGTAGGCATACACATCGACAAGGAGTAAAGGTATGTAGGCAAAAGCAGAATTGATTTTCCCCTCAGACCTCCTTATATCTGAGCCGCCATAGGAAAATATTCTTTACAAATACTCTGTAGACCTACTCAGCATCATGCCTCTAAGTGAATTCCAGATGTGATCAAGTTGTCAAGGCAGAAGGAACATCAATCCTATGTAAACAGACATTCAAGGGGTGATAAACAAAACAGCGTTTTAGAATGTTCTCTTCATAGACACTGAATCCAAAGGTTTATATGATTAAAGAATGAAGAAATATTCTACTAGTATATAATGGTTGCAACACCAGAAACTGACTTTGATATTGGGAGCCTCAAAATTCCCATAAACTTGTTAAAATGTAGGCCTATCAAGAAAACAAACCTGTATTCTGTCCTTTGTCCAACAGTGGATAATTAGGTCAGGCAGGCTGATAGATGCCCTACAGTTGATTTTCCCATCCTTGTGCATATATTTAGTAAGAGCACACTTAAAGCTGGTAAAAGCCTTCATCCTTAGAGTAAGAGTGATTATGGTAGGAAGTAGCAGATGGAACACCCTTAAAGCTCTTTGCTTCTTCACCAAGGTTGCAAGTTGTAACCAATGTTAGCACCATTTGAGATCCTATTCAATTTATTACTGAAAAATCTCAAAAAAAATTAAAAAATAAAGTAACTGTTGTAAGGGAAAGATAGATTCTCAAGCTTAACCAAGCAGGAGATTCAATCGTATATATAGGTGAGTTGTTTTACATTCTCTTGCTGAGACTAAACTTTTGGCATCTAGCTACCAGTTCCTCAGTTGCCACAGTGTCTCTGCTCTCTGGTATCTCACCGTTCATGACTTTCATCTCTGCAAGCTTTGCAGCCTCATGCTAGCCTACACAATTGGGTTGGTAATGTCCTACCAGCTGGATGTTGTAGAGTGAAGTGGTATTTTGGTAAAAAACTAAGGGCTAAATCATGGAACTTACAAACCACTGAGGAAACCTTCACCTGTTTGATTGCTAGAATTATGTCTCACTATTTGAAGTTAGTATCAAGGCAACAGCATTTGAGCTAAAAACAAGAGGTAAGTATGTGTGTATACACAATGTGCCTTTTGATATCTCTGGTCATCAACTTGACAGGAATTAGATTTTCCATGAAAACAAATCTTTGGGAAATATATGATTTCTAGATTAGGTTAATTGAGGGAGCAGAATCAACTATAACTGTGTGTGGTTCCATTCCATGGGCTGGGATCCTGAGTTAAATCCAGAGGAGAATGAGAGCTCAGCACACCACTCATTCCTCTCTGCTTCCTCACTGTGGGATGAATGTGATCAGCTCTCTCAAGCTCCTGCCTCCAGCCTTCGCTGCCATGGTGGACGAGTCTGAAACTGTAAACCAAAACAAATACTTCATTCTGTAAGTTGCTTCTTATCAAGTATATGATCATAGCAATAAGAAAGTAATAAAAAATGCCTAAGTGAAATGAAAAAGACATATTATAATCTTTAACGTGATTATTTTGATACAATATCAGTATTAACTTTATTTGACAAATATAGCCTATTTCTGACATGGAAATAGGCATTAGTAGGGGACATTATGAGAAGAGAAGATGCTAGAATGTAGATTCTCTATTCTTTCATACATCTCTCAGCATTAAAAATAAAATCCCTGGCTTTTATCCTATGATGTTGTTTTATATATCTTTTGATCATGACATCAATAACACCCTCTATAGTTCCATCTCTACTCCTACACTTCACCACACAAGATGGCTTTTGTTTATGGCTTTTTTTTATTCATGATAGTCTATCTTGATTACCTGCTTGATTAGATTGGGAAGCATCCATGACATTATTAAACCAGGTCCCTGTAAATGTTTATTAGGACATTTCCTGATAGGATTACTCAGAGGGTAAGAGGAGGAAAGAGCTATTCTGGGCGTGGGTATCACCATCTCATAAGCTGGGGAACCCAAAAGACATAAAAGGAGAGAAAACAAGAAAAGGCAAGCATTCTCCACTCTAATTCTTGGCCACCATGATGGGAGCAACTATACTCTGTCTCTCATCACAGACACTGACATGTCTAAAAACATGAGCCAGGGCTGGAGAGATGGCTTAGCAGTTAAGCGCTTGCCTGTGAAGCCTAAGGACCCCGGTTCAAGGCTCGGTTCCCCAGGTCCCACGTTAGCCAGATGCACAAGGGGGCGCAAGTGTCTGAAGTTCGTTTGCAGAGGCTGGAAGCCCTGGCGCGCCCATTCTCTCCCTCTCCCTCTCCCTCTCCCTCTATCTGTCTTTCTCTCTGTGTCTGTCGCTCTCAAATAAATAAATAAAAAATGAACAAAAAATATTTTAAAAACATGAGCCAAAGCATATCCTTCTCCCTTTATGATACTCACTCAGGCATCTGCAACAGTGGCAGAATTCTGATTGATTCAGTGTTCTCACTATGCTTATAGTTTTTTTTCTGTTTTGGAAAATAGATGATCCTAAGCATGGAGCTATCATTCTCACATATATAACCACATTTCATTAGAGTATGATATAGTCTTTCCACTGAACATTTTATAAGCCATTATGCTACATTCTTTTAAAAACCACTGAATAAAGCTCTGATATGCGTCATTAATTGTGTTTTAAAGGCTGTCTAAAGGACCACATTAGTCCTTTAATGATATCGATGAATTTTGTTCATCTCAATAAATCCACACTAGAGAGAATATTTGTTAGTGCTCTTCAAATTGTTTCCAGAACTCTTATGAATGAGGTGCAAACATTTTATATATGTAGGACATTGTTATTTTGATCTTTATCCTGTTTAAGTCACACTTAGAAAACTTGGCATCTAATTTCCTCCCTTCAAAAGTGATTGTTGTTGTTGCTTCAATTTTTAGCTGATTTCCTTTATTTATACTGCCTTTGTCATACCTCCATAATGTTGACCAACTTGAGAATATTTACAGATTTGAAACAGCTGCAAACATATAATTAGATCTTATCAATTTTGGCCATATGTTTGTGAACATAACTCTTCCCTCTGCCACCAAAGAGCTAAAAACACTTAGGAATTTGGCAACATGACAAACTTCTGTATTCTCATTCTTCCTACAAAGATCCTACATCTCAATGAGCTTCCTAAGTTTGATCTACATATGGTACTTTTTATGGCATTCAAGAAAGTTTTCAATGTAATATCTTTTCAGAATGGTATGACCCAATCAAGGCAAAGGGTTGTGTTTATTATTTTTAGGGATTTTCTTTTTTTATGTTTTTGTTTATTTGCAAGCAGAAAGAGAGAGAGAGAGAGAGAAAGGGGTAGAAGGGGAAGGGCATGTCACGGACCCCAGCCACTGCAAAGATCTCCAGATGCTTGCAACACTTTGCCCATTAGGCTTTATGTGTGTATTGGGGAATTAAACCTGGGTTGTTAGGCTTTGCATGCCAATGCCTTAACTGCTGAACCATCTCGCCTGTCCTTTAGTACTTTGCTTTATGTTAACCACTTTACCAAAACCTATCCATGACAGTGAGGAGCATCTGATCTGTTAGATTCTTCAACAGTTATATACCTCGAAGGAAGGGAAGACTTTATAAGCTATTTATAACAAATAGCTCTTACTTACCCGTGATATATTTTACAGGGCCAAGGTCCCATTTTTGCAAACTAAATGTATAATCTGAGATTATTTCGTGTCCACTCCTTTTGTATTTCTTTTTATGCTTAGTTCTGATTTTCAACCATTATAATAAACTCAATTTAGCTAGATGAAAGATAGACAGATGATAGGTAGATAGATATACAGACAAAGATAGAAAGAAAGAAAGAAAGAAAGATGGAAAGGAAGGAAGATGGAAAGGAAGGAAGGAAGGAAGGATAGAAGGAAGGAACAAAGGAAGGAAGGAAAGAAAGGGAAAAAGAGAGAGAGGTAGAGATATGTATGTAGGTATGTGTATTTGAGTCACGATCTTGCTATGTATTCTTGGTTAGCTTGGTACTCACTTGATAGGCCAGGCTGACTTTTAACTTTTGCCAGCCTGCCTACATCAGCCTCTAGGATTACAGGGCAGTGTCACCATGCCAGGTTACATGAAACATATTTTAAATGTTGTAAATGCCTGTAATATGTTTCAGCAGAACAGAATCTGTCATACTTAGCTACTTAATAAATTCTGTTTTATTAACATAATTTCTGTCTTCCTACCTTAGTCTCCTACTAGGAGATAACAAGTCTGATTTAATCAGCTCACTTTGCTGGAAAAAACTGTGTACTAACTAATATGAGTCATTATCTTGTTGAGATTTTTTGCCTTTTCTTCAATTTAACCATCATCTCCTAGCAAAACTGAGTCAGTAATGAGCTGCCTTTGTAAGCCCGGTAGAAACATTTTATCTCTGGTACTCTAATTGAGCAGTAAGGGCAATTGCAGAGGTAACGGAAATTAAGGGAAAGATTACATAAGGCAGAGCAAAGCCATTTCAGAAAACAAGTTCAATTAAAATTAAAATTAACTTTTAAAATTCTAGGTCAAGAATCTGTTAAAAAGCAGAATAAATTGAATTATTATTTTCATTAAACATAGCATGTGGTTTTTGACCTGAGTGATGAATTTTGCAGGAAGAAGTTAAGATGCAAGATTGAAAGGGGCAGGCGTGCACAGGAAATCTTGTTCCCAGAACCCAGAAACAACCAAGGTAGAAGCAAATCCCTTTCCTAACTTGGGACAGATCAGAGAGCCAGGGTATCAAAAGAGTTTTAATAAATTCTCCTATTTAAATGCAAATTTCATATTATTATCTGGTATTATTAGTAGTCAGTGGAGACATCCGGGAAGTAAACAAAGATCTCATAGCTCCTTCTCACTTTTCTAAGCATGAACAGAGTCATATTGTCTTCCCTTCTTCCTGGGGGTGTGGGTGGGATGCAGGATGGGGAACAAGGGAGAGACTCTAGGTGGAGGCACATTTGAACAAAGCTGAATTTAGCTTATATTTTAATTCACTTGTGTGGGTGCACTTCTTCCGAAAACAGACTCCAAATGATCTTCTGGGAAAATATTAACCCCAATGAAAGCCAGGAAACTTCTAGAATCAACAAAAGATGCATGTACCTGCAGTACTCATTTCCAATTTAGACAACATGTTTTCAAGCAAACAGTACGATCTAATAGTGTTTAATTTCACAGATTCCCCCTTTCCTGCCTGATCCCTATCATGTTGGCAGCTTTTAATCAGATCCTGGACCGCTTTGGGTATGATCTGATGAAGGATCCTTTAAAAAAACAATCCTCTGGAGATTGACAAGCATTTTTTTTTCTTTTCTTTTCTTTTCTTTTCTTTTCTTTTCTCTTCTTTCTTCCTTTTTTTTTGGGGGGGGGATATTACAATGACTCTTCTTGATTCTTTTTCTTAAATATTTCCTGTACTTTTAAGAGAATAAAGCTCTCTGAAAATTCATAATCAAGTAACATTGAACATACAAACAGAATAAAACTTCAAAAAGAAAATCCAATAGCAAATGAGGTCAAAGAGTGACACTTTTACACAAGGATCCAAAGCTGTTCCTTAGTAACCATAAAGACTCAGGGAATTTTGTGGAAAAGGGGATGGGAAGATTGTAAGAGCTATAGGTTGAAGCATCATACCCAGAGGGATTGCATCTCCCCTCAAAATTGACTCGTGCTCCAACAAGGCATAACCCACAACCCTATGGGAATACCAGCAACTCCACTAAGGAGGGCCCCCAGCATAGTGAGGCACAGAGTAAGGAAAAGATGGCACAAACACATGATGTATCCATAAAAAGAATGTTCCTAAGAAAAATAAATTTTAATTTAAAAAAAATAATGTGGGCTGGAGAGATGGCTTTGAGGTTAAGGCACTTGCCTGCAATGCCTAAGGATCCAGGTTTGATTCCCCAGTAACCATGTAAGCCATATGCACAAGATGGCACATGTGTCTGGAGTTTGTTTGGGGGGGGTGCTGTCTTGCCCATTCTCAATCTGCCTCTCTCTGTCTGTCTCTCTCCCCCTTTCTCTCTTAAGTAATTGAATAAGTAAATAAATAAAATATTTAAAAAAAATAATATTCTGTAATAAGAATTAGAAAAAAAAAGACTATGTGACAGGGTTAGGTACTGCTGAGAAAAAAAATAACTACCCTGTTCTCAAGGGCAGAGCCACGTGACTAATTCTGGCCAATGGCCTATGGGAGGAAGAAAGGTGATCCCAGCATGAGGCTGTGAGAAGCTGGCAGGGAACCCTGTCTTCCCCTGACGCAGCAACTCTAGAAGCTGCGAATCCAGGTGACTGAGCTTCAAGTCAGGAACAGCATGTTCCTTGCTCCTGTTTCAGGGGAAAGGCCCAAGAGAGTAGTTGGATCCTAAATGGCTTTACATCACTGAGAAACAAACATGAATATGATAAGCCTCTGATTTTCTGTGGCTCATGCATTATCAAGGAATAACTACATCTCACATGATTTATTAAGAAACAACTACAAATTGTAAAGTTCACAGGTACAGAAATATAAGCACTAATCATGTACTGTCATTAAGTTCAAAGAGATGTTAAAGTTAAAATAAGACATTTCAATTTACTGTTAAGCTGTGTTTTAAAAAAAAAGTAATTAGATGAGTAATATAGATTCTACTCTGCGTTGTTGCTGATATTTTGTCCTAAATGTTTCCATTACAATATTATGTGTGTGTGTGTGTATATATATATACACACACACACACACACACACATACATACATATACATGTGAGTGTGGTATTCATGCAAATGCATATGTCTTTCCATGTTTATGTACATTGTGTGGTATATGCGTAGAGGCCAGGGGTTGATATCAAGAGGCCTTCCACAATTCCTTTTCACCTTATCTTTTGAGACAGGGTGTCTCACTGAACCTTTAGTTGAGCAATTCTGCCTGAATAGCTAGCCAGCAATCTCAGGGACCTTCTGTCTCTTTCTTCCCAGTGCTGGTAACACAGACATACACTGCTAAATCTGGCTATCACATGGGTGCTATAGATCCAAATGTAGGTCCTCATGTTTGAATGGCAAGTGTTTTACATAACGAGGCAACTGTCCAGCCTTGAATAATATATTTTAAAAATGATTTATTATTTCCCATTTCTAAATATTGGTAACCAAGAAGTTGTATTCTGGGAAAATATGTTTACAATAAATTGAATTATACTGCTCTGGGCAGGAAAGGAGAAAGACATGGAGATAGGAATAATTGCTAGGAAGAAGGCAGCAGATATCCCACATCTTGCCTGGGGACAGAAAGAGAGAGAGAGAGAGAGAGAGAGAGAGAGAGAGAGATTGATTCTGAACAGTAAGAAAAAAAAAAGAAGAAATTCACATGCCCCAAAATCTGGATCATTAGAAATGCTGAGTGCTAGTTCATAGGTAGAATGTCTCTTAAATTCCACATATTAAAGGCTTGGACCCTGAGCATTAGGAACTGGTAAAATTTTAGTAGTGACAACTGATGGAAAGTCCTCAGGTCATTTTGGACATGTCCTTGAAGTGGATTTTTGGGACTCTAGCCTGACTACTTTTGGTAATATAGACTGAACCAGGTCTTCATGCATGCCAAGCTAGCCCTCTACCAACTGAGCTACAGTGGAGAGCAGTGAAATCATTAAAGAAATAAGAATTCCAGGTTAAGAATTGAACTGGACATAGGCTGGTTCTACTGACCATCTCAGAGGTTTTGAAGGAAGGGCCTTTAGATGGACTGTTTTGAACGTCATTCACTGTTCCATTGGTTGGAATGGTTGAGGGTCATACTACTTCATTTGATAGAGTGATATGAATAGTTATGACTAATTTTTTTCATTCATTTCAGTTTTTGTGCTTTTCAATATTAAACCTAGCATTCTATAAAGAACATAATTTCAATATCCAAGGTTGAGGAAGTTAATCAGAGATGACTGAGGTGATAACAGGAGGAATAAATATATTCACCTTCACCCATTTCATATAAAATTTATCTATAAATTTTTCCAGTTTCTAATTATAGATAACCTCATCTGACTTTTGTCCTTAATAGCTTTAAAGCCCATGTAGTTAAAAAAAAAATTTAAACCCTAGGCTCTAAATTATATTTGAAACAGGACGTATAAAGCCAACCATTGTTGACTGTGTTCAGAAACCACAAACAGATGTATGAAGATAAAGATGTGAATATCTTCAAATGTCTTCCTAGAGTTCTTCTGCCTATATTAATGCTTCTCTCTTTCTCTCTCTTTTACAGAAGTTACCCCTTCCTGGTGCTATTGGATAATGAGATCTTGCTAAATGAAATAGACGTTTTGTAACCTTTTCAACCAAGCTGGGCCCATCCATTTTTCTTTGCATGGTGTCTGCAATTGAAACTGGAAATTAGAATTATGATAGAGAACTGAAATTATAGCAAATGAAGAACAAGAAGAAAAGAAATAAAAAGTTTTAGAGAGAAACAGGGAGAGATACAGACAGAAAGAGAAAGAGAGAGAGAGAGACTAATTTAAGGTTGAAAACGTATTCCAGAAATAGTTTCAGAAAGAGAACATTTAGAAATATCTCATGTTTGTGCTTTGCTAAGACCCAACACTATCCCTACCACCGAGATGTCTAATAAATCATGTTATCTCACTGATTTAAATTATTTTATGTCAGTTGAAGCCAAAGATTTGTTTTGATATACCAAAAACCAGACTTGTTTCAGAATCAAGGTAGAAAAGTGTAATATAATGCAATCTTAACAAAAATCCTTATAATAAATACAATTATGATTTAATTGCATTTACTAAATAGTACAAAAATTAATGATGTAAAATTTCAAACATTTAGCCGGGCGTGGTGGCACATGCCTTTAATCCCAGCACTTGGGAGACAGAGGTAGGAGGATCACCTGGATTTAGAGGCCAGCCTGAGACTACATAGTGAATGCCATGTCAGCATGGGAATTAGAGTGAAACCATACTTTGAAAAATCAAAAAATAAAAATAAAATAAAATCAAACATTAATGATCAGAAATTAAAGAATCATTTAACATTACCCTATAAAAATATCAAAAACTCTCTGATAAAGCAGAAGGCACTTTTAAAGTATTTTTTCTCTTGTAGAATTTTATCAGTGATTTTGTCTCTAACAATGACAATCCAAAATACTTTTTGTGTGTGTGTGTGGATGTATTCGTGGTGTGCATGCATGCATATGCGTGTGTTCATATGTATGTGGCTTCTATGGTGCATGTGTGTGTCCCCGTGCATGTGTGTGTCCCCGTGCATGTGTGTGTCCCTGTGCATGTGTAGGCCTAAGGCTGATGTGGGGCGTCTTCCTCTACTGCTCTCGGATTTCCTGATGCAGGCTCTGCCACTTGAACACAGAGCTTGTGAACTCTTAATTCTCTCAACCTGCAAGGTGTTGGGATTATCGGTGGGCTGTCTGGCAAACTGACATTAACATGCGTGCTGGAGGTATGGAATCTAATCTTCCTGCTTGCACAGCCAACGCTTAGTTTGCTGAATCATCACCATAGCCCCTCAAAATAATTTTGTCAAGTAATGAATGTTTTTCAGAAATAAAAACGGATTACTTTTTTTCTATGGCTATGATAATAAGGTTCATTTGCAAACAAGTATTTCAACAAGAAATATGTAGAATTGATTAATTCTTCTAAAATAGGAATTTTCCTCTACTTTGATATTCTGATCATTTTATCTTATTTTATGGCCTTGATAATATATCAGAGTAGTTCTAATATCTTATGGGAAACGGGAAAATACATTTTCTTTTATGTGGCTGAAAATAGAATAACGATTCAATGACATCAAGTTGAATTACCACTGAAAAGATTCTTATTTTCTTTTAGGATTTTTTTTTTTTAACCATCAAAAACATTCAGGAGCAGAAAATTTAAAAGGACATTTTCTAAATGAGAGAAAGCAGGTGAAGATGCCACTGAAATTAGATTTTTTATCCAGGGATAATTTGAGGCTTTCTTTTTGGAAATGGGACCGTTTGTAAGCAGTAATGTTTCTACTCAGGGATGCCTTTGTCCAGAATTACTTGGCACCTGAGCACCTTTCCACTTCCTCATTCTAGCACATTAATACCTTTGCCTGCATGCAAGGCACTCCTCATTTCGATGATAAATGAAGCCCCTTATTTCTTTCTAGAACATTCAGGGTACCATCCCTGACCCTTCCTTTATTATCAGAGTTCTTCCATCCTCTGCATGGCTTCTTCTACAAGCCATGATGAACTGGGTTTGGCATAAGACATTTTAGGTGCAATTCTCTGCTCCTGTTTGGTAAAATTAGATCAGATTGTTTAACTGGCCTCTACTTATTCCACTGGAAGATGAGGAAACTAAACAAACTACTTGTAATTAGCTATTGTGGAAGGGGAATGAGAAAAAGCATGAATCTTAATGAGCAAGGAAAGGACAAAGGAACAAAGGATATTTAGTCAGGCAGTGACAGCTCCTATGGGGCATAGGTAATGATCACAGATTTACACTGTCTTTTAGTAATGGGAAATGAGTCAGTTAGGATTAAGGCAGAGAATAAATGGAGACATGGCGGAGGGCTTGTCAATGAAATAGTCAAAAAGCTACCCAGAAGGGTAAAGGAAATCTTACAGGGAGGTGAAACAAGTTGGTGCTAGACCAGGAGGAAAGCAAGATGTCAGAGTTGGTATGGAAAACTGCTCAGAAAGGACTGCGGGTCAGAATTAACTGGTAAGAGCTGTGGTCGTTGGAAGGGAAAATCAGCCATTGCTACACCCCAGCTCAACAGGGGATAGCCAAGGAAATTAGCAGCTGGCCTCACTTTCTTCCCCCACACTGCACCCAGCTAATGCCTCCAAGCGCTGAATACACCTGGAAGCCAGAGAACAAAGCAGGCTTGATAGCCACAGCTAATGCCAGCCTCTTGGTGCACCAGCAGGACTCGAATCAGAAGGAGTATACCTGGTGACATCAAAGCCAGCAGTCCAGCCTAATTACTTGATCCACACTTCTGATTTTTACCAATGACAAGTGTGTGCCCCTAACAAGGGGAACCCATGGAATCCATTCAAGAACCATCATACATCTTGGGTTTAATTGGATCAATTTGACTAGGATAATTGGCGTTTATGGTAGTTTAGACTCAAGTGTTTAACTAAAGCTTGTAACCCAGGTCTCCAACCACCTTACTGGAGTAGGTGACACCAGGGACAGATCCTGGGATCTAGCCTAAAGTTGTTACTGGGGAAGGATCTGAATTCCAGCCCAACGGTATGCAGAGATGTTTTGAACACTGGAAGGTGTGTGTGTGTGTGGGGGGGGGCGCCAGTGGTCTTGCCTGCTACCAGATGGTGCTGTTTGCTGTTAGGTTTACATGGCTGGCTGTGGTACCAGCACTTTCTTCTATTGTGTTCAAAGCCAGAACCCAGGTCTTTATAATAATGCCTGGCACATAGGAGACCCTAGTGAATGTTTGTTGAAAATAGGGGTGAGATAGGTATCAAAAGTGACTAAGGAGAGTAGGCCACATAATAGGAGATGGCCATGATGGCATCTGACAGAAAAACACATGCTCTGACTCAAAATGCTAAAACATGAATAATTTTATTAATAGGTCAAACAAATGTGAACAAGAACTTAAGGAAATATGACTCAAGAGCAACGTGACCAGTTCCTTCATGTCGAGTGACCAGGAGCTGATAGCATTACATCTCAAACCTCAATTCTCTTGGTATTAGGATTGAAAGGAACTAGGAACTAGTATACACACTGCATTAAATGGTTCAGTGAGATTAAAAATACTTCTAACACAGTGAGTGTTCCATCATGACAGTATTAATGGCCCCATCAGTACAGAGTACAAGCAGTTATTACTGGGTAACTAATATGGCTCAGCCACTATTCTTATATATTGTAGAAACACTTACTGAAATTGAACAAGTAGAGCAACAAAACTGAACCTTGTGAGCACCTGTGGGGGTGGATAATTGCTGTGCCCAGAAGCCATAGATTGCTATGAGAAAATTTCAGTGCCAGGGTTGGGATATCGTCCAGTGAGTTGCTGGTCATGATGGAACCTGGTGACCCCTGAACACTATAGGCTACTTCTAATGCTCTAAGTGGCCCAGAAGAACTAGATGGTAAGACGTTACTGCTGAAGACTACACATTGTTGGGATGCAAGACAGTGAAAAAACAAGATGGAGCTGAGCTGGAAGCTTCCATTATGCTGAGTAGATGTCAGGTTCCTGTAATAACAACAACAACAACAAAATGCTAAGCAGCCTGTTGGAGAGAAAAGTCATCATTAGTCTTTACCAGTAGTAGACCCTGAAAACCTCACAGCTGGCTAGCAGGCCAAATGTGACAACGGGTGCAATGGTAGCATGTCTGTTACTGTGGAAACCGACACCTTTTTAATTGGACTTAAGGCCCACTTCAGTGGAGGGAATTCATGCTAAGTAAGAAAACCTAATCAAAAGCCCATGGTTGGAGAGGTCATAAGCTCGGGGTGGGGGGGTGGAAACTATCTACTATTTTCTGACTAAATGGATATGTTATGCCACCAAACTCCCCTTAAATGAGTATGTTTAATATTAATGCTACTCTCAATTTTGTTAGGAAAAAAATATTTTTGTTAGGTGGTGGTAACTACTGGGGTAATTGAAAACTCATAGAAGTATTGAAGAAAATTAGACAGTGAGTATTGAGCCTTGAGATAGCTCTATCACACCTTCCATGGCTCAGGAACCCTTACAGAAGTAGGGGAAGAAAGAATGTAAGAGCCAGAGAAAGGGGAGGCGCACTTTACAATGCTCTCCTCTGGGCACAAAGTGGCAATGATTCATGACCATGAAGTGGTAGATGCTACAAGACCTGCATAACAGAAGGGAGAAATGATGGCATCAAGCTAGAATAGAGACTACTTGGAAAGAAGAAAGGATTTAGTGGAGGGCAGCAGAAGAGGGGCTACAAAGGTGGAAGGTGGGAGGGGATTGTAATCGTGGTTTATTGTGTAGGTCCATGGAGGTTGTCCATAAAACATTTTTTTTTTTTGAAAGACTGAACAGGAGTAATTTGGACCAGATTAAGCATTTAGCCTTTCATGTTATGGTGGTGGCAAACACCTTTAATCCCAGCACTGAGGAGGCTGAGGTATGAAGATCTCCCTGAGTTCAAAGCGAGCAGAAGCTACAGAGTTCTAGGTCAGCCTGGGCTAGAGTGAGACACTGCACAAGAAAAGGAAAAAAAAACAAAAAACAAAAAACCCTCAGAGTCATCACTATGCTGAATAAACAAAATATAGACATGAATATTTATTCTTTTATTGTGGTAGTACCTTATGAGTAGTCCTTGTTTATGGTTCTTCCGTCCAACCCCAAGCCCGTCAGGGTCATTGGGAGAGAAGGAGAAGGGCCATGCAAGGAAGGGACAGTGGGAATTGGGAATGGGAATCGGGTCCTCTGTGCCAAGGACTCCGTTGTCTCCTTGGAGAATAGCACAAGCTTCTCATCTGCTTCCTCATCATGTCCCTGGGGCTGGTGTCAAGCCATGTCACCTCCAGGAGGGAAACTTGGTGGGGTGGGAAGGGGCTTCATGTGTGAAATTGTGTATGTTTTTGTTTTTCTTGTGAGAACACAAAAGTACTTTATGACTTTTAACGAAAGACAATTAGGAGCTGAGAACACCATTAGCTAGACAGAAAAGCTGAGTTCTCTCTTCCTGGGAGAAATGGAGGCTGCAGAAGACGTTGATTGCTGGCCTTCTGCCTGTAATGAGGAGCTTCAGGCAGCTTTGCTCTGCAGTTGAGACAGAGAGCACAAGACGCCCAATTAGGAGCAAATGACTGTAGTCTTTAGTGGAAGTGATGAACTGGAATGCTTAGATGTAAACAGAAATGAGAGATTGATTATAATGTTTGAAAAGGATTTTTGTATTATGAGTTCAAAGCAACAACTTCAATAAAATACTGCCTATTAGCTCCCAGGATTTAAAATTCACTTATGCAAAAATAATTAATATAAACTCACGCTACCTCATGTTTTAGAAGTTTCTCTAAGCTATAATCCAGCTCCCATAAAAATCTACATTATACAAATAACATAGTGCTGTGCACATGAAGAATTTCATGCAGGACTAATTTCAAAGCCAGGGAAAAGTAAGGAATCTAATTATAGTTCCAATCATAAATAGCCAAACAATACTGAGTACTTCTATAGGGCTCTTGCAAGGATTCAACTGGATATTTTGAACATTGACTGAATACTTACGTGCATATTCGATGCCAGATACTGTTCTAAATACTTGGAATTCATCAGTGAACACATATATTTCCTAAATTGTTTGTGATATGCTTAGAGTCTAATGAGGGCTAACTGATAGTTGAAATTAGTAAACTAGTTAATTATTTGGCATTTTAAGCATGACGACTCCAGAGATGAGTAAGGCCCTAGTAAATGCTTGAGAGGAGACACTAAGACAGTTTAGTTTTTAGGGTGGTAGACATTATTGAAAACATGATATCTGAACATAAAATGTCCAAGAAGTTCAAAAAGTTTGCAATGGGGCTAAAGAGATGGCTCATCAGTTAAGATGCTTCCCTGCAAAGCCTAATGACTCAGGTACACACCCTAGTACACACATAAATCTAGATACACAAAGTGGGGCATGCATTTGGAGTTCATTTACAGTGACTGGAGGTCCTGATGTGTCCATTCTCTCTTTCTCTCTTCTTGAAAATAAATAATTAAAAATAGTAATAAAAAGAAAGTTAGCAGACAAGATACCTGAAGAGAAAGAGAATTCCAGATAAAACAGCCAATGGTATGGTCTCCTTGTCAACATGATGCAGAGGTTTGAGGGGTAGCATAGGATCCACAGTGACAGAAGGACCCAAAGAAAGGCTTGAAGGACTCAAAACATGGAGATAGGATCCAATCACAGGGTCCTAGAAGGCCATGGGAAAGACTGATTTTATACAGAAACAAGCTCAGCAGAGGAAGATGAGATGTGAAGTATGGTTTGAAAGGACCCCTGGGATGATTATGCTGATAATATACTGCATAGAGCGGGCTGCCCAGAAGCAGGCACCATGGGGGAAGACAGCATAGTAAATCCAGCAAGCGATGACCTGGGTCCAGGCCAAGGTGGTGATGGTCAGAATGGATACAAAAAGTGCCCAGAATCACAAACACCATATGTCACGGCTCTCTGTGACTATCAGTGCAGGGCAGTGAGTGATAAAATAAGATGTCTAACTTTGTCATAGATACTGGGTAAATTTTTGAGTACGAAGGAGACATTCTTAGAGCAAAAAATTCTTCCCTTGAGAGATTTTGTTTAGTTCAGTCCTCAAACTAACCAAAATAAAGTTTAACATTTTTCCTCCTCTTACAAATTTATGATCACAGGTTTTAATGACTGGTAATAAATCTCTCAATTTAAAATCTTCTCTTGGCTCTAGACCATTAAAAATAACAGCTTAATTCCCACCCATATTTTGTCCTTAACTCCGTATCATTTCATGATATGTTTTGCTGTTTTGATTCCTTTATATTAACATAACTCACTTTTATCTATATCTTCTCATTGAAGATTTCAGCCATTTAAAGTTATTGATATTATAATAAGATATCATAACTCACATGCTATATATTAAGATGATAATTGTGTCTAACAGATACTATTTTAAAACTCATTTTAGCCATGACCCTAAGAATATATAAAGTGAAACTTTCAGGAAGTTACCAATAGGTAACACAAAGTAGAATATAACATTAGTGGATATTTTCAAAGCTGAAATATGTATACCATTTTATATTGATTTATATTGATATATGAATGACACAATGATAATAATTAGAATTTCTATTCTAGAAAAATTACTTGTGATCAACCTTACAAAGAGAGATTTGTTCTTCGAAGGAATCAGTGGTTGGTAAATATGAATAAATTATGTACAGATATCTGAACTTTGTAAATTTTTCAGTGGGGGAGCACAAAGATCTGCTACTCCCTAAATTAATGCTAGCTTATTAATTCACTCACTTATTAATTCAACTACAAACCTAATATTATGTTTTAGATTCCCTTGTCAAAATATTAATAATAAAATATTTGAGGGTTCCTATTGCAGAGGAAAATGTATATAGATGGGAAAAATTCACCATACTATGGGAATGGATTTCATCAAACTTAAAAGAAATTAAGTTTTTTTTTTTGGTACGGATTCTTAACAAACAGAACTTTATTGTTCAGGTTAATTTACAGACATGTCAAGTGATAATAATGAACACATTTAAAATCTTACAGATTTGGTGGTCTTTTGAGAACCATTTCCAAGGTATAGGTATTCCCCAAATGTGTTACTAATTGTTTCTAACAACAAAAATGCCCTGATATGGGGAAGGCAGTCTCTCAGGTGATATTAACATCTATTCAATTTCTGAGTCTCTACACCATTTATCCTTTCCCATGACTGCTAAGCTGTCATTTATAGAAACATACATTTCTGTTCTTCCTCCAATAGACCAAATCAGTAAGGAAAAAAAATAAAAAGAATTTATTACAAAGCTAGAAAAATTTTGGTCAGAAATTTAAACTTCAGTTTTTCTCACGCCAAAACTACTGTATTTTAGTTTTATATTCAGACCGATAGTTTCACAATAAATCTACCATTTCTGTCTTCTCCATACTGTTCCTTTCTGTAGGGAATAATGCTGTTTTCTATGGTTAAAACGTCCACAAACAAACATTACCTAGACGAATAGGATGTCACTTTCTAAAGGCCACAGTTCCTTACTCTAAGACATCATGTTGGCAACTCACAGAACTTGTCTCAGGATGTATGGTACATCGTGGAATACAAGAGAAAGAAGAAAAAATTAAGTTTGGAAGGCCTTAAACAAAGGTTGGAAATTCACCTCATGTCTTGAAAATATTTGCTGTATACATCTATATATAATCTCATTTTCTTTCTCCCCCTCCTCTCTTCCCTTCCATTTCCCTCTCTTCTTCCTCTTTCCTTCACTTCCCCTTCCCATCCCCTTCTTTTGAGAGTATTTCCTATTTAGTATGCTCATGGTTAAACTTGGCCACCATTAGAGTTCTGAGTTGGTTTCCTGTGCTTTTCTAGAAACCATCACATATCAACTATTATGTCTCAATAGCAATTCAAAGTTCTTAGACTCATACTGGCTTGACTTTAGTGAAGGATCTATCATAATCCAGGAAGCTATATCTGGAAAGGGTATGGTTTCCCCTGACTGCTAGGAGTTATGGTCTCCTTAAGGGCAAAGATTCTGGAGAAGAAAAGAGTCAGAAGATGAATTAAGATACCAATAGTAGCTATAGATAGTAGAGCTTCGAAGACAAAAATACAAAACAAAACAAACAACAATAACAAAAAAAAACCCTTGCTTCTTAGTTTCAACTCCTACCAAATCAGAGAGCCAGAGCCTCAGAGGCCCCCAACACCTTAGCACTGAAGCAGACCAAAAATGAACCCAACATGGCTCAGGGAAATTTTGCGGAAGAGGGGGCAGAAAGAATGTCAGAGTCACATGTTGGGTCATGATTTGCAGAGACATTTATCATACCAATAACTGGGGGCTAACTCCACAATGCACAACCCATTTACATCAACAAGGAGGGTCCAATGGGAGGCGGTAGATCATAGATGAGCCTAAACAATGGTACCAAACTGCCTGTATTTGCTGAAAAGAAAACTAATAAGTTAAATTAAAAAAAAAAAAAAAGTCATGAACTCAAAAAAAAAAAAAAAAAAAAAACCAAAAAAACAGCATGGGCTGAAAAGGTGAGCTAACAATGAAAATTGTTATGGGAAATTCCTGCATAGAATAGGCCAGAGAAGCAGAAAGTGAGTCATTAAGTTAAGAGAAAAGTTAAGATGCTAGGAAATGGAACCAGCCTAGATGTCCCTTGACTGAGGAGTGGATAGAGACGTGGCACATTTACACAATGGAGTTTTATTCAGTGGTGAAGAAATGTGAAGTTATGAAATTTGCAGGAAAATGGGTGAATCTGGAATGTAGTATACTTTTTGAGGTAACCCAGGCCCAAAGAGACAAATGCCTCATTTTCTCTCTCATATGTGGATCCTAGCTACAAATGATTGGACTTCTATATGAGTAGGAATAAAACTCAGTAGCAGAGACCACTAAGCCATAAAGGAGAGAGAAAGGGAGGGACTCAATAGAATGGTATTGTATATATGCAAGTAGAAGAACAGATTAATGGGGGTGAAAAGGCCTAAGTGAGGTCAGGGAAAAAGATTGAATAAAGAAAAGGTAGAGGGAGGGCTAATCAAAATCTAAGAGGATATAAATTAGTAATATATGGAAACTGACTTTTTTTGGACAACTCAGGAGTCATAGATTGTTACTAGAAAATTTTCAGTGCTACGGATAGGATGCATTCTACTGAGTAGGTGGTCAGGGAAGCCCCTGATACCCCCAAAATATTGTAGTCCATTGATGAGGTTCTTGGTTTCCTACCAGGAATAGATGGTAAGACCCTATTGCTGAAGATTCCACATACTTGGGCTGCAAGGTCAGAGAAATCCTACTGGAACTGAGCTGATAACCTCCTCCATGTAGACCAGCTGTCAGAAAGCTGGAAATGCTATGCTGCATTCAGTTCAGTGGGAGAGAGAGAAATCACCAGTGAAGATACTCAACAGTGGGTACTGCAAGCCTAAAATTTGGCCAGCCAGGACAAATGAGCCAATGGATACAATAGCGGCATGTCTATTATGTAGGAAACCAACCACTTTTTATTTGGACTGGAGGCCTGCTCCACAGGAGGGAATACATCCCTGATACTGAAAAACCTACAACAGTGTTAGTCATGAGCCCTAGGGGTGTAACAACTGCTGCTGTATTGCTAACTATATATACTATGCTCACCAAACTTCCCAGTAAGCACTTCTCTTAATGTTCATACCCGTATATTAATGCCACTCTCACTTTTGGTTAGAGAAGCTTCTCTTTTCAGATAGCAGTGACCTTGTGATGACTCAGAAGGCACTCTGGTGCTGAGAAGAAGTGACAGAGGAGTGCTCAGCACTGACATTTCTCTATCACACCTTCCAAGGCTCAGGATACATTGCGGGAGAGGTGGCCAAAGAATGTGAGAGCCAAAAGGAGGGTAAGACTCCTTAAAACATGCTCTTTCATACACCACATGGCCTGGATATCCATGACCTCACAGTGCCTGACACTACTTACACAAGACCATCATAACAAGAGAAAAAGATCAGGACATCAAAATAAATGAGAGACTGATTGAGAAGCGTAGGGGATATGATGAACAGTGGAGTTTCAAAGGGGAAAGTGTGGGGGGGGAAGCAGGGAATTACCATGGAATATTGTCTATAATTATGGAAATTGTCAATAAATAAACAAATACTGTCAAAAAAAAGAAAAGTCAAGATGGTATCATCCAAGGGTCATGGTTGAATCAAGGATGCAATGACTTTCAAGATAGAAAAAAGATGTACTGATAAAGATTAAAGAGAGAAGACACATGGAGAAGTAATGTCAGGCATGTCTTCATGGTGAAAAGATGATAAATATTACCTGACATGGCCACTCATTATAAGCTTTGGAGTAAAGTTTTATGGCAAAAAGAGAATTTAAAGAAAACAAGCCCATGAAACTGTCCCAGTAATAGTATATTTCTCTTGTAACAATGAAATCATGTTTAAAATATGAACAATCTTAATACTGGAAAAACATTATACATAGTTAAAAAATATACTTTGTAAACTATAGTGCAAGCCTGAATTGATGGTCTGTTTTTGAAACTAATGACACATTTCAGTGACCATATTGTGAAATGGTAAATTTATAATTTGTCTGAGCTTATGTATAGCTTTGGGAAATATAGATGATGGAATAAGAGCACAGAAAATTTCAAGCTTCTTTTGAAGTCATGAGATTTTCTTTTTTACTTTTTTTCTTTCTCCTTTTTTTTTTTAAAGGCATGCAAACAGGATTGTTTCTTTGTATACCTCCAGAAGCAGAAATCAACTTTCTAGCTAACCTAGGATTACTTTGGTATATAATTATGAGCAAGTTTATATATAATTAAGAGAATTGGTTTACCAGATGTTTATTCCAAGTAAACACATCTTCCAACAAGAGGAAAACCCATATACATTCTATTCCTAGTGGCTAAATAGTTTGTGTTTACCTTTTTCTTAACCAAAAATATTTTAGGAGGTGTTGAAGAGCAGAAAAATATGATGTCAAGAGAGAGAGCACATATATGCTATACATACAGACACCAATATATATATATATATATTATGTCTATATACATATATACATATATATATGTATATATATGCATATATACATATATTATGTCTATATAATATCTACATACATATGACATATCCAAACATATAAATTCATATGTGCATGTAAAAAATACTTCTGTAATAATTATGTCCCTGAAATTTACATTCACTTCTAATATATGAAAATTTTCTTGCATCCAGGGCCTTCTCTTTCTCTTTCTCTCTCTTTCCCTCTCTCTCTATCTCTCGCTCTCTCTCTCTCTCTCTCTCTCTCTCTCTCTCTCTCTCTCTCTCACACACACACACACACACACACACACACACACACACACACTACTTTTGCTCACTGACAAGTAATACCTGGAACATTTGACCTCAAGGAGCACATGGTATACAGTCCACTTCATTGAGATTATTCTTCACTATCTCCTCTGGAGAAGAGAGGCCACATCGTGATCCCACTTGCAATTCATTTCTATTCTTCCCCAATCCATCACTCTTCTGAGGAAGTGTAAGCATCTGCACAGCATCCTTTAACTATTTGATTAGTATGAAGAGCCATGTCTGTAACGCACTCCCTCATTTCAGTAACCTGCTTAATTACTTCTCTGTCTTAATCCCCTCATGCTATACACAGTGTCTGAAGATACAAAGCCAAAAGCATAGATGACCCTCATAGCTCCTCATCTGAGCTCAGGTTAGAGAACTTCTCTGTCTTCTGAGCAGCACAGATAATAGACACTACCACATACTGCAGACCACAGGGCCACAATCTCTCACAAAAATTTGTCATCTCTGTTACTGCTTGCATTACTATGCATTTCTTTTTTCTTCTTTAAAAAATTGGCATTTTATTCTATGACTATATCTCATTTTGGTCATATTCCCATCAAATTATACTGTTATATACCCTCCTTTCCTACCCTCATTCCACTGAGGTCCCTCTTCAGTGGGGTTAATGGTATTCACTGTGAAGTCCTAAGTGCACCAGTCAGTCTCTGTGAGGGATGGGGACAGTGCCTTAGGGTATTTCTTTCCACACTGTACTCTTTCCACCCCCTTTTCTGCAATGTTCCCTGAGCCTTTGCAGGTGTGGTATAAGTCTCCTTTAATTTTAAGCTATATAAATCCTCTGAATTTCTTCTTTGATGAGTTTTGAGACTCTTAAGTGTCTATCACCATCTCCCCAGAGACCTTGAGTTTCTTAATAACCTCCCTAGGTCTCTCCTTTCTTATAAGTAGGGTACTGTTACCTAAAGGCTGCTATGAGAACTGAACGAGTTATTACACTTTTCTCAACATTTACTTTTCACTCTCCTAGACATTCTCAAGACCTTTTCAGGAGACTCAAGACATATGTTCATAAAATTACTAAGATGTTATTTGATTTGTGTGTTATGATGACTTTTGTTTCCATACAGGTATCATTTCTTAGTCCATAGCCCAAGTGAAGGAAGATGTACTAAACTGCTCTAAGGCCAATTGTATTTTGAAAACCATGCACAGATGTGAAGTTTGCAGAAGTTCCAGTTTCACTTAAGAACATCCTTGAAGAATCAGTAAAATGTGTTAATTGTATGAAATACTTATTATCTGGTTTATATATTTTAATTAATTTTTGTAAGAGGCTAGGGCATATTTATGACCTCTGCTGCCCTCTGATGTATACAAGTCTCTTCTGCTTATGCAATAAGTACAAGCTGAACCAACTCCTTACTTCACAGAACACTATTTTTACTTGAGAGAAAAACTGACAGACAACTGTGGTTATTCAGAGTTGGGTATCTGGCAGAAATTGTCTTGAACATGAACAAAGTGAACCTGTCAGTTTAAGGAATTCACTGACAGTATTTGCTGCCAGTGATAAACTTGAAGCATTCATGAGAAAATTGGAATTTTGGAAGCTGTACATTTGGTTCTGTGAGCTTGCAGTAGCGTGATAGCTAAGACAAGCACTGTTTCAGAATGTAACATTAACAAACTATATTATTTTGCACAAAATACGTCAACATTCTAAGATGTATCTACCTCCATGAATCAGTATTTTCAGAATAATGGGTACAAGATGCAACTAAGGTGTGCTATAAATGAAGCATGCATTCAAAATGCAGGTTGATAAGTATTTGATATGCCAGGGCATCAAGCATGCGTTGTTAGGGCTTTAGAGTATGCATTTCAGCTGTCTTTAATAAATTGCCACTGGCTCATCGTTAGTCTAGTATCCAAAACAGTCATCATTTTCTCAACTGGCTATTAAAAGTTTGTTGCCCTGTTTTCACATGCACAAAACAGTGAGATTATCTGCACATATATCTATCAAAATATCACAATAGATTAGGAACAGAAGCTTCTGTGAGTACACAGATCGTTTCAGTAAGTCAAACATTAAAATCTTGTGCAAGAAGCTGGGCATGGAGGTTCACACCTTTATTCCCAGCACTCGGTAGGCAGAGGTAAAGGGATCTCTGTGAGGTTGAGGACATCCTGAGACTACACAGTGAATTCCAGGTCAGCATGAGTTAGACTGAGATCCTACCTTGAAAACTAAAAAAAAAAAAAAAAAAAAGAGGTGCAAAATGAATTTATTGATGTCTCTTTTCTCACAGTTTTTGTTTGGAGAATTTGGAGAATATACTTTTCTCCATAAAATATGCCATTTCTCCTTATATAGAGTTGTTTTTATTTAAAAAAAAAAAAAAACTCTCACTGGCCTTGGCACTATTTTGAAAATTTAGGAGGGAGTTAGGAAATATAATTAATTATATAAGACATGCTAAATTTGGCAGATATTATAAAATCCTAGTGATGCTTTGGAGAGAAATAAATGTTGGGTTCAAGCCAAAAATTATTTCAAAGAAATTCAGTTTTCTGCCATGGAGCATCAGCATAGGATAGCAACAAGGACGAGGCTCACGCACTGGCAGGATTTTAAGACGGCTCCAGCTGCGGTCTCACGAAGCCTCCTAGGTCAAAGCCTGGTTCCAAAGGGAAGAAATAAGACCCTGCAAGTAGGCATGGAGCTGAGTGGGTTTGGTGAAATGCATTGCATCTCTAGACAAATGCCGAATGTTCTCACAAGTCTCACCTATCAAACTCACAAAAGCTGAGAAGAAGGCTGGCTGGCAAGGTCTGAGAAGTAGGAGAGAATGGCAGTTGTTAGTCAGTGGTACATAGTTTCAGTTAAGCTGGATGAATGTGCTCAGAAGTTCGATGTTCAACACGGTCACCATCAATAAGTCTATTAGGCTGTACGTTTGAATCTTATGGAGAGTACATCATGCTATCAACACACATGATAGTAGAGAGAGTGATGACATCTGAAATCAATTGGAATAAACACTTCATAGTGTAAACATCACTAAACATCACTGAGCATCTTCAACACATACTAGATTCTGCCAATCCATTATACCTGGATAAAACTAAACACGGAAGTTGAACCTTCCAAGTTGTCAGGTTCCTGAGGACTCGCAGCTGTCCTCATAGGTAACTGGGATAGTATTTTTCAAGATGAGGCATGCTAATATTCAAAAAGTGCTTGAAAAAGAACTCATATGTGTTATATAAAGTGTGGAAAGCACTAAAACAACTCAAAATACTACAGAGGTTAAAATTGTATTTGTCTCAAGATGCAAAAAGAGCTAGCAATAATCCTTGTACTATTAATTTTCTAGTTTAAAAATGGTATATAATTTTGATATAGTAATTAGACATTTATGTCACACATTTAATATTAGGGAATGACTATTACTGCATAACAGTCTTAATAATCCCAATAATAATAAAATAATGATTATGAAAACATCAACAACAACAATAGTAATAGTAATAAAGTTTCCACTGTTTAATTTATGTGATTTTTCTTAGGGTTATCTTCATAGAACACTTACAAATATCTTCCTTAGGGTATATTTAAGGACTTTTTTACAATATTTATTTTTCATATCTCATTATGGCTTCACTAACAATGGCTTCTATTCCTTATTTCTTCCCCTCAATTTATCATTAATTTAAGAGATCTGTAATTTTTCCTTAAGTGACTTTTGAGTTCTAATCCCTCTCTCTCTCTCTCTCTCTCTCTCTCTCTCTCTCTCTTTCTCTTTTGAGGTAGGGTCTCATTCTAGCCCGGGCTGACCTAGAATTCACTATGTAGTCTCAGGGTAGCCTCGAGCTCACGGCAATCCTCGTACCTCTGCCTCCGGAGAGCTGGGATTAAAGGCATGCACCACCACGTCTGGCCTAATCACTCTTAATATTTTAAAATTCCTTTCTATTTCTCATATAGCAAATTGATCTCTCTGCAGTAAATGGGTATCTCACATTCCTCATCATATTATATACTGAATGCTCTCATTAGTTTCTATGTAGTCTTTAAATTGTGAATAGAACTTTCTGTTCTATATATAACAAGACCTCCATTTATTTACCGTTTTGGATGATATATTTTTTTGGAGTGTTTTGTTATGATTTCTTACAACATGTAAAGTCAAACATTTTGTTATGATTGTTTTCTTTTTCTTTTTTTTGTTTCAATTTTTATTAACATTTTCCATGATTATAAAAAAAATATCCCATGGTAATACCCCCCCCACATTCCCTTTGAAATTCCATTCTCCATTATATCCCCTCCCCATCTCAATCATTGTCTTACATATATACAATACCAACCTATTAAATACGCTCCTCCCTTCCTTTCTCTTCCAAATATTTACTTATTTGTGTGTGTGAGAGAGAGGAAAAAGGAGAGAAGAAAAGAAAAGGGCAGGTCATCAAGTACTCTAACAGAAATCTGTCATTCTTTTAGGAAACCTTGTAGGTCTCTCTGATCAAAAACTCATTGTGGATGATAGTCACCTGCTGGTACTGGGATTTACAGGTCAGTGCCCACTAAGAGAAAGAAGAAAAAGGTAACTAATATAAAAGAGTTAGAGAGAAGAGAGGAGGGAGGGAGGGAGGGAGAGAGAGAGAGAGAGTGAGAGAGAGAGTGAAAAGCTGTAGGAGATTAAGGTCAGTCTTCATCATACCCTCTCCAGTGCCTTGTGACTTAGATGTTCCTTCTAAGGGCCTGGTGAAGGTGTAACCATTTGGTCTGTCTTTTAGGATGTAGAATTTTATGGGACCATTGCTGTTTGGACCTAGATTTGTATTTCTTACCACCTCCCTTCCCCTCCTCTCCCTTCCTACCCACCCTATTATCTAGTCCTCGAGATGCTTGCTGGGTATGTTGGCATCTAGATCTGTAGATGAGTAAGACTATGGGGCTATTATCTTTCTATGATTGGTTAAGTTCACTGAGAATGATCTGTCCCAGGTTTAACCATTTTTCTTCAAATATCATTGTGTCATTTTTTCTTACTGTTATGTAGAATTCCATTGTATAGATTTTTTAAATGCCCCAAATAGCTGAGAACAAGAATTAGTCTAAGAAATATTCGAATAAATAGTGATCAATGAGTTTCTAAAAGTAGAAAACAATTTCAATCCAAAGATTCCAATATTAATTTCATTTGGGGTTTCTTAAAATATGGATGATTTTAGAAAGGGAAACTGTTAAAAATCAAAGACAGATACATGTTTAAAATAACCTAGAGAAAAAGCACACATTTTCTTCAAAGGAAAAACAAGGTTTGACATTTCACTTTCTTGACAGCAAATATAGCAGCCAGAACATCACCCAAATGTTAACCTGTAATTCCATATTGAATATTTCTTTTCAAAAGTACAGGTGAAATAAAGATATTTCCAGAAAGATGAATATTGAGATAATTTGTCAGCATTGGGTTAACATTAAATTAAATATTAGAGGTTTTCTTTACATGGGAGTATGATATCATGGGAGGTAAAAATTAAGAAATGGGGGAGGATTGAGATGCTCAGCTGGAAGTTTTGCTGCATAGTGTGAGGAACTGAATTCAGATTCCCAGTATCCAGTGGTCTTCAGTGATGATGTGTGCCTATAAACCCAGTGCTTTGGAGGTGGAGACAGGAATCCTTAGGGCTTGCTGTCTAGCTAGTCTAGCCAAATTTATGAGTTCTAGGTTGTGTCAGAACCTGTCTCAAAAGATATCTGACATGTACCTCTGTCCTCCACACATACATACACACACGCACACACACACACATGCTCACTTAAGTGACTACACATATATGAACATACAAACACACACATGAGCACCACATACACAGACAGACACAAACAATTTTTTTAAATGGCTAAAAGAAGTATGGCTGGGAATGTATCTATGTTGAAAGAGTGCTTATCTAACGTGGACAAAGCCCTGGGTTTGATCTGTAGTACGACATAAGCACATGTGATGACACATGCCTGTGATCTGTGATCTGTTAATATTTAGGAGAACAAGGTAGGAAGATCATCAGTTTAAGTATGTGGCAAGTTCAAAGCCATCCTGGGCTACTTGATCTTGACACACTTTCTCAAACAAACAAAACAATTAAGAATTAAAGAGCCTCAGTTTTTAGGATCCATCTATAAGTAAAATTGTGGGTGATTTGTGTTCCTGAAACTGTCTTGTTTCATATAATATTATGATCTCTGGGTCCACATGACTTCCAATAAAAGCACTGTATCCTATGAAGATGCACCTTTATACAATTATGGAAAATGAAAACTAAATGGTCCAGAGGCAGTTCCATCTCTCTCTCTGTGTGTGTCTTTCTGCTTGTAAATAAATAAATAAAATGTCTAAATAAAAATTGAAGATAAGGGCTGGAGAGATGGCTTAGAGGTTAAGCGCTTGCCTATGAAGCCTAAGGACCCTGGTTCGAGGCTCTGTTCCCCAGAACCCATGTTAGCCAGATGCACAAGGGGGCGCACACGTCTGGAGTTCGTTTGCAGTGGTTAGAAGCCCTGGTGTGCCCATTCTCTCTCTCGCTCTCTGCCTCTTTCTCTCTCTCTCTCTGTCGCTCTCAAATAAGTAAAACAATAAACAAAAGTTTTAAAAAAATTGAAGATAAAATAGAATTCCAAAATGTATAAAATATTACTTTTGTGAAAGAAACATCTGTAAGTATGAGATCAGAGAAAATGTCTACAGTATGGCATGATTATATCTTGATATAGGTCATGGTTACATGTGTTTGTAAATTTTCCTCAAGCTATGCATATAATTAGTACAGCTTGCTGAAACTATTTTATACCATCGCTGCTGCAAAGTATGTCTATGTATCTCATATCCCATACAATATTACTGAAAATAGTTGGTGTGGATAGCATCTGTTAGCAGCTCAGTCTGCTCTTTTGTTAACCTGTTATCTATTTTCTTCCCATTCTAATTATGAAAAGGTTTATTGTCTAGTAGACCATCCTTTCTTAAATCTCTTGTATTTAATTTTGAAAATTACCTTTGCTGATGAATAATTCACTTATGCTTATTTTAAAAGCTCATGATTTGTAAACCTGATAAGTCTGAAATCATGTAATATTTATGATGACATTGATAGATACTTTCATGAAAAAAAAAAACACCTTTCATTGAGCACTTAATTCACACCAACAATTGTTCCAATGACTCATGCATAGTAACCTTTTTTGTGCTTTGCTATAATGCTGTGATAGGTAAACATGCATGAAAAGATATCAATGGCCTTATTGTTCACTGGTATTATGTTGCTTATATTTAAGAGAAGTGGATGATATTGAAACATACCACCTAAGATCAGAAATCTGTTGAAGTGATTGAGTTTCAAATATCTCCTGTAAGCTCATGTGTTTGAGCACTTTGTTCCCAGCTGATGGCAGTATTTGGGAACACTGTGGAAACTTTAGGAAGTGGAACCTTGCTGGAGGAAGTGGCTCACTGACGGTATGACTTGAGGTTTTGTAGCCCAGACTAACTTCCTGTTGACCATTTTCTTCCTGATTGTGAATCTCTATGAACTGCTGGCTTCATAGTCCTTCTGCCATGCCGCCATCCTGATGGAAAGACAGAAAAAATCTTTCTTCCTTTAAGCTGTGTCTTATCAGATACTTGGTCACATCAATGAGGGGGAAAAACCTAATAATATATATTTAAGACTCATTGTTGTGAAGATTACGTTTTCAGACTCCTTCCCTTTTTAGTGGTAACTATTTCTCTTATTCCGCAGAAATTTTTAGAGTGGTTATTTTTGAAGATTTGAGATCATCTAATGTCTTGTTTCTCTTCATGTCCATTATTTCTTCCTTAAGTCTGTTGTTTACCATTTTGGTTTAGTACTAAAGAAAACGTGCGTATCTTATAGGATTTTTCATATTACATCTATAAATTATAATTATTTTGTAAACCTTTTGAAAGTTACCAACTAGTGATTTTTTTAAAGAATTTGTTGCTTGGGAAGATAAAGTACTCTGCCTTACACAATTACCCATAGGGGCCTCAATTTTATAATAAGGTTTGCTTAAATAAAATGCTTTCTCTATGAAAGAATGCTAAGGAATAATCAAAGGCCCTTTATCAAAACATCTAACAATATAATTAGATGTTTATGGTTCCCTAGCCCTGAGGCCAGATGGGAGGGCAGACATTAGTACACCCATGTCCATTATCACTAATCGTTACCTCCTCATCTCTCTCTTGACAGTAATGATGGGAGTTTCCATTAGAGATTTTTCTTTATCAATTTCCCTGCAGATTTATCCTCATTATTTTGCTTTTATTTTCTTCCTGGTTAATGTTTATTATTATTGTTACCTTATACTATGCTAAATTCCCTCCCTTCCACATTCCCTGTGTTATTTATTAATGGGCCTGAAATCTACGATGGACTGATATTTTTTAGTTCCTATTCTCTACTCTCCCTGTATGATTTGACTACATTTCATGAATGGTGCTCTTAATGGTTGTTAAGGAAACCTGAATTTATAGCATCATAAAGTCAGGCTTACTTTGTTAGTGACTTAGTGTCTAACTGTTCCTCCAAAATGCTTTCATTTTCTCTGTTTGTTTGAAGTTAGGGAAAAGGAAATGGCTGGACTTGGAAACCATTCAATTATTCTAGGAAAATCAATCATCTCTGTACTCCATAGACCAATTCTCCTGAAATATTAAGGTGCAGAGCTTACTGTAAGTCTACACAATGTCCAACTAATCGAATTCACAGGATAGCCAGTGCGATCTATAATGTTATAACACACTCAGAGACTCATTCACACACTATTCCTGGTTAAAAAGAAACACAAACACACACACACACACAAACTAGAAGCATAGAAAGAGTTTATTTAATATTCTGAAAATATACCCATGTTTGCAAGAATAAGGGGTTCTGAATGGTAATCACCAATATTTATTGTTCAGTAAAAATGAGGCACTGTGCTCTCTGTACACTATACAAGGTAGGCATTATGATCCTCTCAACATTCATTAATAATGAACTATTGTTCTTCTCATTGCAGCCACAACTGTGTTAAGCTCCTCCTTCATACCCACCCAGGTACTGGTTGCCATAGTAGGATAGTTCTACGTACACCCCACTGGCCTCTCCCCAGAATTACTAACATAAATAGAAGTTTCCAATTGAGTAAGGATCCTTGGGTTTTGGCTCAAAATAGGAAAAGATGGGTTTGGCCAGGGTTAGCATTTTACTTGGTAAAAGGAATGCTCATGTGAGGAAAAAAAGTAAGGGTGTTTTGGGATCTGGAATCTAAGTAGAATGGGAAGAATAAGGGAGATGAGTTAACAGAGAAATAATGATGAAGTCCTGACTCATCTACCTACATGGTCAAGACATGAAGGATATTTGGAGATAAAATAGAAAGGAGAAAGATAGCTAGATGTTAACCTTTTTTTCATGAAGAAGGGAGGATATTTGGAAGGTTGTCAAATAACTACCACAAATAAAGCACTCTAGGTGGCATTATCTGGTGACTTTCTTAGAAGTTTGGAGAAACAAGAAATAGTTAAGAAAAGTTATCAGGAATAGAGAAAACTGCAAGCCATATTAAATTATTATTCTAAGGAGAAAGTGGATGGAAAAAGAGTCTCCATTTGAAAGGTGTGTGGAGGAGCTATGCCCTCAAGGAATACTAGGATGGTGTGGCATAAACACACCCAGGTGGGGAGGAGCACTACGGACCTTGGCCTTCCCACGGTGGTCGTGATAAGTGTCATTCATTTTTGTGGGCTCTTAGGGGAAGAAAGATAATCATGCGACTTTTTTTTAAACCAGCAAGAATTTTTCTTTTTTAGTATTTCATTTATTTGTCTGAAGATATATAGACATAGAGAAGAAGAGAGAGGCAGACAGACAAAGATCCAGGGCCTCTAGCCACTGCAAAGGAACTCCAGATACATGTGTTGCTTTGTGCAGCTGGTTTTAGGAGGGTACTAGATAATCTGGTTTTATTAGGCTTGCAGCAAGTGCCTTAATGACTGAGTTCTGAAATTTATTTATATTTATTTATTTATTTTTATTTATTTATCTACTAACTGAAATGGAATCTTACTATGTAACAAAATCACTACATAGTCCAGACTGGCCTAGACCTTAGGGTTCTCCTGCCTCAGCCTTCTGAGCACCGTGACTGCTGGTGTGTGCCACCAGCCCAGATTGAGAACTTATCTTATGAGGACAGAAAACTCTGCACATCACCCTTAAATCTAATATTTTATTTTACTTTTTATTTACATGATTTCCTACTAGGTTAAGAATTGGAATCAGATGATCAGTGAAGAAAAGTAGAAAAGAATCCAGAACTTCTGAATACAATTTCCTTGGCATTGCACAGCTCTCCTCATCAATATCACACTTACCAAGTTAGAAGCCATGACATATAGCAAATATTTGTACCCTAACATTCACCCAAAATGCTGTGGTGGCTTTATTTAGGTGTTCCCCATAAACTTTGGTGTTCTGGATGCTAGGTTCCCCAGCTGATATTAATTAGAAATAAAAACCTCCTTGAGGTGGTGTATTGTTGCAGGCAGGCTTATGGGTGTTATAGCTAGTTTCTCCATTCCGGTTTTTGGCACATTCTCCTGTTGTTACAGTACATCTTATGGTGGCCAGGGGGTGATGTCCACTCTCTGCTCATACCATCATTTTGCCTTCCATCATGGAGCTTCCCCGTAAGCCTGTGAACCAACCTAAACCTCACCTCTTTTTCCCAAAAGCTGCTCTTGGTTGGGTGATTTCTACCAGCAATGTGACACTGACTGCAACATATAATAAAACTGGATAATAGTTTTACTTTTTTTCTCCAACCTGCGTGGATTAAAAAAGTACAAATTAATGAATCAGATTTCTTCTTATGAAAAAAAAAAAAACAGCAGAAGTTTCATTTCAAAATCAAATTAAGGAATCCAGCTTTTAATTGAAACCAGTACATGTTAATATTAATTAAAACATCACATACACCAATCCCATGATCCATCGTTATTAGTAATCTATTCCCTATGGAAGAAATGTGTGGTATCTTTAGAAACACAGCAACAATTAATGACGTAAGAATGACATGATCCAGTGTACCACCTCACTTGTCACCTGACACACTCCCTGAGTCACTCAATGACTAGTGCTATCCCTCAGGGATTTTAACTTTTTCATGCTGCCTCCTGCTGCCTTCATGATACACCTCCTTCCAACAGAGCTCGCAGTGTGCCCTTCTTTACAGAGTAAGATATACAGGGGAAACTCACACAACACAACCACAGCAATCTCAAATAGGAAGCATGCTCAGTGGTGAGAAAGTTGTTAATCAATAAAAGCAGAGGGCGATACTCAGGTACTCTCTTTCCCGTCATACCACATGCTCCCATCTGCCAGAACCCCACTTTAAGTTTATTTATTTTTAATGTTTGTTATTATTATTAACAAGAAGTTTCATATTGATACCTCATGTGCTGTGACCCTCTTTTCCCTCGTCCCTGTCGACACTGCTCAGTGGGGTTGCACCTACTTCCCCATGGGGTTGTAGTTTAGGTGTGGTGGGAGGAGCAGCCAGTTATTTTGGGGGGAAGGGAAGGCCTTAGGGCAGGATGTCTCTATTTGTGGCTCTTACGATCTTTCTACCCTCCTCTTCAGCAAAATTCCCTGAGCCGTGGTGGGCCAGTTTTAAGTCTGCTTCAGTGATGAGTTCTTAGGAGTCTCTGGATCTCTGCCTTGGTAGGTGTTGAGTATCCTCAGGTTCTGTCTCCTTTAACCTGGTGCTGATTATCAGGTTCAGTATGTAAGCAGTAGTCTTGCTTGTCTCCCCAATTCCTCTGTGGATTCAGCTGTGGCTCGTGCGAGGGGTGGTTTATCTCCTTCAGTCTCGTTACCTTCTGACAAAGAACATGTTCTCTAAAAGAGAATGAAATAAGCATACTTTAAATGGGACAAGCATTATTAATTTAGGGAGAATTTGACTATGTAACCCCTCTCTTAGCCAAAGACTAGTGAGAGCTTGACATGGAGAACATAATCTTTGTCTCCATTGGATCCTGACCTGATTCCCAATCAGGGTTCCTTTATACTGAGCAGATCTCTTAGCCAATTAGAAAATTATTGGCTACCCACTGAGGCTGTGTGCCACTATTTCCCTGGCATGTGCATCCTATCAGGGTGTCTGCTTCTGGTTAGCTTAGGCCTCTGTTGGCGCAGATGGTTGTTGTCCATTTTGCCCCAGTATCTCACACAGCACTTTCCAGCACTAGACAGGCTAACTGGGGACTGGCTTTTTTTTCTGAATTCTGGCCAGGTCTCTGTGCTCTGTGTCAACAGCATATGGTGTCTTCAGCAATAAGGTTTTACCTTTTGCCTCAGATGGGTCACTAAGTGCTTTGACAGAAAGCTGTCTTGATTTGGGGACCTTGCATGTCTCTCCCATCAACAGCTCGATGTGGGTGGCAGCCAACCTCTGGTACTAGGAGTTAGAAGTCAGAGACAGGAAAACAATCAATTCTTTTAAGCTTAGGCTTCAACCCACCCTCACCAGAGCTCTTCATTTCAGGTGTTCCCATTTTATTCCTTTTGAGGGTTGTATCTTTTAGGCTATCTCCAAAGGAAAAAAATATTCTATGTTATCAGCTCATTTTGGATTTCATTTTGTGTTTGTTTTCCTCCTCTTTCCCTCTGTCCAAGCCCATCCATCCCTATTGTCTGGGCCTTGAGTCACCTACCAGGTGTGACAGCTACATGACCAGGTTCAGGTTAGGAAATGCAGATAAGTGACACCATGTGGCTTTTGTCTTTCTGTGATTTTGTGAATTCAGAGTATTATATGCAAAAGCCCCTTTTCACTGCTCAGATTCACACCAGACCCTCTTTGAAACTGGTAGAGAAATAATTTCCACGTCTGGAATTAAGTACAGAGGGATGCAGCATCTTTGCCTGTCCTTGCTTTTTTCTCAGGGCATGTCTGATGATATGTGTGGATGAGCATACCCACATATGTGCATGTACATGTATGTATATGCATACATAAACACACAGACACATGTTAGGAGATGGCAGCAAAACCAACATGAAATTATGACTCCCCAATGGTTTATCATGCAAAAATTTTATTTATTTATTTTGATTCTATAATGTGAATTTCTAATATATGTTTCTATAAAGTATCAATTATTAAATATTGCCCTTTCCCAAGGAGCAGCTAATGCTTCCTGGGGAGGGAGAGTCATAGGAATAGTGTACATAAAGGCTAAGTTGCCAATGCTTGAGCAAATCACTCATCCACGCTCATGCCTGCAACTCTAATTAAGCTCAGTGTGTCACAAAAAATAAATAAATAAATACACGATAGTAGGAGAGGGAGGGACTAGTGAGAAGGAAAACAGATTCAGTAGGAGTGGAACTGCTATTGGAGAGATTAGTAGGGATGGGTATGTAAACTGTACACATGTATGAATTGTCAAAGAATAAACAAGAATAGGTTTTTCACATTGCTGTGGAAAAAATTACCTGACCAAAAAACACTCCGGGAAGAAAAGAGTTTAGTTTGACTTTCGGTTTCAGAGGGCAGACTCCATCATGGTAGAGAAGAAATGGCAGGCACAGGAAGCCCGTATCACATTTCATGAGAGTTAGGAAGACAGAGGAAAAAACCTTTAGGCAGAGTAGGATGGTAACACCTCAAGACCTGCCTCCCATAATGCTTCCTTCAGCAAGAACCTGCCTCCTAAACCTTCCACAACCTTCCCAAACAGTACCACCAATTGACAACCAAGTACTCATGGCAAGTGACAACCACGAACCTACAGGGGGCGTTTGACTTTCAATCTGCCACATGGGACTGGCCCTGCCCACATAGTGCTTCTGCCTTGGGTAGCTCCTGTAAGTACTGGAGAAGCTCTGGAAATTCTGCTTCACCCTACTTCCTGAATGTTGACGTTACTGGCAGTGCATTGTTTGTGGCAATTAGGGCTGTCCTGTGTGTTGAAGGATGATTAGTAGCAACCTCTGGCCTCTACCAACTAGATACCAACATCTCAAGGTCTTTCTTCTTGTTGTAGCAACCAAAATGCCTCCTGACATTGCCAATGAACCTGATACTTCTTGAGAATTATTGTACCAAAACATACATCCCTTTCACACTTAGGATTCTCAATTTGGATCCAGCGAGTCTCATAAAGGATTCCTATCAGGACCCTAAGGGATATGTTTAGCTTGCTAATAAGATTAGCCCACATTGTGGTATATGGTAAGTGTATAATAAGCTTTGGCTGTTAAATATTACAATTTTGTTAATTATAGAACAGAATAAAATACCCCATGTTGATATTAATTTGAAGACAATATCTTGTGCTACACACAGGTTAATGGTCAAATTAATCACACCTAGATCTGAACAGGAAATGCACGGTTCTCTTAGCAAGGGAAATCACTTCCTGTTTGGTGTAAGAAACAGACTTCTTAGCAGTTTCATTTACCTTTGGGGAACACCATCCACTCATCTTATTATTCTGGAAGATGAACTCGTAATTCTATCCATAAATCAACCCACGGTGAGGGCTAGGAAAGAGGCTTTCCACTTGAAAAGCTGTTCGTCGTAAAATGAAGGGGAGGAAGAAAAGATGGATGGACTATTTTGTCACGTGCATGCATTTCCTTGCTAGAGAGCTGAGTTCAAAGGAATAATTGCAGTAGTCAGGAAAAAAAATAAAAAAAAAACACCTTGTGGTGCGTTTCCATTTATCTTTTCTGAAAACTGACTTTACAGGAATTAATTTATAGGAGATGATCAGTATATGTTGATATGTTAAAATGGTAAGGCCTGTATGTACCCATCCTTACAGCAGTTGGCTGAAATATCATGAAGGCTTGGGCTAAACCTTTGCTTAAGAATAAGGTGGTACATTTGAGTAGTTAGAGAGTGGCTGAGAATATGATCCATTTATAAAGAAGCAGGAGGAGTGAGAAAGGCATAGGATTTGCTATCATGAGTCACACTTGATGTCAGCTTTGCTCTTTTTTCAGCAGTTAAGAAATTAGAGTAGATTTCTTTTATAAGGAAGACAGGCTGGAACGTTTGCTGCTCTTGAAAGGTAGCTTAGCACTGCCAAGCCCATGACTTGTCAGAATTCAGCACAGGCACTGTGTTTATTTAACACAAAGATCAGAGAGTCAAACACATTTTGGTGAAATAATAACAGGAAGAGTCCCTGTCTCAAGACAGAGACCTGCCAAACTTCCAAGTCATTTACATAAGCATTGTAATCAGCCCATACAAAAAGTTCTTCCTTTACAAAGCTGGTTAACATAGGACTTAGTCATAAAAAGGTGTTTGCTGGAAAGCGGAACCAGAGCTGAAAAGTCAGATGAGCAATGCAGGGAGGTATGGAGATGCATTAGAAGTCTTTAGATTGGGTTTTGTTAGATGCACATAAAATTTACTTTCAGTAGTTTCTAAACATTCAGTTGCTAGAACGAAGTAAAGTGCTTAGGAAATTGTGTGACTCAGCTGATGCTTCACAAACTTGCTGACAAAACACATATAATGTTTTACTAAGTTCTTTGTGTGTGTGTGCGCATGTGTGTACATGTGCACATGCATGTGGGAACCAGAAGACAATGCTGTGAATCTCTGTGAACAGATCTTCACCTCATCGTTGAGACGGGGTGTCACTCCACGTAGAGTTTACACATTGTGCTACATACACTACATGACCATCAAGTTCTTGGGAGCCTCCAATCTTTGACCCCTGTTGTCTCCCCAGCACTAAGATTATTGGCACGTGTCACCACACCAAGCTTTTTATGTGGGTTTTGGGGATTGACGTCTGTTCCTTCCTCCTCAAAGGCAAGTGCTTGAGCATTATGCCCTCAGTCCTGCCCATGCCTTCTGTATTCAGCTTGGTTACATATTCTCCAGTGACTTTCTAATTTCCGAAAAGTATTGAACCAACTCAAAATCTCAAACTGGATAATCACATTATTATTGTGTCTCACTCTGAAGAAAATTAAAATATTTTTGGAAATGACAGCTAAAAAGCAAGTCACTTTATTGGAAAGAGGATGTGTGAATTACCCTCCATTTTAACCAAAAATCTCTACTTGTTTTCTGTGTCTCCCTACCTCATTTTCCTCCTCTCAACTTCTCATTCCAGCTGTATCCTACTTTCCTCTGACATAAACTCCCACAGAAATGCTTGATAAGTTGAAAAATAGATTCAAGCCTCTCTCTCTTTACTTAACTGCTAAAATAGAGGCCTTTCTTTTCAGAAATATACAATACAAGACACTTTCATTGCTTACTGTCCCTGGACAATTTGTTTTGTTGCGCATATGTTTATGTGCTATATGGCTTTTGTAAGCATAGTACATGCATGTGTGAGCAGATGTATGCACCTCATGTGCACATGTGTGAAGGACAGGGGAGGATGTTGGGTGTCCTCTCTATCACTGTTCTGTGTTGTTATCTGAAACAGAATCTCTCACTGACCCTGGAGCTGACCAGTGAGCCCCATCAATTTTCCTGTCCCTACAGCCCATAAGACTGGAGTTACAGGTGTGCATTGCCACACCCAGCTTTCTACATGAGTGCTGGGGATCACGCTCAGGGCCTCTCAGGATCTCAAGTTGGCATGTTCTTACCCCCGGACTTTTACCTTCCCCAACTTTTAATGTTCTCCATATAGCTAGTTCACTTCTTCTTGTGTGTGTGTGCTATATGTCCTATCTATGCAAATGCAGTAACCCATGCAGCCTTCTGCAATAGCTCATTTCAACACTCTTCCACCCATTCTTATTTAAGCTAGTTTTTCTTATTGATCACAGAATTTGCAAGTTTGTTTTTTTTTTCCCCATGAACTTTGGCAATTTTAAGATCTCTGCTATCTACATGACTGGGGGTGTGGACCTGCATGGCCATATAGGTCTGGAGGTCAAACTCAAGCAGTGTCTCAGGCCACCTCCTGACCTCATGTTTGCACAGGAGGTACTCTTGTCTGTCTTGACTCATCTCTGCTGGCCTAGGTTATCTTCTTAGCTTATGCTGAGTTACCTCCATTTCTACCTAGATTGCAGACATTGGTCTACAGATGACATGGTTATTTTTATGGGAATAGCCTGTGCATAATTTTCCTTTTACATATAATTTTTTTTAAAAAGTGCTAATATTTTACTCCTAAGGAAACACATTATGTCTCTATCTAAAAAGAGGTATTGGGCAAGGTGATTGGTAGATGCTAGCTGTCACAGAATAACTCAGAGGCCAGTCCTGTAGGTAGGCTGCAAATGAGCTGACGTCTCTAGTCTGGGAACCCTGCCTTTTCCCTGTAGTAGGACTATGACCTAGAAGTTCTTCACTTGCACATCCTCTTCCAGCTGGCCCACTCACAAATACCAGCCTGAATTAATACTTTCAGAAAGTCATCTCCCCACCTAAACTTATCCCAACAGACCCCACAGCCCGATCCTGTTGTGCTGGCCGTGAAGTCTCCAATGCGTGGTTTTGAAGGATGCATGCAGACCACAGCAGACTTTGCCTCTTCATACCATCAAACCAGTGGTTATCTTTCAGCACACATATAGGCACGAACTAGAAGTATTTAGGCCACAGCCTTGCAGGCACTTGCTTAGAGAGATGGGGCTGGCAGGCCACTGATTCATTTTCAACAGAAGTACTCTTGTCTGGGGACAGGTTCCATCACTCTGTGGTTCTACAGCCTCCAACTTTTAGCATCACAATTAAAAATGAGCAATATTTTATTTGTTGTCTACATTGTGTATTCAACTCGAGATGATTATTTTACTACTAACTCACTGTGAGCTGGCTAGCATGATACATGGATTGGCAAGGACATCATCTTGTCTTGGGCTTTGGAAGCACTGCTGGATGATCAAGGGGACTCTACCCAGAACAGACACCCGTGATACTTGTTACTTAACAGGCCACACTGAAGATGGAGAAGGCAAGGGAATGAAATCTCACTGTGACCCATATGAAGGCTGGACTGGGGTTCTGTGAGTACCAGTGACGATGGTGGCGATGGCAATGGACCTTAGAGCACCTTGGCATGCAGTGTCATGAAGTAGCTTGATGAAAAGCATTGGTTTTGTCTCACAACCTTTTTTTTTATGCTTTGAAATATTGTGAGGAAGTTGATATCAAAAACTGGAGAGAGGAGATGCTGCTATTTATGGACAGGGGCAACTGGCTATAGGATTCACTTTCTTCAGGACCAGAGAAAAGCAACATGGTGACATGTTTGAAACTCATTCTTGGCCAAGGGGGCGGGGGAAACTCAATTGATATTAGTTGCTGCTATTTGTATTGGTATAGTAAATGCATTGATGTATGTAAGCCAAAATTATGGGTTATTATATATTATTTTACTTTCATCCTTAAAAAACTAAAGGTAAAGGCAATGAATATTATTCATTTCATGATGAGTTTTGCATAAAAAGTACACTTTAAATTTCATCACAAGCCTCCCTTATAGTACTAGAGCTCTTACAGGGCATATATATTTGGTTTTATATGCTCTTTTTTTGAGGGGGTTTCAAGGTAGGATCTCACTCTAGCTCAGGCTGACCTGGAATTCACTATGTAATCTCAGGGTGGCCTCGAACTCACAGTGATCCTCCTATCTTTGCCTCCTGAGTCCTGGGATTAAAGGCATGCGCCACCACTTGCACAGCATGGTGGTTGATGCCAGCAATCCCAGCACTTAGGAGGCAGATACAGGAGGATCACGGTAAGTTCAGGATCAGCCTAGGCTACATAGTTAGTTTTAAGCCAGCTGGGGCAACAAAGTGTCATCCTGTCTCAAAAACAGTAAATAAATAAAATGTTTATTAAGTTTACGATAATGCTGTCACTTTATATTGGTTCTAAAAATAAGGGAAATGGCTTTTCCATGACATTTAAAAGATTTTGAAATGGGTCTGGTTCAGGGCTGCCTAGATTTCAGATTTTAAACACAATGTCAGAAGTCCTTAGTGCTGTCTCCTGCCTGGTTACAGCAGTAGCGATGACAGGATTGCCAATTCCACTCTGTCTAATGTCAATCCCACTCATGTTCTTGTGAGGTGGGCACCACTTTTTAAAAGTTTTCCCATAAAAGAGAGAAAAAGAGAAAAAAAAATCAAGAAATATTATCTTAATCACAAGGAGGGGTGGAGTTATTACATAGCTGCATGTAACAAAATTCCAACCATTTTGGTACCTAGAAGCTCAGCAAGGAGGAAGTGACCTCACTGTCTGCCTGGGAGTGAATTATGCTTGCTGTCCCAAGAGGGCTTGGGTATTTTGCAGGGTGACAACACATTAGTTCTTTTGCTTTTATTCAAGAAAACACAGCATGGAACGAACCTTGGTATCACACTGCTTCTTTACTTTGGGATAAAGATGGAATGTATCCTTACATCCTCTAGGATAACTGAAAACCTCATTCTCTTTCTTCTCTTTGCCTCACCAGAGTCCCACATCTCCCAAAAGTAACAGGAAATCGGGACTAAAACAAAGTCAGTCTTCAAAGCTTTCAGTCCTACATCTGCACCATGGGAAAGGAAACATTTGATAAGGGAATTAAAACAGATTGGGGAGGGAAAAAGGAAGTTTCATTTCTTCCTGGTTACCTTGCAAGGTCTCTATAAACTTGTGCAAGTGAGTTTAATCAGCACAATTCCCTTGTAAGTATAGAATGTGAGCCAGCATGAGTAGACAGACAGAAACACACACACACACACACACACACACACACACACACAAACACCCCATACACACACAGGGATTCATTAAACAGAATTTGGATTGCCTTCAACATATCACTAAGAAAAACTGACTGAGATGTTTCACTTCCTTCTGAAGGTGCTTTGCTCCAAGACCTAGAATTTTACTGGCATATAGCTTGTGAACACAGTCATATCTGATTCATGAAGCAAAGCTTTTAAACACCTCCATAAATGAGTCAAACACATTGAAATACACACTAATGGCAGCTACAACAGAACTCAATATATAAGAGAAGAGTAATTTCACTCACATAGGAAATTGTTCTGCTGACATTAAGGAACACCAGAAAGAAAAGGCTTTATTACGAGCCACAAGGTATATTCAAAGCTCTAACTTGAATTGCTTAAACTGCTTCAAAAACACCATATATGTATAGTTTCAGGCATATTTTCTTTCTCTTTCTTTTTTTTTTTTTTTTTTTTTGAGGTAGGGTCTCACTCCAGCCCAGGCTGACCTGGAATTCACTATGGAGTCTCAGGGTGGCCTCGAACTCACGGCAATCCTCCTACCTCTGCCTCCCAAGTGCTGGGATTAACAATTAAGACAATTGAAAAATGCCAATTAGGGACCTTATTTTTCTGTATGCCTGTACAAGAAAAGCATGTCCTTTATTTGAAAATGAATATTAACTTAAGCATTTCATTTTCTACTTTTACTACTGCAGATGATGGAAAGGAACATACATCCTGGGGTCCAAAATGAATGTCGGTCGCTATGAGCACATTCACCTACAATGGACGGGATGAACAGCTGCAGTCAGTGTCTGATAAGGCTGGACTAGGACAGTCCTGCATCAGAAGTTTTATAGTCTCCTGCAAAGAGGATATAACACAATTCACATTGACAGAAGCAGGACCAATTGTCAGTCATAAGCAGCAAGAAAACACATTGGGCTCACTTTCTCCTTTGTATCCATAAGAGAGGAGCATATTTACTTAACTCAGGAATCTCAGGGGATTATCCGGGTTTATGGAAATAAAGAACTCATTACGGTATAGAGTGGGTGGAACTGGCAGAATAATGCCCTTCCTTGTCCACATCTTGTCCTCTGAACCTGTTAGTATGCATCTTACCTTGGCAAAGGAGAACTAAGATTGAAGATGGCATTAAGGGTGCTAATTAAGTGACTGTACGAATGGGAGGTTTTCATGGATTATACATTCAAGACTAATGGAAACACAAGGGTGTTTTTAACCAGAAGGAGACTGAAGAGCCAGTTTTACAGGGATGATGCAGCCTTGGGAAAATCTCAACTGGCCATTGCTGGCTTTGCCGATGGAAAAAAAATATAGATGTGCCAAGTAATATACGAAGCCTCTGGGAAATGACAAAAGCAAGCATTCGGCTCTCTCTAAGCACAGTGAGACTGCTTTCAGACAAGGGTCCTCCAGAACCATTACAAATAAATTGAATTTATTTTAAACCAACAAATTGAAGGCAATTTGTTGTGGCAGCATTTGGGAGATAAAGAAAGTAGCTAATCAGCCAAGAGGACTTTACATGGCTAATAGTTCAATGTGGAAATGATAGGTGGAATATGACGTGACACCTTGTCAGTGGATCTTTCTTGGAAAGCTGGACAGTATATGACAGGAAATAAAACTTCAAAATTAAGAAAGGAAAAAGACACTTTGTGCATATGAAAATGCTACTACAGTGAAATGCATTACGTTGCATAAGTAGTGTATACTGGTGAAGGGAAGATCAAGATAGGTCTTCTAGACAGTATCGATAGATAAGATTCACATCCTTTAACCACAGCACCGTATATGCAAGTTCTATTTCATGTTTAATTGCTCAGCAATGCTAAAAGCCCCTTATTGCTTAAGTATGCAAATGCACCAACTCCTTTACAAATCCATTTAATAGCTGTCACAATTTTGTGACTCGGATGTTATTATATTCATCACATTTAAAAACAGAGGCTGGAGATACAGCTCAGCATTTAAGGAGCTAGCCTGCAAAGTCTAATTGACCCAAGATTGATTCCCCGCTACCCACTTAAAACCAGATGCACTAACTGGTGCATGCATCTGGAGTTTGTTTGTAGCAGCTGGAGGCCCTGGTGCACCCATTCATTCCCAGTCTCTCTCTTTCTTATTCTGCTTGAAAATAAATAAGTAAAAAATGTTATGATTAAAAAATATGATTTATAACTGGAAGATCACTCAGTGGTTAAAGGCATTTGTTTGCAAAGTCTGCATTCTGGGATCAGTTCTCAATCTGACCACCTAAGCTGGATGCAAAAGGTGGCATGGGTGTCTGGTGTTAATTTCCACAGAGGGAAGAGGTGGGTCCTAGAAATCCTACATACACACACACACACACACGCACACACACACACACACACACACACCACAAGTAAATAAATAAATAAGAAAATAAAAATAAGGTTCAGCTAAGTTAATTTCTTCAAACAATTATAGAAAATTAGATAGCGGGGTCAAGGTTCAAAGCCACCTCTAATTTCAAAGCCTATATATTCTGTCACATTACACATATGTGACTGTCAAAGGTAAATGATGGTATTATTATTATTTATTGTTCTTATTGCTGTGACCAAGTTCCTGATTAGAAACAAAGGGAGGAAATGTGTTTTGGCTTATGGTTCTAGTGGATACAACCTATCCTGGCCTGGAAGGCAAGGTGGCTTGATCAGGAGGCAGCTATGTGGTCTAAAGTCAGAAGCAAAGTTTTTTTTTTTTTTTATTTTTATGTATTTATTTGAGAGAGAAAGAGAGACAGAGAAAGAGGCAGAGATAGAGAAATCAAACATTCCAGGGCCTTCAGCCAATGCAAATGATCTCCAGTCACATGATTCACCTTGCACATTTGGCATTTGTGGGTACTGGGGAATCGAACCTAGGCCCTTTGACTTTACAGGCAAGTACCTTAAGAGCTAAGCCATCTCTCCAGCCCCAGAAGAAAACTTTTAACAGCAAATGAGGATGAATTATGTAAGCTTCCTCCAGTGTGGAATATATACTTAAATGTTCTACAAATTTCCCAAATAGCACCTCTCACCAAGGGCCCAAATAATTGTTCAAATGCAAAAACCTATAGAGAATAATTCATATTCAGACTACATTAATAATTAATTCATGAAACAAGCGTTTACAACGTGGATAAGTCTAGATAAGACAGTAAGTTGCTATAGGTATATCAGTAAGCTTGGGATATAAGTGTGCGTATGCAAAAGCCAACAAGCAATGAAATGTAATTGGACAATGCAGGAGAGGCTGATGCAGGGTGGCAGAGCTGAACCGAGAGTCTGAGTCACAATTGGTAAGAACCATGGCTGCTACCCTGACGTCACACCCACGGCATGGAGGATAGGCTGGAGAGAATCAAACTAATAGAACACAAGGGAGCAGAAGTAGAAAGGACCAGAAGTGTCTGGACAAAATTGAGAGCATGTGGAACCAAAAAAAATCAGGATGAGAAATATCAAGAAACACTGCTGAAGAGGTATTAGAATGGAGGCTCACGGTCCACACCTTAGCATAAGGACAGTATAGATGTTAGCAGAGAAGGGCAATGGGACAATTTGTAGCTTAAGAGGACACTGTAGGTTGAATGAGCACCCCACAAAGGTCTATACAGTGAAAGCTTGGCAATGCTAATTGGAGATGAAGGGACATTGGAAGCTGGGGGCTTCTTGGAGGGCCTGTGAACAGTAGAGATATGCCCTTGTCAAAATAGCATCTTTTGCTTCTTTTGGCTTATGAAGTGAGAAGCTTGGCTGTGTCACATAGTTCCATAATGATGTAATACTTTGAGGGAAGCCCAAAGTTAACGGAGCCACTCAATCATAGGTTAAAGCATACAAACTTACGAATTAAATCAAACCTCTTTATAAGTTATCTCAGATATTTCATACAATGACAGAAATCTAATAGAGTATATTATTTTCACTGGCATGAGGGATGGGCTGGTAAATAAAAAGATAGTTAGTTATAAATCTGCTATGCATAGTTCTACAAGATGGTGGTAGTAGGGATAGAAAGAAATTATAACAATAAGAAATGATTGAGGGCTGGAGAGATGCGCTCAGCTGTTAAGACACTTGCCTATGAAGCCTAAGAATCCAAGCTTGTTTTCCCAGTACCCATATAAGCCAGATGCACAAGATGGCACATGTGTTTGGAGTTCATTTGCAGTAGCTAAAAGCCCTGGCATGCCCTCTCTCTCTCTCTCTCTCTCATAAAATATAAAATATTAAAAAAAGGAAAAAAAATGATTTTGAAGCATATTAAAGGACTCTTGTACTGAGAGGAAAGCACCTGTATCCAAAAACAAAAAAAGGGGGGGGGGATTTGGAAAGGATCCATTTTCTGATTTAGTGAATTTATGCAGAACAATGGGTAGGAAACACTTTGGAAGGCCTCATAGGGATTCAATTCTGGGTGAGAGAAATTTCAGATACCTGCAAGATTTTGTGGGAAAAGGCTAACAAATAATAATTACAAAATGCAAATGTTGCTCTAAAAGCAAGAGATGTGACCTGGATGCAGAGTTTATTCAATTACCGGGCAAATAATTATTAAATCTTCAGAGTGGGTGGCACAATCTAGGAGTTAAAGAGAAGGAATAGATCCAAGTATAGGACCCTGAGGCTCAGCAACTATTAAGAAGTGAACAGAGAGACTAAGGAGGTGGTTCGGTGGATAAGAGTGCTTGCTACATAAGCAGAAGGGCCCAAGAAGGCCTAGACTAAGTCCAGCTTCCTAACACCTACATGCCTGGCTATAACCTAAGTGCTATAGACAGCAGAGGCCAGAGAAGCACTGGGGATTGCACAAATTGAAGCACTGGGTTCAGAGAGAGACTTTATCTCAAGGAGACACAAGGACGAGTGATGGAAAGGGAACCTAACCTTGTCTGTTGGCCTCCACACATAGACCCATGAAGTATGTACATCTGCCCACACCCATGCACACACAACATGCTCAGTGTGGGTCTTTAAACTCTCTGGGCATTCTTCACACTGTGTTCTTTATGCACTGAGCAAATCCCATCCACCAATCTGTCCTAGAGACCACTCCAGACACACCTTGAAGTTCACTTCATCAGAATAGTTCAGAATCCCTGTTAGTATGTTCAGTATGCTCATTGATGTCCTGGTCTCTCTCTTGTGCCTCATCAGAAATAGGGGGGATTAGAATAAACCATGTGTTTAACTAGTGCCTTTTCTGTTCTTGAATCTCAATGCCCTCTCCAAAGCTCTTGGTATAGAGAAAAAACTCTACAAACGGTATTTGTGTGTGTGGGGGGGGGGGGTATGCAATAGTTGCTTACAAATATTTGTTATTTTGAAGCAGTAGAAAGTTAAGCTGAAGCCATATTACCTGAGCACTAATCACAGTACAGGCCCTTCCTAGCTGTGTAATTAGTTTCAAACTACTAACTAATCATGTCATTTTACAAACTCAACAGAAAAATCTCCTGGTTTGTGTGTTTTATTGACATTGTGACATCATTGTGATTTGTAATTTCAGTCTAGGTTACTGATGAGAAATTAATCTCTAAAGAAATCACTCCCTGTTTGATCCTTGCCCTACCTTTCCCAGCAGGGCTAATGCATTTGATCAAGTATGTGAACTACTTGTAAATTATTAAAAACAAAAAGCAGGTTAGCTGCTGCAGTGGCCTTACCTTTACTGGCACCTGAAATTATCGCTGATCTGTCTCAGGGTTTACTGTTGGCTTCAGGCTTAATAACAGCTTTATACTCTGTGCTTGAGCAACATTTTTCAGACTTGGAACTGAGCAGGTGTACTCAGTAACTGCTTAATTGTATGTACATAATAAAGCTTGGCAGTTTTGATAAAACAGTGGAGAAAGCTTAAATCCCTCTGGGTAGATCTAAAAGTCTAAAACAGTTTTGATAATTATCCAATTTTGCTGGCTTTGGAGTGTGACTTCGTCAGGGTTCTCTAGAGGAAACCAGAACTGCTAGAATGAAGGTGTAAACAGGGGGTGGGGGTTATTAAGTTAGCTCTCAAGAAAAGGGTGGGATGATCCAGCAGCAGCTGTCCATAGACTGAAAAGTTGAAGAATTTGGCAGCGGCTCAGTCTATGATGTTAGATACTGGCCAGGGTCATGGGACCCTATACAAGCTCATCCCTTAAGGACAAAGAACAGCAGAAACACACAGCAAAGGGAGCAAAAAGCATACACCAGCCACTAGCACTGGTGACCTAATAGGAAGAAAACACTCTGGAGTTCTCCTGGGGTTCCTTAAATACAGTCCACCAGCAGAAGAACTGCTCATGAGTTGATTTTGCCTGGAAATGCCATCATAGACCCACACCAGAGGCATGTCTCTCACTCCATTTCCAATCAAGTTAAGCACAGACTTAACCTCACAGAGTATCAAAGTCTGTCTAAGAAGATAGCAGGTGGAGATCCTGAATCCCTGCACATGTGACTTCCATTTGGGGTCAGAGCCCAAGTATCCGATAGGCTCTGAGGATGCTCCTGTTGTTTTATCATACACAGTGACTACACGACTTACCCTCTCAATTGGCATAAGCAACCTGAGTCATTGATCTTTATAGAGATACTTTACAGGAAACTAAGTCAATTCCCAATCATGAATTTCCTATATGCTTATGAAATGACTTGAGTGATGGCTAAAGGAAGAAACAAGATCACAGACAATGGACAAATTTTATCTGTTTCTGGCTTACTTTGAAGAGATATGTGTTGCGGTGGCTTTCTTATTGCTGGGGGGAAAAAAACACACCCAACCAGAAGCAGTTTATGGGTGGAAAGTGTTTATCTCAGACTCATAGTTTCCAGGGCGACCTTCGTTGGAAAGTAATGTGATTCCCAGAAAGAGAGGGGACAGCAAGCAGAAATGGCTCCAGGCACACAGTAGGCTAGACTCAGGATCTGCCCCAAGTGGCACACTCCTCCATCAGGGTTCTGCCTGCTGGATACTAAGTCGGAAGCTTAGTCAAATCACAAGAGGGCTAGAGAGATGGCTCAGCAGGTAAGGCACATGCCCGTAAAACCTAACGACCAGGCTTTGAGTCCCAAGTACCCGCATAAAGCTGAATGCACATGCATCTGGATTTGGTTTATAGTGGCTAGAGTCCCTGGCTTGTCCATTCTCATTTATGCTCTCTTGCTCTCTCTTTCTCTGTTTGTGAATAAATAAAAATATGTAACTGGGGCTATGGAGAACATTTACATTCAAACCATCCCAACATTTGATGTCTATTATTTCTGTTTGCAACATCCTCACAAACACGGTCATGGAGGTTCTGTGGTCATCCTCTATACGAAGGGGAAAAGGAGCTGTAGACAGACATGACAGTGCTTCTACACCAGAGAAGACAAGCTTGTCCTGAAAAGTGCTGGAAAAGGTGATGGTTAGTTTTCCAGGACGTAAGTCCTTGTCACAGACCTTTAAACACACTAGTGTTGCACAAACGCAATCACATGCAGCAGCTAGGCAAATGACTGCAGCTGTTGTTTTCCACAGTAACTTTATTCGGAAAGATTGGCAGTAGGACAACTTTGCCTATGGGGCATGCTTTGCCAATCACTGCCCCACTTCACCATTACTTTTGAATACTAGCATTTTATATAAAGAATCTTAACACTCTGTCACTCACAAATATGAAATCCTACCGGTTATATTCCTGATTGTGACTGCAACTGTGATAGCTGTCCTCCTGCTATCAAGCCTTCCCTACCAGGAAGGACTGTGATCCCTGGAACTGTAAGCAAGAATAAATCCTTTCTTTCCTTACATTTTTCTTCCAGTCAGATATTTAGTCACCGCAATGAGAAAAGTAAAAAAAAAAAAAAAAAAAAAAAAAAATACAGTGCCACTTAATATAGATGCACAATTAAAAATATATTTTATTTATTTATTCATTTATATGAGAGACAGAGAGATAGAAGTAGATACAGAGAAAGGAGAGAGAGGATGGAGAGAGGAGAATGGGCGTGCCAGGGCCTGTAGCCACTGCAGACAAACTCCACAGGTTTGTCCCACCATGTGCATCTGGCTCCCGCGGGCACTAGGAAATTGAACCCTAGTCCTTAGACTTTGCAGGCAAACGCCTTAACCACTATGCAATCTCTTCAGTACCAACGCACAAAATTTTTGCAACCATTACAACGATCATGTGATTGTCTTCAGCTTGCTACATAAAAGTATTGTAATGTACATACCGTGTGGATAAAGCTGTAGGTGAAAACTAGTTTCACCTTTTGTGAATCGTTTCTAGTTCTGTTCTTGCCATTTCTGTTGTTCTACACTTTCAGAGAACCACTGAGAGTTTAACAATGGACAGGAAGCCATGAGAATATACAAGCAAAGGGTGTTACACAGAAAATAAGTAGTGCTGAGCAAAAGGTCTGCTCAATCTACCTCCCTGTGAACAGAATTCTTAGATACATAAGAGGCTCATTTTCAAATTATTGCCAACATGATTGAATCCTAAACATTCTCATTTCAGGAGATTTTTTTCTTTTTCCTTTCCTCTTGCAAGAAATTTGAGAATGGAAATGAGAGGCAAGTGAGTTCTCTCCCCTTTGTTCACAGGTCAGGCATAACTGGGGACAGATGCAAGTTAGCCTTTTTCTACAGTTACTTTTACATGCAGCTAGGCCCTCATTGCACTGGAGTGGGAATCTGATACAGGTGAACAGCAGTTGGGCTCAGTGACTGACGTATTTTGCTGCAGGGCTACCTTGTTAGACAGCTTCAGTCTGTCTAATCCGAACCCAGTAAGAAACGGAGTGTGCGGAATGATCCAAGCAGTCAGGAGCAGGCAGTGTCTACCCATGCTGTACTCTGAATGTCTAGGCGTTATGTATTAAGTATCTTGGTCACCACTATGCTTGATGAAGCACTGCTTTTTGGCTTGTGTTAGAAACCCAACTCAAGCCTGAGCCGGGTGCACATCTGGTCCATAAAGGAATGCATTCCCACCCCTTAAACAAACTTGAAATAATTTATATTTTTTCAGGGAAGCAAAAATCTGAAATGAGTCAAGTTATTTGAAGTTTACTTGGGAAAAATGATTTTAAAAAAAGAAATGAGAAATCTGAAATTATAAACTCCTTTCTCCATCCCCCCTCCTTTTCTCTGTAACCTCTTTCCAAGTTAATAGTAGAACACGAACTTCTTAGAAGAAACAGAGACCTGGGCTTTGCTTCAGGGCTGTGACCTCCACTTGGCACATGCCCCTCAGGACGCCGGTCATATTTCCTAGTTAAATATTATTCAGCTACCATGGCAGCTGACCTCCTGCTGTCTTGCTGTTCTGGATCAACAGGTATCTGAAGCTGACTGTTAGGGTTGCCTGTGTCCTTCATTCTCATGTCAAATAGTGACTAAAAATGAACGCAATCCCCAAAATCTTAATCTGACATTGGTTACTATGTGAGCATTGATTGCAACAGTGAGGCAGGTGGCCACCCAACAAGGAAGTGACACACAGGCAGGAGGGATTCCTGGGCCAGGCTTCATCTTTAAATTTATATTTTAAGTAAGTCCAGAGCTCTTCTTTCCATTTTATTCTATTCCAGAGCTTAACACTTCCATAAAACTCCTAGATTTGATTTGCCTTCATCCTATTGACTTGCCAGGTAATTTAACTTTTAAGACCTCTTTCCATAACTACCAGGAGAGTTATTTTATTCACTCAATAGATCCATTTTCATCTAACTAGGAAAAAAATGCAGATAGATATACCTACCATGTGTTATTGACCCTAATTGGGCAATTTGTGTACTAGTTAGAAAACAGAAAATATTAGTGGGCATGGTGGTGCACACCTTTAATCTCAGCACTCTGGAGGTGGAGGTAGGAGGATTCAGAGTCAGTTTGAGGTCACCCTGAGACTACATAGTGAATTTCAGGTCAGCTGTGCTAGATCGAGACTCTACCTCAAAAAATAAAATAAAATAAAAATAAATGGCCTTGCAGTGCCTGACACTACCTACACTATACCATCATAATAGTAGGAAAAAAATGGATGACATCAAAATAAAAGAGAGACTCATTGAGGGGGGAAGGGATATGATGGAGAGTGTAGTTGTGAAGTGGAAATTGAGGGGGAGGGAATTACCATGGGTTATTGTCTACAATTATGGAAGTTGTCAATAAAAAATAATTAATTAAAAAAGAAGAGCACATATTAATTTTAAATTACAAAGCAGGAAACAGAAGCAGATTATTCTCCCAAATTTCATCCCAAGGAAGACTGACTGCTTTACATTTCAATATAAATGTCTTGGACTAAATGTAAAATAGAACACATAAAACTGCAAAGATCAAGCTCTGGACCTCCTCCTCCATCTTTAAATATCAAATATGTGGCCATTATTACAAACCACTTGTGGGTTTATGTCTCATTCTAGACAAACCTGAATCATGACCACCTTGTGATATATTTCAAATCAGAATCGAGCACTTCATGGAATGTGGCTTGTGTCTTAGCCTTCTGACTCCAGATGGGCAGTATCCACCAGCAGTTGAGAGGCTTGGTTTATGCCAGGTTTTTTATTTGAGTCTTTGGAACATGCAAAGAAATATTTTTAAAAGCAAGATGATCATTGAGGACACAACCCAATTCTGACTGCACTGTTCTGAAAGAATGGTGATGGCTGGCCTACAGGCAGTGAGTAAGCAGGAATGGCTGTCCACACAGCATTCCTGAGCAGTTTCAGATATGCTCAACAGTTAGTCTAAAAATTAGCGGCTTTTACTCATTCATATGGAAGACTAAGTTAAATGGAATCAATGTGCCTCTTGGATTAGAATACCTTGTTTCCTTTCCCCACCAGATATTCAGTAGACTAAATATATCAGTACTTATTACTTCCTTATGATTGTTAATTTTAATGTTTGTATTTTTCTCATTCTGTTTATTTGATAGGATTTACTCTGAAATGCTTTACTTCTTTCATAGTAATTGGTGATGGGGAGCAACTGTATTTTGCACACTCAATTAATCTTGATGTAAATAAAACTTATTAATCAATAATTACTATTCATGTACATATATGTCATGTATGTGTGTATATGAAAGTCTTGAGGATTCCTGTGCCTTTGTGCATGCATGAGGAGTCCAGAGACGGATATAGGGTGTCTTCCTCTATCACTCTTCTGCCTTATTTCCTTGAGGCAGAACCTCAAACTGAAATGCTATAGTTACCTTTGCTTTGCTGAGAAAAAAACACCCAACCAAAAGCAGCTGATGCAAGGAAAAGGTTCATTTTGACTTACAGTCTCCAGGTAAAGCTTCATTATGTCAGGGAAAGGATGGTCAAGCAGAAGCTAGACATCACTGAGCTGGACAGCAGGTGACAATAGTAGCAAAAAGGTGAGCTGAGCCTTGGCAATGGGGAAACTGGGGTACAACACCCCAACCCACCCCCCAAAACATACCTCTTCCTGCAAGATTCCACACCCAAACTGCCATCAGCTAGGGACCAAGCATTCAAAACATGAGTTTATGTGGACATCTGATCCAAACTGCATATTGAAATATTATACTGTTTTATCAATAGGCATAGTTATGTGCCATTTAAAAGTGAAAGTGAAACAGGATCTCCATACCCTTCCTAGAGCTGCAAATCAAGAGATGCATTCCATTATATACTAGCCACTGGGTAGGTGGATTATTAGCTATGTTGGCCTTTGCTGGAGTAAAAATCAGACATCTAGGGCTGGAGGGATGGATTAGCAGTAAAGTGGTTGCCTGTGAAGCCTAAGGACCCCGGTTTGAGGCTCGATTCCCCAGGACAGACATAAGCCAGATGCACAAGGGGGCACATGCATCTGGAGTTCGTTTGCAGTGGCTGGTGGCCCTGGCTTGCCCATTCTCTCTCTATCTGTCTGCCTCTTTCTCTCTCTGTCTGTCACTCTCAAGTAAATAAATAAAAATCAAAACATTTTTTTTTCCAAAAAAGCTCTGCTTGGACTAGAGTGAAACCCTACCTCAAACCACCCCCCAAATAAATTAAATAAATAAATAAATAATGAATTAAATTAAATTTAATTTTTTTTAAAGTCAGACATTTAGTTAGACCAGAAGTTAGTTGTGGTTCCATTGGCATGCGATGTCAGTGGCCCAGGTTGGAAAGCCCTATTTTCAGGTGTCTAATAATGCAACTTTAAATCTCTCCAGTTAGTAGGTTAGAACCAATATATGCTTCTTCTCTGATTGAGCATTGCATATCACTTGTGAGACACAACCTCCAGATGGAAAATGAATACTGCAGCCCATTAGAAACATTCGAAATTGTTAAAATGTATTTTAAAAAATTATTAATGATATATAGTAATTATACATATTCATGTGACAGAGCATGATCTGCATACAATTATCAATTATCACAAAGCCTTTGACAGCAATTTTTCATGCCAGGTGTATTTGAAGTCTTTACTATAGCTATTCTGAAACACTCAATGATTGTCAGCCAAATTTTCCTGCAGTACTGTGCAGAAATTTAGACACTCTGCCAATTGTCCAAGAACACTTGGAAGAACAGACAGGATATGCAGTCTTAGGCCATTATTATTATTATTATTATTTAAATATACTTTATTTATTTATTTATTTGAGAGAGCAGAAAGAATGGGGTTGTGTGGAAAGTGGATGCACCAGGGCCTCCAGCCACTGCAAACGAACTCAGACACATGCATCCCCTTGTGCATCTGGCTTATGTGAGTCTTAGAGAATCAAACCAGAGCCTTTGGCTTCACAGGCAAGCACCTTCACCACAAAAGCCACTTATCCAGGCCAGTATTAGCTCATCATTAAAGGATACTCATGCCAGAAAACTGAAGGAACCCTCAGGCCCATTTGAAAAATCTAGTGTCATGTAATTTCTCATACATGGCAGGTGTCTGATTTGGGACATTTTTGTCATGAGAATTGGAAGTGGTCCAAAGATCAGGATTGAGAGTTTCATGAATCACTGAGCAAGCTGTAATATCTATTCAGGGAAATTCCATATTTGGGCAAGTAGATGGCTCAGTCATTAAAGATGCTTGATTGCAAACCTATTTAAGTTTGATAGCTCAGTACCCACAGAAATCCACCTACAAATTGGCACATGAGCCTGTAATCTCAATGAGCCCATGGCAATGGGAAGCAGAACCCAGGGATTTTAGAAACCCACAGGTCTTCTGGACTGAAGTTCTCAGTGGCAAACAACAAGAGAAACTCTGTCACAAAGAAGGTGAAAGGAGACAAGCAAAACCATGAGGCTGTCTTCTGACGTCCACATGTGCTCTGTGGCTCATTTGCCCCCAGAAACACACATATGATATATACACATGAAAATAAATATGATTTGCCTATTCAATGAATATTTCAACAGATCCTCCAAAGATCCATAGAATATCATTCTTCTAAGATGAGACTCATGAGGGCACAGAGGAAGAAAGTATCACTTAAGGGTACTCAGGAACCAGTGGATCCCATCATGAGTGAGCTGTACTTAGTAGTCATGACAGTAACCTCACTGAATTCTGCTTACTATAGAGTTGAGATATATCTTTCTTTGTATAGGCTTCATTTCCATTTGTTTTAGAAAAAAAGTACTGAAAGAAAGAAAGAAAGATAGAGAAAGGAGAGTAAGAATGGAAATTGGGAGAGAAGAGAAAGGGAAACTCAGGGATGCAGGTCTGCATTGCTGAAGGTCAGGGATATAGGGGATCAATTGTCATGATGGCCTTGATGTTCCTGGCTTGGGAGCTTTGTAGCATGACGGTGACAGGCACTGAAGTACAGGGATAGGTAACTCAGTGTTCTGGACTCTCTACATCAATCTTGTGGGGGCAAATTCAGATCTGAACTTGACCCTGTGCTTAACGGAACGAGCATACACTCAGGTTTCAGGAGGAACAGTCTAATGAAAGGTGAGTGGAAAAGTCACTGCAGTGTGTGTGTAGGTGTGTAGTTGGCAAGAAGCAGAGAATATGGGAAGTCATGGGGGAAGATGATAGAAACCAGAACACACTATGTCCTACATAAAGCATGACTTCATAAATATATGAAAAGCAACATCCATACTGATTTATAATCTACTTTATTTGTTCCCCTGCAATCATGTAGGTAGGAAAGATCTATGCCCTGGGTAGAAAGAAGTATTATGATTGCAAGAGTTACCATCTTGTTGCTAGGACAAAACACCCGACCAGATCCAGCTTAGGGAAGGAAACGGTTTATTTTAGCTTAAGGTCTCATGGGGGAAGTTTCACCATGGCAGGGAAAACATGGCCAAAGAGACAGCCAGCTTGTCACATCATGTCACATCAGCTTGGAGGAACCAGCAAGGGTGAAAGAGCCAGCACAGACAAGGGACTGTGAAGTCTCAAGGCCCATATCCAATGGTCACCTCCCCCAGGAAGGTTCTACTTCCCAAAGACTTCACAACTTACCCAAATTTCCACCAGCTGGAGGTCAAGTATTCAAGAACATGAACACATGAGAGACATTTCATTCAAGTTGCCATTCTAAGGAAAATTTAGATGTACAGTGAATTTAAAGTCAGAAGTCTTAGATTCAAGTTCCAATATGCACTTCCTGGGCTATAAGTCTTAACCTACCCCATGGAAAAATATGAAGACAGTTGTAAGTTAAGCAAATCCATATGCATGGGCTTTAAGTGGCTACCAAAAATAGACATTTGAAGTGATATTGACTCTTGTGTTATCACATTTGTGACTAGTAATCTATCCTTATTATAGAGGGTGAATTTAGTTCTATATAAACACATTTGCCAAAAGAATCAGTAGGCATTATTTTTGCTTAAATAAAGAATATTAGAAATACCTTTTTTTTCAAATAACAGGAAGCAAGATAAGCTCTACATACAAATATTTCCTTACCTTTGCATTTCTATACAATTAAGACAACAACTAGACCAAAAAGTATTTTGGGATATGCTATTCTGTACAGTTTATAATTTAATAAAGACATTCTCCTTTCTCAGCAGATCAGGTAGTAAGCCCTATGACTTCTGAAGCACCATCCAAGAGTTGATGGGCTTTGTGCCTGAGAGTCCCTCTAAATAATTGAGTGTCTGTGATCTAGCTCCAGAAAGCACAATTATGTTCTCCAGAAAGGCATTGATTTGCCAAGTTTTGTTATACTCTCAGGAATTCTCCACTTCACTTAATAAGATTCCCTTAATGGAAAGGGAAAGAACATTTGAGTCATTTATCAGTATATATTTACTCCAATACAATCCCTGGTATCTCTTTTTTATTTACTATTGGATGTGCTAACTCAGATTGTAATGTGAGCTGGCTGCATCTCCAGCATCCCAAGTCATGGGCATTTTGAGTGAGAGGTGCCCACTGTCACCCATCCTTCGCTCTTTCCCGTCATAGCTGGAGTTTTCCTTGTGGAACATTCTCAAACGATTTTCAGACTAACTAAGGAAAACAGGAAGATAAAGGAGAATATGGTAAGCTTGCAGGATAAAATAAAATCACAGGCACTCTGTCTCTTAATAAGTTACGATGCTGATATAATATTAATTATTAGCAACTGAATTTATGTTTTATGTGCTCCTATTCCAGGAATTCATTTATATGGTTTCTATATTTGCTTGAACTTATATATTTCAGTAATTCAATGAGCCAAGGAGGAGATAGAACAACCAAAGAGAGGCAGAGCAACTTTCTGAAGATACTTCAGCAGTAAGCACCAATCAATATTTTAGGTTAGACAGAGTCCAGATAAGTCTTTACTACCTACTTCATATACTTCCTATTGTTAATTACTTAGGATGTAATCAAAAAGCCGGATGTTCTTGTCTTTGGTACAATTTGGCAACTGAAAAGCTGGATTAGATCACGAGGAGGGAATAAGTTTCGCTAATCCAATCTTTGAATCAGGGGCTTCTAAGCTCACTTACATGCTGTGGTGGGCGCATGTGCAGGGTAGTCAATGTTTGTGCAGGCTACGGCTCTGTGTCAAGGCCTAGACACCTGTGTGCATGAGCAGCAGCAGCAACAGCAGTGGTATCCGTCATAGCATCAGGAGCATTGGTGGTGGTGGTGGTGGTATTAAGAGTTGAATTGCTACAGTAGAGGTAGCGGTCTTGGTGTTGGTGGTGGTGGTGGTAGCAATAGCATTAGTCGTGGTGGCGGCAGCCTTAGCTGCCGTAGTGGTGGAAGTAGCTGCTGTAGAAGCAGTGGCATCAGTGGTCGTAGCAGCGGTGATCGTATTGGCAGGTTCGTAGCAGTGGTGGTGCCAGCATTGGCACTCGTAGCTGCGTTAGTGCTGGCACTAGTGGTGACAGGGGTAGTATCAGCAGTAGCATCAGTAATGGAGGCAGCATTAGTAGAACAGTTGGTGGTAACGGGAATACCGGTGTCAGTAGTGGTGGTAGTCATAGTAGAGAGACAGAACAAAGATTTTATAATGTGGCAGTCAAATGCTACTAACCAACAGGAAAATATCATTCAAACATCCCCACACACAAACACAACTTACGCACTAAATATAACATAACTGGTGGCTGAAAGATGCTTTTGGCTGGAATATAGTAAACACATAATATGTAGAATAAAAAAGACACATTTCTTGAGTCTGACTAGCTTAAGACAATGATAGATTCTTGGTCATGAAACTGACCAGAACTTCTTTCAATCTTTAGGCCACTAGGGTTTGAAACCATTTGTCTAGTGTTGAGGGAGAATTTTACAACAGTTTTGTGTTATAATCAAGTTGTTTGCATAAGCCAATTAACAGATGAGTAAGTGAGATCAGAATTAAATGACTTATTCATCTTCATATTCCTACTAAGTGGCAGAGCCAGGTTTCAATTCCAAGAATGCTTGAAGGCATACGTTTGCATCTAGTGTGAGTGTCACAGTGCCACTGATCTTAGGAGACGGTAGAGATGTTGGTTAGGAGTCAAGGGATCTAGGTTTTGGCCTTGAGTCTGGCTGAACGTTCACCAATCAGAAAGTATTATGTAACTATCCTGCCTTCCATTTCCAAGTGCAGCAAACATCTCTATGTCTCTCATAATTTGTATTAGGTCTGGACAGCTAGATTCAGCACAAGAAGGAAGGATGGAAGGATAAGAGAAAGGAAGAAGGGAGGAAGGAAAAGGAGAAAAGAAAGGAAAGGAAAGAGAAGAAAATGGAAAGAAGAAAGGAAGGTAGAAAGAGAAAGGAGGGAGGGAGGAAGTAACAGAGAAGGGAAGCTGTGAGAGATGAAAAGGAAAGAAGATGGGGAGGGATTGAGGAAAGAATAAAGGGAGGATGGAAGGAAGGAAAACAGGTGATGGAGGAAAGGTAGGAAAGAATGGAGGAAGAGAGGAAAGAAGGAAGAAAGCAATGGAGGAGGGAGTGGATAGAAGGGGAAGAAGGAAGGAAGGAGACAAACTGGAGGTTTTGAGACAAAGAGGGAAACTAAGAGCAGAAAAATTGTGTTGTTCATGTATTGTTATGGAGAACCAATGGGACTGAGCAGCGTGGCTTCCAGTAATGAGAGGAATGACCATGATGACCTAAGACCAGCTACGATTCCAGGCTCACCAATGGACCAAGGGGGTGACAAGGTGGGAAGCTTGGTGTATCTGTATATTTAGAAGATTAGAGGAGGGCAGATTAAATAGGAAGTAAAGAAAAGAGAGATCCTGACTACAAAGTTTAATTAATCAAAAATCATATGCCAGTATGTATGTATCATACATACATATACATATATTTATATATATATAAAAACAAGATTATATATATACAATGTGTGTATACAAATCAATTCACATATGTAAACAAAATCATGCATGCATGACAAATGTACACAAATTTCAAAATGAAATACAATATGAAAAACATGAGCAAAGTGCCAACCAGACTCATACTTTTTTATAACAGTTGTCAATACGTTTATGTTTTTCTTGAAATCTAAGCAGGGGTTCTTTCTTTATGTAGATAGATTGTTAGAAACAGCTTTCATCCCCCCATGCATCTTGTTCCAGTGTATAATTTTCTTTATGTCTATTTTGGCAGTGCTTGTCCCATAATTTCCCTCATCATCATCACATTTTGCTCCCAGAAACATATTTTCAAGTACTTGGCTACGTAATAAGCACTCCTTACTGACACTGCCAACTCTTGGCTATAAGCAGAATTGCTGAGCTGTAATGCTGCTACCAACTAATAATTTTAATGCCTCTTGGAATCTGACCAGCATTAACCATTTATAAACTACCAACTGCTCCTCAATATGTACAAATGTGATTGTGTTTCACTACTTGCCCAAACAACAGGCCTTTCTGAGAGCCTTTCTTTTTTTGGTTTCCAGAAGAATATCATATTGAGATCCATGATCATTTGCTAAATGCAGGCTACTGGTGCTCATTTCTGTCTCTTCCTCTAAATGATTTTATTACATTAAGAATTTGCCTCTGGACAGAATGTTCTAGAGTCTAATATGCAAATAAATATATTTTAATATGGTGAAATTTCAACTAATTTCATCTCTCACTATTTATGTAAATTTCACTAATACTAAATGGGAAAATGTATATTTTCATTGAAAAGGCAAATAGAGCCATTTTTCAAGTGGTAGATGTGAAGTAAAATTTTAGTAGTAAGTCCAAACTACCCTTTATCTTTGTTTCTTTTAAGATTTAAGCCAGAATTAAAGGTTGTGAGTAACTGTGCACAACCATTCTACTCTAAGGCACATAGGAAAAAATGCTATTTTCTATAGCTCAGTCCATTTATACATTACAAAGAAGATGGGCTATAGCATCCTACCAATATTTGGATATAAGGGGGATGTCTGATCATCAAGGACCCTTTTCCTTTAAATCGATTTTGAGGTAAATTATCTTGTTGTATTGTTATCCTGCTCAGATACAACAATCATTGCTGACACAAAAGTGATTTAGAGTAGGGATTTTGCTAATTTCTCAACAGAAGAAATGGCCTAAATTTCAATAAAGTGAAAATTTTCAGTGGACCTGTTCAGTGTAAAAAAATCTTTGAAAACTTTTAGAACACAAATAAAACCAAGATTATACATATTGAGTGGGAAAAAAAAGGATTGATTCAGTTGTTTTTTTTTAATAGAGAAAGCCTTGAGTTATAAACATATCCATTTATTTTTTATGATAGTTTTTATTAGTCAATCAGCATACAGACATATTTAGTATTCATTGAATACAATATTACTCTCTGATGATACAAAATAGCTCTGTAATACTTTGCATTCTCTGTAGATGAGAACAAGTTTTCCTTGTGGCAGAATTTGAGAGAGAATTCCATAGACAACTATAAGTTCATCTGATGATAAGTAGGAAAAAGATATAAAATTCTAGAGAAAGAAAACAGTCTGTGTGAAGATGGAAATTTCTGCTTGTTGAATGCATTTGTTTCACATAATAAAAGTCAGTCACAAAATAGCAAGAGTTGTAAAAGAATGTTAGAAGAAAACAGTAAAGACAATTTCTAATATTTAAGCAGATCACTTTAGATGTTATAATTACCCTAATCACAAAATTATGTAAATAAAAAGAAATTTAAACACATTGTTTTAGAGAAAATATCTGCCATGCAGAAAACATTGTCTTCTTCACAATTGTCAAAATATGTGACTTCAAAACATACTGTTAAGAGCTATTTCTTCAACTTTGGAATTCAGAGTATATATATATAGCAAATGAGGTTCCTAGTATTGTGTGTGTTATTTGGTAATTACTCAATAAATAATAATTGGTTTTGTGGTTACTGCTAATGATCTTGCTAAAGACATGTGTTGAAGGGCAACAAGATCCAGCCGCATCTGTACAGGTTGTGTGATAGAAAAATCCATGTATCTACTCAGGGTGGGTTGAAAGAAGAATGTCCTCTGATAGCTCACATTTCTCTCCTTGCATGCAAAGCCTTCCAGAACATGTTCTTAATCCACACTTAATTCCATGTCCTTCCCCTTACAAGCCTTCTGCTTTGGTCAAAGGCATCTATCTTCTCAGATTCTTTTTTATGAACTTTTCTTGAGAAAGAATTCTGTCTATATATAATATATACAAAATATATCATATATATTATATACAATATATATGTATATATTGTATATACATATGGACCATATATATTTGGGCCACAAACTTAAATATTTGAAGGCAACAGAATAACCAAAACCAGGCCCCTTGACATATTCAATAGTGTGTTATTAAAGGTGCCTCACTACATATAAGAATAAGGGTGATATTTAGGCCTGGAGAGATAGCTTAGCAGCATAGTAGTTGTGGGCAAAGCCCAAGGATCCAAGTTCAAGTCCTCAGTACCCATGTAAACCAGATATACAAGGTAGCACATTCATCTGGAGTTCATTTGCAGTGGCTAGAGTCCCTGACATACTCCCATCCCCCTTTTTCTCCCCCCCCATCTCTAATAAATAAATAAAAGATTTTAAAAATATTATGTGAAATAGTTAGGCTCTGTACTTGCACAAATGCCACGCAGATGTGTTCCCAGTGTGTTTTGAAATATGAAGTCCTGTGCAAAGCCCCACAGGCATCTTCAGGGCAGCCTCTAGTCAAAATCCAGAAAGCAAGTACAGACTTCATTCCTACAATACGTGCAAATTAATACCACTAGCATCTAAATGAACAAGCAAAAGAGATTTGCTGTTAGACCCTATAGAAATGACTCAGCCATATTAAATCTGCATTTTAATTGAGTGAGGTCAGATTTTGGCATGAGAAACTCTAAGATAATTTATGTTGTTTTAAGCAATTGAAAGTATAGAAGTTTGTTATGATAGTCAATAATAATAACAAACCACAAACATTACAAAAATAATTGTGATATTGACATCTCAGGAGGAGAGAAAGACACAATATTTCAGAAAAAATATTCCCTGGAATGAAATTTTAACTAGGTTTCAAGGCCTAGGAAATTTGAACTAGGGTTATGCATTATGATGGTTTGATTCAGGTGTCCCCCATAAACTTAGGTGTTCTGAATGCTAGGTTCCCAGCTGTTGGATATATAGGAATTAATGCCTCCTGGAGGGAATGTATTGTTGGGGGCGGGCTTATGGGCTTTATAGCCAGTTTCCCCATGCCAGTGTTTGGCACACCCTCCTGTTGCTGTGGTCCATCTTATGTTGGCCAGGGGGTGATGTCCACCTTCTGCTCATGCCATCGTTTTCCCCTGCCATCATGGATCTTCCCCTCGAGCCTGTAAGCCAAAATAAATCTCTTTTTCCCAGAAGCTGCTCTTGGTTGGGTGATTTCTACCAGCAATGCGAACTGGACTGCAACATGCATGGACAGAATTCTTCTCCAAGAAAATTTTATAGAGAAGAATCTGAGAAGATGCCTTTGACCAAAGCAGAAGGCTTGTAAGGGGAAGGACATGGAATTAAGTCTGGATTAAGAACATGTTCTGGAAGGCTTTGCATGCAAGGAGAGAAATGTGAGCTATCAGAGGACATTCTTCTTTCAACCCACCCTGAGTAGGTACATGGATTTTTCTATCACACAACCTGTACAGATGTGGCTGGATCTTGTTGCCCTTCTACACATGTCTTTAGCAAGATCATTAGCAGTAACCACAAAACCAATTATTATTTATTGAGTAATTACCAAATAACACACACCATACTAGGAACCTCATTTGCAATATATACTTAAATTCTTACAAAAATACCTCATTTAAAATATGTAAATTGAGGCACTGAGAAATTTCATATACCTATCCTGGTACACAGAGCTTACCAGTATGAAAATCCAATGAGTGAAATTCAGAAATAAAAAATTTATATATAACTACCTTCAACAATCGATGATGGTTCATTTTCACTTATGGGAGAACATTTATTTGAATGTATATTTCATTCATTATCTATAGATACATTAGTGGTTAGGTATATTGAACTATGTATAATTAGTTATTCTTTTTTGTAGGTTTCCATATGATTTATTTATATCCACTTAGGTTTTGATTAACTCTCCCTCTGCCTTTCCTTTACACCATATTTTCTCCTGACCTCACTTGGGCCTTTTCACTCTAATCATCTATTCTTCTACTTACATACATACAATATATTATACAATATTTAATTAGCTATTCTTAAAATGAAATTGAAAAACAGATTCATTTATCCAGTCAGAGAAGAATGCCATGTAGTGACCACAGCATGATTCATCCAAAAATTGTGAACATTCTGTGGCCAAATGGCTATAAAAACATGATTACATGTGAACTTAAGTTGCAGCTCAGTCTAAAAGAATACCTGGCATTTTTGCAGCTAAAGTGTCTACATGCCCACACTCTTTTTTGTAGTGAGAAGCAGCTGATACCCACACTGTTGAATAAGACTTTGTCGAACATAGGCAGGGCCTAAGCTGTCTGATACAAAGGCCCCAGGCTATGGAGAGGTCGCAGCAGCCTGACAGCCTGAACTGCGTGTGTCATTTCTCCAGGACCAGAGGGCAGGAAAGCTCCTTCCCCCATTCTCAGGGGTTGCAGTGAGTCTGGACCCCTGGCCAAAATCTGGGACCCTGAGATAGCAGGAAATAGGGCCACTCCCTCTCCAAGCGCAGGATACCTGGACATTTCAGTTAAGTCTTAGCACTTTGCCTATAACCCTGTGAACTTTGGCTAGTTGCCTAAGAAACTCCTTATATAGTATCAGCCAGCAAGCTTTACACAGGGCATCCCCCTGTATCCGATACCTTCCCTTTGCCATTGCTTATGTGTTGGAATGAATGTCCCTATATGCTAATTAGACATCGGTAAGCAACCTTGTACATCCAATCCCCTGAGGACTCTCAACTGCTTGTAAACCCGTTTCCCAACTGATTAAAGTGAGCTGTTCACAGAGACTGTCTCCTGAAAGTGATTCTTTGGTGCTCTCACCACCCTTACCTGGCTTTAGGGGAACCCCAGCGGTGTGCCCCCAAGGACACAGGGACCCATAAACCTTTGGGCTGTGTTTTGTGTTAGTCTGCTGAACTGACTCCCTTTACTTCTATAATTTTCTATACATCACCATGTGTGACTGGTAGTCACCTAGGAAAAGACATGATTAACATAGTGCACAAAGTGGGGAAAATGAATGAAGGAGTGAATGAGCCAGCATTGATACTGAGAACTGAGGGGCAGTGACTCCATGTTGGCTGAATGTATAAGCTACCACCTCATTGCTGAGACCAATCTCCAGACCACCTTCAGCTGATGGTTGAAAAGAGCTCATTCAGTTAAGTCAATCCCCTTTCAAGGAAGCTTCGTCATGGTGGGGGGACAAGGGGATAGCACAAGGGAAGCTGGCTTGTAGTCATATGTCCACAGCGGGGTAGCAGAGCCAGTGAGTAAGTAGTTAAGAACACCCAGTAGGGCTGGGCTATCAAACCTTGAGGTCCTCCCCCAGTGGCACACCTCTACCAGAAAAGCTCTGCCTCCCAAATTGCCACCAGCTGGGACGAAGTATTCAATACATATGTGCCTAAGGGGGACTTTTCATTGAAACCACAATACTGTTCTCAAAGAAACCTGACTTTCTGTTCCCTGCTCATGAGGTGCCACTCACTGAAATACATACAGTAAAGTTAAAACAGTGTGAGTGAAAAGTGTGAACTCTTACATGAGATCTAATTAAATACATATTGGTTAGAAGACTCATAAATATTGAAGTTGCTAAACACAACTGTCCATTCTTTATTTGACGGTAGAAAATGACACATTCTGGAAAAATTTAAAGGTCATGATGTGTTATTTATTCCCCATGACAAAAAAACTAATGTTCTGAAAAAGGAGTGAACATGGCAAATAATATTCCCTTTTGGTACCTTACAAAAGTTTTCCTAAGTTATGTCTTATCAGCCTTCTAACTGAATGATCCTCCAGGAAATTAAGTTGATGATTTTTTAAAATTGTTTTGTGGTGGTTGATTTTAATCTTGATTTTGACTGGGTAAAATAAGTACCCACAAGAATGTTGATACCTTGGCTGGGTGTGGTGGCACATGCCTTTAGTCCCAGCAATTGGAAGAGAGAGGTAGGAGGATCACCATGTGTTTGAGGCCAGCCTGAAATTACATAGTGAATTTTAGGTCAGCCTGGGCTACAGTGGAACCCTACCTTGAAAAACCAATAAATATATAAATAAAAATATTGTTGAGAGTAAAGTGTGTGCTCTGGGCTCTGAATACATATTTATTATTTTTTTAAAAGGTAAAATAAAAAATCTAAAATGCCTTTGGAAAAAAATAAAGTTTTAAAAGGAATGCTGGGCAGGGCATGGTGGCACACACCTTTAATCCCACCACTCAGAAGGCAGAGGTAGGAGGAATTCTGTGAGTTCGAGGCCACCATGAGACTCCATAGTAAATTCCAGGTCAGCCTGGGCTACAGTGAGACCCTACCTCATAATCCCCAAAACAAAAAAAAAAAAAAAGGAAAGAAAAAGAAAAAGAATTTTGATACTTAACTCCCTCGTCCTCATTCATGCTATTTAATTATTTCCCCCTAGGAGGATATCACATCTCCAACATCCCTTCAGTCAGCCAGATAGTTCCATATCTATCAATATATCTGCATATCTCCATTTCTACATACTATATATGTATCTATCTATATCTTTATGTGTCCATATATCTCTATCTATCTATATCAATATGTGCATAGTCACAGTGTGAGTTATCACTAAGATATGATGCATAACAGTCCGTTCCCATATTCAATTGAAAGGAGGAAGAATTTTTTAATTAAAATATTTATTATGTACTTAGTTATTTACATGTGAGTATATGCATTCCAACATTTCTTGCCACTGAAAAAGTAACATCTGTCTGGCTTTATGAGGGTGCAACTCGCAGGGGATATGTCACTGTGGTTGTTTAGCCTTTCTCTCTGGAGGGTTAGGCACGCATAGCTGTGAGAATCACAGACTCCTGAATCAGGCTCCAACCAAAGCCCTGTCATCATCCTAAACCTTGACGTGTAAAATGAAGATTCAAGCAAGGACACCTGAGATGATTATTGAGACAATTCAGGGAAGATGCTTAGCATAGCTCTTAGCACATATTTGCAACTCAAAATTTAATATTATGCAATTGAAGCTGGAGAGATGGCTCAGCAGGTTAGAGTACTTGCTATGCAAACATGAGAACCTGATTTTCATGCCCAGCATATATGTAAATAGCTGAGTAGGCCTGCACATGCCTTTAGCTCAAAAAAAGGGGGGGGGGAGTTCCAAGTACAGTTAGAGACTGTCTAAGGGGGAAAAAAAAAAGATTAAAGAATGGCAGAGGTGAACACATGGTGTCTTCCTCTGGCCTCCAGATGCACTTATATAGTGCGCTCACAATTTTACCCACAGGTTGAATACATCACACACACACACACACACACACACACACACACACACACACACACTGTACATACTACATACACACACACAAAAAATAAGTAAACAAAAAATAAATTTAAACAGTAAATGAAAAATAGTTTAAAAGTAGACAATAAAAATTGTTAGGGAAGCCGGGCGTGGTGGCGCACGCCTTTAATCCCACCACTCAGAAGGCAGAGGTAGGAGGAATTCTGTGAGTTCGAGGCCACCCTGAGACTACATAGTGAATTCCAGGTCAGCCTGAGCCAGAGTGAGACCCTACCTCGAAAAAACAAAAAAAAAAAAAAAAAATTGTTAAGGAAGAGGAAAGAAAAACAGCAGAGATAGATGAAATTGTGTGTTTGTATGTGTGTGTGTATGTGTGTGTATGTTTATGTTTGGAAGTTGCTTTCAGAAAATGAGTATATATATTCACTTTCACTCTAGTGAGAAAAAATTTTACAAAGCTTATTTGCTAATTTGGAATTTGGTATTTAGGGCAACTCATTCATTTTTTTTTACTTCATGTCATATTAAAATTAAGGCATTTTAGGGCTTCAATTTTTCAAACTTTGAATCCAACAGATCAAAAATATTATTTTCTTATGATTATACTTTTGTTCTAGTAGATTATTCTAGGTTATCATTACTCTATTCTATTTTTAGTATTCTATTATCCTTTTTCATGTCTTCATTACCATATTTGACAGCATATTTGCTTCAAAGACCTTGTCACTTAGCCTCAAGTCACCAATGTAAGAATTTTTTAAGTTCTCAGAAAAAAAGCTTTTATTTTCAGTAATGTGATGGAAACCAAGGCTTCACACAGGCCAGGCAAATTCTCTACCACTGAGCACTAGCCTAGTAAACAGAGTCTACAATTTGCCAGACTGGTCATAAACTAACTCTGTAGCCCAAACAGATCCTTTCTCCTACTATCTTGTGATCCTTTCTCCTACTATCTTCGCCTTGTCTACAGGAAGAGCCGAGATTCCATGACTGTGCCATGAAGTCCAGCTACCCATTCTAGCATGTGGCACAGAAGCACATGTCTCTCTTGGTTCTGTTGTCTACACTAGCACTATTCATGCCCCAAGTCCTTGGGTATTACTAAATATACCACAAGATATTAAAAGTTGGAAAGTGCTGATAGAAATATGGGAGAAACTTGACCTTCTGGAAAACAGTAGATAGAAGTAAAAATAGAACCAGGAAAATAGATCCCGTTCCTACCACCTCTCCTCCAAAGGACTTCCCTCAAATTAATATCACCTTGGCTCTCATGACAACCTTCTGACAAAGATAAATAGGCATCAAATATGTATTTGGCCCAAAGACCTCTGCACATTGGTACCAAACACAAACGCCAAATTCAGTCTGAGTTAATCTCTTGGCACGCCACTTAACAAAAAATGCCGCAGTGTCAGTTTGCCGGCCTCAGCAGCTAGTCGTGTCTCTGCAAGGCTGTCAGCACCCTCTATAAAAGCAGGCTGGTTAAATGAGCCAAACAGTGTCTGTTGGCATTTTCATACCCTATGAGATGCATGTTCTGCTTATAATTCAAACATGATTCCAGGGCTATAGAATCTTTGTGGGGAGATACATGCAATAAAAGATTTCTGATGGTAGGACTGTGGGCTCAAAATTTAAAACCTGATTGAGCTTGCAGCTAGCAAGTTAGGACTGAACTTTCAATGTACAATTAGACAAATATCTAGTCAATGTGAGCCAGGAAGTGAATCCATCTGTAAGCATCAGTAATCTCCTTTGATTTTCTCCCTTGAACTCTCTTAAGCAAATTCTAAGCTTTGACTCAACACAGGTTTGATACCTGTATTGGATAGAGAGGTTGTCTGCTATACAGAGGTGAAGGAAACAAACTTTACATTTTTTGCTTTCACAATATATGATGGTACATAAATGAAAAAAATCATATTAGACCTAAGACAAAACAAAGAAATACATGTGTGAGCAACATTCAGTGCACTAAAATAGTAAAAAGGTTTAGCTCCAAAATCTGGTGGTCTTTACCTGTTGGTCTTGTTTACTTGTGCTTTGAAAGAGGAATTATAATAATGGAAAATTATATACTGGGATGTACTAAGGTCAAAGAAATCCATATCTATAAAGATAAATTTCATTACACAGGACTGATTCAAAGACTATATATTAATGATAAATTTTCTGGCCTATCTTATGCTTATACTATTGTATTCTATATTATTATAGCATATATTTATGATATATACTCTGTTTTCTATCACATAAAATTCTCTCAGAAAGCAGAAACTTTGAGGAAGAGAAAAAAAAAAAAAAGATTACAGTATCACAGAGAATTCAGATTCTGAGGACTAGCCAGGAGTACAGTAGAGAAAATTTGCGGATTCAGTACTATGCTTATCCATGTCTCTGAATGTCAGTACCCAGAGAGGAAATAAGCCTGAGGGAAGAGAGCTGAGGATATTTTTATATTCATATGATTTAGAGCTAAGAGTAGAAAGAATTTTAAACCCTTGCCCCTTACAGCTATTTCTTTAAGATTCTATTCTTTTAGACAACTGAGTTAAGTCAAAAGTTCCCAGTTCCTTTCTTGCCGCTTTAGGTACTAATCCTGAGTCTCAAAATAATATCCGGATTTTTGTCCAGTGCTGTCTGTCCTCTGGTAGCAAAATGTCACCTCCAAGGTCAGATCTTTGGGGGTAAGCCTAGATCTGTGGTCTATGGGCATGTGACATGAGATCAGCAGCTCTATCCTTTCCTCCTGGGACTCATAGACTAGCTGGCTTATGGCTGCTCATATCTAGTCATTAGCTACTTAAACACACATTCAATACTATTGCACTGTTGTGTTGATGCCTCTCCATCTGTGCAGATATAAAGTGACATAGACCCACTTGAAAATTTGTGGATTAAATCCTTGGCCTGTCTTGAATTTTTATTGATGGAGTTGTGAAGGACTGGCCTTTGAATCTTGTTTTCTTATTTTTTAATTTTTCTGGTTTTGTTTTAAAAAATTATTTTATTTATTTATTTAAGAGAGAGAAAGAGAGAATGGGAATGCTAGGGCCTTTAGCCACTGCAAATTAATTCCAGACTCATGTGTCACCTTGTGGGAAGTCAAGCATGGGTCACTAGGCTTTGTAGGCAAGTGCCTTCACCACTGAATATTGTTTCCAGCCCCTCCTCCAATGTTTTACTTTTTACACATAATGTATTAAGAATAGATTTATAAGATAAAAAAGACTTGTTTCATAGCCGGGCACACACCTTTAATCCCAGCACTCGGGAGGCAGAGGTAGGAGGATTACCATGAGTTTGAGGCCACCTTAAGAATGCAGAGTGAATTCCAGCTCAGCTTGGGCTAGAGTGAGACCCTACCTTGAAAAAAAAACAAAAACAAAAGCAAAAAACAAACAAACAAACAAAAGACTTGTTTCCACTCAATCTCTTCTCCTAAAAAATAAAACACTAAAATTTATAAATTATGAATGTTGGGAGAGGTTTCACAAAATTGTATATTCCATCTGAATTCCACTGGTGGTTTATGCCCCTCTACTTGGAAAACCATAGTTAAGGGAATTAATGACTTTTGGCAGCCATTTTCGGCTTAGCTCCCCTGCCTTGATTACTACCCTTTTAACTTTGCAGGATTGACACTTAATGGTCCACCTGTTTTGAAAGCCCATTACCTAGCCCCCAGTGGAGCTCCCTCTGAGTCTCAGTACTTTAAATGTACGCACCCCTTCCAGTAACATGAAAAGCGGATGACCTTCCAGTGATAGCTTTAGGATTAGACGGTTTAGACTGAGAGGCAGATACTACCTTGGAATGCTCCTCAACTAAAAAGGCTCCGCAACTTCCTTGGATGTAGGTTTAAGAGTTTTCATTCTCCTGTGAAAAAATGAGGATGTTTATATCTTTGCTAAAATCATAAAAATATCTAGGTAGAAAATTTTCCATTACAAGTCACTGTCCATGTGCAGGCGTTTCAGGAAGAAGAGATGAACAGGATCTGATCACTGTCTTGTGGATGAGAAATAACTCTTGAATGATGTCAAATATCACAACTGACCCACTTCCACCTGCCTATCAAGTTCCACGAGTTCCCCTCCCCAAGAAAAATTCACACAGAAAAACCATTCCTTTTTGCAATGTGACTAACATACAAGGGGCAAAGGGACTGGAACTCTTCAGGCCCTGGCTTCTGGGTCATTCTGAGCTGGGCTGGGCTGAGTGTAGGAAGGTGAGTATGTGAGAGAATACCCTGTTGTCAGTTACCCACGACTGACAGCTGCTGCCTGGAATTGGCCTGCTCCAGGCTGCTGTCTAATTTCAACAGTAGACACACCAGAGAGAAAGAGGTAAAAAGTTTCTAAACCTGACTACATAAGCCCTGGCTCTTGATTATCTAACCTGGTGCTGCTGAGATGCTTGGAATATAGATGACTCTCTTTGGGCCCATTTTCAGGGACTCTGAGGCTATACATATATACGAATGGTTTAAAAATGGCAGGTGGAGGCTAGCAAGATGTTTCAGTGGTGGTGGGGGGCAAGTTATTTATTGTACAAACATGAGGGCTCTAGTTCAGAATACCCAAACCCACACAAAGGCCAAAGCACTTTTTACATCACTTCTACAGCCAGAAAGGAAGCCTAAAGGGGGTATTCCCAGAAGCTTCGTGTCCATTAGCCTGGTATATGCAACATCACATAACAGGAGATTTTGCCTCAAACGAGATAGAAAGTGACAACTGACATACAATGCTGCCTTCTGACTCCACATATCAGCTGTGTTGTACACAGGTGTGGCACACATGTACCTGGACTCACACCCATCAAAACACACATAGACTGATTAAAAAGGGGGGGAAAAAAAAGAAAATGGAAGGTGTTATGAAATTGAGCTGATACAACTTCATTACTGTGATGACAGTGTCTAACATTTCTTGTCAACAGTTACATAAAGAACAAATGGGGTGCAGGTCATGTCTTAAATTGTCAAGGTACTTTTGCAAAGGATGAAAAAAAAAAGTCTAAGTCTCTCTTAGATGAACGGACAAGCATTGAGGACGTAGGCTTATGTCCTGAACAGTAGCTGTATGCAGAGTATATCCCCACATTGTAGTCGTTATGAATAGGGTTTTGCACACAGAACGATGATTCTTTTGGAGGGTGTTATAGTCCCTAGCTATGAATGTACTTGCCAGGGAAAAATACATGAAAGCATAGACACAGAAATATTGAAAACACTTTCGTAGGTTTGAAGAATCTTTGAGACCCCAGACCTTGGCTATGAGAGTCAAAAAGTCATGGAGTGAAAAGTCGAAGGAAAACACTGTCCATATTGAACATGTACTTTAACTGACATGGCACAAGCATGATAAAGTCCATGTCGTTTTTTAGTACAAAGGAAGCTGCTTTCCTTTCCCTGTCCCCATCTCTAACACACTGGTCCAGAGATTGTCAGGGACAGACTTGGGATGCTGAGACCTCATGCTAATGGATGATTTCTTCGCCAATTGTGCAGTAGCTGAGTGATAGTAGATAGACTGTTTTATCTTCCTCGGATTCTATGCTTATTTTGTACTGAAATTCGTTCACTCACTTCGCTGTGGATACAGTAAAGCTTTCATGCTGCTCAGTTGTAGCCAATGTCCCCGTCGCCTTCTCTTCAAACCCCAGCATCCTCACTCTACTCTGGAGTTACCTTAATTGTGGATGTGAAAGAATACTTATAAAATGGTGTGTGTGTGTGTGTGTGTGTGTGTGAGAGAGAGAGAGGGGGGGGGGAGATGATAATTCCATCTACTATTTAGATTCCTGGAGTTTAACTGAACTGAACCCTCCTTTCCTCAAAGTTCACTCTTTTTTTTTTACAAGAAGCTCAATTTTAACACTTTGGTAAAGCTTTCCAAAAGCATTTCATTTGACCTGAAATGATCCATCTTGCCCGTATAGCCCTCACATCCAAAATGTACTTAATAATTTATAAAATCAATTGTTTACCAATGTTTTTTGTGACTGTCTTATGCAATGTTTTAAACATTTACTCTTTTTTTTCTGTTTTGTTGGTCTCAGGCTGTTTGCAACACATATCATGTGATAATTTTCCCAGTTATGGTCACAGAGTCTGAACAAGTATCTGAAGTTCTTCACTGCTAGGTAAATATTCTACAGTAGCATTCAACAGTCAGACTCCCCGATTACTTGATGTGAAAATCAGAGAAATGTAAATGCCATTTTCCAAATAATTGGAGCAAAGACAAAAGCATTTTGAATACATTCTAAAATGCACTGCCCTTAGCAGGTTTTTTTTGTTGTTGTTTGTTTTGTTTTTGGATTTGGTTTTGCGTTTTGGGGTATGGTCTCACTATAGTCCAGGCTGACCTTGAATTCATTATGTAATCTCAGGGTGACATTGAACTCATGAGGATCCTCCTACTTCTGGCTTTCAAGTACTGGGATTAAAGGTGTGCACCACCACGCCTGGCCATTAGCCGTTATGTTGATGTAACTTTATCATTTGCAGCTAAGATTTGTTCCTTGCATTGTCATTGGCCTTCTCACAAATGAACATTGTCCGCCCTCTGACCGCTCACTAGTGCTGTGATTATCTTGCTTAGATTCCAAAGACAAATTCTCCGATTACTAGCAAATACTTCAAGTTATTTTCCTGGTAGTAGAACTGACCCATATTCTCTCACTTTCTATGAATCTCCACTGAAATATTATATGTTCTTTTAGTTATCTATGGTTGATAATAGCTACCCTGAAGTGTAGTGGCTTAGAAAAGCAGTCATGTAATACTTTGTTGTCCTGTTTCCAAAGTAACACACTCCAAGAAAATAGATATGCTCATTTCAAAGCAAAATTGCTCCTAGTGCCAATCTATCAGATTTTTTTTTATTCAGACAAGTATTATTAAGCGCACACACATACACACACACATAGATAAAGAATAAAAAGCACAAAAACAGGTTGGTTAGGGGATAGAGGTCAGCTTAGCGTGCATGTGAGTCCCTAGGTTTAATCCCCAGCAGTGTAAAAAGAAAAAAGAAACAAAACAAATAACAAAAAGATCTATATAGAAAACTGATGCTTCTAGTGGGAAAGCCAGACATTTGTGGGCATATGGAAAGCTATTAAAATTTTAAAAAATCTACCCTCATCTATCCTCTATGATATGCAGATCTTAACCAGACTTCAAGTACTTGTGTCTGAGTGGCAGCAGGGACTAGGAAGTTAGAAAGGGGCCACAGAGGCAGAGGGTGCGGGAAGCATCCAGGGGGGGCAGTAGGACACCTGTGAGAGAGGAGAAGAGGAAGAGGATAGTGCAGGAAAAGGCGGGACAATGGAGGGGGTAGAGGGCATGGAATAAGAGGTCATAGAGAGAGGGTTAGCTAAAACTAAGGATGAATGCAAAATCCACAGAGGGGCTGAAGAGAGGGCTCATCAGTTAAAAGTGCTTGCTTGCAAAGTCTGATGGCCAGAGTTTGATTCCCCAATATCCATCTGAAGCCAGCTGCACAGAGTGATGCATATGTCTGGAGTGTGCAGTGGCAAGGTGCCCTGTTGTGCCCATACTCTCCCTCTTTCTTTGTCTCTTTCTTTTGCCTCTTTCTGACTCTCAAATAAGTACATAAGTAAAATAAAACGAGTAAAAGCCACAGAGAAAACTTCTACTTCGTAAGCTAATCAAAGCTTATAAAAGACGGCTGAAGAGATGGGTTAGCGTATGTGTGAATCCCGAGGACCTGAGGTTCAATTCCCCAGGATCCAGATAAGCCAGATGAACAAGTTGGCACATGTATTTGGAGTTTGTTTGCGGTAGCTGGAGGCCCTGGCATGCACATTCATTCTATCTCTCTCTCTCTTACGCATGCACACAAATAAATAAATAAAATAAAATATTAGAAATATAAAATTATAGGGCTGGAGAGATGGCTTAGCCATTAAGGTGCTTGCTTGTGAAGTCTAAAAACCCATGTTCAACTCTCTAGATTCCACATAAACGAGATGCAAAAGGTGAGGCAAGTGCAAAGTCACACGTCTACTAGGTGACACAAGCATCTGGAGTTCAAGTTCAGTGTCTGAGGCCCTGGCATGCCAATTCTCTCTCTCTCTCTTTCTCTGTCTTGCTGGATCTTTAATTTTATTTTTTTTTATAAAAACCTTATAAAGAGCTTGGGTAAAGTTATACTACATGGGCAGATTTGCTCCCTGAAGGCATAGATTATTAAACAAAAACCCCAGTGTCAGTTGTGATGTGCTTTCTTACAAGTTGTTGATCAAGGAGGCCACAGAAGCCCCAAAGATATCCAGGCCAAAGTTATCAGTCTTGTTTATGCACCAAAACTAGATTGTTTCTCCCAATAGTTGAAGATATCACATGCTGTGGTTGCAGGGAATCAGAAAATCAAGCTGGAACTGATCTGAAAGCTTTCTCCCTGTGGGCTAGCTCTCACAATGCTGAAAAGTACTACGTAGGCAGCTGAGGGAAAAAAGTCATCAAGGGTCTTACCTAATAGCTGACCTCAAAAACAAAACAATAGATCAGCCAGGCTGGGTTTACCCACTGGGACAATAGTGGCATGAGTTTTATGGGGGGTAAACATCTGGTGTGTCACTGGATTTGAGGCCCGTGCCATGCGAATGAATGCATTCCTTGTAATGTAAACTGGATCAGAAGCCCATGACAGAGCCATCTAGTAGATAAAGGTTTTGCTGCATATGCTTGGAGACTGAAGCATGGATTCCTGGCACCCACTTAAATGCCAGGTTGGCATGTCTACCTGTGTGCAATCCTCACACCTAGAAGGTAAAGACAGGGGATGTTTAGGGCAAACTATATAAAAGCAAATTTAGTGAAGCTCAGTGTTTCTAACTGTCCAAACCTTTCTTCTAGACTGGTCACACACTGTCTGTTCTTCTAAGTTCACCTGCAAATATCTTACATACCATAAATTCTACTTACTCTTTATATAAACTTTTGAACCTTTCCATTTAATTTTTTTTTAATTTATTTGAGAGTGACAGAGAAAGAGAGAGAGAGAGAATGGGCACCCCAGGGCCTCCAGCCACTGCAAACGAACTCCAGATGTTTGTGCCCCCTTGTGCATCTGGCTTACGTGGATCCTGGGGAATCAAGCATCAAACCAGGTTCCTTAGGCTTCACAGGCAAGCACTTAACCACTAAGCCATCTCTCCAGCCCCAAACCTTTCCATTTTTAAAATTTTATTATTATTTTTGGTTTTTCAAGGTAGGTTCTCTTTCTAGCCCAAGCTGACCTGAGATTTACTATGTAACATCTGGCTGGCCTCTTAATCCATAGCAATTCTCCTACCTCTGCCTCCCTGTAATTAAATGTGTGTCCCACCACACCAGGATGGAAGTTTTCTATTTTTAATGAATTTGTCTACTTTGAATTAAACCCAACTTTAAATTTTTGTAGTGAATGTAATGTTCATTATTAGATTGTAAGAATCTAAAGATGATATTATCCTCTTCTTCCTGGTTTTCCTTCTTTTGTCTGTCTCACTGCCATGTACACAAATTTCCTGAAACAGTTTAAAACTGATTTTCCATAGATAAGGAATGAGGATAATGTGTATGTGACCAACTTCATTTAAGTTAGTATAATATGCCTGTTATGTTGTTATATTATGGTTTTATGCCATACTATGTTATGCTAAGATATGTTATGATATGTTATATATGTTATGTTATGATATGAAATCTCATAATATGTTATACCATTTTATGATGCTATTAACAGTGTTAAAATCCTTGGTAGCTCTTTGGAACCACTGGGGTCTTTTCCTATCATCTACTGCTATATCTCCTATGTAAACATTACCACATGTTCATTTAAACCTGAAATTGTGGGAAAGAACCTGAACATTGATCCATGTAAATTTTAAGTGCTTGTATGAATAAACCATATAAACATAATATATGTACACATATATATGTATGTATATATATACACATATATTTTTTTCTGTACACAAGTTTGCATTAATCTAATGGGCTGCTAATGTTGGTTGGCATTGACAGTCAGTGTTTTGTACATGGGCAGCATAAAGCCAGCAGCATTGAAATAATGTGAGCCAGGCCATGCCATCTGAGGCAGGGCTGCAGACAGAAGCCTGGCAGAAACTTTGATTCACCCCTTTTTCTGTGTCTCTCGTGAACCTGCTCTGTCCTCCAGTGGAACAGTATTGAGGAGTTATCGTCATTTCTGTGATCCTTAGAGACAGAGTGCTTACTGGAAAGAAGGTAACAGAATATAACATTCTTGAGTTACTGCAATGTCCTTTCATCATTTCTCCAGGCTATTTTTACGAAAACGCATTCTAGGTGCAAAATCCAGAAAAAGAGCACTGTACAGTTTACCCGAGATCCCAAAGAAAATTACAAAGGTGTAATAAATCTATAGGGAAACACTTTTTTGAAAGAAAGTCTCCTTACATGGTATAATAAAGCTCAAAATTCATACGAGAAAACAGAACTGACTAAAAGCACTTCACAATGCCCCCTGGCTCTGCATAGCCCACACCACAGCAACAAGGGTGTCCTTCACATGACCCTTGAGTCATTAATAAACTATGGCAGGTGAGAGCAATGAGCTGGAGGGAAATAGAAACACGAGAGCGACACACACAAACACACATGTACGTATGTACACATATTAGCATGTTTGTTCTTTTTCAAGTACCTTGACTACAAAGCCAAAGAGTGTCTTATTGTTTTAACTCAGAAGAAGTGGAGCAAGCAAGAGTTTATTTTTTGAAATCTCACGTATACCACCTGGTTTTTTTCCACTTTACCTTCTTTAGCACATTGTCTAGTATGATTCAATTCCCAGCAGCTCCTTTCTGTGTTTTTTTTTTTTTTTTTTTTTTTTTTTTTTTTTTTTTTCCTGTAGAGGTCATTGCCTAATGCTTCAAAAGTTTGCAATTTCTCAACATTACTTCCTCTCTGGCTCACTTTGGGGTAGAATGTTTCTTTCAAGTTCTCCCTTTACAAGAAAAGCTGGAAACAGTAAAAAAAAAAAAAAAAAAAAAAAAAAAAAAGAAAAAGAAAAAAAAATCCTGCCTGTGGTTGTTTCCTTTTTTCCCCTTTAACTGAAGAAATGATCCCCTCAGAGAGGTGGGTATTGATCTCTTATCTTCCTTTTACAAGACACAGTTTAACAGACACTGCTTAAACTTAACACGAGGCATGCTTATCTGCCTTAATTGAGAAAAGGATAAGGACGAGCATTTGAACATGCATATCCAACTTACTTGATATCTGACATAGCATAGTGCTGTCATACTTGCAACTGAATATATTTGTGGGAGTTACATGAAGCAGCTTTAAATAAAATAATGGAGTGAATTTTTGGACATGTCATATTGCTTCACCAAAGCTGTCTGACTACACCCACTAATTCTGAATTAGAGATAAGGAGAAAATAGAACCCGCCCCTTTCTTGTCCCCGTTGTCTAGCCCTGAAGGAATACAGACCTATAATATATTGAGGAGCAGAGGTAGTTAAATAGTGGTGGGATGGATTTTGAATCTAAGTCGAAACCAAATTTAAAGCAAACAACCAAAAAACACTCCTCAAAGAGTGTGCAATTTAGTAACATTTATTAGGTATTGCCTATATAATTCAAAGCATATTTCTGGAAATGTGTTCTTAGGAACAAGTGTTTAAAGAAAACCTGGTAATTTCTTTCCCCAGTTGAAGAATTTTTATCTCTGGTCTTCCTCACTCCCATAAATTATTAATATTCTGAAAAAATGTATAGTATTACAATATCTACTCATATATGTATGTTACTTGGATTTACAGAGTTGAGAACTTTGCATGAATTTCCAAATTTCTTGTCTTGAGATTTGAAGCTTCAACATATGATGTCATTTGTGTGGATTCATGGAGTTTTTAATGGAGTATTAGCTGAAGTGGTTAAAATCCCAAGGAGACACAGGTGTGTCAAATACAGACTTGCCTACCTAAAATATCATGTGAAACTATCAACCAGATCTCTAAATGTGAGTTTCTTTATCCATGGGCAAGGAATAGTGCAAAACCATTCCTCAGCTGTGAGAATTAGCTGAAACCATTGCATTAGGGCTTTGCTAGCCACATATTCAGTAGATGATATGACAATGTTTGCAGGTAACTTTCATTAGACAATAAAAATAAACACAAAATAGTTCACTTAGGTTCCCATACATATTTCTATTCACTCTTAAATCATTTAAAAATCCTACTATATATCTGATTTTCCTGGGTGTTAACTTTGTCATGTATGAGTAAGTAATGAAAGTTGGAATAGTATTTATCACTTAATGTAAGGGCACCAGACAACCAACTAATCAATCATCCCTTCCACTCATCAGTCAATAACAACAGGCATGAAAAGTAGATTTATAGCATCAGTACTAGAATGTCATAGATCAGATATGTGAAATTATAAGAAATTAAAGTTAAACATACTCAAGAAAGACTCCCTCTGTAGACTTAGTTTAAATTACTTCAATTTTCTATGGACTTAAAACTCTTGAATAACTCCATTGAAAGATTAATGTCTGCTTTCTTGATGTTGTAATAGGAGAAAGTTATTAGTTATATGTCACAGCATAGTATTCCTGGCATTATTGAGTAAAATCTTCATCTCTGGCTTGAGTAAACTAGGATATGCATTTCCCTTGCCATAAACAGGGGATTCATTTCAAGGCCACCACTTGGAAATTAAAATTTATGTATGCTCAAACTAATTAATAAAAAATTAAAAAAATTAAAAATTAAAAAATATGTATGTTCAAGTACCCTATGAAAAATTATACAGTGCTTACATATAACTGATGCATAGCATTTATATACCTTAAATCACCTCTAGGTTATTTATAATAGTTAACACACAACTGTTGACTTTATGAAAAACATAAGAAAAACTCCACACATGTCCAGTAAGGACTTTTTTTTCTGTGGTTTATTTTTATTTATTTATTTGAGAGTGACAGAGAGAGAAAGAGGCAGATAGATAGAGACAGAATGGGCGCGCCAGGGCCTCCAGCCACTACAAATGAACTCCAGACGCGTGCGTCCACTTGTGCATCTGGCTAACATGGGTCCTGGGGAATCGAACCTCAAACCAGGCTTCACAAGCAAGTGCTTAAAATCTAAGCCATCTCTCCAGCCTCAGATGCTTTTTTAAAAAATATTTTATTTATTTGAGAGAGGGAGAGAGAGAGAGAGAGAAAGAGAGAGAGAATGGTTGCCCCAGGGCTTCTAGCCACTGCGAACGAACTCCAGGCATATGTGCCAACTTCTGCATCTGGCTTACGTGGGTCCTGGGGAATCAAACCTCAACCCAGGGCCCTTAGGCTTCACAGGCAAGCGCTTAAGCACTAAGCCATCTCTCCAGCCCCAGATTCTTTTTTTTTTTTTTAAGTTTTTTCTTTTCTTTCTTTCTTTTTTTTTTTTTGAGGGTGTGATCAGGCTGTGGGGTACTATTTATTAAGTATTTTCAAGGTGCTGTTCTGTCTATACTTTCTCTCCTCTAAAATCTCAGGGTGACCTCTTTCTCTCTCTCTTTCTCTCTCTCTTTCTCTCTCTCTCTCTTTGCATGCACACATAGTCCCAGGATTTCTCCACATAGTGTTCTTGTACTAATGCCTATTACCTAGAGCTTTGAATTCAAACACCTGCCTACCAGAGAAAGGCAGTTTAATATCTTATCCGTTAAAGATATTTATTCCCTTGCTCAGTTATGTTGAACCATTTATAAATTTTCCCAAATATCCGCAGCTTGTATAGGTTAGTGTCATTTGTATATCTCCTTTATTATTTTGACTTACTCTAATAACTTCAACATTCTAAGTGTAAATTATTTTGGAAGATGTGGATACATGCTGTTGTCAGCCGAGGGTGACTAGAGAAATTTTTTGATGTCTAGTTTTCAAGCTTCAGTTTTAAAGGCAAAAGTCAAATCTGTATGGTTCTATCTACTACATAATTTGAAAGTCTCCCATTAAATTACAAACCTATGCCTACGAAAATGATGAACATCTTGAAGCTTTATCTTTTGTAGTGCTGAGTATGACATTAAGACATTGTCGGCCATAATAGATTAACAGACACATTAAGTTCCTAACAAGTATTTGAAAAAAATTCATGAATGGGGGAGTAGTTCAGGCCCTCAGCAGCCACATAAACTTTCCAGGTGTTGTGGTGAGTGACTGTTATCCCAGTATGAGGTAGTCATATATAAGTAATTCCCGGGGTTCACTGTCCACCTCTTTTAACCAGACAGTGAGTTCTAGGTTTATTGAGAGACCCTGTCTCAAACAATAAGGTGGGAGAGAAATAGAAGAAAAAGACACCCCAGGGCTGGAAAGATGGCTTAGCAGTTAAGACATTTGCCTGCAAAGCACAACAACCCAGGTTTGATTCCCTAGTACCCATTCCAAGATAGATGCACAAAGAGGTGCATGCATCTAAACTTTATTTGTAATGGCTAGAGGCCCTCCTCTTGCCAGTAAATAGATATTTTTTTTAAAAGGAAGACACCTGACATCAAGCTCTGGCCTCCACAAACACATAACACATATTTGTATATGTACCTGCACATACATGTGGGCCTACATACATGTATGTATACCACACATATGTATCCATGCACATAAAAGAATGTGATAGTTGGGCTGGAGAGATTGCTTAGTGGTTAAGCACTTGCCTGTGAAGCCTAAGGACTCCAGTTCGAGATTCCCCAGGACCCAGTTAGCCAGATGCACAAAGGGGTGCACGCATCTGGAGTTAATTTAAGGTGGCTGGGGCCCTGGCACGCCCATTCTCTCTCTCTCTCTTCCTCTCTCTCTCTCCCTCTTTCTCTCTCTGTCTCTTTCAAATAAATAAATAAATAGATAAATAGAATGTGATAGTTGATGTAGTGATGTAGTGGTTAATGGAGATGAATTGTGAAATTTTCAGTTTGTCATTGATCAAATAATACCCAAAAGATTATTCTATGGAAACATTACATTAATTCATGTTTTCACCCAGCAAAACAATACCCAGACATAATTCAGTGAGAAAATGCTTATGACTGGATTTTTCATTTTTTTTTTGTACTCTTGGCATGTGATTAGTTTTTCCTAAGTTGTACAATAAGAAGCATGCATTTAACTCCCACAACAGAAAGCCTTGACATAATTTGAGAAAATCCTAGAAGAAGCTGTAGACATAAACTTTGATACCCACATTTCACAGAGAAAAACTGATCAATGCATTTGTGCATAGGTTTCACAGAGAATGAATGAAAGTAACAACAATTTCACCCACAACTTATTCCTATTCTTGACATAAATAATGGATAGGGAAATACTATTTTTAATTGAACAAGTGATTCATGAATCTAGAGCACAGAACATACATTTCACATTGTACAAATAACCAGCTAGAGAATGCTCAGAAAGTATGCTGGCAAGAACCTACTAGTACTAAGTGTACCTGACCTGAAACAACATTGCATTGACTCAGATGTTCTTAAGCAAATTTCTAGAAAACTCTCTGAAAGACATCTTTCTTTGGGGCCTTATAATTTTAACTTCCTAAATAGAAATTTCCCAAGATATGAGTCTTCTCACTCAAGGAGTAAAACCATCGGATTTGTTGGTTTCTAAGGATAATGAAAAAAGGTAGATTCACTTTGAAATAAAGGCTTTGCCTGAAACTAATAGGAAATAAGAAAGATAAAGAAATCTTCACTTAACTGAGCAGCTCATTTAGAATTAATTGGCAGCTCATTTAGAATTTAATATTACAAATTTATAAGGCTGTTGGTATTTCATAATTGGTTTTTATTAGCAATTAATTTAAATCTTGGTTCTTGAAGGGATAATTTGGTTAATTTGTTTTATGAAAATGTATTTCAGATAAAGCTCACCTATCTGGAAAGAAAATCTTGGGCTGGAGGGGTGGCTTAGCTGTTAAAGCTCTTGCCAACAAAGCCAAAGGACCCAGGTTTGATTCCCCAGGACCCATGTTAGCCAGATGCTCAGAGGAGCGCACATGTCTATAGCTCATTTGCAGTGACTAGAGGCCCTGAAGCATCCATTCATTCTCTCTCTCTACCCCTCTCTCTCTCTTTCTCTCTCTCTCTCCCTCTGTGTGTGTGTGTGTGTGTGTCTTCCTCTTTCTGTAATAAATAAAAAAATAAAATATTTAAAGACAATCTCTACATAGGAACACTGAGAGATACTGGATTGGGGAGTCTCACGGCTAGCCATTTTGGACTTTATTTTCACCTACATGAAATCCACACAGCCTCTGGTCCTGTTCATACCACACTCTGAACAAAGACTCATGAGAAATAATTGAAGAATAAACTTTATGCCCAAGCCAATTGGGTAAATTGCTTTTGTGCTTTTCCATAACTTTTTCTTGCCAGATTGAATACTTGGCCCTCATGACAGTGGCACTGGACCAGGTTCTGGAGCAGTGGGGTTTTTGAAAATGATTTATTTTTTTCCCTTCCACAGATCGTTACCCAGGCACAGATGTTTTCTCTGAATAAAGGACCAAGGCTCTCCTAGCCTCATTTGCTACTATACAAGTCTATCTATTGGGGTTTCTTTATAGGCTCTGTGTAGCCAAGACATGTGTAATAAATTTTGGAATAAAGATAAAATTTTGGCACCTAATATTCATAAAATTGAGGCCTTTGATGATGGCTCTGTGTGTAAACTGTGATAGGCTGAAAGACTCTCTCTTCTTCCCCCCTCTGTTGCCTCTATGGAACAGTTGTCTTACTAATGTCAATAGAAAAATAAAAATAAAAACATCCAACATAGGAAAGAATGGAAAATGATAGGTGTCATCCTTTCCCAGACGTAACAAGCAGGCCTTGGTTTTGTTACACCAGTGCTCAGCATTTACAGTTAACCTTTGGGAACAGACTGGAAGTTATTTAGGGATACAATATTTATGTGAAAGAAGGGATTATGGTCAGAAAATGTCTGTTAAAACTCAGCCTATAATAAGCTTGCATGCAAGACTCCTTAGCATGTGGGGATTTTCTGTAGATATTTGAAGAAGGAATATAGCTCTGATTTTGTGAAATGAACATGCAAAATAAATGCAAATTAATATAAGTTCACTGATCTAGTGTAAAGTGTTAGGCCCCACTATGGTTTGAATGGGTCTTCAGAAGGCCAGTGTGTTAATGGTTTGGTACCCAGGTTGAAAGCATGGGGAAATGCTATGGGCCTTTTAAAAGGAAAGATCTGTGCTTGAGAGCTGGCATAGTAGTTAAGGAACTTGCCTGTGAAGCCTAAGGACCCAGGTTGAATTCCCCAGTACCCACATAAAGTCAGTAGTATGAGGTGGCACATGCATCTGGACTTCTTTTGCAATTTCTAGAGACCCTGGCATACCCATTCTCTCTCTTTTCCTCTCTCTCTTTCTCTCTCTCTCATATAACTAAATAAATAAAGCAAAAAAGCAAGATATTATGGAATGCCCTTAGGTCTCTGGGGCCAAGTCCTTGAGAAAGAATGTAGGATGCTGGTCTCTTTCTTATCTGCTTCCTAGATTATCATGTAAACTGATTCTTTCCACGTGCCTAATCTAACAATTGTCTTCTACAGTTCTCATCACAGGTCATGGTGATGGCCATCTGATCTTGAACTAAACCCTTCTGAGGTGTGCACTAAATGAATCTTTCTCCTTAGGAGTTAATGGACTCGGGTATTTATTTTTAGTAGCAGAACACTGCCTCCCTTTATAAACAGGTGAAATGAGAATTAGAAAAGGGCAAGTAGTGGGCCAAAGTGCTCCACTGATTTGCAGGAAAGACAGTAGGTTAACTAACAAGGCTCTTTCTCCAGGAGCTCTGTATTCTAAACTCACAGTTCCTGCTGTATAAATCATATGTTAGAAAAGGGCAGTGAATAGAATATTAAATATGAGAGTACTGTGTTACTGGATATCATAACAGATGAGAAGGTATATTCCTAAATTAAAAATATGATAATGGAGAGGATGATTATGCTAAAGGCCAAATGTGAAACCCAGTCAGACTTTGAGCTGATCATAGCAAAACACAAGGAGTCCTTCAACCCCATGAACACATTCAGCAAGAGGACAAAAATGAACATTACTTATAGTCATGCTTGATTTTTTACTTGACTCTGTTACAACTGTGAAGAGTAAAAATCATTTTATCACTTGGAATCTTCACAAATAATAATTACAAGTAGATTAATGCTTACTTAAGATGGGTTAATTGCACATATCAGGTACATTAAGTTATTAGATTCAAAAAAGAAATGTGATTTTGTAAAGTAAATGACTCTATGAAAAGATATGAAGAGGCATCTACTGCTATCTGCACACTGTCTTGGAAATTTAAACACCAAGGCATGCAATGGATAGTTGAGCGTACCAAAGTTTTTATTGGAGTCTCAACTCAACTCCAATTTGGGGTAATTCGCTTTGGTGATTCCTTCCTTCCTTCTTTCCTTCCTTTCTTTCTTCCCGTCTTCCTTCCTTCCTTCCTTCCTTCCTTCCTTCCTTCCTTCCTTCCTTCCTTCCTTCCTTCCTTCTTTCCTTTCCTTTCCTTTCCTTTCCTTTTTTCTTTCTTTCCTTCCTTCCTTCCTTCCTTCCTTCCTTCCTTCCTTCCTTCCTTCCTTCCTTCTTTCTTTCTTTCTTTCTTTCTTTCTTTCTTTCTTTCTTTCTTTCTTTCTTTCTTTCTTTCTTGAGATAGAGTCTCACTGCAGCCTACACTGACCTGGAATTTATTATGTAGTCTCAGTGTGGCCTCAAACTCATAATGATCCTCCTACCTCTTCCTCCCAAATTCTGGGATTAAAGGAATGCGCCACCACACCTGGCTCTCATAATTTTTTATCACACTAATTTCCTACTATGAATCAGTTTGTCTAAGAAACTGGTCTGAAATATAAAGACTATATGTTTCATTTATTGCAATAAAAGTAAACTTTCTAATGTTTGACATGATACTGATAATCAAAATGTCACAGTGCTTTTAAAAATAATGTTGGCAACTAATGTATTATGTCCATAAATAATGTTTATTATGTACTAAGTATAAACTTTAGGTTATTATTTTGCATGTATCATATGTTTATGTCTATTTAAACTGTACGTTAAAAAAATTGGAGAAATGTGATATCACATAAGAATCTTATGGTAGTATAATTGTAATTAGCCTCAATTTTTTTTAACTTTTTTTTTTAAATTTATTTTTTGAGAGCGACAGACACAGAGAGAAAGACAGATAGAGGGAGAGAGAGAATGGGCACGCCAGGGCTTCCAGCCTCTGCAAATGAACTCCAGACACGTGGGCCCCCTTGTGCATCTGGCTAACATGGGACCTGGGGAACCGAGCCTCGAACCGGGGTCCTTAGGCTCTACAGGCAAGCGCTTAACCGCTAAGCCATCTCTCCAGCCCAAGCCTCAATTTTTTAAAATATTGCTATAATATGTAAATGTTTTCTTCTTCTCTTCATATAGGCATCAAAGCAATACTTATGTCATGAGGGATTTTGAGATAATCACTTCATCTTTGTTTGTTTTTTTGTACAGTACCTCTTGTATAGTAGATTAACACAAGACCATGGTAAATGGATATGGCCTGAATATTTTTGTTTTCTCAAAATGTATATGCTTAATTTTAATCCCCAAGGTGATAATTTTAAGCAGATAGAGCTTTATGGAGGTTGCAAGGTCATGAAGACCATTGGGAGTAAGGCTTACGAAGCATAAGGGAGAAGGATGGGCCTTTCCATCATGCAAAGAGGAAAGACACCATCTTTGAGAAGGCATCCATCACCAAGTAGCCATGTTGGTACCTTGATCTTAGACTTTCCAGTGTTCAGATGATGAGAAATCTATTCCTGTTGTGAAGCCATTCAGCATTTGGGATTTGTCATAACGATCCTAATAGACTGAGGTGGACTCTAATAGTTAAAAACTACAAATGCCAGCAATGTTTGTCTGTGAGCGCCTGGTACCAACACCCTGCCTTCCCCTTCAGATGAAAGTATCTATTCAAAATATGGTTGGTGGTCCCACATAGTGGTTGGTCTTTAATAATACCTAGTATTAATATGGCCAACTGTTTTTGTTCACATGGAACTGAGGAAGTTTGTACAGAGCAGCCATCACAGATTGTGAAAAATCAATCATCCTACCTTTAATGACCACATGTGTTGTATCCTGCATCTATCACAGTAGCTTTTCCATATACACACCATCTGAGAGCTTAAAGCATGTGGGTCATGGGCAGAAGTTATTCACAGTGAAGCTGCTCTTCAGATGACATAGCTCCCAGGCAGTTGCAATGGGTGAATAGCCTCCTCGTTCCCTCCTGCCATCCCTCCCTACTTCCCTCTTTTGTTTTTCCTTCCCTCCTTTCCTTCCTCCCTTCCTGCTTTCTTCCTTCCCTTTCCTTCTATCCTTCCCCTTCCCTTTCTTACTCATTTTCAATACTTCCCTCTCTCCTTCCCTCCTCCTTTCCTCTGTTCTTTACTTACTTCCCCTCCCCACTTATGCCTCCATCTTTCCTCCCTTGTTCTCTTTCTTACTCTCTCCTACTTTCTTTTATTACTTCACTCTTTTTCCTCCCTCCCTCCCTCCTCCTTTCTGTCCAGTCTTACTTTTATGCATCCTTTTTTGCTGCTTTCTTTCCTTTTGTCTTTCCTTATCAGTTGAAATTAATTAGGCATTTATTATGTGAGTCTCACCAGATACCCATCAGACAGTGCTGAGATGAAGGGACCACAGAGTGACATGTGAAGGTATTACAGAGATAGGGAAAGGAACCAAGCTTCCATTTTCTTATGGGAATAGGATGAAGGCAGTTCTGGAAGAGGGTCATGATTCAGCTGAGTAAAAAGTGGGAGGACATGTAAGATTTACTGAGGACAAAGAAGATTGAAGACAGAGTGCTGCTGCCAGAGGGGAAACCAATCCAAAGGTCCTGGGCAGCTACACAGAGAGGAAGGTAAGCAATGAAAAGGTGATCACTATGACCATGGCAAGTAGATGGAGTAGAAAAGATAATATGTCTGTACGTATCATTGTGTATAGTTCTTTGATTCAGTATTTATTTACAATAGATAAATGGAGCAATGCTAAGGATAATCCCAAAGTTTCCTACTAGAGCAATGGCTTCTTTAGAAGGTCTATATCAATTTCCATTTCTATAAACAGCATAAGAGAATTTTCCTGTCACTTTATCCTTAGAAATATTTTGCACCAGGGCACATTCTCCTGCTGCTATTGTCCCCCTAATGTTGGCCAGGCAGTAATGTCCACCCTTTACTCATGCCATTGTTTTCCCCTGGAGTCTGCAAGCTGAACTAAACGCTATCATCCCACAAGCTGGTTTTGTTTCAGTGTGTACTTTGTGGCAGCAAGGAGATGGTAACTGCAACAGTGTTTTCTTTGGCTCTCAGTGAAAATCAGGATAAGGGGAGTTAACCAATGCCAAGATGGTCTGACCAGCTTCTTACCAACAGGCACAAAAGATTCTTCAAACTACGAGATTGTGCTACGAGAACCACGCAATAGAGACCTCAGCATCTTGGGGAAGAAAAAAGGAAGTACTTACTACCTTTCATCCTTCCTTGATCAAACTTTCCCCCTCTTGGGGTTGGGAGAGGTGGTCCAGCACTTGCTTGCAGAGCCTAATGGCCTGGGTTTGATTCACCAGTACCCATATAATGCCAGGTGCACATGAACGGCACATGCAACTTGAGTTCATTTGCAGAGGTAGGAGGCCCTGGTGTGCTCATACTTTTTCTCTGTCTGTCTCTCTCAAATAAATAAATAAATAAATAAATAAATAAATACGTAAAAATATTGTGTCCCTATTATTTTAAAAGTAAAATAAAATGGCTTAGCACATTATCCATTATCTTGAAAAATACCATGTTTAAAGTTTAACACAAGTACTTGCTTTCCTCCATTTTTTTCTAATTCACCTACTCATATTATATTTAAAATATAAATGCTACCACATTGCATATTTTCCAATAACTCAAATACTCATACTCATTTTATGCCATCTTTTTTCAGTTTTTAAGTCTTATGGCCTGTGACTTCTTTGGTGTTTCTTAAAGTACATTTTTTTCTAATTAGATTAAAAGCTGCACAAGGGTAGTTTTCTACAACTCCATTCAACTAATAGTTATAAGATTCTTATTTTGAAAATGAAAAATGCAAAACATGGACAAAGATAAAGGCACAAAGCCACACAATAATTGCTCTCGGGAGCTCAGAGCTTACAGAGAAGAAGATAATAGTGACTCAAAGAGCAAGGGAAGAAGGAAAACCTTCTGCCATGTTCCTCTTTAAATAAATAGTGCTAACAATGACTAAATAAAAAATAATAAAATTGAAAAATATTATAATGAAACTCAGCTATTGTGCTTCTTTTGAGAAATGTCTTTTAGCCATATTTTCATCTGGTTGCTTAGTTTTTTATCTTATTTATTTACTTATTTACCCATTTGAGAGAAAGAGAGGCAGATAGATATAGATAGATAGATGATAGAGAGATAGGTAGATTAGCAAAGAAACAGAGAGAAAATGGGCATTTCAGGGCCTCTATTCACTGCATATGAACTCCAGAAGAGTGCATCTCCCTGTTCATATGGCCCTTATGGGCACTGGAGAATCAAACCCACGTGCTTAGGCTTTGCAGGAGAGTGTGTTACCTGATAAGCCATTTTTCCAGCCAAGTTTGCTTATTTTTAATATATATATTTTTATTTGTAAGAAGAGAGAGAGGAATAGAGAGAGAGAGAGAGAGAGAGAGAGATGATAGTTACACCACGGCCTCTTGCCACTGTAAACAAACTCCAGATGCATGCTCCCCTTTGTGCATCCAGTTTTATGTACATACTGGGGAATCTAACATAGATCATCAGGATTTACAAGTAAGCACCTTAACCCTGAACCATCTCTCCAACCCCATGTTACTTATTTTCATGGTGTGGAGTTTATTTTTATTCTTTATGCATGTCATTTAATAATCCTTATCAGACATAATGTTCCCAAATACTTTCTTCCCCTTGGTTTGGCTATTCTTTTTTAATATTTTTTTTTTTACTCTGCAATTTTGTTTTTAGTTTAATTCAAGTCCATGTTTTTATGCTGCCTGCAGTTTAGGATTATATATAAGATTTCCAGAAGAATGTCTTTTTTCTATACACCTATGTTTTCTAATAGTTTTATAGCTTCTGATGTTATATTTAATTATTTAATCCATATTGAGTTGGCTTGCACATAAAGTAAGAGATACGAGTCTAATTCCATTTCTCCACAACTGGATGTTCAATTTTTCTCAATACTATTTATTAAATGTGCTGTTGTTTATTCACTGTGTATTCTTGGCACCTTTGTTGAAAATCAGTTAGCTCTAAGGACATGAGTTTATTTCTGACTATCATCTATTTCTTTGTTGGCATGCCTGTTTTCATCTCAGTATCATAATGTGACTTTTATAATAACATTGTGATATATTTAAAAATCTAAATGTGCAATGATTCTAGCTCTTTTTTTTTCTCACTGAAGATTATTTTGGATATTTTGAGTCCATCGTGGTTCTATATAAATTTGAAAATGTAATATATTTGAAAACTGACACTAGCCTTAAGACGTGGAGTGCATTATTGGAGTGCATTATATCTATAGATTGCTTTGTGTGGGTGGAATTATTACTATTTATTCTTTTAATACAAGAAAATATAATATCTTTTAATTATTTATAATTTTTCAGTTTCTTTCATCTATATTTTTTTCCATTTTGTATGCATATACATTTCACTACTGTGGTAATTTGAATGGATGGCCCCATAGATTCAAGAGTTTTTGATTAAGAGTTGACCTTATAAGTTGAATATCCAGTAGCAGTAGCCTGGCTGAGGAAGTGGCCCTGGGGCAGACCTTGGAGTCCAGTCTTAATATGCCAAAAGAGAAGCTTGAGTTCTGGCTATTTTTGGTGCTGGCTGTTGTGTATGTATGTCTGAACATTTGGTAGAATTTCTCTGCTTGGGTTTGTGAAAGTGAGCCAGCTTCTTCCAATATTGACAGTGTTCCCCTGGAATTTGCAAGCCTCCCATATCTGGTTCTGGTTGAGTGTTTGTCAATCAATGCAAAGGTGACTGCAACAACTTCCTTGATTAAATTTTGATATAAATTGTGGAGTTTCAAGTGAAAACTGTCTCTCATAGGTTTAAAATATCCCCATTAATTATTTCCATTTGAATAATTAATCTGTACATAATGTTACTGTTTGGCAAGATTGTGGAACATTTAAGAAGCAGAGCATTGCTGCTGGAACACTATCCCTGACAGTTGAGACTTGAGTTGTTACAGGCAGGCCTTGCTATCTGTCCTTTCGTTCTGCTTTCTCCACACACATATATCTCAATGTGATGCTGTCTTCCTCTTCCTGCCATGTCTTCCCCACGATGACAGAGTCTATGCTCTGGAACCGTAAGCCAAATTAAGCTCTTTCCTTCCATCGGTTGCTGCTATTTGGTCCCAGCAAAAAGAGAGTGGCTGATAAGTAAGTAAATTAGTAAAAGTATTATAGAAAACAGTATGCAGGTTGCTCAAGAATTGTTTTGATAAAAATGAACTATCATATGATCCAGCAATCTCATTCTCACATGCGTGCCCAATAGAAGCGAAACACATTTGCCGAAACTGCATTTGCACACTCATATTCATGAGTGTGTCATACGAAATACCCAAGATAGAGCATAAGACAAAGTGCCCATCAAGGCTGGATGAAAACTATACCCATATCTGTGTATAATAAAGTACTGTTCGCCATGCAGGAAGGAATTCTCACATTTGTAAAGACATGGTTGAACCTAGAGCTCATGAACTGAGTGAAATAAGAGAGGCACAAGAAGGTGAAAGGCACGTGATCATAGCTCTATTTAGAATGATGAAGCAGCAGTTCAAATCTCTGGAGGAGAAACGTAGTTAACATAGGCTAGGTGGGGACAGAAGGACTAGGCAGCAGCTGACCACTTAGATGCCAGGAATAAGTTTTGCAGACCTACTGCATAGTAATTTGACTAAGGGCCAAAAACAACATATTGTACATTTCATCAAAATATCTATGAGAGTATATTACCACGGTCTCTTTCTTTAAAAGACTAAACAAGGCAATTTATATGTTCATTAAGCTTGTTTTACAATCACTCCACATATATGCACAGCAACACATCACATGTTACCCTACACGTACAGATAATTATAGTGTGGAATTAAAAACACTGGTTTTAAGAGCAGAAATTTTAAAAAGTGACTCTTCTTGCCAGCAGGTGGGCAGATCATGTGACAAAAATAAATCAATGATTCATCTAATTTTGAACTGTCCTAATGTTCGGTGGCAGCATCCACAAAGGAGGGAAGCAGTTGGTTTGCTAACCCAGACATCTGCTGTGTTGACAGCTCTCTGCTACCTCACATATAGGACAGTGTGGTCTAATAACTATAAAGGGAGAGGGTCTGATAAAGGAATTCTCAGAAAAAGTGGAAAATTGAATATGATCACTGTAATGTCTACTCTCATGGAACACTACATTGCATTCAGCCATCCATCCCACCAGCCAACACATATTTGAGAATTTCCTATTAAATGGTATTTTGAGAGATACTGTGATGTCTGTGTGACAATTATTACATGACTCGGACCCTTTGGAATGTTATGCTCCGAGAAGAGAAAAATGTCCTTACGGGGCATCACATTTTATATGCACTGATGCCTAGTGACTGAAAGGATGGTTTGTGAAACCGTATCGCAAAATCACAGAATGACCCCTCCCACCTTCTCTCTACTGTAATTGTCAATTTGGCCCCAGAGAGTGGAAAAATGAATTGACTTTTCCTATGCCTCCCTGAGTACCTCAGGCTGATCTGGGCTGCAGCTGTGGTTTAATTTGTGCATGTGTAATTGAAAATAAAACACTTATTGGATTACATTCTCTGAGCAACTGTTTGGTTCACTGGTAGTGATTGCCAAAAAAAAAAAAAAAAAAAATGTAGGGGTCATACAGCTATTCGAGACATGATGTCAAGTTACACAAGAGAGGGTTAGTGATAATGGTGGGGAGATAGTTTTGCGATTTGTTTTGAATACAACTGCAGGCTGTTCTTAAAGGAAATTAAACCAACTATCCTCTGGGTTTTGCTTTCTCACACATTCATTTTTGTTTCCTAATCTGCATAAAAATAACTGAGAAAAGTCCTTGACTCCCCTATTTGTTTGATAAATGTCAGAAACTGCATTTTAATCCATCAGATTACAGACTAAATGAATAACTAACCATCACATGTCCAAGACTGTCAAATTCACCTCTCTAATTTTAGGGGTAAAAGTCTCCAAAGGGACCCCAGGTTTTATCATATGAAATGATATGGACTGGTATATGTTCAGAGATACAGATTATTCTACAAGACTTTGTAGTATTTTGCCCCTTCCTTCATCCTTCTTTTCCTGTCTGCTTCTCTCCTCTTCCTTTTTCTTCTTTCTTTCCTTCTTTCCTCCCATTTTCTTCTTATTGTCCCCTTCCTTTCTCCTCTTCTTCCTTCCTCTCTTTCTCACTCCCAGGACAACCTCACGGCTAGCCTAAGGGTGCTCTGAAAGCTCAGAAGAGTCTCACTGGCAGCTAGCTACCTCTGACTGTTTTAGCTGGACGGACCCACCCATCATGTCTGGCAGATCCCTCAAGCTCTCTCTCCCCTAGTACTAGAAAAACCCTCACCCAGTCTGGCCTGCTTACTCTAAAAATCTATGTGTTAAATGTCAGTCCCATGAACTTGAAAGAGATACAAGACAAGATCATTCCACCTTGTGAATAATTAGACCCTGAAACTTGTCATGATGTAGCATCGTTACTTTTGGGGTGTTTAAAAGAGGGCACTGAATACTTTTACATTGCCTCTTGTACCGGAGGAGCCTAAATCACTAACAGTAAATGACCCACTAATATTTCAAAACATATATTGGATGCTTTGACCAACGAAAGCAATTTATAAGATTTAAAAACTGTATTTTAGATATTTCAAAACTCTAACTATATTGCTCTGAAACCTTTAGGTTAATTGATATCAAATAAACATTCTGATGAGCAGAGTGTCAGACTGAGACAGGGCCTGAACTCGGGAGGGTGAAACTAAACGTGTGTTTATGTTTTCAACTTATACTTCTGCTGCAACAAGCTGAGTACATTGCTGAGCAGTTCACAAATTCATGTTTCTAGAAACCCCTAAGTAACTGGGCTATTAAGAGCATTTTTACTGGTGCCTTGCCTGGGTTCTTGTTTGTTCAGCAAATGCACATTAAAGAGAGCGGAGCAGAAGCAGCAGGGAGGGAGAGAAAAGCAACAAGGACTAGCGAATATCAATTTGAAGGGCAAATGACATATCCCAGTTACCCTGCCACTTATTTTAGTAGCTGATTCATGCTCAATCCAGTCGGCTGTTCTCCCACACAATACGGAGCGGTGAGAAGAGAACAGCTCTACAAGCTGCCGGGGACAGGTGGAGAGAGCTCTTCAGTGGAAACAGTGCAACCTGCAGAGCTGCATCTCTGAGCACTCAGTAGATTCACCGGGAGCCACTTCAGCCTCTTGTTTTCCAGGGTTTTTTTTTTTTTTTTTATATATTTTTGTAGTTTCAAGAATTATTAGTTAAGATACATGAAAAGGGACATATGACGACGTCAGCACACACGTGATTAATCCTCCTTCTTCTCCTTTGAGATAAGGTCTTTGTTATGTAGCCCAGGCTGGCTTTGAATTCATGTCCCTCTCGCCTTGGTTCTCAAGGGCTGGGGTGATAGATATGTACCACCGTGACCCACTAATGCCTACTGATAACATCAGCAAAAACTGATTCTACTGCCACAACCTGTTAAATGAGAGAAATAAGGGGGGTTTTCATCTCATGTCTTTCAGTGAACTGCCAAACTCTGACAACAAAAGAAGTAAAAATCCATCCCACATTCCCCAACCTGACCGTGGTTCCAGCATCATGGGATTCAATGTGAACTTGTGCTTTATGCTCATAGTCCAGGAGTGTGAGTGAGAGTAACAAAAACATGGGTTGAGGAGATGACTCGGCAGCTAAGGGCATTTGCTGATTAAACAAAAGGGCCACTTGGCCTAAGTTACACTCCCCAAAACCCACACAAAATGACTGGCATGAGCACACATATTTGTTATCCCAGTTCTCAGGAGACTGAGATGACGGAATCCCTGGGGCTTCACTGATGGGCAACAACTCTCAGGAGAGAGACAGAGACACAGAGAGATACAAATAGAGAGAGAAAGAGAGACTCAAGGAAAGAAATGCTACACACAATGCACAGATGAGCGATTAGAGGATGCCTGATATTCTCCTCTGAAGAGGGGTTATCGAGGGCATGCATATCGGGAAATATGCATACACACATATAAAAAATGTAACTTGAAAGACTCAAAAGATACTAAATACTAGTAAATCAAAACTATTAAATGAAGAGCAGGCATAGGGTGTTAAGCAAGATCTTCTTGGCCCCAGTATTATAAAATATAACTGGGAAATCTTAGAAAATTTGGTCAACGGTAGACAAGAGATGATTTCTAGGCAACTTTGAATTTATGTGGAATCAAGCTCATTTGCTCAATCATTCATACTGTTGTTACTGATCAGTATCTATACTATGTCTCAGCTTGACAAAACTAAGGAAAGTAGAAGAAGGTGGGATCTATGAAAGGTGGGAAGAAAATGTAGAATTCTTATATCTCTGGCTATTTTTCTTTTAATTCCAGATTCAGATAAACTTGCCAAAGAGAATTGCATGGTAAATGCGATACGTGAAGTCTCTTTTGCGATGATGCAACTTGAGTCCGAGTCCCACTGCGTTGTGTCATTTCCCCCCTTACTTGAGATTGAGGGCCACTAAAAATGCTTATCATGCATAGACTGTTCTCGGTTACTTTCCCCAAGCTACGGCAAAATGCCCAATCGGAAGCAGCTGATGAAGGATAGGGGTTCAACCCCCTTTACATTTGCAAGGAGAAGTGGAAAGCAGCTCATCATTTCATCATCTGGTCAGGAAGGAAACAGAAAGAGAGAGAATGGAATGTGAAGCAGGGCTATAACACCTCAAGTCCCATCCGCAGTGACACACATCCTCCAGCAAGACTCTGTCTCCTGCAGCTTCCTTGCCTTTCAGAACAGTAACACCAGCCTGAGCTCAAGTGTTAAAATACATGGGCCTATCAGGGATATTGAATGTTCAAACCAGCACTAAAAGCTAGAATGGGAAAAGAGTGGATAGGAAAACAGGTGATAATGAATTCAAAACTAAAGAGGTTGAGAAGTCTTTCCATGTTCTCTAGCACAGTAAGGTCATTGTAGTCTATAGTATTCTCATAAACATTTGTCAATAATATGGATGAAGAGTTCAAGATTTCCTAGTGAATAGTAAGTGTGCAATTTAGGAAGCTAGACATGTTTTTTTTTCAGAATTTATCACTTCACATTCTACATATGTGTGCAATAATGAAACTCTACATATCCATCATTAAGTGCACTTAGCATATATTCATTAAAAATTTGAAAAGTAGGGCTGGCTTCATGGTTAAGGTGCTTACTTGTGAAGTCTAAGGACCTATTTTAATCCCTAGAACCAGCACCCAAGAAGAGAGGGAAGAAAAAGATAAGTATTATAAAAGAGATAGAGAGATAAGAGAGTAGGGAGACAGAGAGAAACAGGAGAAGATTAAGGTCAGTCTTCACCATACCCTCTCTAGGGCCTTGTGACTCAGGTGTTCCCTCTAAGGGCCTTGTGAAGTTTCAAGCATTTGGTCTGTCTTTTAGGATGCAGATTTTTATGGTACCATTGCCATTTGGGTCCAGATCCCTGTATGCACATGGTGGCACCTGTATCTGGTGTTCTTTTGCAGGAGCTAGAGGCCCTGGTATACCCATTCTTCCCCCCCGACCTCTTTCCCACTTTCTTTCTAAATTACTTTAAAAATTTTTTAAATTAAAAAGTAGCATAGTTTAGCTTTTCTTAGCCATTATGTTCCTAGCTAAATGTATGGGTTGCAGCAAATACTCAATTCTAAGAGATTAATCAAATAAAATCTAGCTAATAAGACACATCCATTTTCATTGCATTACCAAAAATTCAATGATAACTTGATACATCAGTATTCTAAGCAGTAGTGCAGTAGGTGCAATTTGTTTTCTTTTCAAAGGCCATAGATATTATATAATAAGATCTTTATTATAATGAGAATAATAGCACATATATCATTGTGTTAACTTACTCAGTTTTGTATGTGTTTAGAATTTGTGTTACTAAAACAATATCATATTGAGTTCATGTTACTTAACAATAGCTCAATGATTTTTTTGTCACAATTTTACAGATGAGGTAAGGAAATAATTGTCTTTCAATTTATGTTAGCTCCCTGGGCATATTTTTTAATCTTGTAGGAATCTTTAGAAAGTTATTAATCCAAATTAAAGATAAAAATTAATAAACTCTAGTGAGTAAAAGAACTCTAGATTAATATGTAGTAAGAAATCTGGTATTAAATCAGAGACTATTTTTGGTTTGTTGTTCTTGGCTTTCATTTTTGTTTTTTGAGGTAAGGTCTTGCTCTAACCTAGGCTGACCTGGAATTCAGTATGTAGTCTCAGGCTGACTTGACCTCCCGAGTGCTGGGATTAAAGTTGTGTATTACCACACCTGTCCTGAGAACCTTTTTTTTTTTTTTTTTACATTGCATTTTTACTCTTCCATACCATTTTTCAAGGAAGAAATGATGTACATCGGGGTGGCCAGTGGCCAAAGCCTATTCTAACACTGAGCACCAGAATGTATCACCCCAGTATCTGGTCATGTGCCTATCTCCCACACTAGTAACAATATGGCTATTTCAGAAATAACACGCTTGGATAAGAGATGTGACGTGATTGATCTCCCCTTGTGGCCCTCTGCAGAGCAATCCACTGCTGGCTGAGGCTTCAGCAAGAGCCTAAAAAATTGTTTTCCCCATTGAAGGTTCCTTGCATGCTGCAGTTGCCCACATTTCCTTGACTGAGTTTATGAGAATTTTCAATGCAACAAAGGCCAGAGTTCCTGTCCTCAGAGGAGATTACAATCTTCCAGGGTGAGAAGGACAATACAGCTGGCATGGCAAAGACTCGGTCCTCGTTCATAAACACTTTGTTGGCCTTCAAGCACTTGTTACCGACAGCAAGGCATGTTTATACAGCTCCTTCCAAAAATAAAGTTGAAAGGGGAGGGTGAGGGGAACCAGTATGTTCATAATGTCACACTTTCCCAAACTCAAAAACAGGGTGATGTTTTTGTTTTTGATTTGGAAACATTTCCATTGAAAAATAAATTCCTAGGTACCAGAGCAAAGAAGGGATTATATATACCGCATAAACCCACGTACCATAGGCTGGGATTATATCTCAGATGAGTTCACAAGGAAGTTAACCAGCACATTGACACTTGTGTAACTACAGCATCTGTGTTCTTTTTTTTTTCTTTTTTTTTCCTCATGGGTGGGGGGGGGGCGTGTGAGATTCACTCAGTAACATGTGAAAGTATACTTAAGTGTCCATCAGAAAGTAACAGGACATTCCCTCCTACCCAGAAAACAAAGTTTAAAGTCAGGCTGAGGAAATTTAATTCTTGTAAAAAATATTCAGGTGACTTGTAGAAGCATCATTTTTATATCTTTGCAAGTATAGTGTACCTTCTATGCCACTCTAAACAGCTTACATTTTAAGAATGTGAAGAAACCAGAGAAGTAATTAACTGTCAATGTAATTGGGTTTGCTCATTTACTCAGTGACTACTGAATGCTCGCCATGTTCAGGGCACTGTTCTGTGTGCTGTGGTGGAAATGGAGATGAGGTGTTTTGAACCCAGTCCCTCTCTCATTGAGCTTTGACAGTAACAGAGGCTTGATCTAGCAATACTTATGAGCTCTCTGATCAAAATGTCACACAAGTAAATAACAATTACTTATATATTTATTTATGACACAGAGAGAAAGAGAGAGAATAGAAACAGGCCGATGCGGAAGACAGGCACACTAAGGCCTCCAGCCACTGCAAACAAACTCCAGAAACATGCACCACCTTGTGCATCTGGCTTATGTGGGTACTGGGGAATCAAACCTGGGTCCTTAGCCTTTGCAAACAAGTGCCTTAAGCACTAAGCCATTCCACGAGCCTGATGTCCTGAATTTTTAAGTAGTGTGCCTGGATAGGATCTTAGAAATATCTCATTTCAAAGCTCAAGTATTCTTAACATCACTCCCAATGTGATTCAGCAAAAAGAAGATAAATGGGGAACAATATATAAAGAGTTCTTCTGAGTGATCCATAGAACGTATGATTAAGGCAGAAAGAGTCTTGTTGAAAACACTGAAGCTAATGAAACTTTTATTACACTTTTCTGCAGAAGTCCTCACAATGGGAATGAATGTATCTATGTGGACATGTGGATGGTCCACTTCAGAAGTTTCACACCATATGTTACAATGCTGAAATCCATTCAGTCTTTGATTCATAGCTCTTGATTTGAGCAACCTGTCTCTTAACTACCCTATCTCCATATGCATGTTGGCTTCCTTTTCCTCCCTGAATCCAGCAACAAATACCATTTGCCCAGACAACAGCATGAGTCCTCCAGAGCAGTTTTCAGAGCACCTGTCCAGCCCATTCTGATTGGTTGCCATTCCATGCAGTATCATATATTATCCCTTTAAGCACTATACCTATAAGTACTATCTGACTTAGCTTTGCAGACAAGTGCCTTAACCACTAAGCCATCTTTCTAGTCCCCATAGATTTTTTTTCTTAACCCAGGTTTTGTTATAATGAACTTGTCATTCCTATATCTAGTTGTAGAAATTTTAGCTTTTACCATACTGGAAGAAACATGTGTAAGAGTGATCTATGTGGTGTGAAGGAAATCACTGTGCCTCTAACTGGACTATTTAAGACAGCTTAAGTGTGCAATGTGTGATTGATGCCTGAACGGAGACACAAAGTCAATAGAAACAATGCCAGCGCATACACAGGTCATCTTTATGACAAAGTCAGTACCAAATACAACATAATTACCTACCCTAGTCTTTATTTATTTAACCCAGTAATCAGGAAAAAAAGGAAGAACAGCATTAGCCTTGGGGTTTCTCCATAAATATTCTACTAATGATGATTTTCCTCATTAGATCATATCCCATATACAAGGATATGAGGAAGACAAGAAAAGATTTGTCTAAGTAGGCAGCATGGCCAGAAGCAGCCAGAAAAATCCCTCAGGGGTTAATTTGCTCATCGGTCTTTCCTCTAAGGTCAAGAATCTTTTCTGTAACTCATAAAAGATAAATATTCCCAAAGAGATTATGGAGGGGCATAGCAAGTTGGCACGATGAAGCAAACTTTAACCACCCTGAAGATAGGACTCCCACAGAATTTGAGAATGTTAACACTTTTTTTTTTTCCTGAATCTGAGTGCCCCTCATACACAGTATAGGTAATAAGACATGCGAATGTGAGCTGAGGTTGGGAGCAAGCAGTGGAAATAAATGCATCCTTGCTATGCTTCTCAATTAGACAAAAGCAAAAGGTTTTAATAGTATTCTGACATTATTTATTGGTCATGATTTCCAGTAACTTATGTCTTGCTTTAACAAAATTATTTCAAATGGGGGTATTCATGTTAATTCTTACTAATTATGTATCATCTCCACTTGGCTGAGGAGTGAGGTAAAGACCCGATTTACTTTATCACAGCAGAAACAGAAGTGCATCAAGAGTGGCTTCTTGGCTCTCACCAGGGCACTGAGTACTTCCCTCCCTCACAGCACAGAGCTGCACTTCTTACTTCCCAATGTCTGCATCTTTTACCAAAGTGGCAGAGGAACTGTCCTCTGGAAGGGACCCATGACTTCTGCTGCCTTAAGCTGTTTATCACTGCTCTGTACCCCAGAGCTAAATGTTCCTCCTATGGCATCTTTGTAGCTACACACTCACATTGACGTAGACCACTGAAATGTTCTTGTATTCCAGCTACTGACAGTACTTGGTACAAGATTGTTAAAATAAAAATGTATAACAAATTTCTAGTTGTTGTTATTCTCAGTTTGAGCCTTGAATGCAAATTATATACTAATTGGGTGAACTTGGCATATTATATAACCTATCCCTCCAATTTGAATAGCGAAATGTAACTGTTAACACAGAGTCAGTGTGAGAATTAAATGAAGTTATTTTAGGCATTGACTTTAACCTAATGAAAAGTATATGGCAATATTCAAAAACCATGTCTGGCTATGACTATCTATTATTGCCCCCCCCAACACATAAAAATTCTAAGAACGGTATTCTATTTACAATTTAACTTCTTAGTAAAACAGGAGATGAAATAATAAAATGTCACGTTAAAAAGCTGAATGAATTTGATTTATAAAACAAAGACTAAACAGAATTAAAGGCTTTTAGCTCAAAGATGGGTAGATGTCAACTCATATTTTTGAGTTGAAGAAACTTGGGCTCTAGATAAAATGAAAAGAGGTTCTGATTCTTGTAATTGTTAGTTATCCAATGGCCACAATGATCTACTAAGAGTTATCTCACCAAGAGATTGATATTTAGGGACTGCTGGGTCCTATGCAGATATTCATGGCTGCCTACAAAACTTCCATGTTGCACATTTTAGCAGTCACCCATTCCAGCCAGCCTATGTCTAGAGCAATCAAGTTAATTTTAATCTTAGCAAGGATAAGCCAAATCTCAATAATGAAATTAAGATCTATTTTTAAAATGATACAATCCAGGCTGGAGAGATGATGGCTTAGTGGTTAAGACATTTGCCTGCAAAGCCAAAGGATCCAGTTGGACTCTCTAGGATCCACATTAGCCAGACACAAGGGGGTGCATGCATCTGGAGTACATTTTGCAGTGGCTCAAGGCCCTGGCATGCCCATTCTCTCTCTCTCTCTCTTTTTCTCTCTCAAATAAATAAAATGCATTTTAAAAAGATACAATCCAACATTTTGTTAATTAAGTTACTTAAAATTTAAATTTTAAAACTGGTTATTTTGATTTATCATGAGAATTTTTTCTGTGAGAATTACTTAGCAGGATGGGCTCAGATTATTTCTGAACTTAATTAAATAAAGATAACCCATATGTCTATTAAAAGTAGAAAACATGGGCTGGAGAGATGGCTTAGCTGTTAAAGAGTGTGTTTGCAAAGCCTAAGGACCCTGGTTTGATTCTCCAGGTTGCACATTTTATCCAAATGAACAAGGGGGCACATGCATACATACATATATATGTAGTCACATAAATGTATGCAGACATTATATTTGATTATCAGAACCTAGTAAAAAAAAAACTTAAAACCAAATATGACCTGTGCCTAGGGTTAATACAAATAGTATGGTTTCCATGTTTATGAGTTAAAATTACCCTAGACTTTGTTCACAATTGAGATTTTTTTTCACCAGAATCCCCTTAGTACTCTTTTTTTTTTTGTATTCATTTAGTTGATTGAGAAGATGTGTGTGTGTGTGTGTGTGTGTGTGTGTGTGTGTGTGTGTGTGTCTATGTGTGTATGTGATAGAGAGAGAGAGAGAGAGAGAGAGAGAGAGAGAGAGAGAGAGAGAGAGAGAGAGAAGGAGAAAGGCAGAGACAAAGAGAAAGAAAATATAGGTACACCAGGGTGTCCTGCCACTGCAAAGAAACTTCAGACTCATGAGACACTTTGTGCTTCTGACTTTATATGGGTGCTGGAGAATTGAACCATGGCCAACAGACTTCGTAAGTATGTGCCTTAATTACTGAGATATCTCCCCAGCCCTTCATTTCTCTTTTATAACCAATAATTGAACAGATTTCTTATCTTATGACATAAGAACATGAATGAATAAAGATCTGTGGCTCAAACCAAACATTAGCAAACTCTATCAAACTTCTGTATTTCTTGAGAAATCACTAAGGAGTAGCCATTTTAGATAAGAGGGCACTTCCTGCATTCCAAATATAAAGATAGGGGTTTCTGATTTATGACATTTCTCCCTGCACCTGTCAATCTATTAGTACAGTGCCTTCCTTATTTAACACATTGTATTTAGATTAATTAATTACAAATTACAAAACTTAAGTATACAATCATTACAAAAACACTACAATAAAAGTTAGAGTTTTGAAATACTCTAGAAATGGAATGTGAATATCCTTGAAAATATGTATGTAAAATACATGTGTCCCTCCAGGGCCTAAGCAGCCTATATTCAATGCCCTATCTGTGCCAGGGGCTGGGATGACACCCAGCCAGTCTGACTTGTCACACCCTTCCCAATGGAGCCTAAGAGGGCAGGGCCCACACCTGTTCCTTGCCCCCAAAGTTGTGCCTGATATGAGTTGCCACAGGGCTATTAATCTGTTCACAATGCAAATAGATATCCAGTTTCAAGGAGACTCCTGAATAACCTTTACCCTCTTTCCTTATTACCAGTGTGTGCCAATCTGTCTTACAGAGGCAAGAGAGCCTCATTTTCTTTGATCTGCTTGTTTCTCTTTCCTTCTTTGCCTGATTAGTGGGAAAAAAAAAAAGTAGCAGTATTAACTCTTTTCTTTATTCTTACATTGGAAGTCTGTTCTCTACATAAAGAGAAAATAATGTAGCATAAAGGGAGTTTGATTGATTAACTTACTTAAGCCATCTTTAAAAAAAAAATAAAAACTGATCCAATTAACACATCCTCCAACTAGCTGAGCAGTCTGAAACCAATCCCAAGATGTTCAAGTCACCTCCAGGGGTGATCCTCTGCTTAAGCTCACTGCAATCCTGTCCAAGTCTATTTAAAAATCTGTAATCATATCCCAGGATCTAATCCAGGCCATGCACTTGTAGAAGACAGAAATTATTTTGTGCAGAGAGAAGGTCGGGTGAAACCTCTTTACAGAAAGGACACACATGCTTCCCAGTCACAGTGAAGTGTCTTACTAACGTCTCAGTGTGCACTCACTGTCTGAAAGTACAGTGGGAGGAATTTAAAATAAATCCTGAGCATGGCTTACTGAATCTGCTTTTAAACCCCAGTGAGAAGCAAGGTTCTTTGACATGTGCCACTGTGTTTTAGGAGATGCTGTTTGAATGCCAGGTCTATGTAGAATGAAATGCAATGAAGAGATGGTCTCTAGAAAGTTCTCCTGTCACTGTGGGTATTTTTTGCTAACATTACTTCATTGTTTTTCCTTAATATGCCATTGCTACTGCTTCTCTTAACTATAATCCCTTAAAGGAAGACCGTGGGCATTTGTGATGTGCTGAAAGGCACTGCCATCTGAATCGTTTTGGATGCTATTTTAAATCTTTTGCTCTTTAGGGATAAAATTAAAGATGCACCTCTGATTGGATGGAGGCCCAAAGTCAAAGACAAGATAGAAGATTCTTCACAAAAGCACAACAGCATGCCTATTAAGGAACAATCAGAGATCTCAGGCCCAGCCTCAGGCATGTTAAAAGTGGGAAGAGTGCTCCAGGGCTGGCTTAATACAACCAAGGCCTGGGAGCGTGGCCATTGTTGCACTGGAAGGAACTCGGGGACTGGACAGAGCCTCCTAGCAAGAGCCACTCCTTCTAACTCCCTCCCTCCATTTCCTTCTTATGTCAATTAGAACCCACAGCTAAGAAGTGATTTGGGATTCAGGAAGAGACAAGGAAACAGAGAACAAAACAAGATTTCCTGAAGCAGCAGACAGACAGAGAGAGAATGAAGCAGAGAGAGAGAGAGAGCAGGTGTTCCAGGGCCTCCAGCCACTGCAAACGAATTCCAGATGTATGTGCCACCTTGTGCATCTGGCTTATGTGGGTCCTGGGGAATCAAACTTTAACCCAGAGTTCTTATACTTCACAGGCAAATGCTTAACCACTAAGCCATTTCTCCACCCCCAGATTTTTTTTTTATTCCAAGTTAAACAGAATGGTTTTTTCTCTCTCTCACATAGTCACGTTTCCCATTTCTTAAAAAATAAAATAAAATCAGTAGGGAGTGGTAGCGCACGCCTTTAATTCCAGCACTCAGGAGGCAGAAGTAGGAGGATTGCTGTGAGTTCTAGGCCACCCTAAGACTCCATAGTGAATTCCAGGTCAGCCTGGGCTAGAGTGAGACCCTACCTCGAAAAACAAAACAAAAAAAAAAAAAATCATCTTTTCAAATAGGAGGTTCTTGTGGTCTGTTCAAGTTGAGGAGAGAAACATAGCTGTGTCTTGCTCAGCCTTGTTCAAGGTCACAAGAAAACTTTCTTCACATCTGTGATCAATTATACAAAAATAAAAATCATCAGTCCATACCAGAGCAACTTGATCAAAATGATATGTTTTCCAAAAATCTAGTGGGTCCCTTTACCTTTAAGAGTGATAACATTAGAAGTCCATTTCTTAAAAAAAAAAAAGAAAGAAAGAAAGAAAGAAAGAAAGAAAGAAAGAAAGAAAGAAAGAAAGAAAGAAAGAAATCTGACACTTTAGGGACTAGGAAGGTACATCATTCAGTGAAGCACTTGTTTTGTATGGGAGAAGGTATGAGTGTGGATCCTGAGAACAAGTGTAAATCCAGGTGGGTGTGATGACATGCACCTCTAATCCCAGCACTCATCGGTAGACAGTGGGTTCCCTTCCGCAAACTGACTAGAGAGTTTAACCAAACTGACACGTTGTGCATTAACGTAAGAAACTCAGCCCTAGGAAAATAAGGTGGACAGCAACGAAAGCAGACTTGAGACGCACTCCTCTAACCTCTGCTCCCCCACTAATGCACACATGCATACACAGTGGTACATACATGTGTGCCCTCACACATAGCACATGTGCACATATGTACAACACATACATCCACATGCAAAAGAAAGAAAAAGAAACTCACGTTTTCTGGCATGCCATCTATTGCCTATCTCATCATTTCCCTCTTAGTGACCTCTTCCTAAGTTCTCAAATTTCTTATTTATTCTGTACAAGTTGTTAAATAAAAATGAATCAAATTAACTTAATTTTTAAAATATTATGAACATTAAAAATCGTGGGGATTTTTATACAACTAACCTGAAAATCAGCAGTATGGATCTGCAAACTACATGTAGCCAGGTGACTAAATCCAGAATACCTTCTATGTTCAGATGGCTCATAGCACAGATGGTTTAATGCTCAAGTGATTGTTTGATGAAAAAGAGTAATATATTGTGGTCAATGAAAAATTTAAATATAAACATACAAATTTAAAATTTATTGGAATATAATCATGTTTATTTCTTTTTTTTGAAATACTTTTATTCATTTGAGAAAGAGAGAGAGGAAATGGTCTGCCAGGGCCTCTTGTTACCACAAACTCCAGAAGCATGTTCCACTTCATGAGTCTGTCTGTCTTTCCTTGGGTGCTGAGGATTCAAACCCTGGACATCATCTGTCATAAATCAAAATTTTTTAAAAGAAAAAAAAAACCTTCTTCCACAGGTTATGCATGTGTATGTATATGATATACGTGCATGTTTGTAGGAATTTTTGTATGTATGTGGCATATGTGTGGTGCAGTTTCATGTGTAGGTATACACACATACATGTGGAGGCCAGAGGACATTTTTCCTTAGTTTCTGTTCTACCATATTATTGTTAAAATTTATTTGCATATATATATATATATATATATATATACATACACACATACACATATGCATGCTTACCTCTACAAACAAACACGTTACATGTGTATCCTCTTATGCCCAGGTTTACGTGGGAACTAGGGAATAAACCTAGGCTTCAGGTTTTGCAAACAAGTGCCTTTAACTGCTGAGTTATCACTCTCCAGCCCAGACTATATTATTTTTATTGTGAGAGGGTCTCTCATTGCTTAGAGGTCATTATTCAACTATATTACTAGCAAGCAAGCCCTAAAGATCCTTCTGTCTTCATATGCCTAATACTAGGATTAGAGCCACAGGCCAGCACCCCAGGCATTTTTATATGCAAGCTGCAGATGGGAACTTAGGACCTCATTCTTCCATGGTAAGCAATTTATCCACAGAGCCCCCTCTAAAGTCTCTACAATTTTTAGTAATTGTAAAGAAAAGACTTTAGTGTCTGTTTGGCGGTCTCTAACTTGTTCTCCACTAATTCTCTTGTCGTGCCAGTAGGTCCTTCTGTCACGGGAATGGCACGCTGGCAGATGAACACAAGCTGCAGGTGTGGCTCCCTCACTATATTTGCCATTCTTTTTAAGATATTTTATTTTTTTATGAGAAAGAGAGAATGGGCAAACCAGGGCCTCTAGCCACTGTAAACAAATACCAGAGAGTAACACCCCTTATGCATCTGGCTTTCATGGGTACTCAGGAATTGAACCTGGGTCCTTAGTCTTTACAGGCAGGTGCCTTAACCACTAAGCCATTTCTGTAGCCCTATTCTCCATTCATTAAAACCATAGACTTCAAATTGATCCTTCTGTCTCTGCCTAGCAAAACATATGCTTTCTCAGTGTGTGAGTAAAAATAAATGATTTCAACTATCTAAATGACTATCCCCTGTGATATAACATCTATAGTAACTTGGTATGATGCAGCAACTTATTTATCATATTAAGGAAGATAAGATCAGCTGTACCTTCCCAGGACTGAGATAGAGAGATGGTGCCCACAAGGGCACAGTGAGGCCACATGGCCTTGCTCCAAAATCATTAAAACAATCATTCATTTGAAGACATTAAACAATGAGAGCTTGCCAATCTTACTTTAAGATATGTGCATCCTCCTGAAGGTTGTATTTTTTTTTAAATTTTTCAATTGGCATTCTGAGATTTAGGTAGCATTTATTCTGACATTTTCAAAACAATTTGTCTTGTTGATTCTCAACCTCTTTCTGTTCCCAATATTCTCACTTCACTGTGTCTTGTGGGCACCATCTCTCTATCTTCTCTCTATCTCAGTCCTGGGAAGGTACAGCAGGTCTTATATCCCTTGATATGATACATGTCTTATATGGTCTTCATGGATACTTTTTCCAAATATTGTGTACTTAGAACCTATAATTTAGAAGGATTTCTGAGGACTAGAATTTAGGACCAGTGCTTTTGACCTAAATTGCTTACTTTATCTTCTACAGCTGCAACCTGAGATTTGACCATGTGTTTGAAATGCTGACCAACTAACCTTGATTCTAAGGCCTCAATATTAAACCACATGTTCCCCTCAGCAGTGTGGAATCAAAAAATAAAAGTAGGAAAGGACATCTGGTCCAAGATGGGGGAAGGGATGGGTGGAAAGGTTGGTGTTTCTTCACATTTAGAAATGTTCTAAAATGGACCTAAAACAAATGTATTTTAGTAGCTTCAGTGACTGGGGTGGAGAATGCTGATTTTTTTTAAGAGACAGAGAAAGAATGTTTTGGTGAACCTCTATACTCTACTGTAAATATTTTGCTAAAATTATAGATTTGTCTGTTTCCTTTCACTTTGCATCAGGAGCAGGGGAGGGTGATGAGGTTTTAATGTGGAAATTTCATGTGCACATTTCAGCGTTTTTACTTCTTCAGCTTTGCCAGCTCTCCTTGTGTTTGTGGAGATTGATTTGTTGGTGCTTGTTTGGATCACCTGATGCGCTATGCAGCTCTACACCCAGCTCAGAGAGACAGCCAGCAGTTTACGGACTCCCTCCATGTTGACCAAATGAGCTCTGTTGGTTTAAGGATAATTTATTTACTCTGTTGAATGATTTTTATATTGCCTAAAGTCTGTCTGACTCAGCTCTTTCACTTCTTCTTAGAGGTTTTTTCTTTTTTTCCTTAATATATATTAATGGAACACTGAAACTTGTTCTGTCCTGCAGGGTGCAAAATGAACAGACTGAAATCCTGCTTGGAAACAACAAACGGATAGACTTTGTTACTTTGGATGGAATGAGAGGGGAAGATCTTGAAGTGTGTAGACTATGAATATATATATTCATATGATTTTTTTTTTTTTTTTTTTACTTTTTCCCTGCAGAAAAATGTCAGTAAAGCGGAAAAGTGAACGTAATGGAACCATCTGCGAAAGTAAATATGTTGATGTTTTGTAAACTCTGTAGAAGAGGAAGATATTTAGGGGTATGGTTGTTGGAATGTATTTTAGTACTTAATCCCTAGTTGCTAATGCTGCTGTGGAGGGTTCTAGAACCTTATGAGGTGAACCCTAACTGGCAGAAGTTTGCGATTAAGGGAAGGTCTTGAGGTTTTGTACTCCAGCCCCACTTGCTGTTCTCTCCTGACTTCCTGCTGGCATGATCACTGGATGCCAGCTTTCTGTTCCTATCCTGCATTTCCAGCCGTGATGGACCCCGCTCTTTGGAACTGTAAGCTGAATTAAACACTGCTTCTTCCCTCAATTGCTTTTGTTCAAGTGTTTCCTCCCAGCAATGAGAAGGTAACTGACACAGGGGGCAGAAACAGTGTCACCTGGAAGGCCTCATGACCAGAGACACTGTTTCTGGCCTCCACTCCCTACTTTACTCTCTGTGGAGAGACTTCACATGTGGTTTCAATTTCAGAGTAAGGTTGATATGGAAATGTGCATAAATGGAGTCAATATCCCATCAATGGCACTGCCAAGAGAAGCTTCCAATTCAGCACAGTAGAGTTAATTTGTACCTAGTTCATTAAACAGAATCCACGTGTTCTTCAAACAATAGACCCCTGAAAGGAGCACAGGCCTGGGACGGTAGTTCCCAGAAATGCTCATCTGCACTTTGCTTGGCATCTTGACAACATGAGCTGTCTCTACGATCTAATGTACTGTCTTGGTTTTAATGATGCATGCAAACTGAGATGGGGACCTTGTAACATGAGGGAAAATGGAATCGCTACAAAGTCATTACTAAGAAGATGTAAAGGGTGAAGATTGTCCCCTGGCCTCATATTCATATGTTGAAGGCCCAATAGTCTATGCATCATAAGGTAACTACATTTGGAGATAGGGCTCTTAAAAATAAGTGACTAAGGGGCTGGAGAGATGGCTTAGCAATTAAGTGCTTGCCTGTGAAGCCGAAGGACCCCTGTTGGAGGCAAAATTCCCAAGGACCCATGTTAGTCAGATGCACAAGGAGGTGCACACGTCTGGAGTTCGTTTGCAGTGGCTGTAGGCCCTGGCGTGTCCGTTCTCTCTCTCTCTCTCTCTCTCTCTCTCTCTCTCTCTCTCTCTCTCTCTTTTACTAATAAATAAATAAATAAATAAATAAATAAATAAATAAATAAATAAAATAAACAAAAAAATAAGTGACTAAGGTTAAATTAGCTTTGATGGGGTCACTTTGATCCATAAAATCTGCTGTCCTTATGAGATATGGCATCAAGGAAATCAGAAATAAAGCTCATGATTCAATCACAAGAGCACTTTGTAAAAAGGTAAATATCTTCTAGCTAAGGTCACCGAAGAAACTAATACTGCTGACACTTTAATCTCAGATTACTAGACTACCAAATTTTAAGAAAATAAATTTATATTTTTAATCATTGGCTATAATAGTCTTGGCAATTGAGACAGGAGGTCAGTCTACTTAGAGGAATTGGCTTTCTGGAGTTTGGGTTTCCTTATGTTCCTATGGCCGCTGTTTATCTGGTTTAATGACTACTCATGCTAGCCAACATGACGTTCCTGGGTTTTCTGCTGGTCCACCTGGTATGGGGTCTTCAGTAGGCATATGGAATCATCTGCAGGAAATGCATGGGACATCAGTCTGTGAGAGACTACCATGTTAGAAGTAAGACCCGTGCAGGTATGATAGAACTATTCAAGGTGTTAGTCCTACAGCAACAAACTTAAATCACATCACTTGAAACCCCCTTATTTCAAGTAAAGGTGGCTACCTGTTCTAATAGGAAAACATAAAACTAGGAGTAGAAAACATAGAAATTCCTAAAACAAATGGGGTGCTATGCAAAATCAATCCGATTCTAAGAATTACTTTGGTAGGTAAGCAGAATTGGTACTTTCAATTCCAGTTTTTAGCTAAGGAGACAGTTGAAACATATTTAATGGGTCTGTAAATTAAGTACTCGAGCCTCAGATATAGCTATGCTGATTTAAAAGACTATACATGGGCCAGAGGAATGGATTAGTGGTGAAGGCATTTGCCTGCAAAGCCAAATGACCTCGGTTTGATTCCCCAGGACCCACATTAGTCAGATACAGAAGGGTGCACATGCATCTGGAGTTTGCAGTGGCTGAAGGCCCTGGCATGCCCATTCTCTCTCTCTCTCTCTCTCTCTCTCTCTCTCTCTCTCTCCCTCTCTTTCTACTTCTTTCTCTGTCAAATAAATAAATTAAGTAAATTACAAAAGTCAACACGTATTCTATCTATCCATCCTATGTGGACTTAGAATACCCAAAGCGATGTATATGGGAACCTACCTGACACACAAGAAGTGATGAGCAATCATAGGAGGGTGAACGTTGCTATTACCACACAAGCCTCAACTAACCAGCAAGGCACTTTCAACAGCTTTCGTTCATTTAATATTTTACAAGTGTCTTTAGTTCAATCCTTTCATTAGTCAGTCCATTAATGTATTAGAAACGATATTTCATCTATGTTATTAAAGGGTATTATACAATATGCCTAATTTATATGCTATCATATTTATGACTTTTGATGTTGTAATTCAATTTAGTGTCTGTAGAATAGGAGGGAACATTAAGGGAAAGTATGAGATGGTTAGGATTCATTTTGACCATGTTCTACCTCAAATAATCAATTTGATTTAAGACAATTAGCAAATACTTTGTAGGCAATTTGTAGCCAATGCAATTTGAAGGGATTACCCTTTTTCATTTAATCAACATATGAATGTGTTTTGTAACTGCAAAAGGAATTTTAAAATTGCACAAAATAGTATTTGGAGAAGTGAAAGCTTAGAATTGAGAAATATGTATGGTAAGAAGAGATAAGGAGAAACAATTATGAAGCCTTATGTAATTTAGATTGGCTTAAAAGAGGTCATTATAATATCTACCATTTTACTAGCTACCCATGAAGTTCTAGAAACCTCCAATTATTATAAAAAAATACCCAAAATTCTGTTGTGAAGAAAAATGTCACTTTCATGCAAGAAGAACCAACATGGTGGCACAAACTTGTAATTCCAGCGCTTCGGAAGGGGAAACAGAGACACAGAGTTCAATAACACCCTCACCTACACAGATAGCTCAAAATCAGGTTGAAATACTAAAGCCAGGCCTCTAAATAACTTCCACACCTTCCAGTTTTCAACCATGACGATGATTCAGGCTGTGTCTATACTGCACCAACACCAACTAGTTTTTTTTTAAAGGTAAAAATCCATGTAATAAGGGAAAAGTATTATTTTCATGCAGAAAGGGACAGTGTGGTGCCCAGAGTTGTAATCCCAGCACTTGAGAGGTAGAAATAGGATGAGTTTGACTAATTATCTACCTTTCTAAGGAATAAGTAAGTGTTGACACATTGATATATTCTTTAGTATGGCCTATATTTTAGGTTATGCAGATCAATAAGACTATTGTTTGGTAGAAAAGATAGCTTGAAATGGCAATATTTTCTTCTCCTTTTATTCTCCTCTTGTGTATCTACTTGCAATCTTGTTTAGATTTTCTGTGCTGATAATATAGGCATCAATCTCTCTTATTTGTGTTTGAACCAGCATATCATTCCAGCTATTTCCTCCTTATGAGTTAAAGAAATCTTGAGAACTGTTTGCTGTATATTTTATGAATTGCATTATTGACATTTTGAAAACTAGGCTTTGTAAACATATATTACTTTTATCTAAAACTTACTGTATTGTAATTAGAATTGCTTCTTTCCCATGGATTTTGGAAACTTAGACCTAATTGCCTAATGTCATTAACTTTGTAGATGACCAATTGAAGTATTATGGTCTATATCTTTTATGTAATCCTTCATGGAAAATATCATTCTCCCTTCTTCAGTACCACAACCTTGACTTTTTAGGAGGGAACCTCCTTCATCACTGGCACTTCATAGGCTTAGACAAACATAATAATACATGGCATTCCCCTCCCATGCAGAAGAGAGTTTTCCTGTCCAGGTTATAATGCGCACCACCCTCAAGGATGAAGAACAGTCTCACTTGCCCTCATGTTAAATATCTCCCAGTTAATTCAAAAGGAACTAAAGGGGCTGGAGATCACTCAGCAGTTAAAGGCGCCTGCTTGTAATGCTTGACACCCAGATTTCCATTCCCAAGCACCCACGTGAAATAGATAAACTGGCACATGTGTCTGTAGTTTCTTTGCAGTGACAGAAAGCCCTAGTGTATCCACACTTCCCTACCTCTCCTCTCTGTATCTGTCTAAGTCTTCTTGCAACTAAATAAAAAACTCTCTCTCTCTCTCTCTCTCTCTCTCTCTCTCTCTCTCTCTCTCTCTCTCTATATATATATATATATATATATATATATATGTACATAATTCATGAAATAGATAGAAGTAGACACAGAGAATGAATATGGGCAAGCCAGGGCCTCTTGCCACAACAAACAAACTCCAGATTCATGTACCACTCTTTGCATCTGGATTGATATAAGTGCTAGGCATCAAACCCCAGTTGTCAGACTTGGCAAGTAAGTGTCTTTAAACACTGAGTCATCTCTCTAGCCCTAAATAAAATATACTTTAAAACTGAACTCAATACTTTCATCTACTCAGTCATGTTTGCCAAAATTCAGGCCTCCAGTTTTTCTCAAAACTATACCCTTTATTAGGAGCATTATGCTGGAAGTCAGTAGCATGTTTGCTCCATGCCAGCCCACATGCACCCACTGTGTGTGCTCCATGCCAACCCACACGTAACCACTGTGTGTGCTCCATTCCAGTCCATATGTACCTACTGTGTGCGAAAAATCTTTTCCAGAGTGAAAAGAGAAGCTATAGCAATGTTGCTAGGAAGACATCCTGGTAGTCAGGGTAGTGGTAGCCTCTTAGGGTTTTGCCTCAGCCTCTTTGAATAACATCTACTAATCAAAAAGAAAAGGTTTCCTTCTCTGGAATGTAGCTTTGTATAGATCCCTACTGGATTGAACTTAGACTTGAGACTGAAGCATGAAAGAATCAAGAAAAGAAGAAACAATAACAAGCCAACAAGGTAAAGATGGTTTGAATCTAAAATTACCTATGTAGTCTCATTCCTTGAATGCCAGGTCCCTACCTTGTGAGGCATTTGAAGGGATGCAAAGCCCTTAGCAGGTTGGGGCTTTCCTGTTAGAATTATGCCTTTGAAAGATATAACTGCTTCTGGTTCTAACTTGCTTGTTCAGGTCCCTGGCTGCCTGCTATGTGATTGACATACCACCTCACCATCTTATCACCACAACTGGACTGAAACAATGAACCAAAGCACATCTTTCCTTGCTTTAGTTACTTCTGCAAGGTGTTTCATTAGACCAATGCCAATAACTCAGATAAAAGTGTTTGATATAAGAGCCAGGTAAAGTGGCAAACACCTTTAATCACAGTACTTGGGAGGCAGAGGTAGGAGGATCATAAACAGTTCATGGCCAGCCTGAGACTACAGAGTGAATTCCAGGTCAGCCTGAGCTAGAGGAGAACTTACCTCAGAAAACTATATATATATATATATATATATATATATATATATATATATATATATATATATATTTGATATAGTTTGAAAAATTAAGAAATTTGTGCCTTAGAAATTGAATGCTTCAATGGAAATGGTGATTTTTCATTTTTTCATGAATAACTGATATCACTTCTTTATCATCAAGAAAAAGTTATAAATCCTGATGTATTGATAGCCATGTATACATCTTGTTGTTGTTGTAGAGTGTGTGTGTGTGTGTGTGTGTGTGTGTGTGTGTATGTTTATACCAATAATAAGAAAAAGGGAAAATAGCCAAAATTGTATTGGTGATGATTTCTAATTTAGCATAAAAAAACCTAAAACAGCTAGGTTACAAAGTAGACTATGTAGTGAGTACAGGGGTCTGAGAATCAGAACCCATACTTGGTCAGATTGCTTTGTTTGGGCTGGTTCATTCAATTCAACCATAAGTCTCTCACATTAGATTCAAACAGTCATGAGCATTCCATCTGCCACCATGGGGTTCTAGAGGGTGTGTGTTCTTATTTCCAATAGTGAGTAACTGAAATTCATAAGTATGGGAATGTCTTTGACCCCCAAAATCCTGTTCTGTTCTATTCTATTCTATCCCTTATTCTATGACTATTTTCTTAGCTGAAGAAGAAATTACCTCATAAAGTTATTCAAAAACCAGAACCGGGACAGACAGAATACTGTTGAGATCCCCCTTTCTCTCTCTCTCTCTACAGTATTACAAGTGTGCACCACCATATCTAGCTCTTTACATGGGTTCTGGGGCTAAAAGTCCTGTTCTCATGCTTGTCTGGTAAGCAAATTATTGACAAAAATATCACCTCAGCTCTATAGCACTTTCTATAGGAATAAGACTGTAAAAGAAAAAAAAAAAAACAGAGGGGAACAGAAACAGGAGCATGGCAGATGGGGTAATATCCCCTCATGGACCTTAGCTTTGTTGTATTAGAGGACATTCTCAGAATGGTCCTTTATTGCAAGTCTCAATTCTCAGGTGATTCAATCATTAATAGGAGGATACTACCAAACATATTTTATTTACTTACTTGCTGTGCTAGTGAATGAGTAGTGAACACACCTATGAAAATAATCATACCTCCTAAATATTCTTCTTCTAAAGAAACAGAATAGACATCAATAAATTACTGAATTTCGAAGATAAAAGACAAGTGGTTAAGAGGTAATAATTACCACAGTGGCTCCAGATAGGAGAGGTGTGCACAGCCTGAGAAGCAGAAAGTAGTCCAATATGGCTTCTCATCATAATCAATATAAAATTTCACACAACAACCTGACAGCAAGGAGAAAGGCAGAAGCTGATAGTATAAGACCTTGTACACCAAAACCTTATGCCCACTCTCATTTGAGAGTAATTGGAGTATTATGAGGAAAAGACTGAAATGGTTAGGTGTTTTAAAAGCTCACTGTGGATTCTACCTGAGTAAATATGGTTTATAATTATCTAATTCCATTAGGATTTATTGAAGGCCTTCTTCGTGTCAGATATTGTTTGGGGTACTTAGACTTCTAAGTAGAATTAGTCATTATCCAAACCCCAAATCAAGCAGATAAGCAAATATGTGAACAGATAATTACAATGTAGGGTGATAAGGACTATTTGGAACATGTAAGGGTTTATCTCCTTCAGAGATGTGAATATGTGTTTGTTACCCATGTCCTTAAATCACAATCCCTGGAAAACAACCCACTGGAACATATCCCATCCCTGGCACTGAAAATTTTCTAGTAACAATCTATGGCTTCTGAGTGTTCCACTGTCCAAAAGAGTACGCTTCCATATGACTTATTTATATCCTCCTAGATTTTGATTAGCCTTCCTTCCACCTTTCCTTTACTCAATCTCTTCCCCTGACCTCACTTAGGCATTTTCACCCTAATACACATATACAATGTATTTCACCCTGTATACATATATATTCCCTTTATATCTCCTTTCTAGCTTATTGGCCTTTGCTACAGAGTTTTATTCCTTTTCTCTCTCTATGCACAAGAATTAAGTCCAAATGGATCAAAGATCTTAATATTAGACCTGAAACTCTTATAGAGGAAAAAAGTAGGAGAAACCCTTCAATATATTGGTATTGGCAAAGACTTTCTGAATACAACCCCAATTGGTCAGGAAACAAAACCACATATCAACTGCTGGAACCTCATGATATTCAAAACTTTTGTATGGCAAAGGACACTGTGAATAGAGAAAAGAGGCACCTTACAGAATGGGAGAAAATCTTTGCCATCTATATATCTGACAAAGGATCAATATGTAGGCTATACAAAGAACTAAAAAAATAAATAAATAATAAGAAATCAAGCAACCCAGTTAAAAAATGGGCTATGTAACTAAATAGAGATTTCTCAAAAGAAGAAAGACAGATGACAAATAAACATCTAAAAAAAATGTTCTACAGCCCTAGTCATCACAGAAATGCAGATTAAAACTATGTTGAGATTCCCTCTCACTCCTCTCAGATTGGCTACCATCATGAAAACAAATGACCATAAATGCTGTGAAGATAGGGAAAAAGAGGAACCCTTCTACAATATTGGTGGGGATGCAATATGGTCTAGCCACTGTGAAAATCAGTGTCTTCTGATTTTCAATAACTGATTTACAACAAGTTGAATAAACTCTAATTCCTTTCCATTGTCCACAGGTTATTGGATAGAAATATGGTTATTGTGAATGAATTATATTAGTGAGTGCCCTCCTCTGCTGGGTTTCATTTTTTTTTTCCCAAATCTGTTTGAAGTTTTACATGAAGCATCCTTTTCAATTCCTTGAAGAATGTCAAACATCTTAGGCACATTATTTGTACCATTTCTATTGCCTAAAATATATCTCCAGCATTTACCACCGTAGACTAGTTTCTAGATGAATTGTTACCAACTGTCTACCTCTTGCTTTCCTCTGTGAAGTAAAATTGGCAGGAACTTTCAATTAATGTCAGTTACAAAGTGTTCACTACACTGAGCAAAAAGATCAGAGACATGAGACCACGTACACTTATCTATTGCATGAGTTTTAGTTTATGAAGATTCAAAAGATAAGTGTTGCTTGTTTTTTTAAATGCTTCTTTGTTTCAAAATATGTAAAATGATGGTGGCAGTCAAAACATGAAAAGATTCAGAAAGTTGGAAGAGGCTTGCATAAAAGGAACTTTTATTTGCTACTGTTTATAATAATTACAAATATTGAATCTGCAAATAAATATGAATGTTAAAATATGTTAAAATTTTTCTAAACTAAGCTAGTTATAATTAGCTTACTTAAAAAAAAACAGCTTCTGAATCACTGCCAAACATTACACTAAAGCAAAATTCCCTTTATCTTATCCAGTTGCAATGGTAAATTTTCCTTAGAAATCTTAAGAAGAGGTTGTGATAAGTTCCATACTTTGCCATATGTATTGTCTGTGTTTTGTGTTCATTTTAATCCTTTTATTAGTAAATAGACCACTAAGTGATTAAATATATTTTTTCTCAATTTTTATTAACATTTTCCATGATTATAAAAAATATCCCATAGTAATACCCTCCTGCCCCCCCCCACTTTCCCCTTTGACATTCCATTCTCCATCATATCCCCTCCCCATCTCAATCATTGTACTTACATATATACAATACCAACCTATTAATTACCCTCCTCCCTTCCTTTCTCTTCCCTTTATATCTTCTTTTCAACTTACTGGCCTCTGCTACTGAGTTTTTTTTTTCCTTCTCACACAGAAGCCCAATCATCTGTAGCTAGGATCCACATGTGAGGGAGAACATGTGGCGCTTGGCTTTCTGGGCCTGGGTTACCTCACTCAGTATAATCCTTTCCAGATCCATCCATTTTTCTGCAAATTTCATAACATCATTTTTCTTTACCACTGAGTAGAACTCCATTGTATAAATGTGCCATATCTTCATTATCCACTCCTCGGTTGAGGGACATCTAGGCTGGTTTCATTTCCCAGCTATTATAAATTGAGCAGCCATAAACATAGTTGAGCATGTACTTCTAAGAAAATGAGATGAGTCCTTAGGATATATGCCTAGGAGTGCTATAGCTGGGTCATAAGGTAGATCAATCTTTAGCTCTTTTAGGAACCTCCACACTGATTTCCACAATGGCTGTAAATATCTTTACTTAAGAAAAAGTCAATGTTCCTTATAATTATATGCCCTGCTCTTTAGTCCTGAGATATATAGTAGCATTTTATTTTGATGAAACAGATAAATTACTTTTTAGATGGTACTCAGGATTCAACTACATTCAAGTAGCTGAATCTATAGTAATAAACTTAATAATGTCTTTTCACAATCAGGTCTTTGCAGTGAGGTGTGGAGTAGGGCAATGAGAATAATTTCTATACCTAAATCGCACTTTATGATTTCTTGGGGCTAAGGGAAATGGAATGTCACAGTGGTTTTTTGTTATCTAGTAGGAAGAAAGATGTTGGAAACAACCTGATGTGGTACCACACAGCTGTCAACCCAGTTTTTGGGAGGCAGAGGCAGAAGAGTAGTGAGTTTGGGGCTAGCTTGAGCTCCATTGTGAAAGGCTGTGCTCTCAAAATAAGTTTGTAGAAAATTTATTTAAAAAATGCTTTAGATATTACATGCTATTTGTTGAGCTCAAAACCATCACAAAATCTGCATGGAATGAATTATTTGAGCAGAAGGGATATTAGATTAGTTCAATGCATACAAAATTTGTTTATTATATATTCTTTTCAGATACTTTACACACTATGACAGTGACATAAATATTAGCCAGTGTCTTTCTTCTTTCCAATAAATTCATAATTGTTAAGGAAAATACCATTGCTACCTTAGGAAAGAAATATCATATTCTAATAGAATTGTATTCTTTGGGGTTATATTTTAGGTTAGTATAGATAGCCACAGTCTTTCATTCTCATCCTTAAACAGGTTTGGAATATCTTGTGGCATCTGTCTAAATAATCAATTACAATCTACAGGTTGTAATTTGTGTTTTCAACAAAGAGAGGTCTTAGAGCCCTCTGGTAAAAGTATCTAAATATTGGATACTTCCAAAAACAGGGCCTTGAGCAGTCAGAATTTTTGGAAACATTTTTGGTCCAGAGACAGATATGCTTCAAGAGAGCACAGCCTATTCATCCACTACTATCCAGATGACCATAAGCAGCATACACAGGGCATGGGAAGGCAATAAGAAAAAGCATATAGTGGTTAAATGCTTACATGAAATATAACACTATTACTTGGTATTTGTGAATAGATAAGGAAGTGTTTCATCTTTTTAAATATATCTAAATAGTAATCTAGAGAGTTATGCATTGCAAATTGAAATGAAATGCCTTATGTGACATTACATCTCTGGCTTTTAGAATTCAGAAAATGGTATCTACTAAGACTCCTAAGACATATCTTCCTTTATACCAGCATACAGTTGTGCAAATGGATTGCACAACCAAGACCAAACAAGACTCTTATCCTTGAGAATCATTCTTGCATAATGACATCTGATCAGACAGACCAATGTTAAGAAACAAAGAAGGCTTTGTGCATGGAGTAAAGTCCTTCAGAATTCTGCCATCAATATATACCAGGGCCTGGCTCGGAGGTGGTAAAGCAGTTACTTCCTAGAACATCAGACTAAAAAAACAAGTATGCCTACACACGAATTCGTAAGTTCTATGTGTGAAGTTTGGAGTAACATAGGACTTGAGCTACACTATTTTATTGAATATGAATTTTTGTATATGAATGTATTGTATATTGCATGTTAGTCATATTCCCACTAGTGTATACTCGTATATTCCTTGTCCTTTGCCTCCATTCCATTGAAAGCCCTCTTAGTAAGTGCAAATGAGATAGACTTCTGAAAATCTAATGGACATTCATTATGAAGCTTTTTTTTTTTTTTTTTTTTTTTTTTGCTAGCAAAAGCAGACAATCATGTTTACTCCATATTGTATTGTTCTAGACATTTTGGGGGAAAAATTTCAATGAGCTTGTCTTGTATGAAGAGAAAGCTTAATAGGTTTCTTTGCATGTGTATATGTGTGGGGACATGGGTGTGTTGAATGTGCCTAAGTTGAGCTCAGAGTGGATATTGGGTGTCTTCACTAGTTACTGTCCTTCACACTAAATCTGGATCTCTCCAGTTTGACTAGACTTTTTAGCCAGCAAGTTCCCAGTCTCCTTCTGTCTCCTCCTGTTCGGTGCTGGGACCACTGGTGTACACCTCTATGTCTTTAGGCTTTGTCGCCAAAAATTTACCTACTGAGCCATCTCCCCATCCCAAGCTTTGGAGAATATTTCTGTGATTACTAGAGGTCAGAGATTAAGAGGGAATATTATAAAAATAATCAAAATACTCTAAAACATTAAAACAGGCAAATCAGTTTTGTGGGGGAGCCTTCAGAAAAGAGCAGAGCTTGACTTTCTATGGTTTCCATTTTTATAGTCCCATAAGAGGCGAAAGAAAGCTGTGGATTTTTGTCCTGTAAAAAAGCAAATGATTTCTCACAAATGAAGGAAAAATTTCTAAATGCACATTTTCCTCAATAGCATTTATTAGTCTCAGCAATGTTAATTTAAAAAGTAAGTTCTAAATCTCTGTGAGTACAATGTGCATATCCATGTACATGCAAGTCATATTCAATTATTGGGCTCATTCACTAGAAATTAATTACTTAGCTAATAATGAGCTAATTTAGACAAAGTTTGGACAGGTTTTAACACTTATATAAATAAGATTGTTTCATAAGCTTTAAAAAATTATACTTTAACAATAAAACTCTATTCTGACAGCCAATGCTTTCACTATGAATATAGAGCAAATTTTCATATGTAAAGGAAAACATATAACATTAACAAACTAGATCAATACTCATATTTTATTAGATAATTGATTCTTATCACTAAATGCAGGTGGTCAACCACCCAAAAAATAAATGAGACAATTATTTTTGTTAAGAATTATTCTTGAAGGACAATTTCTAGAGGTCACAGAAAATAAGAATATTCTCTCCACGAACCTCTACCCATCTTAGCCATCATATGACACTCAAAACAGAATATTTTGACCATAGAGGAAACTCTAATTTTATTTATTTTCTTTATTTCAGAGAGAGAGACAGAAATGATGGGTATGCCACAGCCTCCAGCCACTGCAAGCAAACTTCAGACTCATTGCCACCTTGTACATATGGCTTATATGGTCCTGGGGAATCAAACCTGGGTCCTTTGGCTTTGAAGGCAAGTACGTTAACTGCTAAACCACCCCTCCAGCTGGAATTTTTATTTTCATTGACCATTATAGTTTTCCTTTCTGCTCCAGGTTTAGCAAATCTGTCTTACTTATATCAAGTCATAAGTAAAATACACATTCCAAAAGATTCCTTTGTTCCTCCTATAGTCTGGTTCCTAGTACTTTTCAGTAATAATTATCAAAAATTTTTGTTCAGTGTAGAATGAAATCCTTACACACTGATGGAGGAATATAGGGAGTATACATTACTGTTACCTGGAAAAAGATGAGTAAAAGATTCAAGGCAGTAAGTAGGAAATAATGTAGTTAAATGTGATTTGTTGGATGGCATTAAATAGAAACTAGTGGATGTGTTGACTGCTATGTTGTCTGAGTTTCTGGAAAACATTGGAGATTTGAGGATAGAGGAGACAGAAGAAAATTGCTGTAAGTGTATAAAAATAGTATAGTGTAAGCCCATTAAGGCAAATTTTAAATGAAATGCTTCAGCTGCATGAAAAGATGTGCAGGGGTGCTCATTTGTAATGGCAAATGGGTTGATGGGAGATTTTATGTAGACAACCATTATCACTCAAATTAAAAAAAAATCAAAAACAGGATTTATTTCATTGCCTAAATGAACTGGAAAATATATTGGCACTCATGGAACTAGAGGTCACCTTGAATTTGAAGACCACGCACAATGAGATGACTCATGGGGGAGTTAATGAAGCTGTGAGCTGAAATGTGAGGGTAAGGCTTGAATTTGTCAAATGCAAAGTCAGTAAATTGGAAAACTATGGAAAGGTAAGAGCTAGAGAGATGTCTTATCAGTTAAGGGGCTCACTTGCAAAGCCAAAGGAATGAGGTATATTCTTCAGGACCTTGTAAGCCAGATGTACAAGGTGGCACATGCATTTGGAGTTTGTACGTAGTAGCTGAGTGACTAGAAGCCCTGGTGCTTGCTTTCTCTCTCTATTCTTTTTTTTTTTTCCTCTCATATAAATAAAAATAAAAGACCCTAATATATAGCTATGCATATCATATGTTGCAAGAATAAATGTGGATCAAACATAAAATAGTACTCAATAAAACAATGGCGTCCTTGTTTGAGAGCTTGCTCAAAAAGACAACAACAAAAAAAAAAAATAGAGGAGAAGATACAAGGAACAAAATAATGCAAAATGATCTATTTACCTTGAAACAAGATACAAATGCTGTGGTTTAATTCATTTTTAATGTTAGTCAGGGAAAATTAATATGACCCAGAGTCTTGTTTATGTATTCATGGAAAAAGAAAGTGGGGAGATAATAATATTCCCTGTATGTAAAATGCTTATCCTGGTGCTTACCACTTAATTATTGCCCTGTAATTATTTGGGAACATTTATACAGTACAAAAGAGGTCATTAGAAAACTAATAAGAACAGTAGAACCATATAAGGCAGAGACAATTTTTTAAAAAAAAGGAATTAGTGGTTAGCATGCTTTGTGTTACAGAAGAGAGGAATATTTTCAAAAGAGAGATATGGTCCAGAGCTGAGCAATGCCACTGGAACATGGTTGGGTGGGAGGTTGGAAGGAACATTTTGGAGACGGAAGCAAAAGAACTTGGCAAACAGCTTAGTGCAGGCATGCGAGATATTGGAGATGGTGGAAGATGTCCAGGCATTGAGCCTCTCCTACTAAGATGGCACAGCCATTGGCAAACATAAAAAATTCAAGAGGAAACCCAATCTTGCAAACAGACATGCAAAATGGAGCACAAGGCATATTTCCCACCATCCCTTGCACTCTTTGCTGTTCTGTGACTAGTCTGGCAAGAAAGTGGCAGCTGGTGTGAAGTGCACCATGTCAAGACCTATCAGAAAACCCTTAGCACAATTCCACACCTGTCTCCTTCCAGCCATTTCCAATGCTAACTGTAAACTGCAGTGATAGGGTACTCCCAGGAAAGGCAAGAAACTCAAATCCTTGGTCCATATGAATGATCAGAGCTCCAATGATACTCTGTAGGAGTAGGATCAAATATGGATTATTATTGTTTCCAAGTAGTGATATTTGGATGGTTGTGTCTGTGTTTCCTACATCACATCAATAATAAAACAGAATTGGAGACCTCTACAATCATCTTCTCAAGTAAATATGTGCTTACTGCATCTAAAATACCTGGATGGAGGGAGGAAGGGTACTCTTGAAAATGAATATTCCTGTATCCCAAAGTTGACAAGCTAGGTTTGAATCCTCACTAAGTGGCCCTGTGGCTTCATTTTTTGAAGAAAGTGTAAGTGATTGTTACCTAAGAAGATATAATTCAATCAGTAACTAGAGGAGATTATCAAGAGAGAATACAAGGGTAGCAATCTGAGAAGGTAATAAGGAGAGTTGAATTTATATTACTGATTCTCACATGTTAGTTAGTATGTCTGCAAATCACCTGGGTGTTAATCTAAAATTCTAAGTCAGTTATTTTTTAGGGGAGTGCAGAGATACCACATTTATACCAAGATTCTCATTGATGTTCCCCATCTACAAATTATGAGTCAAGGTTAACAAAGAATGAGCTACTGGAATCTTTTCTTTCTCTTTTTAAGAAGGACAGGAAATGTTTAGCTATCATTGTTTTAGAATTCCATGCATTTTTTTGTATTGTCAATCTTAGATAATCTTCCTCATCATTGTTGTCCAGTACATAATTCCACATTGTGTTCCTTAATTTATCAGGTGGGCAAGTGTTGGCATTCTCTTTTGATGTACACATTTATCTATACTGACCTTCCCATTTGGAGATTTCTCTGATCAACATGACTTCTTTATAGTAAGTTCTACTACAAAAATGTGATGTTGGTTTCAATACCATGGGTCTGGCCTTGGGGCTTGGTGCATTGTTATATATCTCAAAACCTACACCCATTTATTCAGAATTCATGAGATCACTGGGTGACTTGTGAGCACATTAAAGCTTAAAGAAGTTCTGAGTGTGGTGGGAGATGCTACATCTCCACACCAATCATGCAGCCTGACACTGATGGGTCTGGCCCAAGCAATACCGTTCATGGCAAGGTTTGAGGTCCATTTAGTATCATTTTCTGGTGGAGAGTAATTTCAGACTGATATGTCTGAGGAAAGCAATTCATGTTTAACTTGGAGTTATTATTTAATGAGTCCTACAGTGAGAATTATTTCTCCTTCAATTTCTGAGATAGTCTTCTGTTTTGTCATGTCAATTATATTTATGTCAAGCCTCTGTCTATTTATGTAATTGGCCTTCTTCTGCTGGTGAGATTTCTCAACTCTTCCTGTTTTAAAAATCTTCCCTTTTTCTTTCTATTGCATAGGTTCTTTGTTAATTATTTAACTGTAAGGTTTTTGTTTAGATTACACAAAATCTATTGTGATACTATAATCTAAGGATTGGCGTAGGAGACATTGAAAGGGGACTGTTGGACTGCTTTGGTTTCTTGGTTTCCAGGACCACAAAGTAGTATGTATTTTTGTGGGAAGTCTGTGCTAGGGCTGGAGTGTCATTACAAGCTCTCAGAGGTGCCCTCCCTTTCCTTCCAGACCAGAGGCACGATGAGAAGCCAAGGTACTGTGCAGTTCCTCTTCACTGGGGAATAGACCTTTCTGTGGTACTCCCTGATTAAAGTTGCAATCTTCCCAAGATCATTATTTTACCTGATGATATTAGGTCCACCCTGTGTGAGCCTAAGGCTTTCTTTCCTCCACTGATTTCTTAAAGCCTGGTCCTGAGGATAGTACAGCAGCATCAACTTAGACTAATGTTTCTAACTATGGTCTGATCTTTGGGAATGTACCCTTGATTTTACCTAGGACCTATATATAAATATCATAAAGAAATGTGGTAAAATTATATAAACCAGCTGAGCATTTCAGTAACATGTCAAAATAGGAGAGATGAGATTTTTAAAGCATGGATGCTTAATATTGTAGTTAAAATTTCCTATGAATCTATAAAGTCTTGGTTCCATAAGGTTCCTAAATAGATGGAATTTTACTTTATTTAGATTTGTGATAACTGAACACCACCTTTATTAAACTGATTTATACCTTTTTTAAACTAGTTGTGTTGGCGTAGTATAGACACAGCCTGAATCATTGTGAGGGTTGAAAATTGGGTTTAAATCTATAAAAAGCCAAAATAAAATTTTGAGATGTGATACCATGGATACCAGTAATTTTTTTTCTCTTCTTTTTCTCTCCTAAGGAAAGATTCAGAACTAAAGTGATGAGATAATTTTATTTAAGATTACTAAATCCAAGTGCAGGTCTATCATTGTGAGCATTTTCAAATGTGACTGGCTCCAGTTACTAGAAGGCTCTCAAAGAGATTATTTTATCTCAATGTTTATTCCAGTTTGCAGCCATCAACTGCCCAGGAAATGCTATTGGCACTCTCTCTCGTCTCCCAGATGTTTTAATGTTTTAATTTGCTCTATAAAGCATACACACAAAGGAAGAAAATTCAAGCAGAAAAAAAATCATATTTATGGAGCTAAAATCCAAGGATCTAGAAGTGGACAATAATAGTCATAAGAAGAATAACAGTGATAATAGTTGCAGATATCCTTGCCTCAGGTTGCTCCTACAATGTCCAGCATTATGTTTCAAGTAAGCATTTGACTCAAGGATAACTTGAGAAATGTTTGGTAAGAGTACAAGTCACAAAGTTAGGAAGAATTGAGAATTAGAGGAAAAAAAAAAAAGAATTTAGGGCTGGAGAGATGGCTTAGCTGTTAAGGCACTTGCAGACAAAGCCTAAGGACCCATGTTAGCCACTTCAGATCCCACATATGCCATATGCACAAGGTGATGCAAGAGCACAAGGTCACACATGTGTACAAGGTGGCACCTGTGTCTAGAGTTCAACTACAGTGGCTGAAGGTCCTGGCTTGCCAATTCTCTCTCTCTTTCTATCACTCTTGTTCTTGCTTACCCTCTCACATTAAAAAGAAAAGAAAAATGAATCTCCAATAACCAAGAAAAATAACAGGGACAAGAATAGCTGAGAGTATACCTTGAAGTGGTCATACATTCCATAGAATTACTTACTCACACATCAACTCCTTCAGTGAGGATGTGAAAGAGACAGAATACAGGTCTCTGGCTAGATGTGAAGGATGTGGAGTCAAATTCCACCTCTACCATTTGCTAGGTATTTGATACCTATCTCTTCAGCTGCAAAAGTAAATGAGATCAAGATATGAAGTGATGGGGGAGGGCAGAGAAGGAATAGGAATGTGATGGACATGATGAGATAGGACATCGTGTTCAGGTAGGAAACTGTCAGAATGAAAAGCATTTGCACTATTAGCGCGTGCCCATAAAAAGAAAAAATAAAATCTAAAGTGGCAGGTAGCGCTATTTACGTAAGAAAATGCCAGGGGTGGGAACTGCCCTAGCTTTATGATCTGGTTAATAAGATCTTGCCAAGAAAATTGGGAATAGTATTTTTCCCTTTTAACCAGTTTTTTATTTGAAATGTCCTCAGTTACCTGTCCCAATCCTGCTTCACTTTTATAAATGTCCCTTTATGAAACTCACTCTGAAATTCCCACATTCTCTTTGGCTCGTCTTCTCATGATCTTGACCAGATTATGTGAGCTCAGCTGTTTCAGTCAGGAGGTATGTGTTATTCCCAACCCTTCCTACTTAGGTTGACTTAGACTGATCAATCAAATTTTCTTGCCCCAGCTTCCACATTTATTGTTTCAAAATCAGGATTGTTTGAATAATATGAGGTGTAAGAATTTGAATTTGATACATGGTCATCATTGATAAGCACAATATTATGTAGGTAGTTCTCAACTGGTATACACACACACATACACACACACATATTGTTTACACTAGTACCCTACTGACTATTATGGAGAAATTAGGAAAATATTTTCCAAAAGAAAATGAAAATTCAATATCAAATACATTCAAATTGGTATGAGGTTTTTTTTTTTTGTTGTTGTTGTTTTGTTTTTGAAAGCCAACCTCTAAGATGACTCCAGGTGGGGGAGTTAGCATTGCATATCTTAGGTTCATGGCTTTGCTCAATTCCTTCCTGTGTTCAGTAGGGCACATCTATGAGATGATATTGCCAACAGTATATGAATTCTGATTCTAGTCACAGAAGACACTGTGGCTTGTATCTTTCCAACTATTCTTTAAACATCACACAGCCACCATGACATGAAGGCTCTGTAGCTTTCCACAAAGGTCTGTGGGGTAAGGAAGTGTGGTCTCATGGCAATTGTCATACCGGCCTGCCAGCACATCGGTGTATCTTTGTATCTTTCTTGCAGGGGAAACTTCAGCCCCAGTCAAGCATTGATATTGGTGAGGTTACAGGGACATCTTGACTGTCACCCCATGAGACACTCTAATGCAGAGTCACCTAAGGAACTTATACTTGAGACCCTGTTTCATCAGCACTATGAGAGATAACACATGTCACTGGGATTTTCAACCACTAGGCTTTTTCCTTAATTTTATATATAATTATAATTATTGAATTCACTGCCTTTTTTTCTTGGAAATATTTGTCAAAAATACTCAGATTACATTATTACAGAAACACATATGATTCAGTAAGTCACTGAACTTTTAATTTTTAAGTTTTGAATCTTATCACAGTTAAGCCCTAATGGTTTACTGTCCTAATGAGGAAATCTCGGCATTTCTTATTTTCCTGACTCCTAGCTCATGGGCTATTTCATGTTGATCTAGGCCTTGTCCATCTCTAAACATGAAACAGCTTTCGCTATTAACCTAGAGATCTTCGTTCATAGCATATCATGGTGCTGTAGCAAAGCCACTCCATATGCATATGATGGCATTCCCTCTTGTTCTCTATTTTACAACAGTTACTTGACATGATCCATCATACAAACACACCATCTTTTCAGAGATATCTGACTCTCATGCCTCTTACAGACAGCTGAAAGAAAGCCTATGTGCTTTGCGTCTTTATCTATAAATCTTCAAGTAGAAATCTGTTGGTGCATCTTTCTGGATTTTTCTAGCTCTTTGCTTTTATACCTGTTGCAACAGGACAGAAAAGAATTTTCTACACAGTAATGCGGTTTAATGACAATCCTATCCCAGCAAGGAACCAAATATTTCCTCATCATATATTTTAACTATTGTACAAGTCAAAGTAACTCCTAATAATTGTAAATGTTTGTTATTTGCTTTTAACTCTATGATAGTATGGACTATGTTCTGGTAAAATGTTTTGAGGAAAGCAGAGGTCCAAGTTATTAAAGGTAGTGCCTTAACTTACAACTCAAGATTATTGCCTTTTGCTAGTAAAGAACAAAGTAAAAGGTATATGTTTTAATTTTATAAGATCAAACCTAAGGAACTTTTCCTCCCAATAATGCATACAAATGTATTTAATTCTTTCTATTTTTACTTTCTGAAACTTCTATCAAAGTTTCCATGAAGTTGTTGGGAGAGCTACATGAATTATCTTGTATTATACTGAAAACACAGAGTTTTCATGTATTTAACTTAATTTGGAGTATCAAGTCTATATTTAGAACTCAGAATTTTAGTAACATCATTCATACCCATGAAATCTTTATCCCAAAAGATGCCATTACCATTCAACATATTTATCACAAGAATGTAAATCTTACTCACTGCTCTTTAGGGGTGTGTTATTTTTTTTTAATCTAGGACTCATTTTCAGGAAAGCCAGAAATATCTATAAGCTCTATACATATAATAATAACTTCATGGTTTTCAAAGGTGCTAAAGTAAATCAATGATATGAAAGAAAACTTAATTTTGTATTCCACTTATATTACAGTGTAGTAGACAGCTTCAGGTTCACTGAGATAAACTTCCAGACTAGGTACAGTTATGAAGGAAGAGATTTATTGAAGCTTACAGATCCAGGGAAAGTTCCATAATTACAGAAGAAGCTGGTCTGCTTTCCCAAGACCATGCAGAGTTAGAGAAAGAGGAAGCACAGCTAACAGGATGCATCTTTGTGTTCACACATTGCCTGCTCTCAGGAGGCATGGGAACATTAAAAGAGAGGACTGCCTTTAGCGAGGATGTGGCATTCTCTGGGCAAATCAAGTTAGGGTCAAGATAAGCTTTTGAGTAGAAAATCACATGAAATAGCACAGAAGATGCTCTTCAAGGCTGGAGAGATGGCTTAGGGGTTAAGGTACTTTCTTGCAAAGCCAAGGGACCTCAGTTCAATTCTCCAGGACCCATATAAGCCAGATAGAGTGTGGTGCATGCATCTGGAGTTTGTTTGTAGTGGCTAGGAGCCCTGGTGCATCTCTTTCTCTGCCTATTTCTCTCTCTCAAATAAATAAATAAATTCAGTAGGCAACAGATGAGGCTTACTGAATTGCTTCTTCCTAGGATGTGTGTGGTGGTTTGAGTCAGGTGTCCCCTCTAACTTAGGTTTCTGAATGGTAGGTTCCCAGCTGATGGATATTTGGGATTTAACACCTCCAAGAGGCAGTGTATTGTTGGGGGGAGTCTTATGGGTGTTGCAGCCTATTTCCCCTTGCTAGAGTTTGGCACACTTTCCTGTTGCTATTGTCCACCTTATGTTGACCAGAGGGTGATGTCCACCCTCTGCTCATGCCATCATTTTCCCCTGTCATCATGGAGCTTCCCCTTCAAGCCTGTTAGCCAAAATAAACCTTTTTTTTTCCCCACAAGCTGCTCTTGGTTGGGTGATTTCCACTGGCAATGTGAATCTGACTACAACAGTAAATGGTACCAAGGAGTGGGATTGCTGCTAGAACCTGACTGCATGGCTTTGGCCTTTTGGGGCTGATTTTCAAGAGAAATGTTGAAGGATTTAAAACCTTGGCCCAAGAGACTCCTTGCAGTGCTGTAAGTACAGCTTGATGGACCATTGTGGTCAGAGTTGAAAGACCTGAATGCTGTAAGAACTATGGACTATGAGGTATGGTTTATGAGGGAGAGAAAGAGCTTTGGTTTGATTTGGGCTAGAGGTCGTTTGTGTGAGAAGCTGGCTGTTATGCTCATGTCTTGAGAAGTTGTGCAGGGTTGTTTTGTGTAGAAATGAACTGGTGTGAGCAGAGAGATATGGCACAGAAAAAACATTTGGGGGTGAACTGCTGCCTATTTAGTTGCAATTGAGAGATTATAAGCTATAAGTTTGGACCAGCTGACCTGTACTGGGGCAATGAGAATAATGTAGACTCTTTTGAAGGGGCCTGAGTGCTCAAGGAGTGTCCTGTTCTTCAAAGTCTGATTCCCCCAACCCCCAGATTAACAAATTTGCACCTTACTTGGAATTGTGGCATATAAGAGTGAGTTTGCAACGTGGTCTTGTGTTTTGGAAATGACCATGGGCAGTGTGAAGCAGGATTGCTGTATGCCTACAAGAAGAGCCCATGGGGCCATGTAGATGGACCACTGGTTGCAATGGAGACCGAGTGGAGATGCTGAGACCACAAGGTAGCTGCCAAAGAGAGCTGCTAGCCCCCAGATGAGGTTTCCAGGACTGTAGTAGCCTAGCTAGAGAGGTGGGATTGGATCTCCAGAGACTTGTTGCTAGTTGGAATTATTGGACTTGGAGATTTGTCACTGGCTAAATGTATTGGACTTGAAGTTACAGAGTTTGCCCTGTTTAGATCTTATATTGGTTGAATATTTCTTTGTTATGCCCAAATGCCATTGTTTGCAGTGTGAGTGTTTATTTGGTGCCATTATGATTTTGGGGGGATTTTTTGGTATTATGGCTCAGTTAAAAGATCTTGGACCATGGGGGTGTATGAACATCATTGGAATTGATAAAACTATGAGGACTTTTAAAGTTGGGTGAATGCATTGCATTTTACATCATGTATGATTATCAGTTTGGGGGTGGCGCAGGGGTGGAATGTGGTGGTTTGATTCAGGTATCTCCATAAAACTTAGGCGTTCTGAATGCTAGGTTCCCAGCTGATGGAAATAAACACCTCCAGGAGGCAGTGCATTGCTGAGAGCAGTCTTATGGGTATTATAGCCAGTGTCCTCTCGCCAGTTGTTGACACACTCTTCTGCTCTTGTGTTCCACCTGATGTTGACCAGGGGGTGATATCCACCTTCCACTCAGGCCATCTTTTTCCCTTTCCATTGTGGAGCTTCCCTCTTGAGCCTGTCAGCCAAAATGAACTTTTTTTTTTCCCACAAGATGCTTTTGGTTGGGTAATTTCTACCACCAATGAGAACCTGATTGGATCAACAGGTGATACCAGACTAGAGCTGAGTAAAAGTTTAGCACACAAGCTCTAAACAGCATGCATGGTGTACATAGCCACTTGACTGGAGAACGTGTACTGTCTGTCTGGCATGGTCTTCACAGGACTCAAAGCCCTATGCTGAGTCATTGAGACTTACGGTTCTACCATCAGTGTGCTTGTGCCAGAAGAGATTTGCAGTACCTAGATCTATGATTCCACGTTTGCTGCCTTTTCTTCTCTGCTTGGTAATAACTGCAGGAAAGTGAAGATGACCAAGAAACCTTCAGGATTAAACAGACAGGGCATTCTAGACATGGCTTTGGAGGATCCCTCAAGGCAACATCCAGGCTTTCACTGGGAGGTCAATCACAACTTAAACCAGAATGTGTCTTGCTCACAGATAAGGTTTCCATGTTTGAAGATTGGTCTTGACTTCCTCATTTACCATTCTTCCTTAAAACTGCTCCAAGCAAGGTTCTAAACTTTGTCATGCCACTAAAACTCCTCTTACCATGTATACAGGTGGCTTCTATTCTGACAGCTGTGGCCAACTATGTCATTTGATCTAGTTGACTCCTTTCTTCTCCTGAGCTTCCAAGACATTATGTCCATGTCATTTCCACACGTTCTTCCGATTTCCCAGTGGTACTTACTTGATGTTCCTCATCTTCTCAAATTCTCAACATCACCAAAGACACAAGACCAATTTATTTCAATTTCTGGCTTGCAAGATTCTAGTCTGCCACTTGGAAGAAAGCTGGATAACCAGAGTGGTTCCCAGCTGGGACAGAAGAGTTGCCTTATAACATTGCATCTGAGGTCGGAAACAGAGTTGGTTTGGGGATTGTGATAGTCAGCATTACTTGCTGGGATGAACATCCAAACCAGACATAGTTTAGAGGAGGAAGGAATGTAACTCAAGCTTACAGAACCAGGGAAAGTTTATGATGGATGAAGAACCTGGCATCCTTTCATAGATCTAAGCCGAAAGAAACAACCAACACAGCCAGCAAATAGCAAAAAAATATGCAACAAGAAAACAGGAACCAGTAGTTCTAGGAACCCTAGAGCTCAGATTTTTCTGCATAACTTTGGGCCAGAATTCAGATCCACCTCTGTGACACCCCCTGCCCCACCCTTAGCAGAAGTTGGCCTGGTAGGTGTTAAAGCTGCAAACTGAATTTTAATAGAGCACCTGAGTCTATGGGGGAACTTACATTCAAACTACCACATGCACAAAACAAAGTGAGCTATTACTATCTAGACTCACTCCCCAGCAAGTTCCTTCAGCTAAGACCCCTCCTAAACATTCTACAGTCTCTCCTTAAATAACCAAATCACTATCTGGGGACCAAGAATTCAAACACAAGGGCTGTCAGGAATATTTCACACTCACACCATAACATCCACATTATATTGATTATTAAAAGATGGGAGTTGACTAAGCAGATAAGTTAGTTGTGGGAAAAGTATATCCTCACATAGACAGATAGAATGGAATGTTGTTCCAGCTTAGAAAGCAAACAGGAAGGACATTCTGACTTGTGAGCAGAAAACTGGAAGGCATTATGCTAAATGAAATAAGTTAACTTTAAAAAGATTAATACTGTATTTTTCCATTTATATAAGATATCCAGACTAGCCAAATTTATGGAGACAGAAAGAAGAATGAGGGATTTTGGGGACTGTGAGTGCTGGGAAGCTTAAAATACATGTGCTGTTTTATGCCAAAGCACTTCACATTTAAAAATGGCTAAATGAAGCCAGGCATGGTGGCACATGCCTTTATTTCTAGCACTAGGGAGGGAGAGATAGGAGGATCTTCATTAGTTCAAGGCCACCCTAAAACTACACAGAGACTTCCAGGTCAGCTTGGGCTAGAGTGATATCCTACCTCAAAATATAAAAATAAAAATGGCTAAATGGTCAGTGTTATGTTTAAAGAAAATGTTCAAGTGTGTAGGACTGCAATTTTCCTTTTCTCTATTTTCCAAAACATAAATTAGAATCTCTATGTAGACTGTGGAAGCTCAATCCTTATGTAGTTCTTTCTCTCCGCTACTCTGGTCCACAAGGCCTAGCTGCATCAGTATCTTTGAAATCCAATAACTTCAATTCAGTAAAATCTCTGTTCTCTACTTTGGTATATCCTTTTTGTACTATGTCAGTCCACTAGGTTAAAAAAGAAACCATGGGGGCAACCATTTCCTTTCTCTCAAAAATCATAGAACAGTAGTCTATGATCCAACATCTAAAAACAGTAATTTCATATATTTTGTTTGATTTTATGATTGCTTAAAAATGGGAGGATCCCTGTAGTACAGTTACTCCATCATGGCCAAAGGCTAGAGTCATTTCTTTCTGTTTTTATTCTTGGTTTCTGGCATGGAATTTATCATTCCACCCTCATCCTAAATGTTCTGCCATATGCTTTCTTTGGCTTCCTCTTTTGATTGACACCCTGTGATGACCTTCTGTGTTCCCAAGGCTTCTCTTGTCATTAATATACTAAAGGCCCCTGAAACCTATATGTTCTGCCAAACCTCTCTTTTCTCTTACTCCAAAGATGACATTCAATTACCTATTGGATTGTTATTGCTTAGAAATTCTGAGACATCTCTGAGCCAATGTCCAAAGATGGACATTGTAATTATAGTCCCTTCAGCAAAATACAGAAACACACCATCCATTGGGCCAAAAATCCATGAAACCCGGTGTTTATCTGGGCCTCCTCTTTCTCTCTCAGTCAGTGTATCCAATAAGTTACCAAGGGTCTCACAGCAATTAGTGCAGCTCTCACTTTTGGTCAGAGAATCTTCTCTTTGCCGACAACTAGTGAGACCCAAATCTCATTAAAGTACTGAAAATAGGTGATATTTGAATGGTTAGCACTAAATGAGGTATCTCTATCATGCTTTCCAAGGTTCAGGGAACATTGATGAAGAGAAGGCAGAAAGAATGTAAGAGCCATAGGCTGGGGAAGAGTGCTTTGAAACTCTTCTAGACGTAAAGTGACTGATGCATTCATAACCTCACAATGGCTCTGTGTACCTGCATACTAACTGTACAGTACTGATCCCATTAACCTTCTATCACATATAGGGGAGGAAGACCAAAATAGTATTAAGGTTTCAGAGTAGAAGAGGGTCTAGTTATGAAGGAGGTGTTTATAGAATGGGCATGAGGAGGGGCGAAGGGAAAAGGTTACAGTAGGGAATTTGGATCAAAATATATTACATACATGTACAAAAATGGAAAATGGAAATTAAAAACTGAATTCCAAGGTTCTATTTGAATATTGTTCCAAACTTTTTAATGGTCACTACATGTCCCTCCAAATTGACCCCTGCATGGCGGTTAAGTTTTCCCAGGGCATTCTCTGTGTATAAGGCACTCTTTAAGCACTGTTTTATACATTAACTCCTTTAACCATGTAAGAGTTTCATAATATAAGTCTTATTATTTTTACAAGAGAAAATGCTGGGGCACAGACCTTCCAAGGGATTATTTGGAAGAGACAGAATTAAACACAATCTATCTGTCCTGAGTCTTTTTAATATTGACCTCTGAGGTATACTGCTTTGCAAACAATTTGGTTATTTATATTAAATTCATTGTATACATTTACTACTATTAAGTGTGAGTCTGATCATTCATCTCATCTCCCTTTACTATAATTTTCACTATATTCTTTTACTTATGCACTTATTTGCAAAGAGAGAGAGAGAGAGAGAGAGAGAATAAATGGGTATGACAGGGCCTCTAGCCACTGCAAATGAATTCCAGATGCATGCACCACTTTGTGCATCTGGCTTTACATGAGTACTGGGGAATTAAATCTGGGTCATTAGGCATTGCAGGCAAGCACCTTGACTACTGACCCATCTGTCCAGCCCCAATTTTCACTATATTCTTTTATTTAGGCAAATATTAAATATTAAGCATCTGTATGGATTACTTATCCATGAATGAGAATTACTCCCCTTCCAATTCATTTTTTGCATGATGATGATATCTTATAATTGTAAACTCACCAATTAAATGTACTCCTTTTGGTTAATAATCTCTCATTCTTCTTCCTCCACCTATGTCTGAATTTCATGCATGGAATGTTGTTACTTAGTACTGTATTCTTGTTGATATCTTACTATTTATCTCACTGGTTAATCCACCAGCTGAACTCTTAAGATCCTCAAGGATAGGAAAAAAATTCTTTTTTTTAACCCTGTGGTCTATTCCCAAAGTCAGCAATGTATATAAAACTTGAAAAAAAACATTAAATAATTGAATCAATAAAATAATAGAAAAGTGCATAAATCAGCCATACTTCTCCTATATTCAGAGCTTGTAAACTTTAATATGATTAAATACTGCAAATGGTATATGGAGATTATTTTACTAGAAATGATAAATCATATTTAGTTTCTCAATTTAGGATCTCAATTTCAAATGCCAGAATTTTATCTTCTATGCATTAAAAAGATATTGTATCATCCATATCTGTAAGAAATATAGTGACAAAACTTAATATCATAACGATTTTCCAGGAGTAAATATTCTATAAAAATAGAGGAATAAAAAGTAGCAGAGGTGTGGGCAGAGGCCATATATTGATTTTCTTTTGTTTCTAGTGACTTTTGGAAGGCATCTGCTATAATGCTTCCAGTTTTATATCTATCTTCCACTTTTGTACATAAGAAAGGAAGACAGGAAGGAAGGAAGGAAGGAAGGAAGGAAGGAAGGAAGGAAGGAAGGAAGGAAGGAAGGAAGGAGGGAGGGAGGGAGGGAGGGAGGGAGGGAGGGAGGGAGGGAGGGAAGAAAGGAAGGAAGGAAGGAAGGAAGGAAGGAAGGAAGGAAGGAAGGAAGGAGGGAGGGAGGGAGGGAGGGAGGGAGGGAGGGAGGGAGGGAGGGAGGGAGGGAGGGAAGGAAGGAAGGAAGGAAGGAAGGAAGGAAGGAAGGAAGGAAGGAAGGAAGGAAGGAAGGAAGGAAGGAAGGAAGGAAGGAAAGAAGAAAGGAGTGAGTAAATAAAGAGAAGAGAAAAGGAGGTTTGGGCTATGGCTCAGTGGGAGAACATTGTTGTAGTAGGCATAATCAAGATCCCAGAAGACATCCTCAGACTCCTTCCCCCAAAGAAAAAGAAAAGGAAAGAAATAGAGAACAGAAAGGGAGGAAGAGGAGTGAGGGAAACGAGAGGAAGTGAGGGTATTGAAGACCGAAGGAAGGGGAAAGTATGAAGGGAAGGGAAGAAAGGGGGAGGGGACAGAAGGGAACAAGGCAGGGAAGGAAAAAGAGGGGAGGGAAGAGAAGAAAAGGAAAGTGGATCCTGGTCCACAATTCATTCTAAAAATGATATGGGATCCAGGCTTAGAAGAAGCAAAGTATTACAGTTTAGTTTCATGGTTCTCTGTTCCATGGCATACACTATCTCTCCACCTTATGCCTCATCACTTCCACCCCAGAGTGTGTCATTCCCTGTTCCCTCTTAGTATTTATGTATCTGGAAACATTCAGAAACTAATCTGCTTAAATAAATAATAAATTTAAGGGTTTTATTAACATTATTTTTTTTTCAATTACAGGTAAAATAGAACAGATAATGAAAGTATAATGTACCTGTGAGGGAAAATACAGCCAACATGTTACTAACAAGAAGAAAGATGAAAACAAGAAGAGAAAGAAGAAGAAGAAAGCTTCTGGTTGCACTTCCTGCATTCTTGATGCCTCTCCCCTTCATTCATTATTTATTTAAGGAGCATGAAAGAATAAAAAAGTCTGTCAGGAAACTGTCATTATATTTATTTCCATGAAGACATCCAGTTCCACTAATTTGCAATCTTAATGATAATATGTTATTAATGCTAATAATATGATGTCCACATTATTACTGAGATGAGTAGAAATTGCTTTGGCTGGCTGGCTTAGCATTTAAGGTACTTGCCTGAAAAGCCAAAGGACTCAGGTTCGACTCCCCAGTATCCATGTAAGCCAGATGCACAAGGGGACACACTTATCTGGAGTTCCTTTGCAGTGGCTGGAGGCCCTGGTGTGCCCATTCTATCTATCTATCTATCTATCTATCTATCTATCTATCTATCTATCTATCATCTATCTATCTATCTATCTGCCTATTTCCGTATCTCTCTCTCAAATAAACAAATAAAAATAAAATATTGAAAAAAGAAATTGTTTCAGAAATCTTAGAGTTCAAGGTAGTTTATTTACAAAGCTTGATGATTTCTATTATGTTTCTGATTATTCAAAAAGAGAGATGCTTGAACGACGCCTGTTGCTTACTTCTATTCATTTTCTTTTTCTCTTTCCTATCTTTGGTGGACATGGTAAAACACAAAGTCATGTAAAATCTTCAGGAGAAGCCTTTACTGGATTATAATTTTGTAAAAGAAGATGGGACTGCCACACATCAGTCATCACCCTACACAGCATTGCTCTTTTTCCCATGTTCCTAGTAGAAGTCAAGTAAGAGGAACTAAATCACATACCATGACTTTTCCTGAGCTTCATGGGACCCAGTCATCTTGACCTGGCTGTGGCTCTGTCCTCTATCTCCATTTCTATCCTCCTGCCTTGCTTGTTTCCTCTTTGATGCATGTACATGAACTAATGCATGTAAGATAACACAAGTTACTCTTAAGCTTCACAATACACATGGTCTGGATGAGAGATTTCACTTTTAGTACCTTAAATTTTGGTTCTTTTTCTTTGTTTCTCAGCATGCTTGAAGATGACTACAGAAGAAGAGCGTGCATACGATGGTTACACATAAATAACTTGAAAAATAATCATAAACCTTGTTCATAAAAAGTAAAGCAAAGACTGACATGTTGCTCTTCCCCCTTCTGTGGTTCCATAAATATAGCTTTTCCAAATTTCACAGGCATTATCTCTATATTTCTAGTGAAAACCTTTTATGGCCTTCTTAGATTGATAGAGAACCTAATGAATATACAAAATATGATTTTATGTTTATTTAGCACAGGACAAATAGTTATTCCACAAGATAGCTATGCCCTTTGAATTTCTCAGTATCCGCAAGGGACATACTACTTTCTCTTTTCAATTAAGGTGAATTTCCTTAGCAGAGTTAGAATCTGGGTTCATGTCTTAGAACTTTGCTCAGGATTCTCTGTCACCTGTCCCCAAAACAGAAGCATTAGATTGATTTGCCATTCTTTTCTTTCACAGTTCATTTTAGGTTTTCTTTCATTGGAAATCTTAGTCAGCATTATCAGAAAATTTCTTATTTATTTGTAAATGTTATATTTTTTAGATGAGACAGAAAGAGGTATGCATGTGGAAGAGGCATAGACAAAGAGTGACAGAGAGAGAAAAGGAGAGATAGATATATATAGAGAGAAACACTGGACTACAGAGAGCAGAATAGTAGTTTGGGCAGAGAATTAGAAGTGTCCTCATATCTGAATATATGTTCATCATATGAAAATATAGCTGAATTCTTAAGGCAGCTCTGGTACTTGTTTATGTAATTGTAAGAGAATCCCTCAAATTCCCTTTGATATATTGTCTTCTCTGTAAAGTAAGAAGGTAAGACCCCCCCTCCCTTAATCCACTTTCTGAACAAAAGTCCTCATGCCCACACCCCTCCCCTGGATTTCCAGACATAGTAGGCATATCATATGTTTAAGGCAAAGGTGTAATTTGATGTGCCTAAAGAACATAATGTAGAAATATAATATGGTCTTAGTCACACTCAATATTTTATATTAAATCCTTAAAACTAAGTTTACCTACTCTCACATTATTCCTTCCACTTGAACCCATAATTATGGGATTCAAAGGGGACAGACATAACACACACCCAGCACTCACTCTGCTCACAAGGTGTAATAGAATCCTTGACACTAAAAAACCACACAAAGGCTAAAAGAATAACATTCAAAATAATCATCAATCAGGTAAAACAAAAATAAAATGGTGTTTTCTCAAGGAATGTATTAGTACTTCTGCCGATGTTGAGTCACAAGTGAGTTAATTGTCTTAAAGTTGTGAAGAATATAAAATTCAGACAGAAGTGCAAGCAAGCAACGTTTCATTGAGAAGTGGAAGGGGTTGTGGGTGTGTCACTCTGGGCCTGGCCTATATGCCATGAGGATAAATCTGCCATTGGCCCAGATGTAAATTCGGCAGTCAAAGTGGAACGAATTTAACTGGTTAAGTTTATATGTATGTACAAGTCTTTGATTTGTTGGTGGGTGTAAGAAGTAAGCGCACGAAGCCAGAAAGAGCCCTCCAGCATGGAGCTGTGGGTGGCTGGGGACTGACGAAGAGGTCCAGGAAGGAAGAATGTGGAGGTAAGGAGAACAAAAGGCTGGTGCCCAGGACTCAAGGCTTTTCAAGTTTTAGCTTCTGGACTTTACAGTTGCCTGTAGTATCACCAGGACAGACTGGTGTCTCAGCATCTTTATGGATCTTTGTCCCTAGGCAGCTACCTACAAAGTCAGTCTCCTTAGTTCCTATGCAATATCAGTATTGCCAAAAGTAAGTCACAGCATTATTTTCTTTTTCTCTTGCTGTGTATTTTATGTTATTTAACCATTTTGTCTGGTCTTTGACTATCAAGTGGTCCCTTTTTACTCTAAAGGGAATTCTAGACATGATTGTGGAATACTTGCAGTAGATCTCCCAGCTCTCTGTGCTTAGACCAAGGAAAAAGCAGAGCTGAAATTAGATTCCTTTTTTTCCCCCTTCAGAGTTCTAAAATGATGTCTGCTAGACCACTCAGCCAACTCACAGTCTGTTGTTCTAACAGCCAAGTGCCTGATCAGAAGAAGATAATGCTGACATAATTTGTTCCTTTCCGTAGTTCACTGCTTAGTCAAGCTGGTGAAAGAGACAGAAGCAACTTTCTGTCTTAAACAAGCATGAATCTTTATTGTCAAGGGTGTCATTGACAGAGGGACAAATCTCAGCAGAAGGTCATTTCTCATATGCTTCTATAACATGGGAAAATAACTCTTCTAGATGTTCACATATTCCCAAAAATGCTCTGAAAAAATATTTCTTATGAAAAATAAAATTGAATCCAAATATGATTTATTATATAATTATTCACCAAAGTCAGAAAAGAATCTTTGATTCTGCACTTGTTTTATTCACTCTTTGGGCAATGTAAAGTACACTTTAAAAGGCTGTTTTGCCTTCTGTCTAGTTTTCTAATCCCTGAAAACCACTTCTTCCTCTTCTTCCACACCCAGCTTCTCCTATTGCACTACCTGGCAGTTATTCACTTAGAAAATGCAAATTCATTTTAACATTAACCTAATTTGAAAGGCAAACATAGCACCAAAAACTACATGCTTTATAAACATGAATAGCTTTTGAATTGTCTTCTGCTTGAATTTTTCCTCATCGATAGACATCTGTATTCTTGCCAGCAAATATATAATAATTGGGGTGTGTGTGTGTGTTCAATATCTTTTATTTATTTATTTGCAAGAAAAGAGGGAGGAATAGAGAAGTAATAACAGAAAGAGAATGGGCATGTTTGAGCCTCATGCCACTGGAAATGAATTCCAGATACATGTGACACTTTGTGCACCTGGCTTTATGTGGGAACTGGGGAACTAAATCTAGACAGTCAGGCTTTGCAAAGAAATGCCATTAATTCCAGAGCCATCCCTCCATCTTTGTGCAAGTTTCATGCCTATGTGTTTATTTAGGAGTTAAGTGATATTTAATATTGAGCAAATAATAAACCTCTTTACTAAAAGTAGAAAGGAGAATTCATTCCTTCCAACCATTCTTTTGTTTTACTCATTCTTCCACACAATGAGAGTTGCAGTACTATAGTGATAAGGGCCAGGGAAATAGCTCTGTGGTAAAACCACCTCCTGCACAAGCCTCAGAGACTGAATTTGGGTCCCCAAAACCTGTGTGAAGCCAGAAGATATAGTGTGAACATCTTTAGTCTTGGGGCACTTAGTGTGAGAAGGAAGACTGAAACAGGAGCAAAGAAATGAGAAACACTTTGTCAAACAAGGGGGAAGGTGAGAATCAACATGAAAGTTGCATGTGTGCCTACACATGCACACACATGAACACACACGCATGGACCTGCACACATGAACACACATACACATGAACATGCACACACATAAATTGCTGAAAAATAAATGATTAAATGGCCAACGATTGTCCACTAAATAACTGTATTCTGCATCAGCTGATGACTGAACATGCTTACTATCTAAAATGCACCTACCTACCTATAAGTGCTTTTGTTTAGGAAACTAATATTTTGAAGAGAATTCTTTGAGTTTCAATTCATTGAAAATTTGCTTGTCTTTGCTACTTGAGATGCAGAAATTAGGTAAAATCTGGCAATTTCTTTCTGATAACAAAACAAAAGATGAATGAAACTAAGAGAAAATATCGTGGAAATATGTAATAATGTAATTGAAGTGACAAGTCAATGATACTCATATTTTACTGGAAATAACAATGACAACTGGAATCTGACTAACCCCGTGAAGTGCACCAAGCCTTAGATCTGCACAGAGCAGCTCCACACTGGGGGTATGTTTCCTCTGATTCTTTGATGTCATTCTTGACCCATCATTCATGCCCCAAGACAGAGCCACTTACCGTTTCCAGCCTTAAAAGTTCAGGACCTGAATGATGAAATTGTCATGGGTACAGAGGCATGATCTTTAGTGTTGTAGCTAGTATGGGTTTCTTAAATTATTTTAGTTTACTTTTGCAATTTATTTTCTGTGTAATCTTCAGTAATATCAACTGTATAAATCAACACACATTGTACTTGCCAAATGGGAAGTTACTGAGTCAGAAGTTGGCATTTTCTGTTATAGCAGAATACCCCATTCAGACCTAGTCCCCATAAACTGGCCAGGGTGGCTTTGTGCTGGAAGAGTTTCAGAAATATCAGCCTCTCTATTCCCTCCCCCCCCCCCAACCTCTCCCCATTCCTCTCTCAACTCTTTCAGAAAGTGTACTCCCAGGAAGAAAATAACTGCATCATTGCCAAAAACTAAGGTGTTCATTTTACTATGTAAAACACAGCTCTATGACAGAGCCCTCATTGTGATGGAAGTGGGTGTTGAGTGTCATCATTTCCTCTTTGTACTATGAACTGAGCTATTGGTAGTCACTGATAAATCAAGTGAGATCTTTGCTAAAGGGAAGATGATGCTTATATTTACCGAGGAAGTGGTATGTTTTATTTTGTTTCTGTTTATTTGACTTTCTATCTTTCCAATTTGGTTAGGAAATAAGCAATTGTTGTCTTAAAAAAGTAAAATGTTATGACATTTGAAGTCTTACTTTCAGATAAACAACATGTAGCTGAAGACAGAGGTTACTGAAGACTTGGAATTGGTGCCAATTTTAGCCAAGAACTGGTCATGTTCATGTGGATGGGAGCAATTCACGAGCTTAAAATAAGTGGTTAAAACTCCAAACTGAAATTGAGGGTTCTATAGAAGAAGGGATTGTTGTAGTCTGTGTGTGTATGCTTGAATGAAAATTTAGTAAAAGATTCTTCAAAATGTAAATAAATACAATTTATTTCAGCCTCATTTTGATTACTAAGCAGTAAACTATACATATATATATATATGTATATAGTAGACCATATATGAGTGTGTGTGTGTGTGTGTGTGTGTGTGTGTGTGTATGTAAAATCACAAACTAATTACTAATGCAGTGTGTATTCCATTTCAAAATCTCCTTTTGGGTCAGAACATTACAAGGTTTATCTGTTATTCTGCATGATCAGTTTCTAACACAACAGAAAAGGGACAGGTAGTAACTAGGTAGGGTGCATACCATTCACACAACTGTCCATACCACTCCATAGACCCACATCAATCCATGTATGGCTGTTGGTGTATCCAGACCAATTAAGTACTACCCTCAGCAAGCACAAGTCTGTACAAAAATATATTGTCAACCACCTCAGTGAGACAATGATAAAGAGAACTAATCTGATTAAAGGAGAACTTTAAAAGGCAGGCAAGATGGCTAAATGGTTAAAACACTTGCCTCCAAAACCTAAGGACCCAGGTTTCATTTTCCAGTGCTCATGCAAAGCCAAATGCACTAGGTGGTGAATATGTATGGAGTTTGTTTGCCATGGCTCGAGGCCTTGGCATGCCCAGTCTCTCTCTTTGTCTTCTTCTCTCTCATAAGCAGACAAATAAAATAAAATTAAAAGATGAACTTTAAGAGACTAATTCTTCCTGTCTGAACTTGGATCAATTTTACCCAATGGTAGATCTTTTAGGAGTACTGGAGAATGGCTGATTAAAATATACATGGTTTATAACTTTGTGGGAAAATAAACAAAAACCAAGCAAAAACATATAATTGCCTCAAAAGTAAATATTCTTATTTGAATTAAAGAAATATCTATGAACCACCTTAGTGAAAGCATTTCATGTATAGAGATAATATAATTTCATTATTTAGGGTGTTATATAATTATTCTATGGCTTTAAAGTAGGCAAAAATCGCCACATGCTCTCACTCATCTACAGCACCTAACCTGAATCTACCCAAGATGCCTCACATACCCAGCAAGCATCTCGTGGACTAGACAATAGGATGGGTGGGGAGGGGGGGAGGGCAATGGAGAGGTGGGAGACACAAATCTAGACCCAAACAGCAATGGTACCATAAGATTCTACTTCCTAAAAGGCAGAACAAATGGCTGAACCTTCACCAGGCCCTTACAGGGAACACCTGAACCACAAGACACTGGAGAGGGTATGATGAAGACTAACCTTAATCTTCTACATCTTCCCTCCCTGCCTCTCCTACTGCCTCTCTCTCTCTCTCTCTCTCTCTCTCTCTCTCTCTCTCTCTCTCTGTCTCTCTCTTTCTCTCTTCTCTTTAACTCTTGTATATTAGTTATCTTTTTCCTCCTTTTCTTAGTGGGCACTGACCTGTAACTCCCAGTACCAGCATGTGGCTATCATCCACAATGAGCTTTTGATCAGAGAGACCTACAAGGTTTCCAAAAACACAGACAGATCTCTGAGAGAGTACTTGATGACCCACCAAAGGTTAGTGGTAAGACCCTACTGCTGAAGACACCTTATGTGGTTGACATGTAAAATGGAATGGCATGGCTAAAAGTTGGAAGAGAATCAGTCCCCAGACAGTCAGCACGTCTAGTGCCAGAGGGTGCTACATGGAAGTCTGGGGGAAAATGACCAATATCTGTCCAAGCAACTCATGGTCTAACCTACTTAGCAACAAATAACCTGTTGTGATGCCCACACAAGTGCAATAGTGGCACACAGCCATGGTGGGGAACCAATTGCTCTTGATTTGGCTAACTGATCCCCTCAGTGGTATGGTACCCATAGCTGGAGCTGGGAAACAAGTCAGAACCATATCCAAACATTAGCCCACTCTCCATTATCAAGCTACCATCAATCATGGGCTACAATAGGGCCTACACATATAAATTCTCTATAAAAAAAGCAAGGGTTATTTCATTTGTCCTGATGCTAACTTACTCTCTATTGGATAATCTGCTTCTTTTTTTTAGATAGAGGTTGATCCTAAGGAGAGATCCACCCCATCATACCTCAAAAGGGCCCTGGCTGAAACTAAGAAAAATTGGTGAAACAAGCAAGGGTGCTGCTTTCCTGATGAACCAGATACCTGCACAAGGGGGAAGGAGATCAACACAGAGAAAATCAACTCCTACCAAATCAGAGAGCCAGAACCCCAGAAACCCCCAACACCTCACCAATAAAGCAGACCAAAAATGAACCCAACATGGCTCAGGGAAATTTTGCAGAAGAGGGGGCGGAAAGAATGTCAGAGCCACATGTTGGGTCATGATATGCAGAGACATTTATCTTACCCATAACTGTTGGCTAACTCCACAATGCATGATCTATATACCTCCACAAGGAGGGGCCAAGTGTAGGGGTTAGGTCACAGATGAGCCTAATAATGGTACCAAACTGACTGTATTTGCTGAATACAAAACTAATTAATAACAAAAAGAAATAAAAGAAACAAAATGTTCTTATGGCTTTGATTTTCATCCCTTTAATAACTAATGAGGTTGGAGATATTTTTGTATATTTATGGTTTAAAATTAAGTAATAAATTTAAAAATGTGAGAAAAGTAGGCAAAAATCCACTCACATTGGTGATATTAAATAATTTTAGTTGCTTTGCCAAAGAAAAGAAATCAGGTTCTTTCTTGTTCTAGAGTTAGGTGGCTTTATTATTAGTTGTGATAGGATGAAAGGATAGCCCCCGATATATTAAGGATTTTATTAGTTTGTAATTTAAATCTGGCTGTACGAGTTGTCAGTGTGGGTGGGTTCTAGGGTCAAGCTCTAAGGTGTGAAGGTAGATTTGGAATTCCAAACTAAAGATGTGTAAGTGCTTGATCTTTTTCTGGAGTTCTTGAAATGCACTTGCTTACTTTTTGGTGGTTGGTTTTCTCTTTGACAGCATTTTGGGAAGTGGGTCCAATGTCTTCGGTCATTATGGAAACTCCCCTGGATCTGTAAGCTTCAAATAAATTTCCTTCCTCCTATCACCTGTGCCTGGTTTAGAAGCTCGCTTCGGTGGCCTGAGGTTGTCTGCCACAGAATTCGTACTGAGGTGTGGGAATGGCTAGATGAATCTGAATATATATATATATATATATATATATATATATATATATATATATGTATATAGTTTACTGCTTAGTAATCAAAATGAGGCTGAAATAAATTGTATTTATTTACATTTTGAAGAATCTTTTACTAAATTTTCATTCAAGCATACACACACAGACTACAACAATCCCTTCTTCTATAGAACTATATGGACTTTGTCTTTTGGAACTTTTGTTTTGGAGGAATGGGCATGGACTTGGTGCTTGCAAATGAAAACACCTTCTAGAGTAGTAAGCCAAGCATTATGGACTATTATGATCAGAATTTGAAATGCTGAATTCAGAGAGAATTGTATTTGGAGGCTTGGCTTATGAACCTTCTAAGGAGAAGGAACGATGACAGAAAACTTTGTTGGAACTGGGATACTGGCATAAGGACTGGCTGCATTCTGCTGCCCATGCCCAGAGAGTTTGATCAAGTTTAAAATTTTTAATGGGCCAATGTACTTGGCAAAAGATACTGTGACTTAGAAATTTCAAGTTGGAAGTTGGAAAAATTCAACCAAGTTTAAAATTTACTGGCACAGAGACTGGTTTTAGGTTACTAAGGTGCTACTGTCAAACATGTTAGCAATCATAAATAAGATGGCCCAACTGCTTTACATTAAAATGATAGAGAGAATGAATAAGGGTATCCCACCCCAGAAACACTGAGTGATAGAAATGCAAGCTGTCTTGGAAAGAGTAGACTGGAGAAGGTCTCTTCAAGGTCATGTTAAATTTCATCCATAGATTAAAAATTTGGATGTGTCCTGCTGCACACCTGATATTAATTTTGGAAGGATGGAAAATGTATAGAGTGGTCATAAGTGAACAGGGTTCCTGGAACCACTGCTGAGATGTGGCATGAGGCAGGGTATGATGAGCATAATAGGAAGGCAGAGCTATTGGAAGATGGACCATGGTTGGCATAGAGACCCAAAGATGTTTTGGTTATACCAGGACTGTGAAAGAGCTACAGTGGAGATTGGTGACTAGGGATGGAGGTATTCCCCTGCCTACATTGCCCAATTGGAGGGGTGGAATTGGAAAATCCAGAGACTGTCAATCAATGGTTATGACATTGGATTTGAGCTGCAGAAGTTTGATATCTGCTTGATGGTGGTTGTGTTTGCATTGTTACTGTCTCTCCTTGTTATGCCTTACAGCAGTTGAAAATATTTACTCTGTGCCTATACATGTTGAAGTATGTACTCAAGCTCCATAGGATAGAATATGGCCATGCTGCTAATGACAGTTGTTTACTTGCCAGGAAAGGAATCTCTGAGCATGTCTGTGGGGGATTTCCTAGTTTACATTGAGGCTGGTGACCTACCTTAGCTATGGGTGGCACCATGGCATGATCTCAGGTCCTGGATTAGATAAAAAGGAGAAAGACAGTCAAGCATGAGGACTCGCCTCTCTGTCTGCATCTTAACAGTGGGTTGAATGGACACAGCTTCCTCAGACTTCTACTGCTACATTTTCCTCACCTTGAATTGTAGGCCATATTATGCCTTACTTCATTTTGCTTTTGTCAGTATTTCACCATAGAAATGAGGAATATAATTAATACAATGTTCAAAAGTAATAAATCGTCCTGTGTAATGGGAAGACTTGAAATTTTGTTTCATCATGTACCATTGGTCATTAGCAGCATAGTTATGTCTCCTGCAAAACAAGTGTCAGATCTCATTGACTAGCGAGGGATAGTGGGTATCTGTGAGTATTCATGGGAAGATTTGTTTCTTTCTGGGTTGAGAATCCTACTTGCTTTAGGGTGAATATGGGTAGGAAGATCTACCTATCTTATTGGATATAAGTTTATGATCCCAAAAGAGGTGTTTAATATTCAGACATAGAAATAATTTGGATATGAAGTGTCTCCCCCCACCCCCACACACATGACATCATGTATTTGTGATTAAGCCTCAAAGTCCCCAGATGGTGAAAATTTGGGAAGTGGCCTTTTCTGGAGAATGTGTGTCACTGAAGGGTGACCTTGTGGTCTATTAGCACAGCTCAAAGTACAAAAGTTAGACCACTTCCACCAAAAAGATCTGATGCCCAGCCTCTTCTCTGCCACGCTTTCCCCAACACAATGCAGCTTCCTCTCAAGCCAGAAAGGCAAAATAAACCATTTCTTTCTACAAGCTGCTTTGGGTCAAGTGCTTCATCCCAGGATTAAGAAGATAACTACAACAGATTTGATGTTCATCATTATTTGTGAAGTTCGTATAATGTGTTAGGTATTGTTGCAGGAAAATGAGCTTTCCATCAGAATTATTTTACAGTTAGTGTTGGGATAACCATCTGGTGCATAGTGTTTAGGCTAAGGCAACTTCTCAAAGACAGAGTACCTTAGTCCCCAACCCAAAATCTCATATTCTTATATTTTAGTTTTTGAAGTGGAGTTCAGAAGGAATATTTTTATCCCTCATTCTGTATGTTATCCTTGTTTCCTAACATTATAAAATAAATCATGTTTTCTACAAATTGTCATGATTGTTTAGATTTTTCTTGAGAAATATATAACTACCTACCACAGTCAAATTCCTTTATGAGCTATGTGGTTATTATGAGCTGTCTGTGAAGCCTGAAGTTTGCCTTTTACTCAAACACATATCATCTCTCTATCATCAGTCTAACTTGACAAGCATAGTAAGATTGCCTCAAAATCTGTCAACATGGGCTAGAGAGATGGCTTAGCGGTTAAGCGCTTGCCTGTGAAGCCTAAGGACCCTGGTTCGAGGCTCGGTTCCCCAGGTCCCATGTTAGCCAGATGCACAAGGGGGAGCACGCGTCTGGAGTTCGTTTGCAGAGGCTGGAAGCCCTGGCGCACCCATTCTCTCTCTCTCCCTCTATCTGTCTTTCTCTCTGTGTCTGTCGCTCTCAAATAAATAAACAAACAAAAAAAAATCTGTCAACATGAATACAAAAAGTAAAGACAGTAAGAAACATACCCTAGGGAGAACCTCTTAGAAGAATTCTTGGTATAGATAATCTAACACACTGGACATCAGTGTGAAGAGAAGGAAGTCTAAACAAGGCCATATTCACATCAAGATATAATGTAGCCTATGTTTCGAACACCTCTCAAAATGCACTGAAAAGGATTCTACTCTGGATGCAGATGAATCCATACTAGTTTGGGCCGGGCCTAAACAGAGTAAACCATGATAAATTCAATGACTCCTTCACACCTAACTGCAAAGAAAACATAAGGCATTTGACTCGATATTATCAGTTTAGCTCTTGGACCTAAGCTATTATGAAATTCTCATCAATATCATAAATTTACAATGATCTCCTTTTCTCCTCTGATATTTCAGTAATGTCTAAACTATACCGTGAAGGCAAGTAAAAAGATATGATAGGATGTTGTAGAGGTAAGTTTTCTCCCACAGAAGAACATAAACCACCCTGCTGTTACATGTAGAGAAGTCAAGCCAGCCCCTGGGCCAAGTTTGTATTATAAAAACTTCTTTATTCTATTGCTTGTTGGGGGTTTACCATCCCTGTGGAGCAAGCAGAGTGGGGTCTCCAAGACATGATGACTATGATGACTTCTGTACTGTATTTCAGTATCCACAGTCATAGAATTTCTTATTCAATGAACTTCAGCTTGTTTCCAGGGAATTCCTCCCTAGGCTTCCTTTAAGCAAAGTTTCCTAGTTGGTAGAATAGAGATATTGAGGAGTGGAAGATCTTAAACATCAAAGATAGATATATGCATGCAGGCCTCCAAGTCCTTTCTGAGTTTGTCTCAGAACTAGAAGAAACTTCAAAAAAGATAAAGTAGCAAAGAAAGAAGGGAGAGGAGGCAGAAGAGGAGGAGGGGAGGACAAGAAACTAGACCCTGGGGACTGGTGTTCTCTCATTGTCACATACCAGCAAGCACCACCCAGGAGTCTGACAATTCTAAATTCAAATTTGTCTATCCAGGTCATGAAGAAGTAGTAGTTCCCAAGATACTTGAATATAAAATATTTTATTTAATAATTTCAGCTTGCTTTACAGTTTAAATATTTAAACATACCTCCCTTTTAGCTCTTGCTCTGTATCCCACAAATGGCAGGGTACTTGCTTCTTCTTGTTAACATTTCTCTTTGATCCAAGATAATTGGTTGGTTGTGTATTCAGAGGGCCGCTAGACCAAGCTAAAAGCTTTGTGGGGCTAGGCCAAGCTAAATGCTTGTCTGTGTCTCGCAAGCAGGGTCGAGCACAAAGGAGCACACATCATTGGATAGCATCTTTTTCTCTAGTCCCAAATCTAACTCAGAATGTCTCTTAATGTTACTATCTAGTAATATCTAGTCATTATTTCAAGTTTACCCATGTGAAGTGTTTTTTTTTTCATTTTATTTTTGAGTATGTGAAAGAAAATTTGTTTGTATAAAAGTGTGTGATAATATGTTTCTGTGTGCATGTATGTTCATGTGTTTTAGGGCACATGCATGTATTTGCACATGCCCATGTGTTAGTGCATAGATAGAGAACTCAATCATACTCCATCTTACATTTTGAGACAGAGTTTCTCTCTGAACTGGGAGCTTGCCAGTTTGGTTAGACTAGCTATCCAAAAAGCTCCAAGAATCTGCCTGTCTCTGCTTCCCCAGTCCTGCAATTATAAACACATTCTGTCATGCTCAACTTTCACATGGGTGCTGGAAATACAAACTCGGGTCTTCATGTTTGTGCAAGTAAGCACATTACCAATGGAGCCATATCTCCAGGTCGAGAGAGTGATTATTTTGGTTAGTAAAGTGTTCACTAATTTAGTAACCAACTGTACTAGTAATAGCTTATATGTTTCTGAATTTATTTTGGTTTAGGTGGCTGAAAATGCTTTAAAGTATTTAAGAGATAGGTCTGGAAAGTTGATCTAGTAGGTAAAAATGCTTGTGACATAAGCATAAGAACCAGGATTTGGCACCATCTCAAATGCCTGTTAACCCCAGCACAGAGGGGTGTGGTGACAGGAAGATTATTGATGCTCAATGATCAGTCATTCTGTTCTCTCAAAAATGGTGAGTTTCAGGTTCAGTGAAAGACTTCGTCTCAAGAAAATGAAGTGGAAAAGAATTAGCACACTTAACATAACACATACGTGTCGTGCTCTTTATAATTGAAGTTAGATACTAGCATACCTTTCTTCTCTAAGAATCTCTAAATCTGTATGACTGATGGTAATTATTTATCCTGTCCCCCTCCTAAATACAACAATGGAGTCCGGAGTCATGCTATGACAAGAGTGATTCAGGTCTTTTCCCCTTTATGTTTTCTCTGACTGGACACAATTTAGTGGGACAACTCACATCTCTGCAAGTACATTTAGTTTGCAGTTGAAAGGACTAACCCTGAAATTCAACCCCCCCATACACACTCCCTAATGTCTCATGAGGGACTCTCTGCCCACCATGCCTACTATATTTAATTTATATATTTACCAAAGCAAATTACATTCCAGACTGATGTTTATGAGACATGTGATCTACTTTACACTCATGAGGACCTTAGGTGGGTAGGCATAAATATTATCGTGTGAAGAAGAGAGTCAATAATAGTGTCATAAATATTTCCATTGTTCAGCTTGCACTGGGTTGCACAGATAATTTCACTCTTCCTATAAAACATGATCCATGCATATCCTACCACTTTATTTCTGTGAGACTTAACTGAGAAAAATGTTGCAAGAAAAGATGTAGCTCTTCAGCAATGGATACAATAATTTTTTCTCATGGAATGAAACATAGATTCTGTGGTTGTCAACAGTGAGCTTGTCCTTTATCTCTGTAAAAGTGGAAGTTCTTATTATTTATTCTTCTATTTTCCCTCAAAAGTAGAGCTGGGATTTTATAAAGCCTTGCCAAAGACACAAAGTACAGTCTCAGATGTGAGCTGAATTAGAAAAATCTCTCAGAAAATAGATTTTGTTAAATATTTAAGAATTTTCTTCAGAAAATATAAATTAATGTGTCTATGGATTTTTTTTTCAGTCTCAATGAGACCTTCAAGTTTATAAGAAAATATTTCTCTGCATCCAGTATCTGAAACTTTGTAAACTCTGGCTCACATTTGCTGAAAATATGTTTTTATTTCCATCCAAATCTATAAGGCTAATTATCTATTTCAGGTCTTGGTGAATTTATCTCTAAAAGGAATGTGCACTAAACATGTTAGTTTTTACAAATTTCATGTGATCTCTGTCACAGGTATTTAATCTCCCCACTGTAACTCATAGCAGCTGCTGGCATTATGTGAGTGAATGAGTATAATTATTTTTCAATGCAATTTTCAATCAAAGCATGCCATTTTATATACACTCTCAATTTCTGTTCCCCTATTATATACATTCTTAAAATTGGGAGAAAGAATTCTTATGCATCCTTGAAAACCTCACTCATAAATTTGATAGGCTTTGAAAGCAGTATTTTGAAAGCTAGAAAGAAATGTTATTTCAATGTTTTTATCTGAAATATACAGCTAAAAAGGATAAAGGTGTCTAGAAAAAGTGTCTATTTTATCCATATCATGTTAATTATAATCAATACTACCAAAGTCTAGGTGTTGTGATAAATGGTTTCCTGTCTGTGATCTGTACAAACCAAACATGAGATACATTAGATGGATTTAATTGTTAATACATTAACCTGAGTCCCAGAAATATCCTTGTGACAGCTGTGATGTTTTTGGTTCTTTTACCAAAGAAATTCTATATGAAAATTGGTGAAGCTGGATGAAAATAATAAGCAATGATTTTTTAAAATATTCATACTTATTTGTTGGCAAGCAGAGGTATGAATAAAAGAGAGATATGGAAAGAGGGAGAATGAGCACACCAGAGTCTCCAGTTGCTGCAAACAAACTCCAGATACAAGTGCCCCTGTGCACCTGGATTTACATGGGTGCTGGGGAATTGAACCCAGGTTATTAGGCTTTACAGACAATCAAATCTATCACCTAAAATGTTGAGCCATTTCTTCAGTCCTAGCATTGTATTTTCTTTTTAAGTTACTGTATCTGCTTTTGAACTTGATGAACATAGGGCATCAAAGACAAGGTGAAGTTCGCAGTGGAGAAAGAAGAAGGAAGAAGAGAAAGAAAGAAGAAAGAAAATAAAAGAGAAAGAAAGAAAGAAAAAAAGGAAGGAAGGAAGGAAGGAAGGAAGGAAGGAAGGAAGGAAGGAAGGAAGGAAGGAAGGAAGAAAGGAAGAAAGAAAGGAGGGAAGATCTGTGCTTTAGATAACTATTTCCTAGAGCTAGTTTAGACTGTGGTTTGGAAAAATGGAATTTTTTTTTTTTTTTTTTTTTTTTTTTTTTTTTTTGGTTTTTCGAGGTAGGGTCTCACTCTGGTCCAGGCTGACCTGGAATTAACTCTGTAGTCTCAGGGTGGCCTTGAACTCATGGCAATCCTCCTACCTCTGCCTCCCGAGTGCTGGGATTAAAGGCGTGCGCCACCACGCCCGGCTAGAGAAATGGAATATTTTACATAAACAACTTTTTGTAGTGAAGCCATTTTATAAAACCATATTGTAATTAGCTTATGTTTATTAATGTATATTGAAATTATTAGTGACTGAATACAACCTTGCATTATTTATATGTATATCTATCTATATCTATATATAGATACCATACCACTCACATTGCTTCATATAACATCCAATCGCCACACATCATATTGCAATTATATATATATATAATTATATATATATATAATTATATATATATATATATATATATATAATTATATATATATAGCACTAGCACCATTGCAATGTGATGTGTGGCGATTGGATGTTATATGAAGCAATGTAAGAGTGGTATGGTAGGTACTAAGAAATTATTTTATTTAAAAAAACACTGTACTATTCTGAAGTAAGAACAAACTGTCCAAAAATATTGAGAAAGAAACCTAACACATGTTATTCAATGGGCTGATACATTAGCACTACAGGACTTATTGCTTGGAAGTGACTCTACTGAATAGGCATTGAAAATAAAAATATTTTCCATATGAAATGCATGTTTATTTAGAGCCATTGCTGTCTTACATGGCTCATGATCACTAGGATTTAAGCAATCTCTACATACCACTTAAATTTCACCTATTTTCCAATGAACACAAACTTGTTTTTATAAAGGAACTTGTTTCATTCTTTCTTGAACTCAAGAGGAAGAAAATTAACACAAAATCCTTCTTCTTGCTTAGATTTCTACAGGGAAATAAACTTTGCTTTTGGCTACAAGCAGATTCCCTCAAGAAATTCTACTTTGAGAACTGGAGACCAAGGGCTCTGTCCATACTTTGACCATGTGAAATGTGAATGTTTATCAGAAGAAAGGAACTAGTGATGAGGAAAGTTTCAGAGACAAGAAATTTGCAATAACATTGTCAGGAAAACGAAATTGTGAATCTGAGTTATTTATGCTTGCCACTTCTGTGGAGCAAAATTTAAGTGTGCTGAATTCAGAAAATCAGTTACCATAACATCATTTAGGGTTGATATATTACTATAATAACATTCATGATTTATATATGTTACTACAATAATATCATTCAAGATTCAGAGTTATATCCATATTTATTTAAAGGAATGTTCTGTTTTAAGTCACCATATCACATCTTGATATTTCTTATAATCTTGAAAATTGTATCAGTTAAAGATGAAAAAGTCCTCATTTATTAACATCTTTTGGGAGCTCAACAATGGGTTTTCATTAATGAACCGATTTTATTCTTTTTGGTGGCACTGAATGTCTTTCTCTACTTCTCTTCCACATTATTTCCTTGAGACAGAATATCTAACACAAGAACTCCTCATTTTTCAGTTATACTTGCTGACCAGCCAATTCTAGCAACCCTCCTGTCCCTGACCCCTAAGTGCCGGGGCTGCAGGCATGTGTAGCCATACCGGGCATGTGGGATGGGTACCGGGGATCAAACTGAAATCCTCATGTGTGCATAACAAATACTCTTACCACCTGAACTCTAAGCCCAATATATTTATTTTATCATATCCCCTAAAGTAATATGAACCTTATTTACAAAAGCTACTTATATTACAAGTCACTTGTGATAATTAACCCCAAGACATATGCATTTTTAAGTCAGAGGGAATGTTTGGGGAACTAAATAAGCTATGCTTCCTTTACCTGCACAATTCTCACAGTAATGGCTCACCATGCCTGTCTTCATCAGGCCAGCAAAGTGAGGTGTCTTAACAAGGAACAGGAAGTGACCAGTCCTAAGCACTCTTATTCCCAGGTGCATAAATGTACAGTTCCATTCTTTATCTGAAATTTAAAGAGACTCTGTAAACATGGGGAGCTATAGTCAACACAAGGGAACACGGGAGACAGAGGATGTGCCTGAGTAGTGAGGTCACACGTGAAAAGAAAATATCAATAGGAAGAAACAAAAGAGCTTTCCTGTGGCTACCTCTGTATTAAAAGGATGCTTCAGTGCACTGCATGACAGAAGATGTTCAGAACACTTAAAATTAGCCATAATGGAAATTCTTCATTTGAATGGCATGGAAAGTGGCCCCAGGCTACCAACAGAGGGGCACAGTCACGTCTTATCAGCACTTCATCAGTGTCAACACATCTACATCCCAGGATTCCATCTACTTCAATTCTCCTAAGTCATGTTTCAAAGATGTATTTAAGAATTAATGGAGTAGTCAACTTTTGAAATAAAAATAGTCTATGCATACAATTAAGTAAATATGCAATCCATGATGAAAGACAAAAGAATTTCTTGTGTTTTCCCTCTTAAGCAATATTTTCCTTAGGGGTTTTAGAAATGAGTCCACTGAAAGTAAACACATATGAATGTGTCCTGTAGAACCCATGCAAATTTAAAGTATATTTGAAGAAAGATGCAATTTTTAAAGATTTGAGTTAGCTATTGGCTCTGACTCAAAAGTTTAAGCATTCAATCAAATTTTATTGATAATTCTAATAATTTTGTCATATTTCTGCAAGTTTAGAGAATGTCTTTCCATAGAATTATGTCCTAGCCCCTGTAAAGTGCTATGCATGCAAGCAATGAATTTCTCCTTTAGAAATAATTTGCTCCAGTTAAAAAAAAAAAAACAAATTGATTAATATACACATAGAGTCACACTCATGAACACATGAGAGCATATACAAGTAATTACTGACAAGAGTGAACAGGCTTCGCATTCTGTCACATTCTCATTAGCACAGTACTCACCACCATTAGCTGGAGAGAGCTTGTTACATGTTTATTCAAGTGATAGAATTGCTAATTCGAGTCACAACAATTCAGTTTATCAAACAACTTGCAAACACAGGCTGGATAGTAGGGTATATTCCACAATGCTCCTCTAGGTTTTGCTTAGTGTCAAATCCCTACATTCAATTTGATTATCTGTAAGAGATGTAAAAATAATTATAATAATCTCCCTACCCACAAAATGAAAATAATGAATGTGGGCTGGAGATATGGCTCAGTGGGTAAAGTATTTTTCTCACAAGCATAAGGACCTGAATTCGATTCCTAATTCTCATGCAAAAATGCCCTGCATGCTGGTGCATGCTTATAATCTCAATGCAGGGAGGCAAGAAATGGGAAGATTCCCTGAGACTCTCTGGTCAGCTTGTTTTGCCTAATTAGTAAATTACAAGCCAGTGAGAGATGCTGTGTTAAAGTAAATACATAATACCAGTGTTTTTAAGGATGACAACCAAGGTTGCCTTCTGGCCTCCACATGTACACACACACACACACACACACACACACACACACACACACACACCCAGGCATGTACACACACCGCACACACCCATACAAATTGCACAAATGTTCTCATACACACATATTACAGGCTCATGCATTAAAAGAAGAAATAAACAAGAGAGTTGTTAACTGAGCATGGTGGCACACACCTTTAATCCCAGCACTCAGCAGGCAGTGGTAGGAGGATCCTTGTGACTTCAAGGCCATCCTGAGACTAAACTATATAGTGAATTCCAGGTCTTTAGCTAGCACTGAAGGGAGACCATTTCTTGAAAACCCTAAAGAAAAAAAGGACAGAGAGAGAGAGAGAGGGAGGGAGGGAGAGAGAGAGAGAGAGAGAGAGAGAGAGAGAGAGAGAGATGATAAGATGACTATAAGAATTAAATGTTATAATGTACTTGATAATGATCAACAGACATTAAGGATGGCTAGCTACATTGTTGATAATAATGTTGACATCCTTACAACCATCATTCAGTGCCATCAGTTTTAGTTATGTATGCCACTGAATGCAAAGACATTTCCTTATATTAAAAAACTAACTCCTATAGATGGGTGTGGTGGCACACATCTTTAATCCCAGCACTTGGGAAGTAGGATCGCCATGAGTTTGAGATCACCCTGAGAATACAGAGTGAATTCCAGGTTAGCCTGGACTAGAGTGAGACCATACCTAAAAAAAAAAAAAAAAAAAAAAAAAAAACAGCAACATAAAACCTAACTCCTTGGAATTTATTCCCATTAATTCTGACTTAACAATTTAATAAACATAAATAAGGCCAGTATATTATAAGTTATTATCATGCCCCTTATGCAACTTTGTTTTTACTCTGCACTAAGACACTTCCTAAATATAAATCTGCAAATAGCAAAACAGAGGTAGGCCATCTATTATTTTGTTATACTGGCCAAATATGTTCTGTGTTCTGCAAGTATTTATCAAATTGGGTAACTTCTTCACAATTCCTATTCACTCTTCTCTGGAGACCATTTCAATCTTCCTGCATCAGTGACAGCAGCATTACCCTTTATGGAAAAGTTTCTCTGGGTGTTTAAAGTGTTAATATAATTAAGAGAGTAATCTGTTACATGCTGTGGGCATTGTCTTGCCATAGAAGAGCTTCGTTTTTATCTCTTCTCCTTGTGTGAAATCTTTAAAAAATAAAGTTGAATTATTGAACTCATTTGTCATGAAAGCTTAATAGGAAATTATATGAAAGATTTTTTTATGTTTGTTAAGGGGGGCCTTTTTAAAATCTGTCTTAATGTTGGGGATAAGAGCTGTAAAGATGGGAAGGTCATGAAACACATTTGTAGACAGGCAAGTATCCCAAGTGGAGCTTGTGAACACTTGACTTGATTGGTGGGTTTTTGAATGTGTTTAAAGAAGAATAGTCAAAACAATTCCAAGTAACTCAGTGCATTGATTCAGTGGTCCAGAACAGAGCAAGAGGGGCTGAAGAGACGGCTCCGCAAGTAACATTGCTTCTTCTGTGAGCACGAGGGCCTGAGAGAGTCTGAAACTGCCGGAGTTCCGTTACCCAGAGTGGAACTGCAGCTTGAAGGCACGGCCACACGCATGCACCCTGTCATGTGTGAAACACGAACCGCAAAGTCCCTGGGGCTCACTAAAATGGCACTCCACAATTAGTGATAAACTCTGTTCTCATGGAAACCCGTAAGTAAGCAATGGAGGAGGGAGACTCAAAATTGTCCTTTGACCTCCCCGGCCCTGTGTAAAGAGCATCTGCATACACACAACACATGTCACATACAACACGATCCACACATATTACACCTATGTATGTGCAAAAATATTAAAAGAATATTATAAAAGATAGTTAAAGAAAATTCAATTTCTTTCATTTAAGGGGACAAAGTATTATGCCAAAAGCTAGCTGGCTGTTTTCATTTATTAGGATATAGGATATCTCAGAAATATGAAATTGTATAACATTCAATCATGAGATTCCCATTATGTAACAGAAATTATGAGACTTAATACACATTTAGTAGAATAGTTTTATGTTCAGTATTTAATTCTCATTTAAGCAGTAAAGTTTAAATCCATATGTATAGTATAATCTAGTCTTGTTAACATTATTACCAATAACTATATGATAAAAAATTTGTGTGAATATATATTAAAATTGAAGAAGTGTAATAAACTGCTAGCCATAGTTTTTCTAGAGACTACTTATAGAAATATTTCTATGCTATGATCTTCTATAGTGCAATATATAATTTTCTATAATGTAATATATAATATTCATATGATGAGTGTACAACCCTTTTCTAATCAGAAAGAAAAAAATATGGCCTGCTTAGTTAGCTTAAATTTACAAAATGATAATTCTTTATTCTTTTATTCCATTGAATTTAACATTCACCAAATGATCAGTCACTTACCTTCTGGTATATATTCTAAACTCCAGCCAAGCCCCTCAACCGACAATCTGTACACTCTCTCGGTGTGTGTGGCTATAAGTGGTACCAACCTGTCATCTCAGAAATGCACCCAAAGAAAAGATCATGATTTGTGTACACACTACATATTTTGGAATCTGACATCTCTAAATCAAATTACCCTGGAAGGAAAAAGTCACCCCCAGGCTGTGGACTTTCAACTCTTGAGCCAGGCCCCAGGAACTTCCCTGGGTAACCAAAACATATAAGGAACCTGGTCTCTAAGCAACCTGCTTTCCACTTAGCACACAGATTCATAAAGCTTAATGAGGACTGGCTATCTCCTCCACTTGAGATGGGGGAGGCAAGGCTGGGAACAGGGTGTTCTGCTGCTTGCACCCTGTGAATGAAAAGATCATAAAGCTACATGACTTGAACAGCTGGCTGAACCCAGCACTGAGGGTCAATGAAACTTCTGGTTACTTCACTCTCTGGCTATAGGATTTAGCAACCAATATTCTACTGGCCATTCTGGAAAATCGCATTAGTTTGAATTATGCTAAAGCCCATGCTTTGAAGTCCATCATTCATTTGAGGAACACAGCCCAGTGCTGAGGTCTGAGTGCAAAACCTCGGGGGCTATACTGTTCAGATTGAATCCTGGCCCAGGTGACTTCAAAGGCAACTACTAAAACTCTGCTCATGCATTTCCTCCTCTGTTAAGTAGGGAGAGCAATGGTACCTAACTTGTGGGCTGCTGGGAAGATAACTAAAGGTGTTCGCATTTGCAAAGCACTTGGAATGGAGCTTGGAGTCCCATGGAAGTATGTGTTCCATTAGAAACCAGCTGTCTCATTCCACTCAGAGAATACTCTGGATCCCACAAATTGGACCTATTCCTCAGTTTTTGAACAGTGCTTAAAGGTCGTAGGAAGAGGGATGGTGTTATAAATGAACAGCCAGTTGACTAGACTATGGAGGTAAAGAAAATCATTCCAGTGGAGATGACATGAGTTTCATATAAATTAAAAGACAAATGATAACATCAAGTGGAACAGTCAATGTATTCAAATTCAGAGAGGCTCAAGAGTTTAAAGTCCACTGCTGGCTTAAGGAATCAATACAAGAAGCTTTGAGTATAGGAAAGTCAGGTGAATGGAGCTGGGTTGACAACAATTTTGGATTTATCATGAGGAGATGTGCAACAACTAAAATTGGATAAATTAAGAGAAAGTCAGATGCATATATACGTGTTTGTGAAAGGAAATCTGGTATCCATAAAAGTGATATTAGTTCTGCAAAGCTATTCAGGTTTATTAAATTATTTATACCCTCATCACCAGGAGATTATTGCCATAAATATCTTGATGAGTTTTCAGAATGATGTTGAAAAAACACACACGATGTACTTACGGTCTTTAATATGCTAATGATAGCACTAACCCGGTGAGTCCTGGTTTTTAAAATATTTATTTATTTGAAAGACATAAATAGAGAGAGAGAATGGGCACATCAGGGCCTCTAGCCATTGCCAACTAGCTCCAGATATATGTGCCACTTTTCATATCTGGCTTACATGGGTTCTAGAGAATCAAATCTGGGTACTTAGGCCTCACCGGAAGTGCCTTAACTTCTAAGCAGCTCTCCAGCAACGTGCCCTGCTTTTGCTTATGTAAAGCTGCAGGATTTTGTGTGAATTGTGTGTATGAATCAAACCAGAGTTTTAGACTGATAATGTCCTACCCCAAGTATAATTGGTTGTAAGATACAACAGAAGAGGTTGGGGACAGGCAGATGTTTGCAACTCTGTTCTCTGGCTCCTCTAACAAGGTGAGCCTTGTGTCGAAAGCCTCACAGTGCCAGACCTACAAAGTAGACTCAGAGTGATTTACTTGAAGAGGTACTACATAATAGCTCCCTATCTTTACAATCATGCTGTGCAAGATGAAATATTCGGTGTTTATTGTGCTACCTACCAAAGAGACAGTTCTTTTTATTGTATTTGATTTTTTTTTTTACACAATCCCATATAAGTAGATGCAGCAAATGTCTTCTTACACTAACCTTTAAGAAAATGTAAACCTTCACAGAATTTTACACACTAGTTCTTGAAATTTTCCAGAGTACATGAAAAAGAAAAGTCAGGCTATACCTTCCATGCAAATGCTACCGTGCTTGGAATGCAAAGATAGCATGACTGAGCGCAGCAGACTCCTGGGAATGACAGAGGAAAGGGTCAGATCTCTGTACTGAAGAGTCCCAATGTGCATTTATTCTAATTTGAGGCCATGCAAATGACATCTGTTGGGTGAGAACTTAAAAATCATTGATTATAATTGGAAATGCCCCATTCCCAGAAATTTGCATTTTCTCTTTCTATCATGGTCACCTCTTACAGACAAAGTACGATGCATTTTCTTTTTTAATTTAGATAAATAACCATTTAGGCCCAGAATTCAAGTAGCTCCGCTACTAAATTAAACACTGTAGTAAACATGATTAAAGTTTGAAGTTATAGGTGATACAAATTTTTGTGATGCATATGGTTCAAAGGAAAGTGTTCATACTGGGAGATATATTTGATCACCTAAGGCACAAGCTGAAGGAATGACATTATTGAGCCCAAAGAACAAGCTGCATCCTGATGGTTTCTGAGAAGAGCAACGGAGGCTGTGCAGATCACTGAGTGATTCCCAGGCACCCTTTGGTAAAAGTATATAATTCTGAAGCTTGTTCTCTCTAAATATCTCTTCAATAAGTGAAAGAAAAACTAGAAAAGAAGAGATGCTCAGTGGGTAACGTGTTTCCACACAAGCATGAGGGCATGAGTTAGGTAACTAGAACCTACACAAATCAAAATCTGGTAATGTGCGTGAATCCCAGTGCTGGGGAGATGAAGAAAGTGGATCCCTGGGGCTTGTTAACAGGCTAGTTTGACCGACTTGGTAAGTTCCGGGCCAGTGAGAGACTCTGTCTCAAGAAAAGATGGAGAGTACACACACACACACACACACACACACACACACTCACACCATTAGATTGTTCCCCCTATAGACAAAATAGGACTACAAGGGCAAGTTTAAGTGAAAAATGTTATGCTGTTGTTGAGGCCAGGTCTCACACTACACTCTATGCTGCTCATAACTCACTCTGTAGCCCAGTCTAGCATCAGCATCATGACAGTCATCCTGCTTTCAGACTGCTGGGTTATTTAAGTTAGAAACTTTCAAATTGGTACAACTGGACTAGAAATTTCACAAGGGCTTTATTTTTATTTCTTGTAAGAACCTTGTAGTTTCCTGTCATGTTCCTTCATGTTTCCTGTCAGGCTAGAGCTCTTCTTTCTTGCCACATTTCAGTCAGTACCTCGAGTATGCAATAGAACCAGGAAGTGGAATTGAACATGAAAGAGAACAACAAATAGGGAATTTCTAGTCACTGATGCCACTTCTTCCAGAGGCATAGATAAGATTTTTGAAATATCTCTGATTTTCTATGACCCATGAACTCAATATAAATACTAAATTTCTGTGACACATTCAGATATTCAATGAAGAATCTGACTCTGGTAAAAGTCCATTTATACTAGATTCAAGGCTAATCCCTCATTTTAAAAAGTAAATCAATGAAACACTTCTTAATGTATACATTTCTAAAAGCGTACATAAGCATTTTTTCTCACACAACTAAATGACCAATATGCAGCTGCATATTTGATGAGGTGTATATGACTTAGTGACAGGTTTAGGCTCAGGGACAGGCCATGGCACTGGGAAACACACAAACGTCTTCGATGTCAAGAAGAGACATTCTGCAAAGCAACAAAGAGCTCAGTCCACATTACAATTCCTCCAGTTTTCCATCAATTTATGGCTTTAAACATTAAAATGCTTCTATTAAGAGCTCAGTGCTTGCTTTCTTTGATCTTGTTCTTCTTGGCTGTAAGGTCAAGGTATGGCTTTGCTTACTGCTGGGGAAATTTTGCTCAAGGTAACCAAAGAGCCTCATATAAGAACCCAAATGTCATTTCAAAAAAGGGCAAAACCATGTCACCTTTGAACCTCAACAATAGCTGCCCCGCCACCCCCCACCCCTGCCCTGAGGGGTCTTTAACTTGAAGTCTATTTTCCTAGGTTATATTTTCCTTTGGGTCTACATGAGGTTAGGAAAGATAGGGTGCCACAAAATTAAAAAAAAAAAAAAACCTGTGTATCTATAACATGTCTTTATGATAATATATACAAATCAGAAGAGATTCTACCCCAGTAGAGGACAAAAAATATACGTATATATGTTTTCAGGAGTTGGCTTTCTGAAAGTGCAACTAAATGAAAGAAAGTGGGGGAGGATCCCAATATAAACGCAATGCCAGAATAAAAAAGAACCACCTACAGAAAAGCTTTCTGTAAAAAGCACTCATTCCTAAAGAAGATGCATCACGTGCAGGCTCACACAGAGATTTACTACCTACCCAAAGTGGCCTTGTGGCAATAGCTCCTTTGAGGGAGATTCTTTAACCCTTCAGGAAGAAAAAAAAAATAACAAAACAAAATAACAAAGCAAATTGCACAAGTTTTAATATATCTTCACAGTTACAAATTTTGTATAGCAGTTTGTATGGTGGGGGATCTGTAATACTATATGAGCCCTGAACTTTCGGCTAATAACTTGAAGGGAAACTGCCAGAGCAAAACAAGATTAATATTCAAGAAACTCACCAGCAAAAAGGGCATTGTGTTCTTTTTTTTTTTTTTTTTTTTTTTTTTGTCTTTCTGTCTTTTTCTTCTCTCCTTTTTTTCTTTCTTTCTTCTGTTAGGTAGTATCTTACTGTAGCCCAGGCTGATCTAGAATTCACTCTGAAGTCTCAGGCAGGCCTTGAACTCACAGGGATCCTCCTACCTCTACCTCCTGATTGCTGGGATTAAAGGCATGTGCCACCATGTCCAGCCAAAGAGGTGGATTTGCTCTTTTTATCTTAATATTTTGGGATGGAATGTAATTTCATTATGTACACACACATACACACCACACACACACATATATACATATGTACATACACATATATACATACATACACATATATATGTATAAATCTATCTATCTATCTATCTATCTATCTATCTATCTATCTATCTATCTATCTATATATATATGGTTTCATTGTTCACACTCCAAAGGTTGTTTGCAGAGAGCTCCTTCCACACTTGAGAATGGGCTTGACAAGAAACTGTCTTCCAACTATACCTACCAGTGCCTGAAGTTTATCTGACCTTGAATGAACAGGAAGCACACATAGGAAATGTGAGGGGAAAAAAAAAAAAAGAAATATTTCCAACTTTAAATTTTGTTGAAACTGAAACAAACCACAATAAAATAAAATAGAAAAAACATCACCCAAACATATATTATACTTTCAACCTAGAAAGACAATTCATCCTGTTAAGTTATTATTACTTTAAAAATATCTTTAATGACTCAATTCGCATATTGTAGAAATGTTCCATTTTACCTTCCCGGTTACATAGCTTTCTAAATTACTGTGATTTAAAAAAGATAGTTCCAAGATATTTAAAAAAATATTGAAAAAACATTAGTAAATTAGGATTTTGTCTAAAATGGGAAAAATTAGATCCCTAAAGTATATCAGACCTAGTTTTAGATGCTTTGCATAAATTTATCTCTATACAATTTTTTACACAAAAGCTACATGGAAGACATTATATACATGAGAAATTGAGCTCAAAAAAAGTTTAAAGACTATTACACAATGAAATATACAGAATAGAATTAGAAGACATGGGTTGAAAAGTTAATGTACTTCTAATTTTTATACAACCAATAAAAATACTTTTTGGCACTATAATGTAAATGTATATTTATGTATTTTTGGCATTTAAAGATAGCTCATTTGTTAGAATTAAATTTACTTCACTTATTTTTCATGGTTGCTCAAGGAAGTGTGAAAGAGGAATTATATTTGTTGATTATTTTAGGACTTCTCCAGAGGCTCAGGCTGGGAGTTAAACATAGAATGCAGTGTGCCTTTCTGGTCCTGAAGGAGATTCATCCAGAGCATCACATGGGCTTTTGATGGTTGCTAGAAACACCAAAAATGAAACAAAGACTACATCTAGATGTGGCAAGAGTATAGGCATAGTAATAAGGAATTGATGCCTTCTGGTATCTACTCTGCTCTCTTCCCTTCTTTCCTCTCTTTTTTCTTTCTTCCTTTTAAATACCCAATATTTACTAAGTGCAGTGATATCCTTACCCTACTGGAAGTGTGTTCCAAGATTCCCATTGGATAACTGAAACCAAAAGTTGTATCAAGTGCCATCTACACTGTGCTTTTTCCTTTATGTTGTACCTCCAATGGTTAACTTATAAATTTAGCACAGTAAAGACCCTATCATGTGATAATAAAAAATAAAATACCATAACAATATGCTATAATAAAAGCTAGTTAAAGTACAAATGTTTAATTCTGGAAGTTTACATTTAACATTTTCACACTGTAATTGACTACAGGTAACTGAAGATAAACTTACAGATGGACAGGTTTCCGGTACCCATGATGCTTTGCACCAGGGACTGATTTTCCCTCTCAGCACCTTCTTGCTCAGAAAATTCCCCATTTAACTGACTCATCTATTCTCTGTAAGCATTAGAAGCTTGTTTAGGCTTCTTCTTCGTCTTTGCTCCGTCCCCACAGCCTTAGCCTTCTCCTTCTCGCCTCTCCAGCTCCTTATTTCTTTTGCTTGTCTGCTCCTGGTCTGACTGGTACAGCAGCAGCTCTTTCTTCTATAACTTTGCTGACACTGTTGTTTTATTATTACTCTGGTTGTAAAACCTATAGAGATAAAGATGTCTGATGGCAAGGATCTCACTTTGTCTGCCTCTTTCTCTCTCTGAGTTTGTGTATTAATCCTTTGAAAACAGTGGCATCTGTTCAAATATACCCTGCCTTTCCTTAGTGTCTTGTGGCTGGAACTGGGACTCTTTAGCAGTAGGTGGATATGAGATGATTCTTACCATGGTCAGTTCATACAATAACGATGTGATTTTTCTCAGACAATAAACCTTGATGGGACCTTTAATATTTTTGCTTTTGAAAAACTTACAGAGCTTAAAATCTAAAGATTTTTTTTTTTTTTTGCTTGATCTATGCGTGCCCTATCACTCTCACAAATATGGCCAGTTCCTTACTCAATGTTATGCAACATATTTGTCCTTGTTAACTTTTCAGTTTTGAGTTTCTTTAGTGGAGCATTGCCACATAAAAGCTTTGCTATTCCCTTTATAAGATATGATTAGGCAGATTTAAAAGGAATAGACTTAGTAATTGCACTTAAATCTCACTCAAGGTAACTGATCTTCTGCCTGTTTATATACACTGAAATAAACTTAATGGCCTCAAATCAGTTTGGTAATGGAGCTATGCTTACAACTATTGACTTAGAATTCTAAACCTAACAGTGCTGAAGGGTAATTATCATATATTCATATATATACATATATATATGTATGTATAAATATATAAATTGTATTTCCTTAAATTTAGTAGGAAGAGGGCTGGAGAGATGGCTTATCAGTTAAGGCATTTGCATGCAAAGCCAAAGGATCCTGGTTTGACTCTGTAGGACTCATGAAAACCAGATGCACAAGGGGGCTCATGCATCTGGCATTTGTCTGCAGTGGCGAGAGGCCCTGGCATGCCCATTCTCTCTTTCTCTCTCTCCTTCAAATAAATAAATAAAATATATTTTTTTAAATTAGTGGGCAGAGAATTTTTAAGAAAACAGGGATATAAACTCAAAATAAAAAGATGTATGAAATAATTTAAGACACATTTCTTAATGATCATAAAATATCCAACCTATGACATGGCATTGTTTTAACTCTGCAACCATAAACTTCATCAAAACAGGTGTGACTATATGTTAGACTTGCAATGCATGTGACATTCCCGTTTAGCCAGTGTTTGAAAGGACTGTTTCTTGCCCTGTGCCCTGTGATACTGGGTAATTCATTTAATCAAAGAAGCTCTTAAGCTGTCTTTTGAATGCATATTGTACCTATCTTCCACAAATGACTTGACATTTATGTACCCATGAATTGCCACAATCAGTTTGAAGTGCAGACTGCTGCGCAGGTGGATCATACAAGTCAGTGCGGCAGTTACCCTCATTTCCAGACAAAATACCCAACTTAGAGTAGTTCATGGAAAGAAAGGGTTGATCTCCAGCTGACAGATTTTAAATGAAGTTTCTTTATGGTGGGAAAAGCATAGCAGAAGCAGACAGCAGGACATCACATCTTCTCTTATCAGTAGGGAGAAAGCTAAGAGACCATAACAATGAAGACGCAGTGGGATTAGACTGAAAATTCACAAGGTTCATCCCCAGGGATACATCTCCTCCAGCAAAAAACTCTGTCTCCCAAAGGCTCTTGCTCACTGGAGATTAAATGTGAAGCTTAATCAGAAATACATGAAGCTATGGGGTGGAGGTGGGGGTGGGAGGCATTTCACAATCAAACCATCACTGTTAATTTATAAGTTCAGAAAGAATGGAATGAAAACAAGACCAGTAACCTGAAATTTAGTGCAAAAATAGAGGTTCAATAACATTTCAAATACATTTCAAATAAGAAAATATAATGTCTTTTCTAATGAAGTCACAAAGTTGTGGCTCTATGCAGAAAATAGGATAACTCCTGTTTCCTTTCTTCATGACCTTATATTCACATATAAACATCACCTAGACTTAAGCAACTAGTATAATTTATTTAATATAGTGCAAATTGATCTTCAAATGGTATTTCCAGAGCACAGCATTGCCATTAACATTAATTCTTTTGAATAGTTTTCATAAAAATGCCCAAATAGTTAACTTCTCAGTGCTTTTACTACTTGAGATGAAATTCAGTCTAGACTTTTACAATTCAGAAAAACATTATTGATCATGCTTTCATCAACATCTTGGTGGCCCTTTCCAGAAGTGATGCTTCCTTTAATATTTTCTTATGTTTCAATGGTTCTTCAGAATCATCCTGAAGAATTTAAGCTTTTCTATAACTCCTTAAAGGAAGATAGCAGCTTTTACAAATCAGTGGCCGTAAAAGCTTATTTTCCTCACCATTAAAAATATTTATCTTTAGTTACTGACACTAGCTCATTGTCCAGAGAAAATAAATGATGGCTATTTAGTAAATGCATAGCTTTACCCTGAAACACAATGAATGGTGTCACAATAGACAGCTGAGATATATTTGGTTTAACTAACATTGCCACTGTCCTTACCTGAAATAATGACCCACATTTTCCATTACTTTCTGGATTAATGAAGTTTGTTTCAGAAATGTCTTAAAGTTATTGAGATAAAATAATCATTGATTTTGATGCAAACAAAAAGAAACTGATGTTTAATAGAAATCTTAGGTAAAATTAATTAATTCTCAAGGATTAACAAATCAATTTCTATCCTCAGTTGAATGTATCATAACAATAAGTGATTTTTTTCATCTAAGATTATGATAGGAAAAAGTATGATGGAAGGAGTTGTTGAAAACAATGGAAAACAGTACAAGTTTAAAGTTAATTTCAGCATGCAGAGTTTGTGTGTCTCTGGGCATGTGTTAATTAACCTTGCATGTCCATTGCAAAGTTAAGGACTCTATTCAGAGATTTCCAGCTGTCAGCTTGAAATGATTTTTAGATACCAGTGAAATCATTTCCCCGTTCTGTCCTCATGGCCATTTTTGATAGTTCAGAACATAAGTTCTTCTTGGCTCAAGAAAACTTCTTAGAATAATTCCTATCCTTCCAAAGTGTCATTAAAGATATTATTTTAACTCTGACTTTACAAAAAAATAGTATCATAGGAGCTGGATTTTAGAGTTTGAATTTCATGTTTCTTAGAATATGTTACAGGGAGGTAAAATAAGCAGGAACAAATAATATAGCTAGGTCCTGGAAAGAGAAGAATTGTTAAAGGTATTTTTCTCCCTTTTACATTTTCATGGACCTAATTCTCCACATATATCACCTAAATAGACTCTTCTAGAGACCAAAACAGTGTGTTTAACAAAGCCTAAGGACCTGAGTTCATTTGCTCAGCAACCACATAGAACCAGATGCACAAGGTAGCACATGCATCTAGTCATTTGCAGTGTCTAGAGGCTCTCTCTTTCTCTTTCCACCAATACTTGTTTCTCTCTTTTTCACACTCTGTCAAGTAAATAGATAAAATATAAACAAAAACATAAACTTAGCCATTTGAATAATTTGAGACAAAAAAATCACAATCCCTCTTTGGGTATCAGAAAATCTATCTTTCAGAAGGTTTTTTTTTTTTTTTTTCTTATCATCTCACCTTTCATTAGTTCTCTGATTCTTTGTCTTCATCAAATATAAAAATATTCAAGGACTTTTGTATATATGAAAGTGCAAGAACAGATTTCAGGGAGGGGAAAGACCTAAGCTAGGTCAGGGGAAGATAATGTTTAAAAGAAGGGTAGAGGGGAGGGTCAATGTAAATTCAAGATATTCTGAATAAGACATATGAAAGTCTACTTTCTTGAATAATGGCACATCCAGAAGCCATAGATTGTTACTACAAAATTTTCAGTGTGAGGGATGCGTTAACTTCCAATGAGTTGTTGGCCAGGTAGGTCCCCATTACCTCCAAAACATTATAGGCTGTTGCCAAGGCCCTTGGTTCCCCATGAGAAAAAGATGGTAAGACCCTATTGCTGAAGACTGCACATGCCAGAATGGCAAAGTCACTGACAAATCAAGCTGGTGCTGAGCTGAAAACCTTCTCCTTGTAGACCAGCCAACTGAAAGCTGATAAAATCTACATAGTATGCAGCCTTATTGGAGACTGAAGTCATCAGCTGTGAAAACTGTGAACACTGGAAGCCTTAAGCTTGGCCAGACATGCCCAATGACTGAACAAGTGCAATAGTGGCATGTCTGCTCTGGGGGAAACCAACTGCTCTCTAATTGGACTGAAGGTCTGCTCTATGGGAGGTAATACATGCCTGGTACTGAAAAACTAATTAAAACCCTATGGCAAGGGAGGTCATGAGCCTTAGGGGTATAGAGCCTGTTCTTGTCTGGATAAAGGCATATATTACTCTTACCAAATGCCCTGAAAGCACTATATTTAATGTTCATATTCATAAATTAATGTTAATCTCACTTCTGGTTAGAGAAGCTTCTTTACTCATATGGCAATGACCACTGGGATGACCCAAAAGGCAACATAGTGCTGAGAAGAAGAGACGGAGTGTCCAGCACTGAAATATATCACACCCTCCAGGGCTCAGGATCCATTGCAGAAGAGGTGGCAGAAAGAATCTATGAACCAAAAGAAGGGTACCACTTCTTCCATACAACTGTCTGGACAGAGTTTGCCCTCTATATCCAAGACCTTGCAGTGCCCAGCGATACCTACAAAAACCATCGTAGTAGGAGAAAAAGATGATGGCATCAAATTAAAAAAGAGACTAATAGAGAGAGGAAGGGGCTATGACAGAGAGCAGAATTATGAAGGGGAAAGCAGGGGAGAAGGGGGAATTACCATGGTTTGTTGTTGGTAGGTATAGAAGTTGTCAATAATATATATTAAAACATTAAATATTAATAGTAAAATAATTATATATGAAAATATTAAAATTAAAATATTATATATTTTTACATATTCAAACACATTTAAACTTCAAATGAACCAGGGAAGCTGGCCTGGTTCTTGAGGAGTATGTCATTAGTGAAGGGTTTCCTTGTCTCTCCTCCCTTCAAGCCATCAACAAAATCACCTCTCTTTCCAAAGCATGTGATGTTGAATTCAGCGGACTTCCAGAAGTATAAAATAATGCATGTTGTATGAGAGAAATTAATGTGATTAAAGAAAGAATCATAGGCTGGCAGCCAATCAAACATACCCAAGTGACTGATCCTCCAACTGTGAGGGATGAATACAGTCTCTGATAATAAAAATGACTCAGGCCCCTGGGTCAGCTGAGTAATTGATCTGTCCACTATATTAAGTGTCCCAGGCAAGCATGACAGGCCACTGGTATAGGCCGATCTGTAATGCATGGAAGTTGTTTCTTTTGTGGTTTACATAAGGGAAAAACAACAACAAAAAATCCCTTCTCCTGGCTTATTCCCACTCTGTGAACAGCTTTACATACAGTCCCAGCTGGTATCAAAGTAGAGCACTCAGGTTGATGTTCATTAATTTATTTTTAAATGAATCTGGGCTACTGGGTACCAAAGGGATGCCTTAAGGACATTAGATGCCAAATCCAGCCCAGTCAACAAAACTCAGAGACAATGTCTGCTCCATAAATACATAAATTTTGATGGTGGTTCTATACTTTGGTAAATCACACACAACAATTTTGCAACTGAACAGAACTTCGGTAGCTTTATTTCACTTACTCTTTGTTCTCTCTCTCTCTCTCTCTCTCTCTCTCTCTCTCTCTCTCTGTGTGTGTGTGTGTGTGTGTGTGTGTGTGTATTATGAGTGAGTGTGTATATGCATGTTCATATCCATGTGAGTGCACATGTCATGGGCAGATGTTTGTGCATGGGTGTCCATGCATGCACAGGCAAGAAGTTGACTCTGGGTGCTTTCCTCATTTGTCCTCCAATTACTTCTTGAGACCGGTTCCTTCCTGACCCTAGAGAGCACAAATTGGGCTAGAACAAGCCTGCAAGCCCTAACAATGCTCCTGTTTATGCTTTCCTAGAATTTTGATTACATGTCTACGTCATAGCATCCGGGTTTTCCATGAGTACTGGGAATCAAACTAAGGACTTCATACATGCATGACAAGCACATTACCAATAGCCATCTTCCAAGCACCCTTGTTATTCTTTTTTTTTAATTTATTTATCGGGCAGAGAAAGAGGGAGGGAGAGAGAGAGAATGGATGTGTCAGGGCCTCCAGCCACTGCAAATGAACTCCAGACGCTTGTGCATATGGATAACATGGGTCCTGTGGATTCTAACCAAGGTCCTTTGGCTTTGCAGGCAAATGCCTTAACTGCTAAGCCATACCTCCAGCCCTATTCTTGTTTTTTTGATTGCTTTTTTATTAGCATACAAAGAACTAGGTCTCACTCTGGTATTTTTACACACATATTTTGTTTCTCTTTTCTCTTTTTCCCTTGCCCCTTATATTCTTTCTATTTATGTATTTATTCATTAACTTATTTAAAAGAGACAGGGGGAAAATAAAATGAATGGTGTTCCAGGCCTCTTCCTGCTGCAAAGAAACCCCAGATGCAAGATCACTTTGTGCATTTGACTTTACATGGATACTGGAAAACTGAACCAGGGCTAGCATGCTATGCAAGCAAGGGCACTTAACTGCAGAGCTATCTCCCGAGCCCAACCCTGGTGTTCCTTATAGCTTAATTCAAGTAACATGATATGAATATGATTGGGAGATAGAATTCATGAATTCTATCATTGCCTGATTCATCGGAGCCAGAAGCAAGAGGAAGTCTGGCACAGACCTTAAAGGTGCCTTCCTAGGTCAGAAGGCGTTAAACTAGCTAGGTGCCCGTGGTATGACTATATCAAGGTTTCCTTTCATGGCTGCTGTGCACATCAGCTATGGGCAGTGATTGCTTCCTGGCCTCCTCCACTTCCACTCCTGAAGCAGAGGAAGAGGAAGGACCAAACACTGGCCCTCTGAGAAGTAACACAGATAACTAAGCGAGCAAGCAAAGCACCGTGAGTCAAGTTGCAGCAGGAGTGATGGTGAGTGCATGGGAATGAGTCAATGCGGGATTAAAACAAAGAATGCAATTCATGGAAACCTCTCAGCTGTACGTGTCGGGATGTGCTGAGCAGTCAAGCGGGCAGATGTGTGCCAGCATGCGAAGAATGCGCGTGAACGTGAACTTATGCCCAGAGCACCAAGGTGACTTGCGACTTTTACAGCCCCGGGATCAGGGCAACTGTACATTGAAGTGGGGAAAACGGATAGTAAACAAAACCCATTAATGCCCTGAAGTAAGGTTAAAACCCAGAGTGAGCTCCCGTGCTAGGCTGCTAGAATGAGCCTGGTGGATCCTGCCCGAGGACTTCAAAGGGCTGAAACGGAGCCACACCCGCGCCCCTCCTTACCTGAGAGCAAGAAGGTTCCGTGGCGGCAAGTGAGACTGGTAACTTGGATCCAAGTCAACTGGAGGAGTTGAGGAATGTAGACAGAAGCGGTAGGCTGGATTTCACTGCCTTTGAACAGTCTATTCGCAGTGTCTACCTATAAACACTTAACCCACACCTCAAAATCTGGGGAGAGGGGGCTCTCCACTTTCATAGCCCTCCCTCCCCATTCATCATCTTAACACAGCTGTGATGTGACTCTTGCGATCACTTTCTCCTATCTCTTATGTAAGAAATCACCAGGTAATGTCCGATCCTGTTCCACAGTGCCTGTGGAACTGATCACCTCCCTCCCTTTCTGAAGTTCAATGACTTGTTACCTCTCATGTGAGCTATTGCCACAGGCTCTGAACAGTTTCAAGTATCTCTGTCTTCATCTCTCACTCCTCCACTCAACTCTATGCCTTTGCCAATTCATTTTCTCAAAGGTAAGACCAGGCTGGAGAGATGGCTTTATAGTTAAGGCACATGCCAGCAAAGTCAAAGGACCCAAGTTTGATTCCCAAGTACCTACGTAAAACAGGATGCACAAGGTGGCACATGTATCTGGAGTTTGTTTGAAATGGCTAGAGGTACACCTATTCTCTCTCTCTCTCTCCCTCTCTCTCATGCTCTCTCTCAAATAAATAAATATTAAGAAGTAATATCATTCCATCACAACTCCCATTACAAAACCAGCAGTTGCATATGATCTTCTATTTTAAATACCATTTTCTCAGACTAACACTTAAAATCCTTAAGCTGCATTCCCAATCTTCTTTCTCATTAATGTGCACTTAGGAATCCATGTTTATTGCTACACTAATCATGATAAGCAAGTTATGAGTCAACCCAGTTAAGATGCTTGCCTGAAAAGCCAGAGGACCCAGGTAAGAGTCCCCAGGACCCATGTAAGCCTGATGCACAAGATGGCGCATATGTTTGGAGTTTGTTTGCAGTGGCTGGAGATCCTGGCATGCCCAATTCATTCTCTCTATCACAAATGAATAAAAATTAAATGTTTCATAAAAATAAAAAAATATATATGATATAAAATGAAGCTTTATTGTGCCATGGAGAAGAATAAAATCAGGTCATTTTTCAGTAAGGTAGATGAAACTTATAATCATTGTGTTAGGTAAGATGAGCCAGAATCAGAAAGATACATACCAAAGATTTTTATCTCATGTGTAGAATTTGAGGGAAGGAGCAATAGAGGATGTGCAACTAAAAGGGGCAACATTAGGTATGTGGAAGGCAGGAAGAAAGATGGAGGAAAAGAAGTAAGTTAGGGTAACAGACAGTAGATGGCTGAATATAATCAAAGTATTTTATACAAATATATGTAAATGTGTACGTTGTGTTTATCTCAGCAGTGGCATATTACAGCACATAACAAATATCTTGCTTTTTCTTTCCCTTCTAATCCTCATTCATTTTTCTCTTCTTTCCTCTGACTTTTTTATTTTAGACAACCCCTATACCCACCCTGGGTAGCCTAGATTCCACTTTGTAGATGAGGCTGGCCTTGAACTTGCAGTGATCTTACTTCCACTGTTTCCCAGATATTGGGATTACAATTGTACTACGATAGTTATCTTGGTCTCATTGTTGTAACAGGCTCGAGAGTACCTTCCTTCACCTTTGGGTCACCATAACACTTTCAAAACGATGCTCAAATCACTTTTACTAACTTTGACTTTCTTCATTTAATTTTTCCATTAAACTAAATATAGCATAAGCCAAGTGTGGTAGTGTATGGCCATAATCCCAGAACTCAAGAAGCTGAAAAAGGAGGCTGTGAGCATGGGCTACATAGGAGATGCTACATCAACAACATGGGAGCAAATTTGTAATCTTTTATTTAAATATGTAAATACTTAGGGCCTGAATTAAGGAAACTGTCATCTTGTTTTAATCTTAATTCTCTCACATTTTTAAGTGGCTCTAACAAATATGTTATACCTTCTTGCATAAATATCTTTCTGTCATATAAATTCTATAAGTCCTTTGTACTTATCTTAAAGTTATCTTGTAATTGTAATCTGGTGATGTTATGAAATGTGGAAGATAATCAATTATATCCTCTTTAGAGAGTGAAAAAGACCAACATGAAAACCAAAAGTTGCTGGATCTCAGAAACCAGTTAGTCCTACTGTTGCCCCTTTGTGGGGAGTGGACTGCGGGAAAGATAAGTGGCATTGCCGTGCTAGTAGAAATAGTCTGTCACAGGTGTCACAGGCATGTATGTGGAGCTCTGATGGCGATGTGAACTTATGGCAAGGAGACTTCTTTTGTTACAAAACCAGAGCCATGTGCACAGCCAGGTCCATAATAGATGGGCAGAGTCTCTGGCTCTTCCCAAGCATGAGGAGTGGGAAATGAGGCATGGTAGGGTTGCAAGAATGCTTAAGATTATGGAACATGTGCACCATGAAGCAAAGAGTAATTAGACAGAAATGGAGATGTTTTCAATACCAAATTAACAACCTGAGTTATTTCTTGTTCATGACTTAATTCAGAGTTCCTTTATCAGTGTAGCAAAATATTTTCATTTACTTTAATTACTTAGTATTTTTCATTATAAGATAGCACAATGGATTTCCAATAGATTTACAACAAAAATACAGTAAAATCCATTCAGTTTTAATTTCTATCCTGTACTCCATGGTGTAAAGTTTGTAAGTATGGTGTGATGGAAGAGTAAAGGAATGTGTCAGCTTCTCTAATCATCTTCATGTTAACTAGCTTTAATGTTTTATGTAGTTGTTAAATATATTTGCACAACTATTAAAATAAAACAAAAAGAATGCAAGTTTATAAACTGTCATAATTTCCTGCTTATTTCTGAGGTAAAAGAAACAACCCATCAAAAGCATCTGATTGGAGGAATTTTTTTTTCTTTCTTTTTTTTTTTTTTTTTTTTACTGCTTACAGTTCTGAAGAGAAGTTTCATCATGGTGGGGAAGCTGGCTCACACCATCGCAATCAGCAGGAAGCAGAAAGAAGTTACTGCCTCTGAACTCTGTATGCTTGATGGATACATTTCAAGGCCTATCCTGAGTGGTACAACTCCTCCAGCAAGCTTCTACTTTCCAGAGTCCCCATGAGCTATGAATTGAGCATGAGGTGTGGCAACAAACTCAAGAGGTGATGTGGAACATTTTATATTCAAACCACCATATAAACACACATACAGAAAGTTAAAAGCAACTAATGTGGTAATTGCACAGGTAAAAGATTCAAGAAAATTAGAAGTCATGTCAATGTTATAGTAATTGTAAATATCCTTCCAAATGCCCTGAAAATTGCAGTTTTGTGAACAAGGAAAGCATGTCTATAAGGCAGTGATAAGGACAGGATCCCAGAAGTCCAGTGATCGAAGCTTTCCTTTGGACACAGTGTAGAAGAGGTTTGCATACATAGCTCTCCTTGACAGAAATACCTCCAAATCTTTGCGTGAGAGCCCTGCTTCTTCACAAGTTCCAGGAAGCGTCCCTTTTGCTCATGGGGCTATTTGTGGATTTGGACCCTATGATCATTTTCTTCACCAAGGGTCATCTGTGGTACTGAATATGCACGTGCACATGTACATGTGCACGCATGCACACACGCACCCCCCCCACACACACACACTAAATAAGTCAATTGAGTATTCTCAATTGCTTTATTGATTTCTTTACTGTGTCTATACATGTACATACACATGCGTAGTGACCCACAAGGCATGTCTGCAGTAGTCAGAAAACGACTTGCATTACGCTTTGCTTTTTGAGGTAGTGTCTCTCACTGTTCATTGTTCCATTCTGAGAAATTGTACTGTCGGCACCTCCCTTTTCACCATAGGTTCTCTGGTATTGCAAAAGTCTGACAGAGCTTTTGGCTTTTCTGAAGGGCTTGGGGATATAAATTCAAGGGCTCAGAGATGTATAACAAGCACTTTGTACACTCTTTCTGTCTGTCTTTCATCTCTCCCTCTCTCTTTGAATACATGACTTGTTTGTTAATTGACCATACTATAAATATGTCAAGGGAATACACTCTTCTCTCATAAAGAACGAGAATCAGAAACAAGCACCATGTCCAAACAAGCCATGAAATGCTACCCTTCTTGCCCCCTGAATAGCGTCCAATGCCCCAAGATAAAGGAAATGCAGTCTGTAGTCTTACAGGTTTTTATTGAGCATTTTGCCAAAAACCACACCTTATGTTCACATAGTACCAGAGCCCAGGTGCAAAACTCCAATCTTAGAGAAAAAAAGGTAATGAAAAATGCAGCAAAGCAAAACTCACCTTGACCTTTGACACTGCAAGTCAGGTAAGATATACATCAGAAGTGTACGGAAGAGAGCTTAGCATACGGGCCTTCACAGACATTTTATTGGAGGGCTTTGGCTCGAATTGCTAAGGTCAGAGCACAAATATAGAAATCTAAAATTAGATTACTGTAATTGCTGTTCTCCTCCCTTACTCCACTGTAAACTCTTGGTAAAAAGCACCTTTGAATCCTCAATACCTATCCCAGCTCGAGGCACCTGGTGCTTGGCAAATGTTTTGCAAATGGAACAAAAATCTTGTGGATGCATTGAAGTGTATGCAATTGAAGGAAAAGACTATCTGAGAAAAATGAAAAATTATTCCTGCAAATACATAAAAATAACATATAATTTATAAAACACACAAATATTCACCTTTCAAAATTTTTGTTCTCTACTTTCAAAAGAATCAACTGATGCTCAAAATTCTCAAGAAACATGTGAAAAGTACCTTATTTTCAGCTATCTCTCTGTTTATATCTAAACAAATACCTGTATGTATGTGTATATATACATGATGATATGTAACATATGTGACAATAATGATACTTATTTTTTTCCGATCCTGCCATTAAAGATATAGAAAAATTTCAGTGCTTTAAGAACTGAGCTGGAGGGTCCTTTGTTAGAGAACTGAATAGGAGAAACCATGAATTGGCATATAAAATCCCCAAGTCCTGAAAAACAGAGAGGGCAGTTTTCTTTATAAGAAGTACAGGGTAACATCAAGAGATGGTAAATCAAAGAAGTGATAGCCACAGCCTTTTAAAAACTATTAAATGGTTCCCTAAGGAAGCAAAATTAGCTTGCCATTGCTAAAGCTTACCATTAGTTTTCTGAGGCCAAAATATAGGCTGAGTTTTCTAACATTGGGGAACAATTTGGGAAGTGATTGAAATACTATGGTGACTACAGTGACGTATGTCTTTATGAAAGTCATAGGAATACACAAATAAGTGTGTTTTTAATGCAAAATATATCATAAAAGGGAAATTATTAAAAAAAAAAAAAAAAGAAAAAGAGATGCTATTTCAGTCAGGTTCACATTGCTGATAGAAATTACCCAACCAAGAGAAGTTTGTGGGAAAAAAATGAGGTTTATTTTGACTTATAGGTTCAAGGGAAAAGCTCCACAATGGCAGGGAAAATGGTGACATGAGCAGAGGGTAGACGTCACCCCCTGGCCAACATAAGGTGGAACATAGCAATAGGAGAGTGTGCCAAACACTGGCATGAGGAAACTTGCTATAACACCCATAAGCCTGACCCCAGCAATATACCCCCTCTAGGAGGCACTAATTCCCAAATCTCCATCAGCTGGGAACCTAGCATTCAGAACACCTGAGTTTATGGGGACACTGAATGAGCACACATGCATTTCCACATCTGAAACTTTTATCACATGTACTATGTTTATTCACTGACATAAGTAGGAGATGCTTTAACCAAAAGGGGACAGAGAATGTTGACAAAAATTCAGCTAAGATGCATCTAAGAGCAGAAGCCTTACTATTGTTGTGGAAGAGAGCTCTGAGTGGGCTTAAAAACCCTAATCCAGTGACTCCCCCCCACCAAAAAAAAATCCCCAGCCATCCTGCCACTGACCTTCAAGTTCTTATCTATGATTACCAAAAGACATGGGATTTATTAAAGGAAAGCTGAAGTTAAGAGAGAAAAATAATCACAAAATATCACATGGAGGCTTAGATTAGGGCTTTTTATAAATTAGGATGAGTCTCACTGCCAAGCGCAAGTTTATATGAAGGACTTCAGTTGGTGTTGGAGCCAGGAAGACAGCCACAGCTCAGAGAGCACACACCCAAAAGGAGTACAAGTCTACTGAAGGTTAAGGGAGAATCTGAAAGCTATGCGGTATCGCCATCTTGGATCAGAATGTAGTTCTGATCTCCCCAGGCCAGGGTGGCATCCATGTTCCTTTGGGCATGAGTCTCTAGCTGAAAACCTATGAAAGAAACCTGCATTGTTCCTAATCCCTATGGGTCATGTGTTATTCCTCTGGAGAGCACCTCCCTAGAACTCAACATCATTCCATTTCCACAGTGACACCCAACCCCCAGAGTTAGGAGAAAGATGCTGTGTTTGTGTTTGTCATGGTTCACAGGACTACATGTTTCTCTTATCTTAAGAATCATGAAGAATTCAAAGAGGGGCATCATGTACAGAGGTGGGTTCTCAGGTGTGGGGTTTGCTCTGTGCAGGCAGTCACAATGTATCTCTGGTCCATACGGCTCTCTCCCAAGGCCAGCTAAGGGGTCTTGTTCATGTGATGTTAGACTCAGTCTTCTGAATGTGTGAGCTGGAGGTGGAACCTAAGATCACAGTAATTAAAGTGCATTTCTCTGTCTGTGCATTTTAGTGGCACAGCTCCTGCGTCAAGTACAACACATTTATGTGGTTACAAAACTGGCTATTTCTAACAACGGTCTTGTTACCCTTCAGGGCGTTTTCTTTCTCAACACCTTACTGGGATTCAGAAGATGAAAAGAGTCACTCTGGCTCTGAGTATAGGTGGAGAGTGAAGAGAAAGAGATCCCTACAGAAATATGACCTGCAGGAGAATTTGATATTCCTCATGGAGGGCAGGGAGAGAAGATCTCTTCCATCTCCACATTGGATTCAATGAACTGCCTCCTTAGAGCAAAACACATAGGCTCATGTGTATTGAATATTTGGTCCCCATTTTATGGCAATTTTGAAAAGTTGGGGGATCTTTAGAAGATGAAGCCTTAGAGGAGGTGTGTCACTAACGGTAAACCTTGGGGCTTTATAGCTCATTCCCCTTGCCAGTGATGGCTAATTCATTCTTGCTGCTTTGTCCCAGCTGATACCATAAGGCGTGACATCCAGCCGCTGTCTGTCTGTGTGATGTTTGCCCACACATGAAATTTCTGCCTCTGAACTGTGAGCTGAAATATACCCTTTCCTTGCACAAGCTGCTTCTGATCAGGTGTTTTATCCCAGCAGCGAGAAGTAACTATAGCCTTCTCCTATAGGAAATCTTCTATTGAATGGATACCATACAATGATAGATCTTTGCATTATATTGGAGAAACAAATAAGGAGTTAGTTCTCATTACAGACTAATGTGGAGGGGAAAAAATCAGAAATAAATTAACAACAAATACAGTGAAAACAAAAACAGACAAAAACCCATTTCATCTTAACTTGGAGATCAAGAATATATCTGATATTCTAAGCTATTATTTGAAATATATTTCTCTTGTCTTTGCGGTGTATTTCAGGACAGAAAGGTCTGGAAATTCCAGATACAGTAAAATAAAGTTGTTTACCCATATACAGTCAAGAAGGTCCTTCATAAAAAAAAAAAAAAAAAAAAAAAAAAAAAAATTGGCAAGCATGTAGCTACTGGTTTCAATAGGCATTTAAGCAACGTAGCCAGTCTGGCTTTCCAAATGGCACTAGTTAAGCCAGCTACAGTTCTACCTTCAGGTTGCCAACTCTCCTACTGGGGGTGGGGGGAATCCTTTCATATTATATTCATTTCTTTGCCTTGTAGAAAGACAAAAGTTTACAGCCCTGATCATTTCAGAGCTCTTATAAGGCACTGTCACAAATATTAATGGGCTGTATCACAACGGCAGGCACACCTTGTTCCTTTGTGTTTTATTGTTCTGTTTGAGAAATTCTATAGTGCACACAACCTCATGCAAATTACTAGCAGGAAGTAGCTATCTAAGTACATCTCAAACAATGCCAACATGCAGGTCCAGGACTGCCTGTTTCTCCAGGAAGAAGAGGTTTCCCCCCACCCCCTTTCAATTAGAATATGCATATTTCAGCCCAGTTGTAACGTGTAAAGAAGAGTTAGGGGCTGGAGAGATGGCCTAGCGGTTAAGCACTTGCCTGTGAAGCCTAAGGACCCCAGTTCGAGGCTCGGTTCCCCAGGTCCCACGTTAGCCAGATGCACAAGGGGGCCCACGCGTCTGGAGTTCATTTGCAGAGGCTGGAAGCCCTGGCGCGCCCATTCTCTCTCTCTCCCTCTATCTGTCTTTCTCTCTGTGTCTGTCGCTCTCAAATAAATAAATAAAAAATTTTAAAAAAATAAAAAAATATTTAAAGAACAGTTAGACCATTTAAATTCAAAAAGTTCATCTCTAATTGAATATTGCAACAGGACAACTGAGGAGGTCATTTTATTTCCCCTACAAACACCCCACCATTGCCAAATGAGCAGCGGGTTACAAGTAGTAACAAGACTTTGGGGGGGAAATATTGCTGGCCTTCTCTGCTAATTGCTTTTTTGGCATTCTCCTGTCTACTTTTTATTATCTTCCAAAATGACTGTAAACCTAAGAACATTCTAGACATTTATGAATGTCCAATAGCAGAGCATTTTCAGTAAAGCTTGGTAAACCTAGATGGCCCAATATGAACATCCATCAGAAAGGGACTGGATTATCAGACACAGCCTGCAGCTGCCTAGTGTGAGAGGAGAAAATACAGAAGGAATTCTCACTTCCCTATCTTGGTAAGTCTGAACTTCACTTCAATAAAAGTGCAAATTAAGACTCTTGAATAGTTCAAATATCTTCAAATGGAAGGAAGAAGTGAGCTGTAGACCGAGGTAAAAGTACAGACTGTATTTATAATCGCACTCAGCTTTTTTATATAATTACATCTTTGTGCACTTTTTATTTTTGGTTCTTGAATAAAGTCACTCAGATAAAATTAAAGAGCATGCAGGAGAAGGTGCTTCCATGCTTCTTCAGTTTCTATAGCAACCCTGGGACATCTGATTCAGCTGTCTCATTAAAGGTGAGTATGCAAAACTTTTAGCTGATTCTGGAAGAGGCAGAGAAAACGTCTGACAGATCTTGTGCCCATCAGGAGAGCACATAATAGGAGAGAAGAAAACCTGATGTGTTTAGTCAACTCTCCTTCAGCTATGAGTGGTTGCCATCTGAAAGTGAATTGCCAAGAGCACTTTGCTAGGGATGTGTACACACTTGCCTTTGAAATTTCTCTGTTGGTAAATAAGCTGTTTTTATGAGTGGGTTCTTGATGCAACTATTGACAAATTTGAAGATAAATTTCATTATTCTACTTAGCATGACACACTCCTTGTTATAAGAATGAATTGTGATTTAACTAAGGTAGAAATGCCAGCAAGATGTTTGAAAAAACCAAAGACAAATAAAAGTATAAAGTGAGAGACATTTTTTTTTTTTTTTATTTGAGAGTGACAGGCAGAGAGATAAAGAGCGAGCACAAGAAAGAGAGAGAGAGACAGAATGGGCATGCCAGGGCGTCCAGCCACTGCAAAAGAACTCCAGACGCGTGCGCCCCCTCCCCCACCTTGTGCATCTGGCTAAGGTGGATCCTGGGGAAAAGAGCATCAAACTGAGCTCCCCAGGCTTCATAGGCAAGAGCTTAACCGCTAACCCACGGTTTTACTCACAGAGGTCATTTGGTCTTCATGTCAGGGACTGGAGAGTTACTGATGTAAAGGTGAAAACAGAACTGAAGAATGCAAAAAGTAAGGTCAAAGATTCCTACAGAAAGAACTTTGTCCTTGTGAGCAAAGTCCTTAAAAGGATGCTTAAAGTTTTAGAACAAATGCATACATATTTTACAATGAGTATTCACTTAAGCAACTGTCTCAATATCAAATAGTTTTATTGTAAATGTATTGAGTTGCTTCTCAGCATTACCAATTAAGAGCCATTAGATACACATTTTCTGGTACATAACAAAGACTTAAAATATGTATAAGGAGGAAACATAGATGAAAAGAAAGAGAGGAATGCAAAGGAAGAAGGAGGAGGAGACTAGAAAGATTCATGGGAGGAAGGAAAGGAAAGGAAAAGGAAGGGAAGGGAAAGGAAGGTGAAGTGAAAAGGAAGAGGTAAAGGAAAGGTATGAAAGAGGGAGGGGAAGTGGAGAGAAGGGAGAAGAAAGGGAAAGAAAAAGAAAAGAACAAGAAGAAAAAGATAGGGAAGGGAAGAAAAGCAAAGGGAGGGGGAAGAACAGGGAAAGAAAAGAATAAAAAGGAGGAGGGAAGGAAGGATTGAATAAGGGGGGACAGGATGTAGTTTTTGAAACTTCTCTAGCTTTTGCAGCTTTTTACACTTAATTTTCTAATTTCTCTAAACCAAGAAAATCACTATAATTTTTTCTTACTATAACTTTCATTCCAGTGGGAGCATGTGTAGAGGGATTTGTTCTTATAAAACAGTTTATCAAAACAAAACCAAACATACACATACATATTTAATTTTTCCTTGAAATATTGACTTACAAAATTTCCACTGTAATAGTCAAAACTATATATTTCCTAGCATTTAGGTTATGTGTCTATATTTATAAAATGTTATGCTTAAAATCAGCTGATGTGGCTGGAGATATGGCTTAGCTTTTAAGGCCTGAAAAGTCAAAGGATCCTGGTTCCACTCATCAGGACCTACATAAGCTAAATGCACAAGGGGGCACATGCATCTGGAGTTCATTCTCAGTAGCTGGAGGCCCTGGCTTCCATTCCCCCCTCTCCATTTTGCTGTCTCAAATAAATAAATAAAATATGTTTTTTAAAAGCAGCTGATGTTAGTAGTTTTAAAAATGATATATGGAAAATTAATTTTAATAAATGGCTGGGAGAGGAAGTTGGAAAAGCAGAAAATAGTGTATATTGTTATATTTTAGATGATTTTTAAGAGTTTTTTGTATATTTTAATAGTAAATACAGTCATGAAATTATAAAAAAAAAAACACCTTGCACATTAGCATGAATGTTTCATTTAAGGATAAATAGGAAAAGGAAAAAAAAATCAAACATTATCATGCATAAGAAGGAAGGAAAGACATAGCCAAAGAGACCCAGGAAGGAGGAGAGGAGAGAAGAGGGGAAGAGAGGGCAGGGATGGAAGAGGGAAGTATTTGTTTTATTTTAAACTAGCTCATCTTGTTTATAGACCTGTGAGATGTCAAAGTCATCACATCAGAAGTCCCATTACTTAACCCAGTTTAGCCTCCTGAGTTTAACACATTTTTAAGGCCCCTGTGGCCACACTGAGTCTTAACAGAAACATCCACAAAGTAGCAATGATTAGACAGTCACATTACATCTTCTTCATAGTTACACATTGGTTGTTTTCTTCAAAACGACATTTGTTATTTTAATTATCACCAGTGTCATTTAACTCATTTTCTTACTGACTCTTTCTTTGCATGATTGTGCATGTTTGGTATTTGGATGTGTATTTATATCTGTGTGCATATGAGTACACATGCATGCAGAGCCCAGGGATTGACATCGGGTATCTTTATCACTCTCCCCCTCATTATTATTTTATTATTATTATTCTCTCAGTAAACCTGGGATTCCCTGATTCAGTTAGACTACTAGCCAGCAAGCCCCAGGAATTCCTCCATCTCTGTGGTCCCAGGGCTGGGATTACAGGCTTTCTCTATCCAGCCTGGCTTTTTCCTGGGTGCTGAGGATACAAACTAACATACTCGTGCTTATGCAATAAATACCTTGCCAACTGAGCCACCTCCCTGGCACCAAATTTCTTGTTTTTAAGATTTAGTTTTATTTACTAGAGACAGAAACAGAGAGAAAGAGAGATTGAGTGAGAATGGGAGCACAGGGCCTCTAGCTACTGTAAACGAACTCCTGACACATGCTCCACCATGTGCATCTGGCTTGTGTGGGACCTGAAAAGTTGAACCTGGGTCCTTAGGCTTCACAGGCATGCACCTTAACTGCTAAGCCATCTTTCCAGCCGCATAATTCCTTTCTCTTTTCTTTTTTTTTTTTTTTTTTTTTGAGGTAGGCTCTCACTCTAGCCCAGGCTGACCTGGAATTCACTACAGAGTCTCAGGGTGGCCTCGAACTCATGGCGATCCTCCTACTTCTGCATCCCAAGTGCTGCGATTAAAGGTGTACGCCACCACACACTATCCATAATTTCTTAATATTAAATTTAACCTATAAGTTTTTAGGAATTAGCAAAATTATGTTTAAATGATGTACTTGAAAAACATCCCCCAAAAAGATATTGCAAAAATATCTGAATACAACTTGATAAACCCCCAAAATATTTAATTTCCAAAGTGAAGTTTTCTGCATATGGTGGACAGGAACTGTATGTGTTCCTTCATGAAGCCTAATAGATATGAATTTTCCAGTAACTTGTAATTATTGTCTTATATACATGTTTCTTCATATTCATGTGTGTCTGTGCATTCATGTGTGCATATGTGTTCCTATGTATGGGAACATGTGTGTGTCTGGAAACACTTGCATGGATGTGTGCATACATGTGGAGGTGAGAGGTCTAACACTTAATGTCATATTCTACTGCTATCTACATTGGTTTTGAGACAGGGCATCACATTTATCCCAAAGCTCTCCAACCCAGCATGCTAATTAGCAAGGCTGCGGATTCTCCTGGCCCCCACCTTCCCAATGCTGGGATACATGTGTACCTTGTCCATCATTTCTTAAGAAGGTGCTGGGGGTCCAAACTCAGGTCCCCAACTTGTGTGGCAAGCACTTTATCACGAGCTGCCTAATCAGACCCCTACATTTTTAATTCTAAAACTCAAATTCCTTTCTTAGTTTTGAGACAATATTAATGTACATTCATTCTAACTACTCTCCAAATTGTGATCTATTAAAGATACACAACATAATGAAAACTTTGGAGTATACAATATAATAATAACTCAACACATTTTTGGTTGAGTTAAAAAGAAATTAAAATACAGCCACAAACTGAAACAAACAAACAAACAAACCAAAAAACTCTGAAGCAAGGCTTTGTAGTAATGGCCTGTAATCCCAGCTACTACTAAGACTGAGGCAGGAAGAAAAATTCAATGCCAGTCTAGGCAACATACATAAGCCCTTGTCTCAAAATTTAAAAAAAGTGAAGAGAGTTTGGGACAAAGTTTGGTGGTAAAGTGCTTGCCTATCATGAGCCAGACCATAAACTCAATCCCCCCAAAAAGAGAGAAATTGAGAGGTGGGGGAAAAGAAAGAGGAGAGGGCGGGGAGCACTGGAGAAGAGATACAAGGAGATGAGAAGAAAGGAATAAAAGTGAAAAAGAATATAGTCTCCATGAAAATCTTACATTTGAGGCAAGTCCTATTTTTATGACCCTCCTGATTTCTGCTGCTGATCAAAACAGGATTTTCAGGCTCATTTAATAATCTGTATTATTTGTGATATGAATATGGAATTATATCAATGAAGTATTGCATGTTATGATATAGTCTATAAAACATAGATTTGGGGCTGGAGAAATGGCTTAGCTGTTAAGATTGCCTGCCTACAAAGCCTAACAACCCAGGTATGCTCCCCAATACCCATGTAAAGCCAGATATGCAAAGTGGTGTATGAATCGAGTTTGTTTGCAGCAGCTGGAGGCCCTGGCACACCCATTCTCTCTGTCTGTCTCTTCTATATCACACTCTGCTTACAAATAAATAAATAAAAATATTTTCAATACTGTAGATATTAATCTGATATTTTGATAAGGAGGAGCAAGCATAAGAGTAAATATTGTTAGGAGACTTCTGGCTTTGGACAAAATACCAAGTGATATTTTCATGGTGAATAAAAATTTTAAAAGGTCAGCACACGTTCCACCAGGAAGATACACACACATTAACTTAAGGTACCCGAGGAAATGTTAAATAATAGATATCATCTTTCAAATCAAGGAGGGCACTATAATTTAAGAACACCATTCCTCCAAGAAAATGAATGCCCTTGAGGCAACACATTTCAGTTACTTGGAGAGAACCACTTATGGGTCATTATTTGCTGTTATTATCCTCGTGTTTGGTAATACCCATGCACCACGCTGGTCTACCTTGCTTAATCCCCTTCCTTCCACATCCTTCACAGCTGCTCTCTCTCTCTTGTCCTAACCATCCTACTTCTCTTGCTTCAAAATCAGGATGACTGACTCCTCCCAACTCTCCCAGAACTTCTTTAGTCTTACCACTGAAAGTCCTTCGTCCTTGTAAACCCCTCCAGTCTGAGGAAAGTCATTTGGACATGTTATTCTAGAGCAAAGTACTCTGACAGCATGATTTCTTCTGTGCCTTAAAAGATTAGCTTGTGATGATGTAAATTGTTTTTCAGAATGGCATTATGACAAACCTAGCTCAGTAACTTGAATCATGGGATCAATAGGGTTACTGAAGTTGACTTATCAACATCCAACTCTGGATAAAGCTACCTGAGGGCTCAAAACATGTGCAGAATGGATTTGGTTCTTCATTTCGAATGTTCATGGGTTGGTATTTTTTATTATTTCTTTATATATATTGTTCACATTAAGGAAACAAATTAAATTGATCTAATTAACTTTGATAGATTTGAAATAAGCATTTTGATTATTAAAAAAAAGTCTCCTTCTTCACAAGTGGTATCTCAGAGGCTGTGGCATAGTAAGACTGAATCTGCGAGTCTGGGAATATCACTCAGTAGATAGAGCACTTGCTGCTCGAGTGAGGACCTGCGTTCACTTTTCTAGAGCCCACATAAAGCCAGATGGGAGAGGCTGAATATGTAACCCAGGCATGGAAGACAGGAGGTGGAGACAGGAGAATCCTCGGGTAGCTTCTAGGTCAGCAACCCTGGCAAATGGAGTGGTATGAATCAATGATCGTGTGTCAAATCAGGTGGAAGGTAAAGACTGACATAAGAAGTGGTCCTCTGGTCACCACACATGTACCATGGCATGTGCATGCCTCTCCTCATACACACATCATACATACATACATGCATACATACAATAAACACATACACAAATAACATTGAGGGAAACAAAAGAGGCTGATGCTTAGAAGCTTTACATTCCAGTCATTCAAAAGAGTCCAAGAAAGGTCGAGAGAGATGGCTTAACAGTTAAGGTGTTTGCCTGCAAAGCCAAAGGAGCTCAGGTTTGATTCCCCAGGACCCACATAAGCCAGATGCACAAAGTGTCTTATACATCATCTAGAGTTCATTTGCAATGGCTGAAGGCCCTGGCCTCTCTTCTCCTCCTGCTCCCCCTCCCCCTCCTCCTCCTCCTCTTCCTCTTCCCTCTCTCTCTCTCTCTCTCTCTCTCTCTGATTCTCAAATAAATAAACAGAAATTTAAAAAAGAGTCCAATCAAGAACACTCTGAAATTCCACCCTGACTTTTCATTCTGCATTCATGTACATATGTGTGTGTATATTTAATACATATGCAAATGCATATATGTGTCTATGTGTACACAAAAATAAATAATCAGAAGTAGAGATGGGGCCTTTGTTGCCTTCAATCTCTACCTGTCTTTACCAAGACATGATGTTTTTTACTAATCCCAGCCGCAGGAGGCTCCCGCTGTGCCTCTGGCTGCCTGTGGCAGGAGGAAAGCAGAAGTGTACAGGGTGGCTGGGTGCCTGCAGGCGGGTGAGTGACATAGTTTTGTGGTTTTGTCTGGAGATAGGCCTGAGCTATTCTCAAATAACTGAAATCAATCTGAAGTTTGAATTTTACCCAAATCCCACAACTGATGCTTACTGTGCCATTATCCCATGCCTTGTGAGTGGCTCCCACTCTCCAGGTGCCCCAAAGGTGGAAGGAGGAGGTGAGGAGCAGGTGCAGAAGGAGGCAAGAGGCAGACTGGGTCTCTGTCTGCTGGGGTTGCGGGAGGGATATGTTGACATCACCAAGGAGAACAGAAAAGACAGATTAAAGTGTGACGCTTACCTTACAGGCTCTGGACGACCAAGCACAGAACGGCACAGGATACAGCTCAGGGTTGGAGGGCCTGTGTCTTAGCCCCATAGTACATACTAGCCGTGTCCTCTTGGACAAAGTGCCTCTCCATGCCTTGTGAGCTCATTTTTAAGATGGGGATAATATGGTCACAAGGTTGAGATTAAGATTAAATCATGTAACATTTATAGACAATATAGAACCACATTATAAAGGGGTGTCTGAGTATTTTTGCTTGTTTTTTTGGCATGTGGTATGTGCATGCGTACGTTCATATTTACATGGGTACATTCATGTGTTTGTTTGTGTGTGTGTGTGTGTGTGTGTGTGTGTGTAGACCACAAGACAATGCTTCTTCTTCAGTCACTCACCAGTTTATTCCTTGAAAAAAACTCTTGCACTGAACCTAGAGGTCAGTCTCAGCTACACTGACTAGCCATAAAGACTTAGGGGTACTCTGCCTCACCTACCAAGTGCCGGAAATACTGGTGTGAGTCACCTGGTCCTGGGAACTGAACTCTAGGCCTTACATACCATCTCCCACCCCTTTCAGAGTGTGTGTGTGTATGTACACACACACACATACATACATACATACATACATACATACATACATACATACATATATATATATATATATATATATATATATATATATATATATATTTGGAGTACTAGCTTTATACTCTTTCCAACTTTGAAAAACACTTTATTCCAGATTCATTTGAAGAAATAGCATTTTCTTGACAAAGACCTGTGATTTGCAACTTTATGTTCTATAATAATGCCTAGCTCAGTGAGTAAATCAGGTTTGGAATCAGATCAAACATGAATCAAAACACTACCCTGGTGATTCAACTGCTTTAAAATTCATTCTCAGATTCTTCATTTCTAAGAAGAGTTAGCAAACGACAGGCCACAAGCCAGATCTGGTCCATTTCCTCTAGATATAAGAAACTATTGCTCAGACACAGGCAGTCCATTTGTCTTCTTGCTGTCTCTGCCTGCTTCTGGACTACATAGGTCTATTACTTGCTTAACACAAAGACCCACTGCTCCAAATAAAGCCAAAATTCTTACTTTCTAGTCATTACATCACCCATCTTCCAAATCTTGTTATACACTAAGATGATAGTAAGAGCGTTGTTTTGTTTCTTATAAGAATGAGAAAACAATATACAAGGTAGAACTGATGAAGAGAAGGACATCAGTATAAGACATAATTGCTATTATTGGAAAAATGCAAGTGTTGTGTTTACTTGGCTGTTGGTTTTGTTTTCTGTTTTTGTTGTTGTTTTGCTGGTGTGTGTATTTTTGTGTATGTGGTTTTGTTGTTTTTTTTTTTTTTCTCATTGGCTTTCTTTATCTTTCCTCTACTTAAGCCTTTCTGTCCAAAAACAAAAATATAAGCTTGACTTCCTCTAAATTGGATTAAGCTAATCTGCAACTCAGTGCACCTGTGTGTTCAGGCCGTTTCTATGGCTCTATTCATACACACTACCAGGGTTTACACTCCACTGTTTGAGCGTGTTTGCCCCACAGCTCTGTTTTGATAGGATTCATACAAAAGCAGAACAATGCTTACACCAATGTACTTGCAATTTTCAACTTTTATTTAGAAATAATAAAATAAGACATAATATATAAAAAATATTTACAATCCATGGTTTGTGCAGTATAATAGGAAGACTTTAGATACGAAAAAGATGGCAGATGAGAAAATAATGACTATCATGATTGTCAACGGCCAGAAATGTTCAACATGCCAGAGCCCAGAGCTCAAAACTCATATTCACAGCAAAGAGTTTCAGTTTGCTGAAGATTGGGGGTGAGGTGGTAACAATGCAAAACTTAAAAAAAAAAAATCAGCTTAATATTATTAAATAGAATGAAAAAGAGCTCACTCCACTTCCCAGGACAAGCTGTTTGCTCTTACGGACTGCCTTACCATAAAATAAAAGCTGATGTTTATTATCTGCAAGGGGAACATCATTTGGGGGACAGAGTTTATCTAATACACATCAAGATTTGGGGAGGGAGTACACGGGGAAGAAAGAAAGGAACAAAAATAATGAATGGATGTAACAAAAATCAAAGTCTAACTTTTGCTAGGCATTTGGAAATGACTACAGTGCTATAGTGACCTCCTGAAAATGTCTGATTCAAGTATACTCTTAGAGGGATAGAAAACTATGCCTTTCTCAATAGTCAAAATAGAATTTACTTTGTCTGCCTTTTATTTAAAAATAGAATAACCAGGAATCTATGCCTCCCCCCACCCCACACCCCCAAAAAATATAACTCCTATCCCAATCTGGGCAACCATTCTTCAAAAAAGGGAATTCACCCTAAAGGGATTTGCTCACAATAGAGAAGCAACAAGCCTCTGGGTACCAGATTTACATGGTGAGTCTCTTCAGTCTGTGTCCGAGTAGCTTGTGGGCCCTAGTCTGGGAGACGCAGTCAAATAAAGACATGTGTTGAAGGTAACACCCAACAATGACTGTTGTGCGTTACCTATGTCCTGGCTCTTGATCAAAAAAAAAAAAAAAAAAGCCATTTAAAGCTCATAACTATTAAGACACTAATAACTATAAAAAAGCTCTCAAATAAACAGTCCATGCTGAAATAAATAACAAAAGAACATAGCAAAACGAACTTTATAAGGCCGGGAAATACTTGCTAAAACCATGCTAACCGGTAGCATATAGATATGAGCTCTCAAAAAACTGCTGCTGAAATTATACTTTCTATGGCATTTGTTTTCCTTTACAGATTTCTATTTACATTTGGCTTTAAATATGAAAATATCTGATAAACTTTATAAAATGTACACTTTAAAAACATAGCTTCTGCAAAATTTTCTTGAAAAAGAAAAAAGAAAACAAACCTATGCACCAGATATTTTAAATTTTTTCCCTCTTTTTCAGAAATAGTTTGAAAGACTCCCCTCCTTCTTTCTTGCCCCTGCTCTTCAAGTCCCCCAGCCCCTTTCAAATACCTCAGGTCTCTCTTGGTGGCACTGTGTGTTTGGGGGTAGAGCTCCTTCCTGGTCAGCCACTTTTCCTCTTCATCTTCATGTAGATTACATTCCACTGAATACTCTTTGGTTTGGTTATTTTTTTTTTTTTAATTTTTTTCCTTTGCTAAGCATCACAGTAGCAGTGACTCAGGCCCTCAATTGTCTCTCATTGTCAAAGGTCAAATTGTTATCTCTCCTGTGAGTTCTAGCCTCCCTAATCCTCCAACTCTTCCAACATCTCAAACTTGCCTTTAAATAAGGACATTTTAAAAAAGAAAAGAAAAACCCACAACCACAAGCTTAGTATCTTTCTTGGTTTAAGGACAGTAACACCACCGTTCTCCATCCACTTGGAACATTGCAAACAATAGCAACCATTAGCATTTTGCAGGCACTGTGTTCAGATAAGGTTCTCCTCAGAGAATGGGACACCATCACACACATGAATTTACAAGGAAGTACATGATTCTAGAACAAGCTGTTTGTTTTATTTTTTTAATGGCATACCAGGATGTAATACCATGAGAGTTGATTTTGAGATTCCAATTGGAAATGAAAATCAGCAACCCCAGAATTCACAAGACAAAAACATAGATCTATTCTGGGGTTATAATGGGGAAATTGAAAATTAATGAAGTTTCCAGGAAGGTAGGCGGCCAAGCAGAAGGGATTTCTGGAGAACCACATCTCCTCAACAGCCTACTCCACGGTTCTCTCTGCAAGACAGCTCGGTAGGCTCCCATTAATAAAGAGTGTGCATGCGCAGAGGGAAGAAATCCTCTTAATGCTAGTAACTCCATCTCTGGGAATCGTGTTAAGTTGTAATTGTTGTCTTTGTCCTTAAATACCGACACATTCTTTTCCCTACCCTTTGCCACAACCAAGGCAACTTTCCTCTCTTTCCAGAATACTTGAGCTGAAGTGCTCATCAGAGTGGCTTATCTGTACCCTGTGGACGTCCTTCTCTTTGGACTTGTCATCCCTTGCTGCCCCTGTACCACTCACTCCAGGCTGATCAGAACAAACCTAGAGACCAGGAAACTTTCCTAAGGGGACACTAAGACAAAGACGCCTTAACAATAATTTCATCTACAGAAGCTGAAATCCAGTTATCATTCACGCTGGATGGCTGATTAGAGGGGCTAGGAGAGTCACAACATTCAACCAAGGGCTGATCTTATGAAACACATTCTGGAATGTTCAAAAAACTCAGGAAAAAAAAAAAAAGGTCTATGTATCTGTAACCATTTCTCCCTTGACTACATTAGCCCAACCATCACTACCAGTCAGGAAAGAAAAGATGCTAAGTGTGTGTATGTAAGGAAAATTTGTGCTTACTTTTTCTGATTCCTTTCTCTTCTACCTCTTCCTCCTCATATAAGAAGTATACATGAAAAAAAAAATTAAAAGCAGTACACACATTAGACGGTGTGTTTCTTGCTCTGTTTTCTGACCAAGGTGCAAAATGAATGGTTCAAGATCCTGCTGAGGTTCAAAGTTATCATTTCTTGATCTCAAGAAAAACCCATGGGGCTCTACCTCAACCCCCCCCCCCCACTTTTTCATATAAACTCCACTGTGCAAAAATGTGCATTATCTTTGGTATTTATTTTAGGTAGTCTAACTTAAAATTTGAGATAATCCATTAACATTATGGAGAGGGAAAAAAAAAATAAAACCCAGAGGCTACCATTTGGCTAAAGTTACATAATGCCCTTATGTAACGAGAGAGAGACAGAGAGAGAGAGAGAGAGAGAGAGAGAGAGAGAGAGAGAGAGGAGGGAGAGAGAAGAGAGGGGGGGGGAGACAGTGTGTGGGAGGGATTAATTCTAGCAAGCATATTACTGGCCTCAGAAAATCAGGCTCTCATTTTGGCAGTTAATAGCCAAATACTTGCCACTTTGAAGCACGTCATGTGCTTTCAACAAAGTTCAACACTGACTTTTTTAAATTACATAAAGAAAAACTACACTGCGACAAAAATACAATTCGTGTCCATGTAGTTAGCAGCTTTTCAAAATATTAAGGCAGAATCTTGCCTCTGTGACGCCATTAAAAACATTCTTGTTCCCCTAAAAGAGAAGCATTCCAGATAATTCAAAAATACCCAACCAAGGCTTGCCTGCAGATTCAAGTTTTGTTAAAAACACAAAACAATACATAACTTATTCTACAACAGATATGTGCCACAGGGTCATGGGGAGGCTCCTGCAGGGCCTGACATCAGTCACCAGCCACCAAGCCGACAGTCTTTCCTGGAAACCCTGGTGCTAGCCCAAGTCCCTCATGGCCACATGCCTTCACCCACCTCTTGACCAGTACCGTGGTCTGTGTAAGGGTTTTACGCCTCTGACCATCAGACAGTGTTGTGAAGTAAATACCCCAGAGAAGGAAATCGGTCAGTCATATCTCTGATTCTCGCCGTAATGGCCTGGGTTCTAGAGGTACGCTGGCCTGGTTGTGGAGGTCTATGTCAGGAGGTGAATCTGTACTGGTGCTTTCCGGGACCCCATTGTCACTGTCTTCCTCCTTGCTTGTGAGGGCAACTTCATTTTCATAGCAAAATGAATTAGCATTGGAGAGGATATATTTCTTTTCTGCTAAGTCTCTTGCACTACACAGGGGTGTATTGGGTACTTCATAGGTTTTATGGAACCTTGAATAATCCACTTTGTAATAGTGCTTTTCCTCAAAGAGCACTGGCTCATAGCGGTGACCCCAAAGGATTTCATTGGCCAGGTAAGAGCTCCGACACTGCGTGGTCATGGCAGTGGCTTCCACCATGCCTTCGAGGATGACAACGATTTCAAAGTCTGCATTGTCGATGTCCTGTTTACTCAAATCATACAAAGGACTGTCTTCATCAATCTCATGGACAATGGTGATGGGGGACACTAGAAATATGCGGTCAATCCCACTGTCGAAGCCAACATTGATGTCTATCTGATCCAGGGGTATATACTCCCCTTCTGAAGTGATCCTGGACTTCAAGAGCTGGGCTCGGACATGAGCCTCCACCAGGTGGCTCTTCCGCAGGTTGCCCACCCTCCACATCAGGCACAGTTTGCCGTCCCTCATGGCAATCACAGCGTTGTGACTGAAGACGAGCGTCTCATTTCTTTTCTTGGGCTTTGCCATCTTTGCCATCACGGCACCGATGATGAAGGCGTCGATGATGCAGCCCACGATGGACTGGAACACCACCATGAACACAGCGATGGGGCACTCGTCCGTGACGCACCTGAAGCCATAGCCGATGGTTGTCTGGGTCTCAATGGAGAAGAGGAAGGCAGCCGTGAAGCTGTTGACCTCCGACACACAGGCTTTACTCTCCTTAGATGCCTCCAGATCCCCGTGGAGCAGAGCTATCAACCAAAACACACAGCCGAAGAACAGCCAGGAGAGCACGAACGCCAGACAGAAGATCACCAGCATCCATCGCCAGCGAATGTCCACGCAGGTGGTAAAGATGTCCGCTAGGTACCGCTGTCCCTTCTCGCCCACATTGATGAACTGGACATTGCAGTGCCCATCTTTCTTCACAAAGCGGCTCCTGCACTGTTGACGTGTGTGGACTTTACTCTTCCCATTCCCAAAGCCGTTGGCCACTGCCATAGTGGCCAACTTCATGCCATCTTCCTCCGAAGAGACGATGCTATAGCGGTTGGTTCGCACACTGCCCATCGCTTCTGCTGTGGACGCCAGTGCTTCTGCTTTGGAAAACAGTCCGAGTTTTTGCAAAACCCTTTGGAGAAACAGTTTTGAATGTTCAGTGAGAACACACACCAAAAAAATAATAATAATAAAAACTGCAAGATGGGAGTTTCCAAAAGCCTTGGGGTTCTACCAAGGTCTTCCTACTGACATGGAGTTACTTTAGTAACTCAGCTGACATCCAGTGAACTCGTCCTGCAGGAAAAGAGAGAGTGTTTATTATAAAAACAGTCATCTTTAAAGGACACCTACTGTCCAAGGTATGTATCAATCTCAGTAAAAACAACCAGACACAGATAAGAGTTTAAATTGAATAGTAGGTTGGTTTCATATCCCCTAAAATTGTTCTTTGTACATTTTGTTTAAAATCATGTAGTCATTAAACATATGCAAGTTATTAGTGAGAGTCATTCAACCAAAAATTCAGTTCCTGTTGGCTGTACATTTGTAACTGCTCGAGAATTCTCTATTCTTCAAGTCTTGCTTCTTCTAGGTTCACACACTCCTGGATGGAATAAAGACTTACTGCATCTAGGGCTTGCCATAGCTTTTAGATATAGGACATATCTAGAAAATATTTCATATGAATCCAGCCTTGGTATTAATTGAGTTATATCCATGTAAGCAGAGACTGTCAGAGCCCTTAATGACAAGGTTGATAACAGCAGGTAAAACCAATAAAATCATTGTGTTTCCATGATAAAGCTGAGCAGACAGCACTGTGTGTCATCTGAAACCGATTCCAACTTCTGGAGAGCATCTAGCCTTGCTCCATCACTGTACACGGTTAAAGCGGCCACTGTGCAGAAATGCCTGGTAACATCCCAGAGAGTACAAAAGATTCTCACTTGAAGATACAGGTTTGCTCTGGGGGATAGACAGCCATCCGTTGCCTGGCAATGAGAGTCCTGAAATTCTCTAGAGATGGGACTGCCATGTGTAATGACAGGGTAGGAAGTAAGCACCTCTGTGCCAAAGGCCCAGATCTTTAGCGGATTTAGATAAGGAAGGAACTTATTTCGTGTGGGTCCAGGCACTGTGTTCTCTCAAACAGAGACAACTTTGTAATCAAAGGAGCTCATAAATGCCCATTGGCTTACTTTCACAACCAGGGCTGCTGTTTGCTACAGGTTCCTATGGAAAAGGCACTTGCATTCACTTATCATAAACAAAGGAGTCTTAGCTTTCTCCCAATGCCTGATTCTGTCCTACGTATAAACTATCTTCTACTTGCTTTAATTCCCATCTTGGGAATTAGATTTTACCTTACCTAAAACAAATAATCCTTAGAAAAATCCAAGTGTTTTTAAAAATAAAAACAAATGTGTATTAACAAAGCCTAGAACTAGATTGATATAAACATAAAACCTAAAAGTGACTCGCAACTTTTCCACCAACCAAATCTGTGTGTTGTATTTAAGTGGGAAAATAAGCAATGCATGGAAAGGAACAGAAATTTGTTGAAGCCCTGATAACAGGTTATTACTTTTTCTTTCTTTTCTAAGGCCACATGAAGATTAACCAGTTACAGAACACTTTTGAGCCAAGCCAGATGCAGACATATAAAGCAAAGCACTCATGCTGGTTTGGGGCAGCCCTTGACAAAGAAGCAAGGTGCACTGTCTTTTAAAATGCCGTGGTATAATCTTCTGACTTCTCCCTCTATATCCAAGTTATTATGCAAGAATGTGCCCCAACACATTTTTTTCCTGAGATTAGTCATCTGTGAAAATTGCAATGTGTGTTACATTTTGGCAGCTTTTGACACCTAAATGATGCCCAATTTGAAAGTGCCTTGGAGTTACTTTCTAAAAAGAAGTTACTGTGCTTTCCCGACTGTCCACCTGCTTCAATGTTTTGTCTGATTCAAGATGAAGTTCTCACTTGGAAAAAAAAAAAAAGAATAATCATATTCCTCAGGATTCTAGATCCTGAACATGCAAAAAAATTAACAGTGTTCTCAGATTATTGGTCTAGCACGAAATGTTAAACATTTATCACAGAGATAGCTTCAAGACACCAAATGCAGGTGTGTTATGTAAGTATGAAGTGGCAAAAAGAGCCTCTATAAAGAGTGCTAATATCTTTGAATGTTGATTAGTTTTAAAGCATTTCACTATAAGCTAACACCAAGAAACTCCCTTTTTATGATTCAAATGAATCCGGCCCTCTAAGTTTAGCATTTCATGTAGATAATGTCATTTTTTTTTTTTCTCTGAATTACTTCTGTCCTCTTTCCAGACCACACCAGAAGAGCTGCATGAAAGCTAAAGGTCAGATTATGGCTTTCCAAAAAATCTTGACCCCAGGACATGTGTTTGAATTCCACAAATCATACAATATGCTCCCTATGAATAGCCTTCCCCATTTAGAAGCTTGGAAAGAGCCTGCATGGAAGCTTCTGTTGTCTCATTTCCATTGCTAATGGAAGAATCTGTTCCACATGGGGGATGCCATTTACAAATTGTACCATTTCTTCCTGGAAAAGGTAAAAGAAGAGTTGCTTTTTTTTTTTTTTTTTTTTTCTAAATGGAAACTTTTGTCACTGCAAAGAGATACGCTTTCAAATAGACTTGTGTGTGTATATGTGTGCATACACAGTCAGTGTGTTCAGGCCTTCCTAAAATGGATGACATAGCAAAAGTCTAGAACCCTCCCCAGGCTGACAGGTTAACTGTGTTTGTAATTCACCATGAAGTCTGCCTGTCCTGTTAACCTGGCCACATGTCCTAGTGGCCTCAGGCAAGCGGAAGCTATCCTAGCTCTCTCCTCTCTCACTGCAGATCTCCAATTCACGAACATCTGGGAAACACTTTCATATTTTTGCATGTGTGTGTATGTGTGAATGTGTGTGCAACTTCATTCCAAATATTGTTGTGAGAAACAATAACTCAGGGTAGATGTGGACCCTCTGTGATTTTACTTCTTGATGGTCACAGCTCTGGAGAATTGGTATTTGATCTGGCGAACAGTGTGCAAATTCCTCTTTCAGCCCAAATATCTAAGGAACCAGATGCAAACTCAATGGACACAAATAATCATTTCATCCAAGCCATAACCAATGATGTAGAAAGAATTTCTGGGAAATTGAGAGGCTACCCATGGTGTTGTTCATACTAAGCCTATTTATAGACCGAGCCAAAATTAAGCATAAGCAATGGAAAAAAGTTGTTCAGTACTTCAATCTTAGGTAGATATTAAAGGATGGAGGGACGAAGAGAGAAAGAGACCTAGAGATAAATGCAAGGTCATGGAGATTACATAGTAGGTAGATATTGTCATTTATTTTTTTAACTGTATAGAAGTTACCTCCAGGAAGGTATGTGGAACATGAGAGTGAAGGTAATTGAGAAGAATAAATGCCAGTCACTATGTTCATAAAAGGGTCATGGTGTGCAGGAGAGAAGGAAAATGTGTAAGGGTGGGAACTGGAACAAGAAAGGTGCTGGGCTGAGAGAGGTCTGCTAATGAGTGTTTGGAGCAGCTATTCCCCCGCTGACGCCATGTAGACCAGCCTGAGTGTGCTCTGGGCGCAAGTTGCTACGTGAGCCCTGCAGCTGCAGAGCAACCTTCAGGAAGCTCAGTAAACAGAGGGGAGGAGGAGCAGGGAGGGAGAGGCAGGGGTCACCTCACCATGGATCTCCTGCTACCTGCCCAGTTCATGCACAGCATTGTCGGCAGCAGTTCTCAGCATTTGCATATGCTAAAAGCCATGTGTGTTTGACAAACATAATATCCACATTAAACAAAAAAGAAAAGCTGGGTGGAATGGTCGATCTCTTCTCTTCAGGTACAATTGTGGTCAACCTTTTGGACTACTCAAAAGTCATACAAGGACTCTACAGTGGATTAGAGTGTCTACAACTGGGGTGTCTGAAGGTGTTTCCTAAAGGAAACCAAATTCATAGGGGTGTAAAATAAATCCCTTACACATATGAGCGACATAAGAAAATTAAAATACTATGCCAGCAAAATCAGAGGGGAAGGGCCAGATGCAAAGTAAGGTAACCTTGACCCCTAACAGTCACTCTTCCCATCATGTTTGATGTTTGAAGTAACCTATCTCTCTACTGGACACCAGGATCATTCTGCACCATGGTATATAAAAAGAAAACACTTAGAAGTGAGCAGAAAGAGGCAAACCAGTTTAAGCTAATCCACAGACATCCAGCAGTGGTTAGCAAAAGGAAAACTGACAGCCACATTAGTTATTAGTGTGAAAAGGGAGCAAGTGAAGTTTTCAGCATATTGTCTTTTATCTAACAATATGCATTTTTTGCATACCTAAAACAGACTTTTAAGTAGCACCTTATTCCCTAATAGGTACATTCTGAGTTTAGGAAAATATATGGAATCTATGGTCTCATCCAAGTCACTCCTGATAGACTGAACCAGACATACATTGAACTACCCATTTCCTATCTGTTTTTTTTCAGCTGTCATGAGGAATCTATATTATTATGCAATCTTTTTTTTCTTTTTTTTTTTTTTTGGTCAGAATCAAATCGTTTTGATCTTTTCTTCTCTAAAACTAAGCTCTCTTCAAGGGAGGAATTTACACCATGATTCCTAAGAATAACAAAGTGCTTAGGGCAGAGTGAGAAAAGACATGAAAGTTTAGTGGTCCTTAGGCGCAGCTCCAACTAGGTTTCCGGCTCGCTCTTCTAGCAAACCAGCTCGGAGACGCTCCCCCTGGAACTCGAGGCCACCCTCGATCAAAAATAAATATATAGACGTCAAAGATTGAGAATAAGTGTTGTCTCAAGGTTTGCTGCCAAGATCTGAGACCAGGGTTTTAAGTCGCTGCGTTTCTCCTCCATCACCTTTCCTTCTCTTCCACCCCCCCCCCACCCCCGAGGAGGGAGAATGAAACACAGACTCCCTCGTCCTGGCCGCTGAAGCCAGCATCTCGCCTACAGCTGGTGCAATGGAGTCTATGACAACAAACAGATACGACGGCGAAATCCATTGCTATTGCTCAACTGTTCCAAGCATGTCTCAGTATTTTTAGCTCCGAGGATGTTCTGGTGCGCACACAAACTCTATAGGCACGAACTGAGACTCCCAAGCTTTGGGAAGAGCATGACAGCTGGATTCCTGCGGCCCAGCAGGAGAGCGGACTTGTTAGGGGGACAGCGGTGCGCGAGTCCACTCCCCAGGACGCACACCCAGACCGCACCGAACGGAGGAGGAGGAGGAGGAGGAAAGAGAACACCGCCGAGTCCTTACCTGTTGCTGGCCCGGGAGCATAGGGACATGTGGTGGAAGTGAGGGGATGACAGAAGCATGTAAGATCCAGTGGGTTGTGAAAATGAGGGGAGCCCGTAGCAAGCGAGAATTCCCAAGACCCAGCTAGCCGGCGCCGGGAAGGCTGCGCGCTGGCCAGGACTCTAGTGCGCTCGCTCTCTGATAGCCTGGGCGCTTTTTGAGGCGGTCCTTGCGATGCCGGCCCTCCTGGCTCCGCCCCCTTGACCCTGTGGACCAATCAGAGCGCTCATTGATGCGTCTCTCCCCCTCCTCCCCCTCCCCTTCGGCGAACCAGCGCGGGAGGGGGAGGATGCTACACCCGCGAGCCAAAGCGCTGCCCGCTGGGGAACCTGCTGCAAGCTTCCCCCTCTCCCACCCTCGCGAACTGGGCCCCGGAGTCTGGCTGGGGCTGGGGAGGAAGAAGTCACCGCTCAGCGGGGACAGCAGCAGGTGGGGAGCTCCCGGGGAGTGAGTTTTCTACATGGCAGCCTTTGACTTGGGCCACAAGGTCCTTCCTACCCCTTCTCTGAGCCTCACACTTCCCTGTTTCCCTCCCGAGTGGGCGGCCTGCTATGTAAGCTCCTCTGGGAGCCTGCTTTGGTGCCAGAGCTCCCGGAGCGAGGTTTGCAGCTGGGAAGCGATTGCATGTTAACCTCGACCGGTTTCCTCCTCTCCCGCTCATCCAGGACTCCCTCAAACAACTCCCTGCGCCCAGCGCAACCAGTAGCCCGCGGATTATCCGCTAACGAAATGGCAGAAAAGATGCCGGGCCCTGCGCTCACAACCTAGCAAATGGTAGAGACGTGCAAGTGTAGTGGAGACATGTCTAGCTTGGAGAATTCTTTCACTAAGATGTTGGTCAGTTAACCCCGCAACCCCCAGAAAAAGAGAGAGAGAGAGAGAGAAAGAACGGGAAGAAGGAAGGAAGGAAGGAAGGAAGGAAGGAAGGAAGGAAGGAAGGAAGGAAGGAAGGAAGGAAGGGAGGGAGGGAGGAAAAGGAGGAAGGGAGAGAGAAAGAAAGAAAGAAGGAAGGAAAGAAAGGAAGGAGGGAAGGAAGAAGGAAGGAAGAAAAGAAAGAGTGAAGAATACAGCTCCACGGCTTCTCTGAGTGCTGGGCACTCGTCCCTCTCGCCTCGCCCGCCGTCACTGTCTCCGCCGCGGCCGGCACGCTCCGCCGATCTAAGGTCGGCACAGTTGGGGAGCAGTGAATTCTCTGGAAGTGCGGCTCCCGCAGGCTCCCAGCTCTGCCCTCGCCCAGCGCCGCCCAGCCCCCTCCCCGGCGACCGGGCAGCCGCGGGCCTGCCAGCCCCTTTCCTGTGCAGACCGGCTGCAGCGACGCGCCAAGGATGCATCCTGGGGGCAGTGCACGCTTTCGTCGGTGTGCGTGGGGCAAAGCGCATTTTATTTCTGAAGACCTTGGTATTGTGACCAAGCTTGGGTCGGAAAAAGAGCATGGTGTCGTTAGTTTTGCTTTTTGTTTTTTTTTTTTTTTCCCCCTCCTCCCTTTTAGTAAGTTGGCAACCCCTGTCTGTAATTTTTAATGATTATCCCTCAAGCGATCCGATACGTCTTCCGTGCAGTTTATTTAAGCCTCTAAAGGCCTCGCTGACTCACCGAAGTACTTCCACAAACCGGCTCGTGTGCTGGGCGGAACAGCCGGGGCCGAGGCTTTGTGTGGGGGAAGAGGAGAAACCGAAGATCAGAGACTTCTGTGCAGATACCCACCGCCTAGCCTCGTATCCTCACAAGGCCCCTAGGAGGTGCTCGTGAGATACGTTAAAATTTTCAGACACGCACTTAACAAATGCGCCTCTTCCCAGCGCGGAACAGCATGCTTTTAAAGGGTGTGGAATGGATCCTGCACACGCTGTGACTGCTCTGGGAGCCAAATGGCCTCGCTGGTCCTTTACAAGCGCTGGAATTGCGCGGTACACCGAGCCCCGTTACTGCCTTTTAAAGCTTTGCACATGGGGAAATAGCCTCCCCTAGGGAGGTGCACTTCAACACTTACTAAGACATGTATTACTTATCAGTAGCACGAGTTAGACCTACAATGTAGATTAGATGTATAACAATCCAGGACAAGAAGTCCAAAGATAAAAGACCTCAGGGACAGACAAATTATCTATTAAACTAAAGATGCCTAAGGAGTTAACAGCGCACTCCAGCTTTTTCAGAAATGCATTTTTTTTGTTGGATTTTTCTTTTAAGTTGGATGAAAATTAATCCCCTTAAATGTATTAAGACCTGATGGGTGGAAAAAAAGAAAGTATTTATCCACATTCTCTTCTGTATTGTGTGTGACTCAATCCATGCATTTGTACATAGCTAAGTATTTTCTGAGCCATATGGGATCCTTTTTATTTATTTTAATGCATGCGTGTGTGTGCTCACTCACCTGAGTGCCAATGGGCATGTGGCATGACATGTGTGTGGACGTTAAAGGACAACTTGTCCAGGTGGTCCTTTCTACCTAATTTGGGGTAGGGTTTCTTTCTCTGGATCTAGCTTCCAGTAAATTCTCCTGTCTCTGCCTCCTGTTTTACAGTGTCCTAGGATGATATAAACAGACCAGGGCCTCTAGCTGTCTCTGATTTTTTAAAGAGGGGTCTGCAGATAGATACTTGGGCTTAAGACATGAGTGCTTTCTCCATTGAGCCACCCCACCCCCAGCCCTAAATGATATGACTTCAGAGAAGTCACACTCTTCCTCTATCTCTTCCCTCTCCTCCCCCCTCAGGTAAGGAGATTGGCCTGAAAATTCAGTCACACAGGAAACAAAAGGACAACATTTTTCTGAAGCTTGTGTGTGTGTGTGTGGGGGGGGGGGTCTTGAAAAATCTACTATAAGTAAAAAAAAAAAAAAAAAAAAAGCCCCACAGGCCAAAATGGCTTCTTAAAAAAGGAGGTCATTAAGGAAATGATGCAAAATTGCATGATTATGTTTTGCTGTTTATATTTACCTATTAGGGAGCGCATAAAAAATGACCCCCCACTTTTCTCCTAGTTCACCAATTTCTCTTTCCTATATCTTGATGGAAAAAGTTTGAGAAAAACAATGATTTTGACAAGTAGCTTCCAAGTTGGAACAGCAGCTTTAAATCATTATTTAGCTCAATAAGAACTAAAAGAAAATAAGCTGAGTGGATGAGAGCATTTCATATCCTCATAGTTGTCTTTTGCAACCTATACATGTGCACTTTAATTAATAAATAGATTTCTCACTCCCTATTAGGCAAATTTCAGTATGCCAAAGCATTAGTACTTGGATAATATGCCTGTTTTGGAGTGATATGTGACACAAATCCCTCTATTTGGTCTACTCTTTGGAGCTGAGTCAGGCCTTATTTAGCAAAAAATAAAAATAAAATTAGCTTTTGGATGTCATTACAGTTGGGTATTGGGATCCATCTGTGGAAAAAATTTTCCAAGGAAATGACAATTCTGCACTTACTGATTCCCTCCATGGCAGCCCCCTATGATAGGAGGCCAGCATTAGTCACACTGTGGACCCACAAGCTGAAAGGCTGTGTCATGGATGCAGTGTGATTGTTCCTGGAGGAGAGGTCACAACAATCAGACCAATGTTCAAAATTCCATTAACCATATATCATGTTTGCTGTCATAAGAAATGAAAGGCTAGGTTATGTGCATGAAGTACATATTAAGAACTATGTGTTTACTAGTAATAATATAAATGATAAGTCAGACTGACATGTAGACAAGATGTATTTGCAATCTACTGTTATTAGGACAAACCATCTAATGTGGCATTTTGAAACACCCAATATAATTTTATCTGTTGGAAAGGTGTTTCTGCCTTCAAAACAGTATGGCACCACACCCCTCTGATTGCATTTCCTCTTCATAGTCAATTTCATGAGCATAGCTGCAAAATAGCTACTTTGCATTTCAGCTGTGCACTCAGTGATATAGCCGATAGAAATGTCCAAGGAGAAATTTTTTCTGTCCTCAGGAATTTGAAAATTTTAATGTGGTCTTCCAGATAGGTCATGGCTGTACAGTTCATATCCCCATAGCAACTGTTGTTACCTACATAAAATCTGCACAACAAATTGGGTCATAAATATTCCCTTAGGGTGATGGAGGAGGGCACGAGGCCCCCAGGCCTCCTTGAAGAGTGACCGGAAATCCCTAGTTGCTGGGGGAGTAGGAGACGTTTTCTGCAGTGGTATAGTCACTGGTATGTTGCCTGTGTTCTTGGAAATAGTCCCCCACCCATGCTCTTGAAGGAAACCTTAATTCAATTCAGTGAATTTCACACAAGGAAAATAAAAACCCTCAAAGTGGAAGAGATTCTAGTGGATATGAAGAAAATGTTCATTGGAAGGTGTGAAAAGTTTCAAAAGAAGGTAATGGGAAAGGATTTTTATAAAAATGCATTGTATACATATGCACAATCATCAATAAAATATCAAAAAGAATACTTGAGAAGAGAAAGAATGCACAAGTGAATGTCAGTTGAATGGTGAAATAAAAGGAATAATAATATCATTACCATGATGACTTGAAGTTATGGTTTCAATATGCAATGCCCCCGCTGACAGGTTCATGTGGACAGGGATTGGTTCTGACCTACTGGGATATGTTGATAGGTAGTTGAAGATTCAGGAGTTAGGACCTACCTGGAGAAAGTAAGAGAAAGGTTGGAGGAGAGCTATTATGACTTTGAAGGTCATAACTAGTTCCTTGTTCATTCTTCCTTCTCTGCTTTCTGTCTAGTCTGAGACAATAGCTTCTGTCAGATGTGCCTGTCACCATGATGTCCTATTTCACCACAGGCCCAGAGTCAATCACTGGAGACAGGTGCTCCAGACTGGAACCTCTAAAACCATGAGTAAAATCAAGCCTCCCACTCTTATAAGTGAGTTTGTCAGGTATCTTGTTACAACGATGAAGAGTCCAATTATATTATAATTATAATGAAAATAAGCTGCTTTATTTTTATGTGCAATGCATTGGGCTGATTATGGGACCTCAGAGCTGTTTCCCAACACTGAGAGACCTTTGGATGATGCACTGAAGCCGCTGTCCTTGTTCTTCCTTCTCTGTCACTTCGTCGTTTTGTGACAGTGTGCCTTGAGTGTGCTGTGATGTTACTAAGCCACGTATAATTTTTTATTCTAATCTGCACTGGCCTGAGAATTATGTAACCAAAGTTGTCAAAATATAGGTGAATTAAAAGTGAATGTGATCTAATACATCAAAAATGGATTTGCTTGCTTTTATTTATTTATTTATTTTTTTTTTTAAAAAGGGTTTCTTTTGTGCATGAGCATGATGTGTGTGCATGTGCATGTGTAGAGACCAAAAGCCACAAGGGTGTTGTGGTTCCTCATGTACACCAGCCATGTCTGTTTTTATTTTATTAATTTCAGTATTTTATTTATTTATTTATTTATTTGCAAGCAGAGAGCGAGAGAAAGAGCAAGAATGAGAGAGAGAATGGATATGCCAGGGCCTCTAGCCTCTGCAAATGAACTCTAGATACATGCACCATTTTGTGCATCTGCCTTTACATGGGTACTTGGGAATTAAACCTGGGTCATTAGGCATTGTGGGCAAATGCCTTAAGTGCTGAGCCACCTCTCCAGCCCCATGCAACTCTGTTAAGACAAGGTCTGTCACTGGGCTGGAACTCACTGATTGGGCTAGGTTGGCTGATCAACACGCCCTGGGAACCCTCCTATCTCCACCTTGACAGCACTAAGTTTACAGGTGCACTTCACCATACCCAGCATTTTACACAAATGCTACGAATTTGAACGCAGATCCTCATGCTTCATAGGTAAACATTTTACCAAGCAAGCAATCCACCCAGGCCTCAAAATGGATTTTTTTAAACAAGTCTGAACAGGTACCACGTTAGAAGTTAGCCTATCTTGGCCAATTTTCTTCTTTGGTAAACAAAAGCAAAGCAATCTTCAGAATACAGATCCAAAGCTTCTATTTTAACTTTGCAGAACATTCAAATGCCTTGGTGTCTGTCATGTTATGCATGATTGAGGAAAAACTCTGGGTAAGGCAGTGCCCATGTGCCTGCAACTATTTATATACTTATGCGAAAGAGTGTAACGAAATCACACTCATTTGGTGACTATTTCATTGCTGACTATGCTGATGTATTGTTGAAATCCTTCTTTTCCATTAAATCCATCAAAACCAGCAAGTGGTGGTGAAGTTATTTAAGAACCTCACAATTCTAGGTTGAGAAGGTTATAATTCAGTAAATGACTTCGTCTGCTGTACTCTAGGAAACCTTATTTGTCTCACACGAGTGAGACAATTGCACTTTCAAAATACCATATTCATCACAAGTCCAGACCCTCTTTGACTGTTTTTTAACACAGTAATCACAATGATTGTTCCATCTTCTTTACCTGCTGTGGATAAATCCTATTAAAGATACTGAGCCTTTGTTCCTTCTCTCTAACCATGAATGCTCAACTTCTTAAGCCAGGTCTTCCTGTGATAAGCACAGGTTACTTGTTAGAGGAGGCAGTAGCTTAGTAGAACGTTAATTCTTATGTAGCCATCATCTCCTCTGGGGAAAGGCAAACCTCCTGAGTGTAGTCTTAGTACCATCAATTAATATGAGTGATGGACTGTTAATAAGACCAGCATGTACTAAGAACCTTCCAGAAAGGAAGCGCTGAGCTTGTATTTTGCAGGACATACTACACTGTGGCTCTCCATCACATGCACAACTATAATAAAATAGAGGACCAAGGTTAGAGAGGAGGGACAAGAAAACATCTGGGCATGGTTGGCACATGCTTTTAATCCCAGAACTCAGGAGGCAGAGGTAGGTGGATCACTGTGAGTTCAAGGCAATCTGACACCACAAAGTAAATTCCAGGTCAGCTTGAGATAGAGAGCAAGACTGGGCCTTGAAAACGTTAAAAAAATTAAATTAAACAAAAAAGAAAATGAACTTTGGTAATACTGGGTTAACAAGGAAACACAAATAGCTTTATTCACAAGTAAAGGAAAATTTGTCTGCCTCCAGCATCCATAGACCCCTCCCTAGTGCTAATTCTTTCCAATGCAATTAGCAAGCAAATGCAATGTCTAATACACCTGTAAGAGTGTCTCTTTACTTCAGTAATACTTAACTGGAAGACCATAAAAATCATGTAAGAGGGTTTTTGTTTCCAGAAATAGCAACAAAGAAGATACTCAGATAAGTTACAAATAAATAAGTTATATCAACACTATGCAAAAATAAAATGCTGAACCCAAAGACCACTAGTAATATAACATCAACATAACATTAACAGGTTGGAAATAATGTCATTGCTCACTTTATAGATGCCTAGCTATTTTAATGTACTTATGAGGGTTCAAACCCAGATATTTTTCCTGCTACCATTGGATATGAGTTGCACACCATCCATTCTACATGTTAATGAAATTTCAATGAGTTACATACATTAACTAATGATTTCAGGAATCATTTCTAGGGTTAATACAGAACACTTGAGTTTTGAAGAATTAGATGCTGTCATGAGTATTTTAGCATCTAATTTTTTTTTTTTTTTAAATCGGCAAAGACCTCATTTCAAAGCATTCATCCCCACAGAAGACTATCTTCAGTATGGTTTGCATAACTGAGTCACAGAGTTTCAGCAAAGCAGGAACTCACTCTATAAATAATGTCTCGTCTGTGCTCTGATTGCCATTTCTCTGCCAGTGCACTGAAATCCGTGAAGACATACTACAGCTGCTAAGTCAAGTTGGCAAATACAGATTAATTAGGAGAGCTCACGTTCACATTTACCAATGCTAAATTTTGTTTATATGTTAACACACACACACACACACACACACACACACACACACACACACACACAAATTGTCCTTTCAAGGAGACTCTTTGCAAAATGATATGCTTCCTATTGGAGCAAAAGTCAAATGCCAAACTATTGCTCTTCTTGTATATTGTTTATATAAAAAACATGAATCTCCCTAGTATGGCTTAAATAAAGCATATTCTTGATATATTAGTTGGCAGAAAGCAAATTTTAAGTATTTGTACACATGCACATGCACAGTCACACATGTTCAGAATTCTAGCCTTTGACCCACTCATGACACATTGAAAACCTTATAAAATGAGGAAAAGGATTAAGTTTTAATTTGCTTTTTTATGTTCTGACAGAATTGCTGTGGTCAGCTCAAAGATTCCCTTTCTTTCCTAATTTGTTTAATGAATCTGATTCTATGATGATTTAAGCCCAGATACACCACAATTTGAAGATTAAAAAGTCATCCACTTACCCACTTACTTTATTGCACACAGATTTCTCCAGCACTGAAAATATGAAAAATTCAAAATAGATATTGGCAATTATCTCAGACATGTTGGAAGATAGAATAAATCTATAAAAATCCAAGACGAAATAGTTTTAGCCTTTCAGGAAAATGCAAGCTAAGGACAAATAACTCAAGCAGCCCCTCAATAGCAGAAGACAGTGGCAACATCTATTTCCTTCTAGAAGTTACCTGAACGTGCATCTACCTGCTCAAACTGTCACTTAGTACATTTGGCTTCGGGAACTTCCACATTGTTGTATTTAGAGTTTCCAAGCCCAGGCAGTCTAATAGGTATTTATGCAAGTCTCCTTAATCCTGGGTACAAAAATGAATTAGAGCTCCTCCTTAAGTGAATCACACATAGAAATCAGTTTACTGTTTTCTATGTTCTATCTTCTTTCCTGGTACAGTTGTCACTGACCGTTCCCTTCATGGCCCATATATTATTTCAAGTCCTATCGAAAAGGGATTAAGACTCAAACACAGCCAGCGATCCAATCCAGACAGAGCTCTCTAAATTATAATAGATCATGATTTAGCATTTGGTTCGTCTCTAGACTTGCATGATTATATCTCCAGTGACTCTATCCAACAGCATCACCTGTCAAAGGAATGCGTCAGAAAAGCATCAGCCACACCTGAGCCCAGCCAGACCTACAGCATGAAACAATCCAGTAAGGAAAAATAAAAATTAAAAGATTGCTTTTTGAATTATTTCTTAATAAAAGAAAGCAGTTTGCAGTGATATCGCTTACAGAATTGAAAGAGGAGAAGGAGGAGGAAGACAGAAAGAAAGAAATGGAACACAAAAGAACACTAGGCATGGAGAGACGCCCTGTGTCTCCTCCTGGCTCTGGACCCTCTTTCACGTTTCCTCAGAATGCGGCCGGACCCACATCTTGTTTTCAGCGCTTAGAAAGTGGAGCACTCTCCTGTGGAAGGTTTTATCCCTGACTCCTTGGAAGAAGACCCCGGAAGAACTTTTATTTTTCTCACAGGAGAGTTTAGAAGGTCGATGAACGTGTTCGATGAGAGTTTCATAATTTCCTTTCTGCAAATACCAGAGCATTTATTTCTCTTACGTAATTTCCAGGGAATCAGTTGAATGACCTGACTTCAATTCTGCTGGCTACCAAGGGGCCTTACCGTCAAACAGTCACCCTTGGTGAGAACATACCCAAGGGCTGATATATGACTGCGGAGGAACTTAACAATTCCTGGAAGGAAAAGGGTTAAGAGCCAGTAAAAACAGCAAAAATTTATACATGATCTAGTGTGATTACACTTTTTTTTTCCCTCTTCCTCACAAGGAACACCAACAATGACAACCTCCATAACTAATGCTTCTGGTTTCCAAGACCTTGTCCCTACAGGACATGGTTTCACATTGTGTAGATGATCTCAACAATGCTTTGGTTAGTACCCAGAGACATGTACTTGCTAGAGCGTTTTCTTTCAAAGGTCTATGACATCATGGAAAAATAAGCACAGGCACTGAGCTTCAAGGAGCAGCCTTGTGTGACTGGTTTGGAGATGGTTGGAATCTGGCTGACAGGTTCTAGAATGCGTTTCATCTCCAGCTCAACTTGCTAAGGAGAAGGCTGACTCAAGTAGCCAGAATCCTTGGCTCCAGAAAGAATTATAAGCAGATGAAAGTGACTGAAGTGTCTGCCTTCAGTTGACAAAACTCCAAGCAAAACATAAGCATAGCTCTGATACTACTATCTCTGATTAAGACTGGTGCTCTGATCTATTTGCTACAAAACACATAAAGAGGATTGACTAAGCAAATGAAAAGTTATTTCTCTATTTGGGGACAAATAGAAAACATGCACCTGTTTCCTTTCATAGGGGAGACCAAAAGCTCCAAAGAGCTAGTGAAGTAAATGCCTCCCTTGTTCCCTGTTCCATAACTGCAGGGGACACTTCACTAGATGACCAGACTGATAGCAAAGTGAGCTCTCAGTATGGAATTCCCTGGAGCCAGCAGGAAGTAAGCAACTGTGGGACGAGGCATTTCTCTCTACCATATGACTCAGATCCCTTTTTCATCTAATCATTCCTTTGGCTTTCTCATACCTCCCTTTCTTCTCTAGGGATTTCTGATCAGTTGCCACTCTGAGGATGTCAGCAAAGCAGAGTGCCACTTTGGCAACATGGTGCCAGTGGCTGGCTCTATTCTCTCCTGCTGTAAGCACAGAGACTCCTTCAGAAAACTTCCCATATTCAATAGCAGGGCTCAATTATCTAAAGCAGTCAAGATCTGAAAGACCTGTACTGGAGGTTGTTTTTTTTTTTAATTAAATATTATTTATTTATTTATTTGTTTGTTTGTTTGTTTGTTTGACAGAGATAAAGGGGGAGGAGAGAGAGAGAATGGGTGCACCAGGGCCTCCATCCACTGCAAAAGAACCCTGGATGCATATGCCACCGTAATACAGGAAAAGAAAAAAAAGAAATAATGAAACATTGATGAGTAGCATCATTGACAGAATTTTTTTTCTAAATATCTGTTTCCTTTTGTTAATGAAAAATCCATATAAGCTTCAGCATTATGATGGGTCAATATCTGTGTTAAATAATTAACCGGAATAGAAATATTTGCTTAATGGGATAATGTCCTACAACTCCTGGCTACATAGAGTTGGAAACCCAATGTGTCATGTGTCCTGGGGTCCTAGGATAAGCGCCTGTACTTATGTCTTCAGGCCAAATGGAGCTCATAACCAATATAACATAGGAGCTAAGAATGTTTGAAGTTTTTTTCTGCATTTTTAAATTAGGTACAATGTAAAAGTAAAATACTATGCTATTATATTTCTTATTTTAAAAAAATTCACATTTCTGTGTTCAGAAAATACAGAAAGTTATTGCAGCATGGTGCTAGGCATTCATTTTCACACAGTCTCTGGATGCATTCAACATATGATGGCAAATTTGAATGGGAGAGACAAGAGACCACCGTGGGCCACAGAGTCTAAACTATTAGTTACTACGTTGTTTATAAGAAAAGAGTGCTGAAGGCTGGCATAGAATAATGTTTTCGAAAAGGTTAGAGTGAGTGAACTGGTGCACCTGCTACTCTGCATATCTGGGTTGTGGCAACTGAGCAATTTTAATTGAATAATTTAGCCCCTGCTTCCTTCTCACTAAAGCAGATAAAATGCCTATTTATTTTAGGGTAAACAATGTGATAATTGTAAAATGTGTATTCAGGTGGGAAAGTTTCCTATTCAGCTTAATTAGTTTATTTTTATTTTTTGCTTATTTTTATTTATTTATTTGAGAGTAACAGAGAGAGAGAAGGGGGGAAGAAAGAGAGAGAGGGAGAGAATGGACGCGCCAGGGCCTCCAGCCACTGAAAACGAACTCCAGATGCATGCGCCCCTTTGTGCATCTGGCTAAACGTGGGTCCTGGGGAATCGAGCCTCAAACTTGGGTCCTTAGGCTTCATAGGCAAGCGCTTAACCACTAAGCCATCTCTCCAGCCCAGCTTAATTAGTTTTGATGAAATACATTTTCATGTTAAAATGAAGTGTGTCCAGAATTTTCATGGCATTAGAATTGATTATCAACTTATTCATGTATTACTAATTAGTTATTCACTGATTAATATAATCCATGATTCCAACTAGTTTGCTACAATTTTAAGGTGATTTCTCATCCTCCATCATATATGTCAAGATGTTGATGGGCTCAATATTGTGCAGGCCTTGTGGAAGAAAGCACAGCCAGTAGCCACCATAAGGTCATGAATGCCATGTCCTAAGGATGGTGTCCCTGTGTGCAACTTCCCCATCGGACTCTCCCATTCTTTCTATAACATCTCCCAGTTCTCTAATCCTCAGCGGGAGTGCTTCAAGATGTCTCATTTAGCACTGAGCTCTCTCAATAGTCAGTTATTTTCAACATTTGGGGGAGTTTTGAGTCTCCCTAATACCCACAGCTTTTGGGTTCAGTGGAATGGGGACGAGGGAGGAAGGACAAAAGAAGGTAATGGGAGGTGATTATGATCAAATTACAGCATGTTCATGCATGAAAATTCTCAATAAAAAGAAAACCAATTGTAGGCCTCAGATGGAAAGGCTTTTCCATTTTGTTCTGTGTACTAGTCTGGTATTTCATTACCATCTCTGGATATGCCTTTTTCTTTTGAACCCGAGGTAACATTTATAAAAGACAAATACTAAGAACATTGTGTGTGTTATGAAGACAGTAGGGAGTGATTTTATTCTGTTGGACGCGGGCATAATTATGTTTATGTAAAAACGTTGTACTTATTGTAACTAGGCCTTAAGCCTAAGTCCAAAAGAAGTGTATATCTATTTAGAGTTAAATGAGGAAGCCTATGAGCCCTAATCTGTTTATATTATTATATTCTTCAGTTATAGTCTCTTGTTGGGTGTTCTTTTGTACAGAACAAAAAGAACCTAGATGCTGATCTGCCCTGGCTAGACTAGAAGAGAATTCCTTTCTGGCCCAAGATAGCTAATAGGAGCAGCTTCCGCATTCTTTCTTCTTACTTTTTTTTCCATTAGCTTTTTCATTGTTTTGTAGGCACTTTCTCCAACCAATAAATATACACATACTATATTTAACAAATGAAGTTTATCCCACCTGGATGTCTACCTTACATCTCTGAGGTTGTAAGAAAACCCACTAGCCATGCAAATTACTCACTTTTTCTGGTTTATTTTCTTATGTTCTGCTTTATTTTCCTAAAATAAACATTTTTAATTCTCCAAAAAAATATTAAACATAACCAACTTAAAGAAAATAGTTGAAATTGCCACAAAATTTAAACTAGAATGAGGAATTTATAATTATAAATTTATTGACAGCTAAAAGGTAATGAATGTGAAAATTAATTTTATGAAGATAAATTTTTGACCTTTATTCAATACTGTATAGTTTGTGACTTTTTTAAAGATGTGCCAGGCCCTCTAGCCACTGCAAAACTCCAGACTTATGTGCCACCACGTGCATCTGGCTTATGTGGGACCTGGAGAGTTGAACCTGGGTCCTTAGGCTTCACAGGCATGCACCTTAACCACTAAGCCATCTTTCCAGTCCTAGTTTGTAGCTTTAATAAACCTACCCTGGACTGTACTGAGCTAGATGTTTTTCAGAAGGATCTGACTCTGAAAACTTCTGACAAGTATTTAGCTTTTTGTTGCTTCAGATCAACAAAATGAGCTTTTTCTTGTTAGTGGATTAGTAACTATTGCTGCTAGGAAAGTAGAGTTATAGAAAAACAACATTAATGGCAACGTATCAGGGCTGGAGAGGTTTCTCAGTGTCTAAGAGCACTTCCTATGCAAGTATGAGGATGTGTGGAAGCCTGAGTGACTCCTCAAGTTCAAATCCAGGACCCACATAAACAGCTGAGTATGACCAGTAACCTCGGTCCTGGGTGTATCCTCAGTCCCTTATGCAAGCAGAGACCTGAGAATCTTAAAGAGTTCATGGAAAAACTACAAGCACCTGAATCAATAAGAGACTCCAGCTCCAAGGAAAACGGGCAGGAGTGTGGTGGAGAGGTACATCTGACGTTCTGCTTTGGCCATGTCAGATGAATGTATGGGCTATCTCATGGCTCAGTTCACATACACACAACACATCACACACACACACATACACACACACACACACACCCCACACAAGCAAAAATCAAAGAAACAAAAAACAAACAAAAAAAAAAGGACTGATTCTTTAAGTCCTTAAGTTGTGGGATCATTTTGTTATGTAGCAAAAAAAAATTGCAAAACACACAAATCATGAACATTAAAGATGTTACTACTTTAATATGCCTATTATATGTCCTCTATACATGAACTACCCCTATCTGTACATGGTTGACTGTAAGACATAGCCTACTATTTTAGGGATGCTAATGAAAGAAAAATGCACATTTTAGAATTAGTGACATTGTAGCAGTTGTCATTATTACATAGATGAATTTTAAGTAATACATCTTTTTTTCTTTTGAAATAAGGTTGCACACTATCCAAGGTGGATCTGTAAGTGTCAGGGTGGCCTCAAACTCACATAGATCCTCCTACATCTGCCACCTGAGTGCTGGTATTAAAGGTGTGTACAACCACTTCCAACAGTAATATCTTTATTTATTTATTTTTTTAATGTGGATGACTGATTATGGACATGGTCCCAGATTGTTTGCATTTTGTCCTACCCATTTTTATTTGAACAAGTAATAAACACACAGTAAAGACTTTCAGATAGCACATATTATGGTATACTATTATTACCAACTTCTTTATATTTCCAGGAATGTTCTGTGCATGCTAAATCATTTTTCTTAAATATTTTTTTTATTTATTTAGTTGATAGAGGGAAAATGGGAGAGAGAGAATGGGTGCACCAGAGCCTCCAGCCACTGTAAACAAACTCCAGACCCATATGCCCCCTTGTGCATCTGGCTTATGTGGTTCCTGGGGAGTCTAACCTGAGTCCTTTGGCTTTGCAATCAAGTGCCTTAACTGCTAAGCCATCTCTTCATCCCTCAAGCATTTCTCTTAAAACTGTTGTTTTTCTTTTTAACACAGTTGGTGGCATGCGTTTTGCATCATTTCTCACCTTAGTCACTTAACAAAAGAAATCTTGTAAGTTATCAATTCCATAAGACCTCGAGGTTTCAGTGACAGAACAGTTGAGATGGCATCACTATATTCATTCTCTGCCTGTCAGTGTGAAGACTTTTGTAGGTCAGTGTCATTGTGATAGCATCACTGACATTGCAATGTGCAGGACTTAGTATGCTACATCAAACACCATCATGTCCTTTCCTTTCTTTTTATTTATTCATTTAATTTATTTATTTGAGACAGAGAGAAGATAAAGAGAGAGAATGGGCATTCCAGGGTCTCTAGCCACTGCAAACAAACTCCAGACACATGCGCCGCGGTGTGCACCTGGCTTACATGGATACTAGGGAGGTGGACTTGGGACCTTAGGCTTCACAGATAAGCACAGTAACTGCCAAGCCATCTGTCCAAACCCCATCACGTGCTTCCAATGATGACTCCAAATTGCATGTGATCTGAAAAGCAGCTATGTTCTACGAGTGGTGGTCTGAATGGAAAATGTCTCCATCCCCTCATAGTCTCACCCAGTTGATAGCAGTGTTTGAAGATGTTGTGGAGTCTTCAAGGAGGTCTCTGGGCGTTTAGCTTGAAGAGGTTTGTGACTGGGGTCTGACTTTGGGGTGTTATAGCCCAGTCTCACTTGACATGTTCAGTGCCCTCATTTCTACTTCCTCTCTGCTGATGTGATGCCAGTTGTCTGCTCTTGCCATGGTTTCCCTGCCAAGATGAAACTTCCCCTGGATGCTATAATTTCAACAAAATCTTTCTACAAGCTGCTTCTGGTTGGGTATTTTGTCCAAGTAATGTGAAAGTTATTGCTACACTATATCTTTTCAAATTAATGTCTTTCATATAGATACTAGGATAAACTAAAGAAGCTGACAGTTCTGTCATTGTAATTAACAACCAAGAACCTAATGCTTTTAACATCTTCCTGAGTATTTCCTTTGTAAACACTTGTAGGTGAAAATACCAAAATTCTGTGAAGTTCTCATTTGTATGTTATGATATTCAACAACTACAATAACAACAACAAAATCCAGCAATTGAGGCAGGATAGAAAAGCAGGAAAACTACACAGACACTGGAAAGGAGTCCCTTACTGTGATATCTGATTGCAGTGGTTTGAATGTATGCTCCCTTCCTATGGGCTTTCATGTTTGAATTCTGGTCCTCAGCAAAGTGGTACTAGCTGGGAAAGTTTTGGAAACTTCAAAAGGTGGATCCTTGCTGCAGGATGTTTTTCACTAGAGGTCTTGAGGTGTTACACCTGGGCCCTGCTTGCGGTTAGTCTCTTATTCTCTCTCTCTCTCTCTCTCTCTCTCTCTCTCTCTCTCTCTCTCTCTCTCTCTCTCTCCTTCCTCCTTGATGATGTAAAAATATTTCCTTCTCATGCCATGGTTTCCAGCCATGATGGACTCTATACCGCTTGGTACTGTTAGCTGAAATAAATTCTTTCTTTCTGTAAGCTGTTTCTGGTCATGCTTTTTTTTTTTTTTTTTTTTTTTCTCCTAGAGATACCTCTTGCCAGTTGAGAAACAAAATTCTAGTAAAATTAACAGTAGTTTCCATGAAAGTTGCTGACATAAAACATATTCCTTTTTTATGTAGACATAGATGACATAGATATAGATGTAGATATTTATGTTAAAGAGCAATGAACCAGGCATAAGGTATGAATGTATGCAACCTTAGGGAAGGCAAGTTAACCTTGTTTACAGTAAAAGTACCTACCCTCATGCAGCTCTGTGATTTACAACTGAGATTTATCACTTGTTATCCTGTCAGGGGCTCCTGGGGAACCACCCTGAGATCTCACTTAGGTATCTTTCGGGTGCTTTACAGAGAATAGCTTCAAACATACAAAACTCCTCTTTGTGGCTGTTGTCAATGCAATGACAAAGAGCTCTCTTTTAGATAACTCTTCACCAATGATTTGGGGTATGCTTACTATACAAATGTTTCCCTCATTATTTTCATACTTAAAGTCTCTGTTAAAATAACTGGAATTAAACTCCAACTCTGATTTAAAAGAACAAATAAGTTTTAGAGCTACATGATGTCAGTATTATTATCAACATGCCATCATATTGCAAATGTATTCATATCAACCAGAACAAATGCACTATAAATAGAATTTTTGTATCAAAATATACCTATTATTTAATGTCTTTAAGATATAAATGAACATTATTTGGTAGTAAATACAATTTGGCTGCAATTCAAACTCAAATATATATCAAACACACTTTATGAATGTTTATTGCACTCATTAAAATCCTATTATAAGCTGGAATTCATCAGTCTCTTTTTATAGTACTTTCAATAAAATGTGAATAGTCTTCATATTCTGTTATGTTGATGGCAAATAGTCCTATAAGATTTTGATATTGCTTAGGTATATGTTCTGTGAACTATGAATTTTCCTATGGCCATTCAAGTAGCACTCATTGAATCAGTGTGTTGAGCAACAGGCATGAAGATATGAGGGATTCATGGAAAAGTTGTGTGCGACTCAGAGGGACAGGGGTAATAAAAATAGTTTGGTAGTATGATAATAAATTAAAAAAATAGATACATGCATGAAAATGTCAAAATGGAAACAATAAATAAACAACTTAAAAATAACAAAGAAATTTACATCAAAAGTTAAAATTACAGTTTTTCCAAAGGGCTATCAATGAGTATATCATGAACCATATCCACTTAGACCTGCTCCCTCTTGGCCATCCAATTCCCCATACATGAATATAGGGAAAGGTCATTTGATAAGGACGTACCATTAGTAGGAGTTTACAACAGGAATGGGATCGTGTCTTTAGTGGAAAGATTAGTTTTGACCATTCACATAGATATGTAAAAAATTCAAATTATCAGATGTAGAAAAAATGTTAAGTCACCATGAAGACAAGCAAACATGGAAACTTTCATTTTACTGTTCACCACTGTTTAATTTTAATGCCAATCTACGTCAACCAGTGGTGACTGATCTGTTTGTTTAAACTTTAAAAATTCGGGTTTTTTGCAGTAAGGAAAAGAGTTTATTTATTTTTTTTGTATTTTTTATTTTGTTTAATTATTTTTTATTTATTTATTTATTTTGGGTATTTTTTTGAGGTAGGGTCTCCCTCTAGTCCAGGCTGACCTGGAATTCACTATGTAGTTTCAGGGTGGCCTCGAACTCATGCGGTCCTCCTACCTCTGCCTCCTAAGTGCTGGGGTTAAAGGCATGGTGGCATATATACACCTGGCATATATATTTTATTAATTTATTTTATGAGAGAGAGAATGAGAATGAATGAGTAGACCAGAGCCTCCAGCCACTGCAAAAGAACTCCAGATGTATGAACCATCTTCAGCATCTGTCTTTCTTTTCCTCTTTTTTTTAATTGACAAATTCCATAATTGTAAACAATATCCCATGGTAATTCCCTCTCCCCCCCCCACTTTCCCCTTTGAAACTCCACTCTCCATCATATCCCCTCCCCCTCTCGATCAGTCTCTCTTTTATTTTGATGTAATGATCTTTTCTTCTTATTATGATGGTCTTCTGTAGGTAGTATGAGGCACTGTGAGGTCATGGATATCCAGGCCATTTTGTGTCTGGAGGAGCACGTTGTAAGGAGTCCTACCCTTCCTTTGGCTCTTACATTCTTTCTACCACCTCTTCCACAAAGGACCCTAAGCCTTGGAAGTTATGATAGAGATATTTCAGTGCTGAACATTCCTCTGTCACTTTAAAAATTCATAGAATACCCTCCCAAAATCCTGTTTTGTTCCCCTCATCTTTCCAACTATTCTGCCTTCTATCTTGGTATGGCTTCTTTGCCCTTCCCCCATCATCCATGGAAGGTTGATGGGCCCAACATCATTAAGGGCATGTGCAGGTAACCACAGTGTCTGGGAGTCATGACTGTAGACTCCACTTTGTGTTTGGAAGACAGCATTTCGACACACTCCTCCTCATCCTTTTTCCCTTATATTCTTTCAGCTACCTCTTCTACAATGATTCCTGGGCCTCAAAGGGTGAGGGAGAGAGGTCTCATTCAGAGCAGAACACCCAACTGTCACTTCTTAGCACTTTTATGTTTTGAGTCTTCCCAGTAGTTACCTCCATCTGAAAAGAGGAGCTTCTCTAACCCAAAGTGAAAGTAGCATCAATACATCAGCATAAGCACAAGTATTTAGAAGGCATTGTGGTTGCCATAATTTTGGCTACTGATCTGGAACAATTTCAGTTTAAATAGAATTGTGGTTCTTCAGGCCATGGATTCAACACTCTGCTTGTTTTTAGTATCCATTATTATACTAAGAAGCTTGTAAAACAATGCAGACTTGGGGTCCAGGATAGGTCTTTCTGATAGAAGCCCAAAACACTGCACATTTCTCTTGAAATATTGGTTGTAATCTATGACAAAATAAAAGATCTGATGGGCTACCATATGGCAAAATCAGAAATTCCCATGACTGAGATATTTAAATCATAAGATAGCATTCTAAAGTCAAATGGTGATTAATCTAGACACTTCTAGATCCCTCTTTGAGAAGTTAATATATGCATCACTCATAAATATGAAATTTGTTTATTTGGAAACCTTGATTTCTATATTCTAGTTTCACTTCACATAATATAAATATTTTACCTGTTTATAAAGCTGGATTCCTTTTGGATTGGTCAGGCCTTAGAAACTAAATTGTATAGTAATTGTTAAAGATTTTGAAAAAGCACACGTGATGGTGTTACTTTCAAAGTGTGGCCTCAAGGGCTGAAGTTTTTAATTTAACCATAGAGGACTTTTCTAGCATGTGTGAATCACTGAATTCATTCCTTAATTGTGGGGAAGCAGGCAGACGAAGGGAGAAAGAAAAAGAGACTGAGAAAAAGTTAGAGAGAGAGATAGAAAGAGATAGGGAGGAGCAAAGAAACAGGAAGAGATAGGGGAATAAAAAAGATTTTATGATCACAAACTCCTAAAGGGACTTGGGGACTACCAGGTAATGCTAACAATTCTACTCCTGCCCCCACCCCCACAGTTCCATGTAAGTGCCTATCTCTGGGATGAGTAATGCAAACCTTGCCTACGACAAATATCTGATAATACCCTTCATCTTCCTCTTAGTGTTTTATCATTACACTGAGAAAAATTGGAAGCAGAAAGAAAGAACAATGTCTACCTCCACCGTATTCTATCTCAGCAAGCAACAGGACTCCACACTTGGAATTGTGAGTGCTGTTTTCTTCTGAGGTTTAAAGTTCAGGCACAAACCATTGTTCCCTCTACTTATAAACTAGGCATAATTCTTTCTCATATGCTCAAAGACATTATTGCTTTAAGTATCATGTCTCTCCTATACCATCTATCTTTTTCCTTAGTAAGATCATCCTCATCTGTTCAAATACACTCTGAGCCACCTGTGACTAAACAAAAAAGAAACACAAAGAAAAGAAACGGCAATGCTTCTCTTGATCTCTCAACAGTTACTACTCTATGTATTTTATTCTTCAATAGCAGAACCATTAAAAAGTGATTAATCCTGTCTCAGCTATCAGTTTTTATAGCACACTTAACTAAGGTGTTTATTCCAGGCAGGCTTTCCAAAGATATTACAGTTTCATCACAATGTGCATTATATCTTTGGGTTGAATTCTTCATCTGAATTCTTGGACAACTCTTCTCTTATACCTACTCATTCTTCTTTAATCAAATCCTTTCTGTTGAAACACACATAATTTTGATCTGCTTGTTCTGTCTAGTAGTAGGGGTCTCTATATCCGTTTGGTTCCTCGGAGATCCCAGGCGGACCCACATCTTTCAACAAGTACTTACACTAATGTCTTTCAACTTTTCACCTTCAGGTCTGAACTGTTGGTACAACTACATGATCACATCACCACTTTCCACTCTGCTTCAGTTTGATTGTCTTGTAGATACAGAAACACACCCTAGCCAGTGCTCAAATTTTACTGCTTTCCTGGATTCTCATATTCTTCTTTAGGACACCTGTCCATACATTCTCTATGGCCACTTTTTTGTGAATTCTATGCAAGAGTAATACCCTTAAAACATAAATAAAATGCTCTTTAGTACTTGATATTAGATTGTATGTATATATATATATATATATATATATATATATATATATATATATACTGTTTTGTTTTGTTTTCTGTATCTCACTTTATGTTCCAAAAGGATAATTTTTATGAGTGGTTTGAAGTATGGTAGATACTTACATATTTATTATTGAATCTTCTTAAAGATAAGTTTCTGGTGAATGAAATGCAGTTTCTCATTGGCTGCATTCACTCTAGACTTGGACACAAGAGTGAGAGGAAAAAATGGTGGAAAGAAGGAAGGAAGGGAGGAAGGACAAGAGAAAGAGAAAAGGTGAGGAAAAAGGGAAAGACAGCAAGAAATAAAAGCCATGATACATGATCACCATTATTGTTCATTCTAATGCATCCCCTACAAGTGCAGGGAAGTAGAAGATATAGATTTCTGTATCTGGCCTGCTACTCAATGGAATCCTCAGACCTTGGGCATGATACCTTCTTTCTCCTTGTCCTTTGTTGATGAGTCAGTTGGTTCAAAGAGGTGCCTGGGAGATTCCATTAAAATTCTATGTAACATTATACCAATAAATAAGGCTGTCAGAGCATTTGATGGTAATAGAGGTTGAAATATTTTAAAATTCTCACTTTTGTCACACAACCAAAATTAAACTAAGTACCAAATGGTGGTGATTTTCTCTGTGCTTAGTTAATTTTAAATTCCTTGATATGCAATATGTCATCTGTTGTTACCATTTTAAAAGGTAAGTACTTTTTCATGGCACTAAATTTTCTACTAAAATTTCTCACTTGAAACTACCCAGAGTAATTCATAGAAATAATAACATCACGATTAGAAGCCATATTATATTTTAATCTAAGTTAGAAAGTGACACAAAGAGAGATAGAGACAGCAAGCTAAAAGCAACTGAAAGAATTAAAATTTACAATGAGAATAAGACCTGTAAGAGCTAACTAAAAATAGCCCACATGAGTGGTAAAAACTCAAACAACAGAGGCAAAGATCAGAGACTAAGATGAGATAGATGGAAGGATGGATGGATGGACAGATGGATAGGTGGGTGATGGGTGGGCTTAAAGCTAGGACAAATATGGCAATAATTGGGGACACCGTGTTAGACTTTGATTCTTTCCCTTTTCTTGATTGTCTCTCATCTTCTCTCTTCTTAAAATGGTAAAACGAGAGGACTGCTAAGGGATTCATCATTTTATATGTTCTTTCTTGAACAAATGAGCACCGACTACAGAAGACAATGTCCATTACACTTCTGAATTTGCTTTCGAATGTATTTAGTTCCTGGCAGACAGTATTCTATAGGAAAAGAACCTGGTCTATCTTTCTCCATTCTTCACATCTGGATACTGACAAAGATAGAATTTAGAAAAGAAAAGAAAACACAAACCTTGACACAATATTATAGACCTTTGAGGTGCACAAAAACTAGGAGAGGGGCTGGGTTAATGCCTCAGTGGCGGGCAGCACTCACCGTGCATACATGAGGACTTGGAGAAGCCTGGAGACTGAGTGAGTTTCATCCTCAGAACCCACATCATCAGATAGGCATAATGCATGTCTGTTTCCCCAGCCCCATAGAGGAGCAGAGACTAGAGACCAGAGAATTGTCAGAACTCAAAAAAAGAAAAAGAAAAAAAGAAAAAAAGAAAAGGAAAAAGAAAAAAAAAAAAACTGGCAAGTTCCAGGATCAGTAGAAGACTCTGGCTCAAATAAGGATGGGCAGGAGAGAAATAGAGCACACGCCCGCTGTTAAACTCTGGTTACCCCAGTCAAGCACATTGTGTTGCAGGCAAACACACGGGACACAAATTGCAGCATGGTCATAGACCCGTGGATATACCACCACATGCACCCCCTCCACAAAGTATATCCCAAAGAACTAGGAGAATGCTATGCACACATCTACAAAGCACATCTTCACTCCGTTATTAGAATGATGTTTAATGAGCTATTTCTCCATATGTATTTGCATGATCAAACAATATTGGTAATTGATACCTATATGTTGGCTGACTTCCCTTCTTAGAAACATAGTGATGAATTATTTATTAGCTCCTCCATGGGCATAATGCAGACGTGAGTGCCTATCCTTGAACATCTAGGATGAAAATGACAGCCCAAGTGAGCACCCGTTTTGTTCTTCTAGATCTGTCCTCAATGGGGAGGCAGCACAGGGATGGCGGAGCACATGCGGTCCATGTTTAGACAATGCCGCGTGTCGTGTTCTCAGCGTGGGCCAGTTTCTCTGTTGAGATGTGCCAGGGCATTTTGTTTGTATTACTGGCAATATGCATTCTAAGTTAAGCTTCCGAATATCATCCTATAGGAGTGGAGGGAAAATTAAAACAACCCGATTACTTCCTGGGAAAGCATGTGTTGTCTTGTGACCACAAGGTGGCACAATGGGGACCAAGAATGCTCAGCCTCCCAACAGAAATGCAGTTACCAGTCATTTCCATAGCAGTTATCATTACCAATGTCATGAGGATGATAGAGCTCAGAAGACTGACATTAACATCTCCCCCCCACACAGTCTTTTTTGAGAAAGAAGAGTGCTTTCATTATTTTTTAATCTTGTTTCTGCAGAAAATAATCATTAATCTTTTGCACTTTTCTTTTCCCCCACTCCCAAGAAGGCAAATGCAGTTTTAGATCCTTCATTTTATTTATTTACCAAAATTTTCAAAACAAGGTGTGATAGCTTCCAAAATTGCTGATACTTGTGAAGATGGGTCTCTAGTTTGCTACGTCTGATGCTGTACTCACTTGACTCTTTTAACATCTGTTTATAATAGAAGAATAAGATAGCCACTCGGGAGACTTTGTCATATAGTAAAAATTCATATTTTTATTCACAAATTGCCTTTTGTCTAGGATTCCTGTCAGACATGATGTTAAGAAGAAAAGCCAGAATATTCAAAGGCACTCCTCTTTGATTTTACAATGGCTTTGCTTTGAGAATAAGCCATCTTTCCCCAGGTGCAGAGAGGAAAGTCCGAGGACGTCTGCTATTCTTAGTGTTGTGACGGGCGGAGGTATTTGCACTTCTTGGGAATGCTAACCACCTTTTCCCAGATGAAAATGAGACCTAGGCTGACAAGGTGTGTTTGTCTGTCACTTACCACACAAATCATTCCCCTGAAGATGTACATTTTACCAATCATAACCGCAAAGGCTCATAGCATCTTGGGTGTTTTCTCTTTCTTTCTATAGGTGAAGAATTATGAAAGTTCACAATCCAGTGGCATGTTTGATGGACTTTATTTTAGTTTAGGTGAAATATGTATGTTGTACATTCAATATGGACAGGTATCATGAAAAAGAAAGACTGCTAAATTGCACCTACATCTCCATCCGGGCAGTTTTAACAAAGTACCATAAAATGGTTATATAATCAATGATAGAAATTATTTCTGGAGGTGAGAAAATCCAATATTAAGTTAAATTAAATGTTACAAGGGGCTGGAGCAATGGCACAGTGGTTAATATACTTGCATGCAATGTATAAGAACCAGGATCCAATTCCCCAGTACCCACATAAAAGCCGGATGTGCAAAGCAAGATGGCACTTGCATCTTCAGTGTTTGCAGTGGCTAGAAGCTGGGCAACTCATTCTCTCTCTCTCTCTAAAATAAATTAATATAAAAAATGTCCTATACAGCTTTTTATTTGAGCCCATTCAATAGGAGGGGTAGAGATGATTTGCAGGTCTCTTCTATGGAGGTGATAATACTTCTCATAAAGTGTTGATCCTCTGGACATAATCACTTCCCAAGAACTCTGATTTTCACTGCTATCACCTTGTACATTAATATCATAACCTATTAGAGGGAGATGGTTACTTAAACCATAGCTAGATGCAAGTGACAAGAAGAATAAAAGACCAAGAATGAAAAGGCGAATGAATCAGAATTAGTAGTGGAATGGCTTCAACAGTCCATAAAGTCTTTAAAGACTATTCATGTCATTGATATTCAAAAACACTAAATCAGAGAGGTTGAGTAATCACAATTTAATAGTGGCAACACCAGAAATAAAAGTTACTTCTCTTTAGAAACATGACCCCAGATATTCACCACTACATCAAGATGAAATGGTGAACGTTTAAACAAAAAAAAATTGAAGTCATGAAAAAATTATTACTATCCTAGATCTAATACTTTGGTTTCAAATTTCTGTGAAAAATGCTACTGGTGCTCAAAAATGCATATGAGAGAAACCAGAATATTCACTGGTTAAGCAATTCCTATCTGCAGATAGTTTGTGCATATACACTTATACCTATATGCATATGTTTTTGCTTATGTGTTTTGACATATTCCTTGCAGTTAACCCATACTGGTATTTGAGTGTTTATTTCCTCCAAATGCACTGAAATTTAATTGCATTTAATTTAAAGCAAGAGGAGAGGAGAGAAGAGAAGAGAAGAGAAGAGAAGAGAAGAGAAGAGAAGAGGAGGGGAGGGGAGGGGAGGGGAGGGGAGGGGAGGGGAGGGGAGGGGAGGGGAGGGGAGGGGAGGGGAGGGGAGGGGAGGGGAGGGGAGGGGAGGGGAGGGGAGGGGAGGGGAGGGGAGGGGAGGGGAGGGGAGGGGAGGGAAGAGAAGGGACATCTCCTAACATGTAAAGTAAAATATGGACAAAGGATATTACTCAGTGGTGGGCATTTGCTTCTCATGTGTAAGGCCCTGGGTTCAACACCTTCCGCGCCTGCCCTGCACACAGCAGCCCATTGTGTTCACTGGTTCTGTAATGTTGGGTGTCTGCCAGGGGTCTGAGTGCTCCTAATTCCAAGGTGAAAGCCTGGCTATGGATCAGTGCACAGGGTTGTGCCTCATACTGCATTAGAATCTCCCTGAAAAGGTGTGCACTGTTTTATTTTTTTTAATTCATTTTTAATTTCCTCGTAAGAGTAGTCTTACTCATCATGGTTCGTACCAGCCTTTTCCCATGTTTTTTTTTTCTTTTCTTTTCTCAGCATCACTCAGTAACGAATGACCAATTCACAGGGCAGTAGGACATCTAGGAAACGTAGGACTTCACATTCCCCAAGGGCCTTGGCCTGCTCTCCTCTCCCACTCAGCATTTATCCACAAGGTATTTCAGCATGGAGCTTGTCACTTGGGGTGACTCAGCACAGAGCTCCTCACTAGTCTTGTGTTTCCTTTCTCTGCTGGCCCCTTCTGTCTGTGTCACCAGACGGAGTCACTTCTCTGCAAAGGGGATCTGACAGATAAGTTCATACGCTAGATGTTTTCAGCTTCTGAACTGGCAGCTGACAAGGGCCGAGCTCCGTGTTAAACTCAGCTCCGGTGGCCAGGCTTCCCTCCCCAGGCAAACTAATGTCAGGAAAAGTCAGCTAGCAGTAGAACAAATAATTGATCTCCAACATGTGCTTCTAATTCACACATAGGTCACGTATCCACAGTGAGCAATGCACGTGATAGAAGAATTTAATGTGAAATTGTAAAGATTCCTGATAACTTTCTCTAAAGAACTTTTCACAGTGACTAAACATCTTGGGGCTCTTTCTGTCTCAAGGCCAAATTTCTTAGATAGCATATAAGGGTGTTGTATAGGCCTTTGTGGCCAATGATAGCAAGAGATAAGAAAAAGGTTTTCATTGACTATGTAATGTAACAGGAGAGTCAGTTTAGGTTTTCACCCATCAGGCTTGCTGAACTGTTTAAAAGCACTCACCTGTTTTCTGTAGGTTGAGGAGCCTGCAAATCCTCCATCCAGGGTCCGCGAGGTTTGACCAGCCAGCACACACTGCCTTGCTCTTTCTGACTTAGGAGACTTGTCTGGGGATGACATACACACTAGACATGGTAAGCCTTCACTGTGTGTGTGTGTGTGTGTGTGTGTGTGTGTGATGTATGGTATGTATTGTATATATGCACATGTATGTGCAAACATGTGAGTCCCATGCAGAGCTCAGAGGAGAACATGAGGTTTCTTTCCTTTTTCTATTGTTCTGCTCTGTCACTGACAGTCTCTCATTGAACAATCTCTTCTTTGTTCTGTCAGACTTGCCAAACAGGGACCCCAGTAATGCACCTGTTTCCACCCACTCTCCCCCCTCCCCCACTAGTGTGGCTGTGGATGTCGGTGACCAAATTCATGACCTCATACTTGCACAGCAAGTGCCCATAACCCCTATGCCATCTCCTCAGGCATCACCATATTTATAAAACAGTGTTCTGTTCAATAAACCCAGACAGCAAAAGGCAATAGGTTATTTTATTTATACTTTTCTTATTTTCCCTTTTTAGCTTTTTGTTTTCTTTGGGAGGCACTCCTCCACTGAGAATCTACTATTGAAGCTCACTGTGTATATTCAAGTTCAAGGGTGCTGACCTGTGTCGCTAAGACTGGACATGTGATTGCATACTACAAGCTTGGATAGCCCCAGGGAAAGTTTCACAGTGCAGCATGACAAAGCAAGAGGAAGCTTGCCCCTGCTAGATCTTGTAACCCAAGCAGAGCCCTAAACAGATCATTCTAGGTTCTTTTACTGAAGCAAGGACACAGAGAGGAGCACTCGGAGGCTAAGTAAAGCTTGTCTTCCTAAAGAAAATCTTCACAGCAGTGGGGGCAGGTGATGGGTTCCAGGTAACACTAGGGTAGTGTGTCTTTAGGAAAATGTCCATTTAGGACCTTGCTTGCTCTCTGCCCCACTCATTTATCCAAAGTCTGTCTCTGACACCAGTTTTGTCTTCTAGAGACTTCAAATCCAGGAGAAACTTGGCAGAGAGTACGCACAAATGCCTCCCTGCAGCTTCCTGTGTCAGGGTGTGCTAGTTGACTATGGCTGGTACTTTCAGTGTGTGGCTAGGTTACAATGCTCCTTTCAAAGCAAAAGCAAGAGAGAAAGATGTCATGTTGAGTGACTTGGGCTTGTTCTTTCATGGAGCACCATAGGTATGTGTGCATGCTGTATGGAAATCTCTAGGCCAGTCTTACCTTAAAAGCCATGAGGATTTTACCAAGGATTTGCTAGGCATTCAGAGCAGCATGAAGTACACAAATGAAATGTCTTCCATGGAGCAGGACTGGCTCCCGAGTCATTTACACAGGGGTTGTCTAGAGTGTTTGCTGCACAAACCCAAGGACTGGAGATTGAATCCCCAGCACTGTTATAAAAGCCAGGCCTGGAGAGGCAGCGACAGGAGTATCTCTAGGCTTGCTGGCTAGCTTGTCTAGCCAACTGGTGCATGGTGGTATGTTCAGTTCAGGACCATCCCATTTCAAAAACAAAAAACAAAACCAAAAACAAAAACAAAAAAACAAAACAGTAGTGGAGAAAGACTGAGGCCTCCACCTCTGGCCTCCACAGGCCCGACCCACACCACAAACATACACATGCACACCACAAACATACACATGAAAAAATATGTTTAAGGACATAGACTCATGGGGATATATTTACACTACCCTTAAATATTCTAATTGTGAGGCATTGACCCTTGTTGAGGTCTGCTAAGAGCTTAAACAGAGCTTTTCTTAGTTTATATATATATATTATTATTATTATTATTGCTGTTGTAGGAACTCCTCCAACCACACAACGTGCTTGCTTTGCCCCTGGCCCCCATCGATTTCAGATCACCAGCCCCAGTGAAAGTCCCATGAAATCCGGCACTGGTGGAACTCTGTCATGGGGAAAAAAGAAGATCAAGGGAGCCCTGCAGCAAGCCTGGCTAATCCTGTTATCAAGGTCACTCAGCTCCCAGTGTCTCAGAGGGATTTCCAGGCCAGAAGCAATTTATTGGTGTTTGCTTTATAATAATAGTGGCATTTCCTCCCTCAGCTCCCCAGAAAAGATGTAATTTCTGCAGTGATCAGCTCCATCAAATGTCATGTCCAAGCTCAAACTGGAATAAAACTGTGCATCTATTTTTTCCTCCTACCAGCCGTGTTTTCTAAGTCCTTTGAGACACAGGGATTACCGTGCCAGTTACAGGCCATATTTGTTTTTATTCATGCAAAAGGAGGCCAAAGTTTGCAGTTGGAGGATGGCATCTCTCTTTCCACTTAATTCTTTGTTGTAGGAAGCGATCTTCTCATGTTCTATTTCTTCCAACATGGCTGTAAGCATGTCAGCTATCAAGACTGAGATCCAGGTGAGAAAAGAGTGACAAGTAAAAGGCTATCATATGCCAGCTAAAGCAGCCTCTGTCAATGAGCTTTGTAGTTGTTGTTTTTTTGGTTTTTCGAGGTAGGGTTTCACTCTAGCTGAGGCCTACCTGCAATTGACTATGTAATAGCAGGGTGGCCTCGAACTCATGGCGATCCTCCTATCTCTGTCTCTCAAGTGCTGGGATTAAAGGCATGCAACACCACACCCAGCTGTCAATGAGCTTTTCACAAGTGGCAGAGCTTGGGGCTGCGAAGATGATTCAGTGGATAAAGTGCTTGCCATGCAGGAACAAAGACTAGATTTAGGACCCCCAGATTAAATGCCCGGCAGGTGTGGCAAAGACTAGGTATTCTGGGGCAAGCTGGCTAGCTAAACCAGTTGAATGGGTGAACTCCGGGTTCAAGTGTGAGAGCCTGCCTTGGTAAGTAAAGTGGAGCACGATCATGGGAGATCCCGATGTCAATCAACCTTGGGCTTTCACACGCATACATACATTTGCATATATAGAGGCACATACATGCCACACATGAATGCATATAAAATAAATAAATAGGGCTGGAGAAATGGCTTCGTGGTTAAGGTTCTTGCCTAGAAAGCCAAAGGACCCAGGCTCAATTCCCCAGGACCCATGTAAGCCACATGCACAAAGGGCGCATGCATCTGGAGTCCATTTGCAGCAGCTGGAGACACTGGTATGTCCATTGTCTGTCTCTTTCCCTATCTCTCTCTCTCTCTCTCTCTTTCTCTCCTTGTCTTTCTCAAGTAAATACAGAAAAATTAAAAAAAAATAAATAGATATATACATGCACAAATGCATAAGTAAATAACACAGGTCATATCCAGAGACCTCTGCCGACACCAGATGGGCCAGGATGGTCCACGTCGCACCACCCTGCTGCCCATCTCCTACACAGCTAGACGGAGAACGGAAAAGCATTTGCATTATTTTATTTTAACCTGGAGCCGTTATGGCTAGCTGGAAAGAAAGAGAGAATTAAGTATTTGCTCAGTTATCCACCTTTCTTTAAGCACGCCTGGGTGCAACACCTCATAGGGCTCACCGGTCTGCCGGCACAAGGGCACTTCGTTCCCGTGCCCTCTGGCTCCCGTGGTTTCCCCAGGGCCTTGCACACAGACAAGGACACTGAGGGACAGTGCCTGATGCCACAATTTCTTTTTCATCGAATTAACTCTATTGGATAACTTCATGTTTAGGGTAGCAAAGATGGCATGAGAAAAAAAAAATCCATTTCTCACATTTAAGGGTTTTTAAAACTGTTCAAAAGCAGAAATGCCATCGTTCATGGAGCCTTCCTGTAATGCTTATTGAGCCAGCTCATTGTTGTGTTCAGATGTAATTATTCCATGTGCTGTTAAAAATCCATTACAGTGTGGGGGCACATGCCTTTAATCACAGTTCTTGGGAGCAGAGGTTGGAGGGTTGCTGTGAGTTAAGGCCACCCTGAGTCTATATTGTGCATTTCAGGTCAGGCTGGACTAGAGTAGGACCTTACCTCAAAAAATGAAAGAAAAAGATCATTACATTACTTTACTCTGTTGTCTGCAGTCTCATCTATTCTTCCAATCTTCAGAAAATAGAATTGCCATTACAGTGACTATATGCATACACTTTGACATCGTCTTAAGATCTTTATTGTTTCATTTTATTAAAATTTTCATTGTAACTTATTGAGAGTTTCAAAGTGCGCTAAAAAAGCTATGCAGAAAACTAAAGGGAAATGCAGCCTGTGAGTTCTGATTTGCTATTCCACCTTGTGCTTCCAGATTGGACTGTAGAGGCAGACAGTGCAACCGGATGTATTTGCTTGCACATCATCGAGATTTCTGTCCTGATTTATCAAAGCAAATGACACATGGAGACAAAGTGCCAGAAGCATCACGAGTAGAAAGAAGGCAGGGAGTGTCATGGGCAGACAGAGTGCGGGAGCACCATACGAGTGATGCAAACTAAAATGGGGAGGGGTATTGTTGATGGTTGCCATAGTGATGGTGGGCAAGCCTGGAGATTGTGGGGTTGTAGTTTAGTCAAGTAAATGCTCCTGTAAAACTGAAATCTACTCTCTCTCTCTCTCTCTCTCTCTCTCTCTCTCTCTCTCTCTCTGTGTGTGTGTGTGTGTGTGCTGTGCATGCTGTTCAAAAATGGAAATCTCCATTCCTGCAGCGGTTTGGGGAAAAATGTGCAAGGTTGTTGACACTGGTCATCCTTATAGTTTTGTAACTTGTGACCTGAACAAATCTCTTATTAATATAATCCAGGAATGAAAGATTTATACGTGGGCGTTTAAAACCCAACTGTATTGATTCCCTCTGCCATCAAATAAAGGAAAAAGAAAGAAGGAAATAAGAGAGAAAGGAGAAGGATGGAGGAAGAAAAAAAATGAAAACAAAAATAAAGAGGAGAGTCCTTCATATCTCTGTTTTTCTTATAATCTTAATTATGTGAATCAGTTCAGTTTACTTATGAGGTTTAATTGAAGTGATTGTGTGGGAAAAGAGAGAGAAAGAGAGAGAGAGAGAGAGATTAAAATTCTCTGGAAAAAAAAAACCTGTGTATTTGTGTATGTGTGCATTTAAGTTAAGTAAACAAGAAAAATGATGTGGCATGTAATCATTGCCAGGTCAGAAACAACTTATGGCCAGTGAGAAAAAATACAGAAGTAATGCCAGATATATCTGATAACTATTTAGTTTATAAATCTTATAGCAATTTTTGACCCACAGGTGTTTGAGCTTCTGCTAAAAATAATCAAAATTTAACATCTTTTAATATTAAAAAAGAGCATGTAAATTTATCCCCTGTCTTAAAATCTAAGCATTTTCATAGCAGTCAAATTACTCACTTGATGCATAATCAAGTCATCTTAAGTGTGTTATTCATGAAACTATTCCTCTTAAAAATCAGAACTCATATCACTTATAAGGTGACCAAGTCAGGAAGTGTGTATAAGCACTACTGAGCAAGGCAGATGTGTGCTTCCTTACTCCCCTTCAGGAGAAGTTCTGGCCCTTAAACAGCAACCACACTACAGTCTCTCAGGGCAAAAGGCCAACAGAATTTGTTCCCCACGAAAGGTCTGCTGCCTTCCATTTCTGAATCCCATAATTGTGACCCTGCACTTTGACAAAGCCTTGAAAAAAGTCGGGCATGGGCCTAGGAAATTCACTCAGCAGAGGACTATTAAGACCATGGCTGCATTGTTTCTGTGCTTATTTGATTAAATTTAAGATAGAAATACTAATCTCAATAATAGTATCAACTTTTATTCGGCTGCCTGGTTAATTGCGGGAGGGGAACTTCTAAGCACTCAATAATCTCCCCCTGGGTAGATGTCAATGGAAGTGTTCTGTGATTCCATGGTGTTATCAGTTTCTCAATTTCACTACTTCTGGCTGCTGATAGCAATAAGCAAATATGGTGAATCAAACTATATTTGATTTTAGTTACATATCTCAGCATTTTGGTACTGAAACATATGTATCTTGTACCTCATAGTAAGATAATAATGAGGGTTTTTATTAGCTAGTTTTCATGCTATTATCAATGATATAGGTGTAAATATCTATTATTTTAGGTTATTTGTATGCCTATGTTATTTATTCTAGCATCCTGTCTTTATCCAAATTACCGAGGGAAGACACAAATTTATGTAATAATAAAAGGAGATTGAATTTAAATCAACTAGGCTACTTAATAGCTTTCCCAATACAAAATTTGCAAGCAAAACCAAAACTTAGTGAAACTGGAATTCTTAGGTTATCTTTTTACAAGCTTAACTTGATCTATTTAAAATCTGTGCCATAAAACGTAGCTATAACATTTTTTTAAATAAAAAAGCCATGCTCATAATTTCTTAGTAAGAAAATAAAGTGAACACCTGGCCCTCCCTCCTTACAAGGCTGCCCTACATCTGGGATTCTATTGAGATTCTGTTTAAAGTCAGGAACGCTTTTTGATAAGGTGGGTCCTTACACTCATCTGGGGCAGACGGGGTGGTCTCCTCTGGGTTCTCACAGCTGCTTACAATGGCGACTGCGCTAAATGACCTTCGCCTGACATTGGTGTCCGTGGTGCGGGGCCCTCGGGCTGGAGGAGCTTTCTCCACGTTGTTGAGTTGCTGGTCTTTCCAGTCCAACTGCTTGGCGCTGCAAAACGGGGCATAGACTTCCCCGCTGCCCTCAAACTGCAAGCAGTTCACTTTGTAGTACTTCCTCTTCACCTCCAGGACGTCGTGGAACCTGTGTCCCCACAGGATCTCCCGGGGGACATAGGAACTTCTCGATTGGTGGGATGTCCCCGTGGAATCGCCGGTGTAGATAAACGTCACCAGGATCTCGAAATTATCCTTGGCCACTGACTTCCTATCCAGGGCATACAGAGGACTCTCGTGGTCGATCTCATGGACAATAGTCACGGGGGTCACCAGGATGATCTGGTCATTGACTAGTTTGAGGTCTTTAAAAGCCATCGTCATCCTCCCTTCGCTGTCCTCTGTGTAACGCAGCAGCTGGGCCCTCACCGTGCCCTCGACCACGTGGTTGGGTCTGAAGTCGCCAATGCGCCACATGAGGCAAAGCTTGCCGTCCCTCATGCCCACCAGGGCGAAGTAGCTGAAGCGGATGGTCTGCGCTCTCTTCCTGGCCGTGGCCATCTTGGCCAGGGCCGCTCCGATGATGAAGGTGTTGATGACGCAGCCCAGGATGGACTGCAGAATGACGGCCAGCACGGCGGCCGGGCACTCCTCGGTCACGCAGCGGTGGCCGTAGCCGATGGTGGTCTGGGTCTCCAGCGAGAACAGAAAGGCGGCGGTGAAGGAGCGCACGTGGTCCACGCAGGGGGCCGCGCCCGGCTCCGGCAGGAGGTCTCCGTGATGAAAGGCGATGAGCCAAAAGACCGAGCCGAATACCAGCCAGGAGAGAATGTAGGACAGAGAGAAGATCACGAACATGTGGCGCCACTTGGTGTCCACCAGGGTGGTGAAGATGTCCGCCACGTAGCTCCCCCATTCTCCAAAAATGTGCTTGAAGTACACGTTGCAGCTGCCGTCCTTGTGCAGGAGCCTCCTCCGCGCTCGTCTCTTCTCGGCCAGGACGTGCTCCGGCGGGTAGCCGGGGTACTTGGGGTCCACATTGACAGCCCGGTAGCTGCTGCCGTAATAGCTCATTATTGCTTCGTGGCTCCCTAGGGTATAGAAGGTTGCTGTGTACCAATAAGATAGCTAAGTGTATTGCTGTAGTTTGTTTTTTTTTTTTTTTTTAATTTTAGTTTTCAGTTATGCCTTTAAAAAAAAAAAAGAAAATTAAAATTAAAACACACTTTAGTGTCCAGTTTTCAACTTTATAGCAGCTTGCCAAATTAGGAGGGATTTTTACATCATATGAAGTACCTAAGACTTCGTTTGAACCCAACAGACACTCAGTATTGATTCATCATTTCAGGTTGGAAAACAGTTCAGCTATTACAGGAACAAAACACACAATCAGAGAAAATAGCATTTTTACATATGCATGAGGTTTGAGTAAATACTATGGCTGTCTCAAATGGTGTCTCATTATCTTTGCCCGACCTGACACAAAAAACATTGTTTTTATTTTGATAGACTTTTTTTTTTTTTAGCATAAGGTCTACAAAACCAGGTAGTCTATAATATACAAAAACAAACTCTGATTCGTGTATTTGTCTAGCAGTCTTATAAGCTTTCTGACTATTTAAACCAGATGGTTTTCCTTAAAGAGCATTGCAATAAAGAGTTTCTACCTTTGTTTGTGAGAGACCGCCTGCCCTCATTGATCGTTGGAATAGTCAGCCCCTCGCTGTGGCTCCTTCTCTCTTCCACTGAGACTTTTCTTCCCGCTGTGTTTTTCCCCACACAGCGGGACTAACAGGGTCATCTATCTCACATTAAACCCCTTTTCTCTTAGCTCCACCCTTAGTTTTGATTGGAAAAGAGTCTTTCCTAACCTCAGAGGAGTTAAAACTACTCCAGGAAAGCTATCAATAAGGTGTAGAGTTGCACCTACTTTTGTCTGTTAACATACACTCCTTTTTTTTTTTTGTCAGTAGCAACTCTTCTCTTTCCCTCTAAATAGAAACATGAATTTTGCCAAAGTTTCTAATCTCCTTTCCCTCTTAAAGGAGGCATTTAATAGGACCCTTCTCTTAGCTCAGTGTTTTTCCAGTGCCTTAAAGTCCAGCCCTAGGCAAAAGAAAAGAAAATCAAAATTCAGCCCAGAACAATCCAAACAGAGCATACAATTATTATAACTTCTAGTATCCGTGTGCAGAAAAGAGACTAGATGAAAAGAAGTGGGCGTTCAGTGGAAGGAGGATGGGGGAGAACAGAAAAGGAGAGTGGAAGGAGGGCATTATGATCAGGGCACAGGGTGTATATGTACAGAAGTTGTCAATAAACCTAAGGAAATGTGGAGGGAAAAGCTCGTGTTTGAAAATAGCTTTAAAATGTGGTTATCAAAATTGTCTTTAGTTATTTCTGTGTGAATGAAGAAAGGAATAACTGTAGTCCACTTAATGGTCCAGTAGTTGCTAGAGTGTATGTTGGACATGCTCTGTCTGTGCTGGATGGGAGAGGGAGTGTGGGAAGAACTTGATATGAGAAGAGCTTGCCATTGGACCACTGACAAAAACACTATACGAAAAATACTGGCCCAGACATGGAAGTCCCCCAACCAAAGAAGTCAGCTGTCAGTCTGCAAAAGAGCAGAAGGAGTTAACTTCTCCCCAGCCAAAAAGACCAAAAAGAATCAATCATGTTCCTCCCCTTCCTTCCCTCCCTCCTTCCCTCTTTGCTTGTTCTTTCTCTCTCTTCCTCCCTCTATCCCTCCCTCCCTCCCTCTCTCTCTCCCTCTCTCTTTCTTTCTCACACATACACCAAGGATCATGTTCTCCTTACAATGCACTCTTTGTCTACTGAACCACTTACAAAAATAGGCTGTGTTCATGGTCCCAAATCCTGCAAAACATTATGGACTTCTGTCTGTCCAATATCCTGATGACTCAGTCTTTTACCCACCATCCTACAGGTTTGTTCTCAATAGTTTTATCTTCTCATTGGACTCTACCTTAATTTGTTTTGAGGGAGATGACTACATTTTCAGGACATGCTACAGGTCTACTTTCAAACTGTGTGGAGCTAAAATATTTCTACAAATATTGCCCATAATATCCACCAGCCCAGTCATTGTTTAAAGAAGGTTCTGGTCTGATTAGCTACTAAATGCCATTATGAAAAGAAGCCACGGTTATCTTTTCAGTCTCAACTTTTAACTGGATGAGCATGCTAAGCTGAATCATAACCATAGGACAGTATGATTTCAAAATAAATAACATATTTGGAGATAGAATTATTTCTCATTCTCATTGAATGCTTCTGGCCAAGTTCCTTAAAGGGACAGTACCAGGGGACAATGTGAGTCAAGAAACACAGTTCATAACAGGAGCTCCTGTGTGGCTCTGTTCTGTTCTGTAGCCAACAGAAAAAAAAAGAAGAAGAAAGGACTTACTTGAAATGGCATTCAGTTGGCAGCAATGGGTATGGCAGTGGTGCCAGTTACTGTTATAAACAAGCTGCTTTTAAAACACCTTCCAAAGTAGGATAATAGGAGAATTAATTTCAATTAATACAAGTAAGAAGCAAGCAAAGCGGAATATGTAAGGAATTTGTTGCTGAAGAACATAACAATTTCAGAGGTACAAGTTACAACTGTGAGGCGAATTCTGCCTAATTCACCGTCTGCTTTTAATAGGATGATTGTGACAATGCATTTCCAACTCCACTACTTAAGCTCATGCCCTTGAATCATCTTTCTTTGAATCTCCAGCTGTGTACATGATACCGTCTAGGAAACAAATGTCTATAGTCCCATGATAGATTAGAATCCAATCACACCAAAGTCATGCAATCCAATGCAGTTCTCAGATTATGCAATGAAGAAAGCAGGTAATGGAGGCCAGTTTGTCAAAATGGTTAACTAAGACATACATTTATTTATGTAGTTAGTATGTTGCATTAATTTGATGTGTTTTTGTTGTGTGTGTGCACACTTGTGTGTGTGTGATAGAAACATTCTTGTGTGAGGGTGCATATACATATGTGTGCATGCATGTGGAGGTTAGAGACTGATGCCAGGAATCCTTCTCAGTTGTTATCTACCATAACTTTTGAGACATGGCCCCACACTGATCTTCATACCCACTGACTCAACTGTACTAGCTGGCTGGTAAGCCCTAGGGATCTTCCCGTTTCTGCCTCCTTAGCACTGGGGTTGTAGGCACACATCACAACACCAGGCCTTTATGTGGGTGCTACTGATAAAAATATAGGATTAGAACACACTTGTGAGGTAAACAGCTTATTCGCTAAGCTGTCTCCTGAACCCTTCAGCACATTTCCCACTGCTTGTCTTTGACTAACAGCAGGATGCATTTTGCATTCACCTGAGTTCCATATTTAACATGCATCTTGCTTAGGATTATAAACCAGCCTTAAAATATACTTGTTTCCATAACCATATTCTCACCATGAAGAAAACATTTGAAAATTTTCTATTTAAGTGTTTATGTTCTCATGTTGCTCTCTAGAAAGAAAAATTCAATGGAATATAATAAATTTGTGGGCTGTGAAGTTGAAAGGCAGATGCTGAATCAAGAAGTCTATTTTGTCAGAAAGCAGAAGAAAAGTACACTGTTCCCATGGCCACAGTATGTTGTCTTTGAAAGAAGGGGCTAAGTTAGGAACTGTATACAGTCAGGATGGTGAATCCTCAAAGTACCATCAACATTTACTAAAATATCCAAAGGCTCCTATAAAAGCCCTAAGAGTTACTCAGGCTTCCTTCTTTCTGTAGAGAGAGCCTCCTATCTTGATGACTGTATGATAATAAAATATTTTTTTAAAAAAGTTTTTTTTTTTTTTTTGAGCTAGAGAATTGTTTGGTGGATATAGAACTTGCCAGCACACATGAAAAGCAGAGTTCAGATCCTCAGCACATATATAAATGTGGGATAGGTGTTTCGGCCACCTGTAAACCAGTGTGGAGACCCATGATCAGTGGGGCAAGCTGGCTACCTAGGCTAGCTGAATTATTGAACTCTGAGTGCAACTGAATGTCACTATCACAGAAAATAAAAAATAAACAATTGAGAAGATACCCATGCACACATTGGCATGTGGACACAAAACCCACTATTCCCAGCAGAAGAAACATGTGCACACACATGCTCAGAAAAAAAAAAAAAAAAAAAAAAGTTTCTTCTTCTGCTGTGACTAGTAGGATTTGTTCATAAACTTAAAATTCCTATTTTTTTTTAAATTTTGTTTATTTATTTGAAAGTGACAGAGAGAGAAAGAGACAGACAGAGAAAGAGAGAGAGAATGGGCACGTCAGGGCCTCTAGCCACTGCAAACGAACTTCAGATGCATGTGTTCCCTTATGCACCTGGCTAACTTGGGTCCTGGGGAATCGAGCCTCAAACCAGGGTCCTTAGGCTTCACAGGCAAGTGCTTAACTGCTAAGCCATCTCTTCAGCCCTGAATTCTTATGTTTTTTATATGAACTCTCTCTATATGTGTGTAATTTACTAATGGGTCTCACACACACAGATAGAAACACAGCAAGGAGCATTCCCAGGCAAGCAAATGAACATCCCACATATTTACCTGTTTCTCCATGCACAAAATTACCCTAGTAAGATTCACACATTTTGAAGCATTTCTCTATCATTTTGCTACACCCTTTCATATTCAATTACATACCAGGTAGAACACGTGCAATTTGAACCTCAAAGTTAAGCTTCTCTCCAGGGACACTACCCAGTAAAATGAGATTTTACAAAATTCTGTCACAGGGAAGATAAAATTCAATCATGCCTCTATTGTCTGTTTAACATAAATGTGTCAACTGTCTGTGTTGCATAATTTTTGATAAAACACAAAACTGGTCTAAAATATTTTTTTTAATTTTTGGCGAAATCCAATTATTAATGTACATGGCTTTTGAGGGCAAGTGCTTTCTCTATCACATAAAGAACCTGAGGTAGTTATCACTATTAGATAAGTTTGGTTGGAAATGTGAGAGTTGATGGAATGGAAAGTAAAAAATAGAAAAAAAAAAAGGTCTAATTCTTCAGCAAGATCATTGCCTTTAAAAATAGCATTCTCTGTGGAAAGATTATACAGTGACTAGGGAGGTGGCTGTCAGGATGTGGATGGGCTAGCATTACTGACGAAGGAGAGAGAAGGGTGCTAGATTAGCACTAACTCCTAAGTTATTAGGCTCTTTGCTAGTTTGTTCAAAAACTGCCCCCCGCACACTCCTTGCCTTGGAATGGTGCTTGGGACATATATTCGCAAGAAGGGTCACGATCCATGAAGATGCACTCAGCTAATGAGCTCCTCCCTCACTGTGGTGGTTTGATTCAGGTGCCCCCCATAAACTTAGGTGTTCTGAATGATAGGTTCTCAGCTGATGGAGATTTGGGAATTCACACCTCCTGGAGGCGGTGCATTGTTGGGGGTGTTTTTATGGGTGTTACAGAAAGTTGCCACATGCCAGTGTTTGGCACACTCTTCTCTTGCTATTGTCCATCTTATGTTGGCCAGAGGGTGATGTCCACTCTCTGCTCATGGCATCGTTTTCCCTACTATCATTGAGCTTCCTCCTCAAGCCTGTAAGCCAAAGTAAACCTCTATTTTTTCCAACAAGTTGCTATTGGTTGGGTGATTTCTACCAGCAACTTGAAACTGACTGCAACACTCACCAAGATCCTGAGTGACATGATCCCTACTGCTCCAACTCCACACTGAATTCACAGCTTCCACCATTCTCTCTTTGTGCACACAGCCAATGTAATTTGGTATTTCCTTTTTAAGGACCATCGGCAGAGAGAGGTAAGGTATCACTTTCCTTTCTTTTCTGTCACTCTCCCAACTCTAGCTACAAGCTCATATACAACATCAGGGACAATGGATATTTACCTCTTTCCTATCACTACTTTATAATCTCTTTTCTTTCTTTTTCTTTTTCTTTTTTTTTTTTTTAAGTAGGGTCTCACTCTAGCCCAGGCTGACCTGGAATTCACTAGGGAGTCTCAGGGTGGTCTCAAACTCATGGCAATCCTCCTACCTCTGCCTCTCGAGTGCTGGGATTAAAGGTGTGCGCCACCACGCCTGGCTTATAATTTCTTTACTTGAACCAATTCAAGACAATGCTATGCCAATGTTTTAAATAAGGGGGGATAATATCTAGAAAAAATGAGGACATGTCATCTGTAGAAAAATTTACATAGTTAGGAGTGAACATGTTAACCAAATTAATTTACTCTTAGAAGCACAAATGTTACATTTATAGTTTTGAAATTTTATGCACTCTCACACAGACACATGAATAAAGGGTCCTAACAGAAGGATGAGTAAAAAGGGAAGGATGGCAAGATATGGGGGGACATATGAAATGTACATAATTTGCTTGCATGAAAATCTGGAATCAACACAATGCAATGTACAATGAAGAAATAGTAGCAAACAAGAAGATGTGCATGGGATTTTTTTTTATAATCATTGAAAATGCAAATAAAAATTAAAAAAATTTAAAAAAGAAGATGTGTATGGTGTTTCCTGAGCAAGCAAGTGCCTTGGTGACTGGGACTGGGGAAAATTTGGTATGGCAGCATGATTTGTGATATTTTCTGTTTCTAGCCTAGTTTTGGCTTCAGTGACATCTACATTCTGTTTTAAATTCTGCATCACCCCAAATGCTGATGTGTTTTATAAAGATGTAGCAATTCATAGAATAGGTCTCCCCCCCATTAACTGCATATCACCTATATCAAAATCAATTTTAAATTTTCATATATTTCCCCGATATTGAAATATAAAACAATGTATCCTAAAAATAATATATATATATATAAAACTGGTAGCGGTGGCTGATGCCTTTAATCTCAGCCCTTGGGAGACAGAGGAAAGTGGGTAACCATGAGTTCAAGGCCACCCTGAAACTACATAGTGAATTCCAAGTCAGCCTATGCTAGAGTAAGATCCTACCTCAATAAAACAAAAATGACCAAATAGTATAAATGATAACTTCAAGTAATCTTTCTTAAAAATTAAATAACAAACTGAGGGTTATCTTAAGGGTGGAGATGATTGATATACAGAAACCTTGAATACTCTGTCCTCAGTTTCAGGAGTGCATAAGTTGCTTTTCCTTGAATCTGTTATAGTCATTCATGGTTTGGGAGAATAATACCTATTGAGTTATAATGAGCATTGAATGAGATAAATGACAGGAACACAGTGATTGTTCAATGATTTCTTTCTGAACCTGAATCATGTGAGGACTTGGCTTCGCCATCTGTGCCAAAGCACTTCTTTAAACCTCTTTCTGTAAGTTCCCCCACTATGACATGAAAGTAGATATTAAGTGGTTCCCAATAGATACTTATACTTATATTCAGGGCTACAACTACTCTTTCCTGCCTCTATGCCAACAGGGCCATTTTTTTTCTAGTTTCCCAAAGCCTAAGAGACCAGCTATCTCTTCTTTTATACAATTATCCCTTAAAGGAGGTTTCCTTATTCTTTGTTGTACACAAACACACACACACACACACACACACACACACTCATACATGTGCACACACAAACATGTTCATGTACACATGAACACATATACATATATACAAATACATGTATGTACATGCTTGTATACAAATATATGTTGACATTATACATGAACATACGCTGTTGTTGTCAGGTTCACATTGCTGGTAGAAATCATCCAACCAAGAGCAGCATGTGGGTAAAAGAGGTTTTGTTTTTGCTTACAGGCTCAAGGGGAAGCTCCACTATGGCAAAGAAAACTGATGGCATAAGCAGAGGGTGGACATCACTCCCTAGCCAACATAAGGTAGAAAATAGAAACAGGAGAGTGTGCCAAACACTGGCAAGGGGAAACTGGCTATAACACCCCATAAGCCTGCCCCAAACAATACACTCCATCCATAGGCATTAATTCCCAAATATCCATCAGCTGGGAACCTAGCATTCAGAACACCCAAGTTTATGGGGGACACCTGATTCAAACCACCACACACACATACAAATGTACATGTACAAGTATTATATATATACACACACAATCCACCTGAACTTAAGAATTTTGCTGATATTGACTCTGATAACTCAATCCAAAGAAATAACATTGATCAGCTTGACAAAGTTCACAAGTGAAAGAAATTGTGTACATCTGCTTGGCTAATATGATTTCATTGGTTGTTCTTGTTCTTATCTGGAAAACCAGCCTGCCCGGCCTTGTCTTGCTTGGATGCTAGCCCAAGCTGTTCAGATGTTAGTTTAAGCTAGATCTGGCTGGTTGCAGAAGTTAGTTGTGATAAGATCCTATGTACCTTTAAAAATTACAACTCAATCTTTATTTGTTGTGCCAAGAGTTAATATTTCCTAATGACTTCTAAAATTCAATTGGGAATTTGTAATTATTTCCACTATTTTTCTGTTTTTTTTTTTAATTGTGTGTGTGTGTGTGTGTGTGTGTGTGTGTGTGTGTGTGTGTGTAGGTGTTCTCCGTTCTATTATGTTTATCTAAGACATAGTCATTATCTGATTCTTAAGGCTCTCATAATTTATAGGGGCACTTTGGCTGCTGAATCCCTTGTTCTACATTAATTTAAGACCCATTTCCCACAAGAACTTATTATGGGAACTCATCTGCATTTTATCATTGAACTGGGGCTTTCCCGACCTCTTACCTGGTTTGACCCAGCTTACATAACACCTGCTTCTAACACATCTCTTCCCTCTTTCATCCGGTGATCACCAGAAACCTGAAATACGACCTCCTGCTACTGTGAATCACAGTCTAAAACCAGAACACAAGCTCACAGAGGAGTGGGAAGAGAGCACGGAATTGAGAATCAAAAGAATTGGACTCCGGTTTATACATCTACCATATGAATGATATCATCTTATGAATATTTTTGTCAAACATGAGAACAGTAGTTGATGTATCTCAAAATGTTTTTGTGAAGAATGAATGAAACAATCACAGACACCATGAAAGCTTTCTCTCTTTTGAAAATCTTTCTGGGACCTGAATAAGTATCTGCCCTTTGATAGCTTATCATGCTGAGCCTTCATCTAGTCTGAAAGAGATAGATGCTCAGGCTATGAGAAAAATAAATAAATAAATAAATAGGAATTAACTTAAAAAGTGAGGAAGAGGGCTGGAGAGATGGCTTAGTGGTTAAGCGCTCGCCTGTGAAGCCTATGGACCCCGGTTCAAGGCTCAGTTCCCCAGGTCCCACGTTAGCCAGATGCACAAGGGGGCGCACGCGTCTGGAGTTCGTTTGCAGTGGCTGGAAGCCCTGGCATGCCCATTCTCTCTCTCTCTCCCTCTATCTGTCTTTCTCTCTGTGCCTGTCACTCTCAAATAAATAAATAAAAGAACAACAACAAAAAAAAGTGAGGAAGAACAGCAGTTTCCCAGGAAGTGTGTTCTATGGCCCAGAGTTGCTCAGAGCCAATTTTGGAAAGAAGTGACTGTGGCAGGGGGTAGGAGGGCAGGATGAAGCTGAGGCTGAGGAAACCAGACCATTCACAATGTTAAAGACAGCACTGTCTGTTTGAATCTTTTTCCCAAGAAGAGCAAAATCTAGTCAAGTACATGCTAATGGCTGCATTATAAAGGTCAATCTCAGTCAGCACTGAGGCATCGCTGTTACACCCTCCCAAGCATCAAGAGCCATTGTGGAAGAGACGGCAGAAAGAGTGTAAGAGGCAAAGGAAGGAGACAAGTGCTTACGGTACTACCTGCCAGACAGAGTGGCCATGCGACTCAGGACCTCACAGTGGCTGATTCTACCTACCCAAGACCTCATAGTAGGAGGGGGAAATGGTAACATCAAGATAGAAGAGAAACTAGTTCGAAAGAAGAAGGGATTCAGTGGAAGGCAGACTTGTGAGCAGGGAAAAGAAAGCTATTTGGAGGAGTTATGATCATGGTTTCTTGTCTATATGTAAGGAAATTGTTAATAAAAACTTTATAAAGATAAATAGATATAAATAAAAATAGAATTTAGAAGACCTCTCTGGCTTGCCCAGTGGAAAATCCACTGGGAAAGTTGAAGAGCAGATGCCAGAAGAAAAGCAGGAAGCAATCTCCATTCTCAAGTAAGAGATCGTGTCTGGGATCAGCAAGATGTCACCAGTTGTCACAAACACCACCACCACCACCACCAAGGTGATGCTATCATTTAGTTAACATTTCTTCCCTCTGCCTCTGCAGCAGGGTTACCTGATATTGTGGTAATCAATCAGAATTTCACAGTCAAGAATCAATTGAGGAGCTGACACAGAGGTTCTGAGTGCTAACACTTAAAGCTATGGGCCAGTGGCCATGGGCAGTAAATGCTGACGTGTCCAGGAAGCTTTCTTAGGAAGTAGCCTCTGGGATATATTTTTTTTAATCTTGATTTATATTCGGCTTTTGCTCAGATAATGTTTTCTCTGTGCCTAAATCCTCTGATGTTCTATGCTTTTTGATATCTGTTTCTATGGAATTTGTACTCACTTGTATTGACCAGTTGCTTGAACAGCAACAAAACTAGTTAAAAATCAATTTAATTAAAATTTCTTAAATATCTAATATTTGTAAGAGTATAGATGTTGTAGTTTAAATTGTATTCCCCCCATAGACTCATGTTTCAGTGCTTGGTCTCCAGTGGATGGCAATTTGGGAGGTGGAGTCTCACTGGAGAAAGTGTGCTCCTGGGGATGGACTTTGGGGTACTATATCCTAGGTCCCCCCTTGCCAGAGCTCAGGTCATTCTCTTGTTGTTTCTGCCCTCTGCTGTGGCAAATAAAAGTGATATCCAGCCTCTGTTCTACATTGTTCCCTGACATGATAGGACCTCCTCTTGAAATTGTAAGGCAAAATCAACCTTTTCCTCCTATTGGCTGCTTTTAATTTGGTACCTTGTGCCAGCAATATGAAGGAAAAATGGTAGTCAAGTCAGTTTCCATAACTTCTGTTATGTAAACTATCATCAGTTCTTAGTTATTGGGTCACCTCCAAAGGAGATTCATCAGTGTTTCATACCATGATCTAAACCATCACCTATTTTTGCCATTCCTGCACTTTATTTTAAAAAGGTAAAATCAAAATGTTGTAAAATTTGTTTAAGTAAAAGACTTTCCATAGCCGTTGGAATACCTTGCATAATATGAACTATGCACAGTGCATGTGTATGACCTCTGTCTCTCTGTATAACTACCTCACACTGCTCTACTAGAGATATAGCATCTTCCTTTTCATGAATGCAGGGGCTAAGAAACTAAACCCTGAGAGCCAAGTATGACTCAATAGTGGGTTTTGAGCATAAGATACTGTTGGGATCAGTTTATGTAATATGTATGGTACATATTGTCACTGAAGTAGTTCAGGAAGTGCAACAATCAAATATGTACCATTTATGTACAGATTTATTTATTTTTTGTATGTGTATGTAGGCTATACATGCATGTGTTTATGTGTGTGGATGCACATATGTATGAGTCCATGTACATGTGTATGTGGAGACCACAGGTTCATTTAGAAGGACTTCCTTTCACTGTTTACTTTACACTTTAACTCAGAGCCTCTCTCTGAACCTAGAACTCACCCGTTCAACTAGACTAGCTATCCAGTGAGCCTCAGAGATTCCCTGTCTCACTTCCCCAGTGCTGGGATTACAGGCATATGCCACCACCACAAACTCTGGTTTTCATGTTAGTGAGGCAAGCACTTCCCCCAGTGAATCATCTCCCCTCTAGGATGGTGATTATTTTGAACTGAGGAAACTTAGGGAAAGGGAGTGTGAACAGGGCCTTTCCTCACATGCACCTCATGTGCTCAGAAATAGAATGTTCCAGAAGAAACTCAAGTGTCACTAATTATTCTCCCAGGAATTTCATCAACAGGGAAGATTAACTCCTATTACCAGAAAAGAGACATCTGTCCACACCACACCACAGTAAACTTTGGCAAACCTTACCAGAAATTACCAGTCAGATGTCTAAACACCATTCATCTTCCCTCACAATTACCAACTTCCCGGTTTCTCACTTCTCTCTGACAGAGCTTTCTATTTAATTGTTTTTGGAAGGGGATTTACTCTTTGTTTCTGTGACGCTGCTGAGCATTTAATGCTTTTTCTTTTGTTAACCTGCCTGCTCTTGGCTTCTTTAACAGATGTGGTTATTGCAACCTAGTGGGACAGCCTTCCCTCCCAGACACCCTGCAGATGTGGAGTTGAGAAGTGCTAACAGAGGCGTGGTGGTCCACAGTGCCAACAATATCCATTTCTTAGGGTCTGTACCCAAAAGTACCTTGCAAGCCCACTTCCCATGCATGATTGTTATGTTGGCATGATTGCCCAGCAAAATAGGCCCAAAAGAAAAAAAAAAATCACATTCGACATCTTTATTCCTATATTGTCAGCATCTAATGTAACATGCGGCCTGTCAATCATGCTATTTGTACTTGATGGGCTGAGTGAATAGTCATGCCATAAAGCTTAGCTACTTATCATCAAGGAAATTCCAGTCCTACTGAAGAGAGTCAGCATCGAGCCTAAACTGACCTTCTCTACCCACCAGTAATCCATTTATTCCCTTTATCATTTGTTCCCTCTTCTAGCTCCTGACTCACAGTCAGCTTTATTTTTTATAAGAATCACTCTGTTTTAATTTAGCATCTTTCGAAGGATTGACTACAGATATGTCAATAATTGTATGTAACTATGTTACAAAATTCTCTAAAAATTGGAATTTAGGGCTAGAAAGATTGCTTAAAAGTTAAATTGTTTTCCTGTGAAGACTAACGACTAAGTTTTGATTTCCCAGTTCCCATGTAAGCCAGATGCACAAGGTGGCACATGCCTTTGGAGTTCATTTGTAGTAGCTACAGGCCCTGGCATGTCTATTCTCTGTCTACCCTTCTTTTCTCTCTCTCTCAAATAAATAAATAAATAAAATATAAACACTGGAATGCAAAAATTGTACTTGGAACCAAAATGTGTTTAAGGAAATTTAATAATCTATATTTTCAGATTATACTTTAATTCTGAATTGAATATTTAGAAAGTTGTCTGCCCCCATGTTAATTTAAATTATGACATTGTCATCTTAAAGACATGGTAATATACATACATATTTGTATATATATTTCATAGGTACATATGAAATATTACTGATGTTTCATATGAATATGCATATATGAAATATTAATGAAGGCCAGCTACTTATATGTGATAATAATAAAAACCTCTAAAATAGATGTGAATTCAAATTCTAGTAATTTAGATTAATCTAGCAATTCTGCTCAAATATTTTACTCTAAAAACTTATGATGGATGAGCACAAGATTTCATGATGCCAGAGGAGTATTTGTAGTGATAAATACACCCAATCATCTCATTGGTATGAACTTACTATAATTCATAGTTTATACTCTAATCACATATTTGTTCTTTAGTATAACTATTAAAACTGATAGAGTGAAAAAATGGGAAAAAATTGTGGCACAAGTAAATAATAATGATAAAAGAGCTTGAGTGATGTATTTTTAGGTGTAAACATATTTAAACATGGAGAGAGTTGTATATAATGAAATCTTTTGCCCCTTCCATTTAATGTGATGATTTATCTCATTTTTCTCATATATATGATTCTAAAATTTAACAATGAGCGCATACACATCTTTTGCAAAGAGCAAAACAGGTAGTTTCAGTTAATGCTTTGAAACCTGCCAATTCTGAGTCTCTGAAAAGAGAAAACAAACCAATAGCAATCGAAAAGCATTTATTAGATCTTTTAAAAGCCAACTATAAATAGCCCAAAGAGACAGACAGTCTTACAGACGTTTAATGTCAGACACCGATGCTGTAATTTTTGCTGGAACAATTCATAGAAACAAATATAGTGACATTTAATTCATCTAAGTGAAACCAGATCTCATTTGAAACACGGAGGTGGAGGGGAGAGGTGGTGGGATCTGCCTTGGACACTGGAGACTATTCAGGGCAACTGCGAAAGCAGCTGGGAAATGGAGGCTCCACGAAACAGTCAGAACTAAAGAAGTACCAATTGCAGGCCTCCTTCCCCATCCAGGACCACATTTTCCCTTCCCCCTTCCAGATCACATTCAATTGCTGAAATCTTCACTCTTTGGCTTGATCCAGCAATGTCTGATTTAGGTATATTTTATCTTATCTTTAGTAGATAGATAGATAGATAGATAGATAGATAGATAGATAGATAGATACATACATACATACATACATACATACATACATACATACATACATATATTGTGCCATGGTACAACTGTATGCTTTCAGTATATGCCACTGGTTTAAACCCCTTCTTTACTCAGATGAATTTTGAACACAAGTTATTTATGGATTTAGGATATAGTTTTATTTCACTCCATGATCCTATCCATGTCTTCCTTAACTATACATTTATCAACTGTACTTCCTCATGACCATACCACTCAAGCAGAATAGGGCTGCAGTGTTTTTGTTTTTTTTTTTTTTTGTTTTTTGGTTTTTTTTTGAAAACGTGTCTCCTAACATTCTACCTTTTAAGTCTGAAAAGAGCACAGGCCTCCTGTATGTCACTGGTTTCCATCCTAACCATGATGATATGGCAGCACCAACTGATTCTAAAACTGTCTGAAGCAAGTGGTTTACTACCTTGAAATTTTTACAGAGACTGGACTTGGTAAACTTGAATTGAGTTCAAATACTTCATGGACTAATAGGAAGATTTTTCATTTTTGAATTTTTACTTATTTCTTTGAGAGAGAAAGAGAAAGATACAGGAGAGAGAGAGAGAGAGAGAGAGAGAGAGAGGGAGAGGGAGGGAGAGAGGGAGAGAGAGAGAATGGACATACCAGGGCCCCTAACCAGTACAAACAAACTTCAGATGCATGCAACCTCGTGCAGCTGGCTTACATGGGTCCTGGGGAATTGAACCTGGGTCCTTTGGCTTTTCAGACAAATGCCTTATCTACTAAACCATTTCTCCAGCCTAATTTTGTATGTTTTTGTGTGAGTAAATAACCTGTATCAGCTTGTTCTTTGATCATCTGCATACATAGATGAATGGAGTGCTCTGAGTATAAAAGGAACCAAAGCTCCCAAGCCTCCTTCACCGTACCTGATATGTAATAAGTGTTTTATACAGGGCATACAACCATGATTACTGTTTCTTTTCTTTTATTTTATGTTTTTCTTAGTTATGGACATACTTAGTGTGTAAACAACACATGTTGGCCCTTCCCCTCATCCCTGTCCCCCCCAAAGGGACCCTCCTCTTTGAGGATTCAAGTCATCCCCGTGGAAATTGTGGAGGCAGCTGTCAGTTATGGGGAAGAGGCAATGTCTCTGCATAATGTCGCAATCTGTGACTCTTTCTGCCCCTTCTTCTGCAAAATTCCCTGAGCCATTTTGGGTGCATTTTAAGTCTACTTCAGTGAAGGGATCTTAGGAGCCTCTGGATCTCTGGTTTGGAAGGTGTCGAGTGTCCCCAGTGTCTATCTCTTTCACCCTTGTGCTGATAACAGGTTCACTATGAAAGCAGCACTCTTGCTCATTTCCCCAGTTCCTGTATGGTTTCAGCTGGGGTCCTGGTGAAGATCGATATGTCACTTTTCAGGTCCTGCTTCTGTCCTCTCCAGGTCCCTTCTATTCAGGTATTCCCCCTAAGGTCCTGTTCAGGGTTCAACCTTTCAGTCTGTCTTCCAGGATATAGGATTTTATGGCACCATTTCCACTTGGGTTCAGTTTTGTGCCCCTTCCACTTACCCTCCCCTCAAGCTAAAAGTGGAATTTTCATTAACAGTTAATTATTGTTATTCAAGTGCAGAATCTGCTGAAGAGAATTCCCTCTCTCTCTCCTATGAATTATAGGATAGGCAATTTCCCACACATGTTTAAGGGTTCACTTTTGCATCTAATTTCCCTGGCTTTCAGAAAGGACTGGCAAAAGAACTATGAGTACCAGTAAGGACAGAAGCCATGCATAGACACCTACTCTTCCTTGTTAGCAATGACTATAATGCTCTTCTGTGTGGTGTGAAAAGCCAGTTACCTATGACAGACCTTTAATAGCTTCCATACAGTTTTGTTTAGGAACTGCTTTGATTAAACCTAACTCTGCATTCCAAAACAAATATAATTTATGGGAAGCATATGTGCTATGACTTTTGCCCTTCTCCATTTGGTATTTATAGCCTCCCAACCAATCCAAATCTTGTGCCTCTGTTGCTATTTGTGAGAAAGTGCCTGCAAATTGTCCCGTCTTTTTTTTTTTTTTTAATCAACTTTGAGTCTATTTATCAGCTCATCCCATCTTCCGGGAATCCCTGAGCTCACAGATGTGATTTGCTTGTAGACCTGGAACTCCCTGGATAGTGTCTACAACTTCCCTGACCTTTAAATGATTCAGTTTCTGTTTTAAGCTGTCAAAATGAAAACTCAGGACATCTTTATAGAGGAGAAAAATAAAGCAAACGTTATTGTCTGTTGGCTCTATTCCCATTTCTCCAGTGGATACAGATAAATTGAGAAGGCTTTAAAAATACAGGACAAGCTAGTCTCCTAGGAAGAACCAGACAGATAGAGATAGATAGCCTTTTAAGACATACCATAAACTGCATGCTTCTCTTGTGTGGTATTAGCTTTCTGTCAGCGTGTGCTTCTCAAGGCCCCTGAGCAGGGACACGTTCCCCGTAGCAGCAGCTAACAGAAGACATAAGTAGTGGATCTGACTTAAATACATTAGATATACTTACATTTCTAGGCATCTGATTTTCTGTGTTTTCTCTCCTAGTTATACCTTTGTTTACAATGTCAGAGAAGAGTAGATAACCCTAGCTGATTTGAAAGGTTGGCATTTTATTATCAATCAATATCTAAAGAGTGGCAACTCCATAAAGCTTTCTTTATAAAGGGACTTGATATGTCCCAATACTAATCAGACTGAAATATTCATTTTGGCAGTGTTGTGGTTTGAATCTGGTATCTCCCATAAACTCATGTGCTTTGACTGCTTAGTTTCCAGCTGGTGGCAATTTGGAAGGTGGATCTTTGCTGGAAGAGGTGTGTTGTTGGGGGCAGGCTTAGGGGTGTCATAGCCATATCCCTCTTGCCAGAGTTTGGCTTCTACTCCTAATGTTGTCATCCACCTGATGTTGGTAAGGTGCTGATTCCAGCCTCTGCTCTACTAACTTTTTCCAGCCATTATGAAGCTTCCCCTAGATACTGTAAGCCAAAATGAAAATAAATAAATAATAAAACTTCATCCCCCCATCAGTTGGGCAAATTGAATTAGGAGCAGATAGAGAGACTTCTAACTCATTGTAAAGGGCTTGTATCTTTCCTTAAGAGCCTCTTTCTATTGGTTACCTTCTTGTTGCTGAGATAAATACCTCACAAAAATAAGTTAGTGGAAAGGAATGTCCATTGCAGCTTAGAGTTCTAGGTTATATCTATTCTATCATGGTGAAGACATGGCAGCGAGAGGTTGAGACAGTTGGCAGCACTCTGCCCATGGAGAGGAAAGAGAGCAGAGAGATGAATACCAATGCTCAGCCAGCTCATTCCTTTTGATATAAGCCTGGATCCCAGCCTATGAGACTGCGCCACCCACAGAAGGGGTGTGTGACAGTTACCTTCTTGTTGCTGGAACCAGAAGCAACTTATGGCAGGCAACGGTATGCTCCAATTTACCATTTTGAAAGGAAGTTTCTATGTGGTGGGGGAAAATATGGCAGAACTGACAGCCATAGTGTCACATCTTTTCACAGCAGCAGGAAGGAAGTAGGCTGAGTGACTGGCAGGGGAGTGAGGCTGGTAAACCTCAAGGCCCACCCCAAAGGCCACATCTTTGCCAGCAAAGCTCCTTCTTCCAAAGACTCCACCAGCTGGACACTCACCTGTTGTGAGGCCTGATCACAAACTCATGAGACTATGGGGGACATGCTACATGCAAACCACCACAAGGTGGGTCATCCTGGCTCAACTAATGTAATTTGGAAAAAAAATCTCATACAACCCCAGAGATTTGTTTCCATGTGGATTCTAAATCCTGACCAGTTGGAAGCCACAAATTAGCTATCATAATATCACATGCAAATGTACACTGGTGTCCACAGTAGTCAAGAAAAGATAAAGACCGTAGAAATGTCATTGGGCTATTATTTGATTTAGTCAATATTAAACACTATCAGTGGTATTATGAAGACTGTATCTAAAGATTATGAGGATTATTTCAATATCTAATTAGCTCATCCTTTCTCTACCACACATCTTCTGCCAAAATAGATCCATCACAATGGAGATACCTATAGCATGATCATACCAACATGATCATGTCCAAAAGACAAGTGACTGAATTTGAGACCTGTCCCAGCACTTAACAAGCAAAGGTGTCTCCCAGCAAACTACTTTTGTAGTTCATCCTTACTTTGTTAGCTAATGAAAAATGTTGGGGCTTAAAAGTAGTAAGAAATCAAATGACATTTGAACTAGAATAAGTTATATGCTTTAGATGGAATACTCCATTTATATACCTGGCAGGTTACATAAAATGAATTTTAATATTCCTTGAACTCACTTATCAGATGAGGTGGACATAATCAAGAGAAAATTCCAGACAGTTAAATTAAAAGCAGTTCAGGAATTTAAACTTTAATTCCTTAGGCTAATTTGCCTAGCAGGCAAAGTGTCTATAAAAATCTAAGTGATAGTTAGCTTGGGCAAATACAATTCTCACATCCAAATAAAAGAATAGTTAGCTAAGAATGTATGCTACATAGCTACAAGGGAACAGATTTTAAATCTGAAAATTTAATAATTTTAGCTACTAATATTGGAGATTAGTTATAGTGCTTTCAAGTATGGACCCTGTGTCTACTTTGGTTTGAGGCTGACAAGAGGAGGCAGAAATGAAACAAGTGCTTCTCTGGAAACAAAATTTCCTTTTACTTCCGTCTAATTACAATGCCATCTTGCACCTACTTGTGATAGATTTTTTTTTGTGATAAATTCATGCCTTTAATCTCAGCACTTTGTAGATAGAGTTAGGAGAATCCCTGTGAGTTTAAAACCAGCCTGAGACTACAAAGTGAGTTCCAGGTCAGGCTGGGCAGGAGTGCAACCCTACCTTGAAAAACCAAAAATGAAAATAAAGTCATCTTCCCAATCGCCTTGGAGGTGTTGTGGTTTAGGATAAAAATAGAAAATTATAAAAAGAAATATTTATTTTTTGTATGTATAATTTAGAACCAGAGGGAGAAATATTGACCCTTCATCAGAGAAAGAAATTCTGCCCATTCTTTTCTCATAAATTTAGACTTTGTTGGAATTTGTGTATTCGAATCTCATGCAACTTTCCTGTAGAAAGGCAATGTCTTTATTGAAAAACAACAACAAAAAAGTTAGAAGGGCTGGGGTATAGCTCAATAGCAGAGTATTTTCCTGGCATGTTCAAGGCCCTGGGTTCAATATTTACACACACACACACACCAGATTCCCAACCAGCAGTGAGGGTTTGCATGCCAGCTCCCATATCCACAGACATTTCAGAAAGGAGACATAACAGGCTAAGGAAATATTTGTGCAGTTACTCATTCTCATTTGGCCCAATCATGCTAAACTCTTATGAAAACTAAGAAGCATAAAGCCAGGTCCATCAGCCTCCTCCTCTGACCCTCCTGAGTTTCCGCTTGGATCCTGCGCTCTTGGTTCTGGGGGTGTTGACAACACATGGCAACGCCAGCTTTTCCTGTTCTGTCAAGCATAGCGGAATCTCACATTCTTACAGGGAGAAACCCATTCTTGACTTCTATTCTTCCTGTCTGAATTAGAGAATGCTCTCATATGGGAGCCACACCCTGTCACCTGTGACCTTGCCAATCTATGGACAAATAGACTTTCCTTTCCTTTTGGAGATTTTTACTCTGGACTATATATAACAGCACAAATTTCATCCCAACTGAGAACAGTTATGGGTAGGGTGTCAAAAATACAACCCAGGGGAAAGTATGTTACAACCTTGAAGGTCTGTTCCATAGAGTATTGAAGGATTGGTAATGCCAATCAAAAATCTTGTATGTATATCCCCTGCTTCTGCTATGTATGTGTGTATGTTACATGCACATATGTGTATATATTTCACAGGCGAGATGGCTACAGGAAAATGTTTCTGACCTTCCTCTATTTCTATATTGCATTTCTACTATTTTCTTGAGATAAACTCACTGTCTCCCTTCTCTTCTCCTTTCCTCTCCCCTCCCCTCCCCTTCTTTCTTTTCTCCTCTCTTTCTCTCTGCCTGGAGTTGCCATTTTCAGTCAGAAATTCTGACCATTCAGAAATTACTCAGTCTCCATTTCCCCAGGACTAGTGTGACATGTATGCATGTGGCTATAGCCAGTTTTGCACATGGGTGCTAGAAAACCAAACGCATGGCAAATCAGCACTCTTCGTCCTCATGCCAGTGTGGCTAGTGCTCTTCACCAGAGCATCTCTCCACACGCTTCTGTGTTCAGGAACACCCATTCCTCAGCCTAGCTTAATATTTTCTTTCAGCGTTGCAGTGCTGTCACTTACAATAACGTGCTTAACATGCTATATGCACAAAGTGCACAGAACATATAGTATGTAAAGCACGTTCAACTGCCCATCCTTCTACTCTCCTCTTTATTCTCTTCCTATTAGCTCACTTTTGTTCCCCTAGACAACACTTTCACTTATACTTTTATTAAGTGTGCGTGTGTGTGTGTTATTGCTTTTATTTCCTTTATCCATTCCTCTTTGGTTGTGGCCACTCAGAAGCCAAACCAACCTTCTCAACCCTGATGCTTAAAGACAGGACCAGCATCTGGAGCTGACCTCTGCAAGCAGTACCTTGAGACTTGGAATGACATCTGCAACTTGACCACTGAAGGATCACAAAGAGTGGGGCCCAGCATCTGTGATCCTCACAGATGGAACCAGGTTCAGGTAATTGTATTATTTACAGTGGAAAAATCAACAAGCTAACACAGAGGATTAAGGTAGCTTACTATAGAAATTTTCCAAGAAGTGGATTGCAGTCCAGATAGCTCTTGCTAAGCTGAGAATGGAGCAATAAGGTTAATGTGCATACTCTGGACTATGCATGTTTTTTGTGTATAAAATTTAATCCTCCTTCTAGAATTGAGGAAATCCCATGCTGTCCCTCCAACTCAGGACATTGGGTTGCTGGACAGTATCTCAAAATGTGAGGTGATTTGTTCTCTAGAGCTCATTTACTTGCTTGTCTTACAATATGAGCCATTGATGTGCACACCTATGTAAACAAAGAACAATGAGTACGCCTCAACCTGAAGGACCCTGCCATGGCAAACTGTAAAGACTTTGAGTTATCTCATGGAAAGAAGCCAAAGGAAGCCTAGCTCTGGGAGGTATGTGATCTGGTGATATCTTTACATGAAGAATGTTTCCTCTTGTGAGGTCACACAACCATTGCATGGACTAGAGGGAAGACTTTTTGTCTCTTGACACCCTTTGGAAAGAAGCCAAAATGTTTTAACACAAGAGGAAAAACAAACCAGTGTCGGTGATGTCACAGAGCATCCTGAGGAAGGGAGCAAGGATAAAGCTTCCTCGTGCACGCATCCAAAGAATACTGAATTATCTCGGCATTGATTGCTTCTGCAGGCAGAAGCTTGAGTCTTACAGATTATGTAGCCTTAGTCATACACACTCCAAACTGGGCCAGCAATGGTGGTGCAAATCTGTAATCCCAGCACTGGGGTGGTAAAGGCAGGATGATGGTAAATTTAAGGCCAGCTTGGGCTACATAACAAGATTGTGACATAAATAAATAAATAGCAAGTAGTGCTATGAATAGAAGATATTTCTGTGTGTGTGTGTGCATGTGCATGTGTGTGTGCATATGTGTGTCAGTAGGTGTGTAAGACTGCTTCTTGACCTGTGAAATAGAAGATCAACAATCTAACTTCTCCACATACTCTCAGGTTCTCTGTGAATATCCCAAAGCTACTTTCACTAAGCAAAGAAGATAATCTGCTTGCTCTTTTCAAGGGCACTCTCAAACTGTGACCAAAGTTGAATTCTTCTTATTATAGGTGTTGATATCTATAGAAAGGAAAAGGCTGTGGAAGACTGAGCTCAAATGAAGGTATCATGTCAGTCAAGTGTCAATAAAATTAGAAGAAATTCACACCATTAACAGATACCTTTAATGAGGGTTTGTTTGCCTGGTAATATCAGAGGTGAAAGAAACATGAGAACATCTGAGTCAATGGACACAAAATCTTGGTTATGACAAAAAGGCAAGTGCAAGAGTTCTGTTGCACAGGTTAGAAATTATTTTTTAAAAAAGTTATCTGTTTAAAAATTTCCTAAACGTTGCTTCTTGGCCTTTTGGCTAAGATCAAATGTAAAAAATTTCTAAACAAGCTATACTAAGTACCTTATCGCAAAAGAAATATAAGAATGAAAATTTCCCAATATATTCATATTTCTAAAAGAAATTCTGGGGCTGGAGAGATGGTTTAGCAGGTGCGCTTGCCTGTGTAGCCTAAGGACCCCGGTTCGAGGCTCAGTTCCCCAGGTCCCACGTTAGCCAGATGCACAAGGGGGCGCACGCGTCTGGAGTTCGTTTGCAGAGGCTGGAAGCCCTGGCATGCCCATTCTCTCTCTCTCCCTCTATCTGTCTTTCTCTCTGTGTCTGTCACTCTCAAATAAATAAATAAAAAAATTAAAAAGAAATTTAAAAAAAAATTAAGTTCTGTTTTATATAATAAAACATATACTTTTTATTTTATAATTAAAAATAAACAAGTAACCATAAGGCTTGCTTATGACCCAAAGAGTTTCATTTATATCATTTCAAAAGAGATGTAACAAAAGCCAGGTGTAATGGTACATGCCTTTAATCCCAGCACTCAGGAAGCAGAGGTAGGAGGATCACCATGATTTCAAGGCCTGAGACAGCCTGGGCCAGAGTGAGACCCTATCTTGAAAAACTAAAGAGAGAGAGAGAGAGAGAGGGAGGGAGGGAGGGAGGGAGGGAGGGAGGGAGGGAGGGAGAGGGAGAGGGAGAGGGAGAGGGAGAGGGAGAGGGAGAGGGAGAGGGAGAGGGAGAGGGAGAGGGAGAGGGAGAGGGAGAGGGAGAGGGAGAGGGAGAGGGAGAGGGAGAGGGAGAGGGAGAGGGAGAGGGAGAGGGAGAGGGAGAGGGAGAGGGAGAGGGAGAGGGAGAGATGTAACAGGCTTTGGATATTATTGTAGCACAGAAATTTTCACTTAGGGAGCCTCTTCTCCTTTGGAGAGAGATGTCTCCAAACTATATTGACAGAAGATACCTAGCATTCTGAATCTGTGACCTTGAGAGGTCACTACAAGTGTTCATCAGCAACGCGTTGTGTCAGAGGGCCTTCCCGTTACTTGGCCTGTGGGCTTGGAGAACTGAAAATCTTAGCCAGGTGCTGGGAGCAATTATTCGTGGGGAAGGTCACAATGATTTTCTAACACTCAGATCTGAAGCATGTAGGTTTATAGGTGATGTAATACCTAAAATACTAACATATAGGCCAATATTTTAGAATTTCATACTGTAGAGGCAAGCACTAGGCCTGGGAAAGGTCTACTTACGGTTGTAGACAAACAGAGATTCCATGGAGTTACTGGTGAACAGCATAGGGAGCAAAGGCAGGGTTTTATTTAATCAATTCCATAGAAGATAGATCAGAGAAATAAAAGGAGGTGGTAGATAGCACTGGGGGCTTAAGAAATGCAAGCCTTGCCAGAGTGAAGATTTGGGTGATAATAATTATGCACCCAGGAGTTTTGGTACAAGCCATCAGGCTCCAGGTTATGAAGCTGGGATTTAGAAGACCCCCAAATTGGGAGAGCATAATGGTCAGACTTGGTCCTCAACTTGAAAATAGAAAGAACATCTCAAGTTATCAGCACTTCATGCCCAGGAATATGTTCAATTCTCCTAATAACCCTAACAACAAGATGTTGATATGATTGCTATATTTTTCTTCGATACAGAATTAATACTCAACAAAGTTTTAGTTTAATTCAGGGTCAAGAGGTAATAGGTATTCAGAGAAAAGGATTATAAAGTAGCTGCCACATTATGCCACTAATGTTCTGTGCAAGCATTTTACCATTGAGCTACATGCCAACCTTATGTCACTAATGTTTTAAATGTCCAGAAGCAAAGAAGTTGTTGGAAGCAGAATCAGGCTGAAGATAGGTCTTGGAACCCGAGCTCAATAAAAGGGGAAAAAATCCAGGCCTTAGAACGAGGACAAAAGTTCAGAGCAGAACTAGCTGTAAGAAATAGTTATGGAGCCCCCCAGAGATGTGCTATAAATTCACTTCCTCAGGAATCAGAAGGACTGGCTCAGGTCAAAACCTGTAGCAGAGGGGACTACATGTAAGATCAAATAACCTCTCTTCTAGGGACCGTAGAAGGTCATAGGTAGGGCGATTTAGAGTTCTGGTCACTCCCACCTCATCTGAGTCCATCTCAGACATTTAGCAAATGAACAGTGAGATAAATGGGCTGAAAATCATCTTTCCCAGAAAATCAAGGCAACGGTTCAACAAAAATAGTTTTTTCATCCACAAAGAATTCCCAATGAAAGTAACAAAAGTTTGTTTAATTGGAGATATTTCATATCTTCAGAGTAATGGCCTATTGTGTGTATCTTGTGTTTTAAGACAGGCTCCTATAACAGTGAAAGTGAAAAGTGGCAACTAACATAAGAAGAAGGTGGAAAAGAGCTATTAAATATAGACATACTTACATTCATAAACTATACTGTAGTATATTTGTGTATTCTAGGTTGGACATGGCAATTGCTGCTTTGGAGTAGAGAAGCTACAGTAACCCACAGGATACTTACAAGATACCAAGATTATTAACATCTCCTGAGGAGGTAGGGGTCACCAAGCAGGCTCACAAGACCTTCAATAGGTTCACAACACTCATAAAATACCCATGAGATGCCTCTCCCAAGACTGAGATGACCACTTTCGAAGATAGCAACAGTAGTCTGAGGTGGGACACCTTGATGGTCTAGTTGCTTATAAGTTTCCCAGGCAACTCACCCCTGCCGTGGTATAATTACATTTGGGCCATCTATATTCATGTAAGTAACCGCAATAAACTCATTGGTTCACAGAGCTGTATCTAGATGGAATCCTTTCTTGGGTTTGTAGGTGCCCTGTGTATCTAAGGTGAAAAAGCATTTTCCTATAACTTCCTAGGAAAAGTTAACCAATAAGCACCTTCTTGTGTTCTTTTAATGGTGAACTAAACTTGATAAGAAAAGTTTGACTCTGCTCCCAGGAGCTGGCAACCACGCCTGTGGAAATGGGATACCCTCTGTTCATACAATAGGGATATAGGCCCTCTCTATGATGTGATGATTTAATACCTTCATTAAATTAATAAGGATGTGTTTTACTGCTAGAATTTCTCTCTATATAGTTCTTTCTCTGTCTCTCTCTCTCTGTAATGTATGCATGTCTGTTTGCAGATATGCATGCCCCATTTGCACAAATGTGGAAGTAAGAGGAAGACATGGGACATCCTTTTCTCTCACTCTTATGCTCTATTTCCCTTAGATAAAGACTCCTTGAACTGGAGAAACCCATTGTTCCAATAGATGGCCTGACCAGAGACTTCCAGCAATACTCACGTCTCTCGCCTGCTCATTGCAGTTGTGCTTGGTCATTCTTGGCATGTTGCAAGTGTGCTGGGGATCAAGCTCATATCCTTGTGCCCTGATAACAGTATATCCAACAATAAAAGCCATTTATTGAAGACTAAGACAAATTACTGGACATCTGGATAATCAAAAGAATAATGGAAGAGGAGCCTGCATTTGCTCAGATAAATAATTCTGAGGTTCTCTTTTAACACCAAGATGTTTAAAACAGTTCCACTTTATGCTTCATTGATGAACACACAGCATTTACTCCAATGTCAGGAGATGAATGTGAGTGAAAATCTGTCCAATAAGATTAAAAATAGTGCCAGAAAGACTTCATCCTCTAATTCAGGTCAAAGCTTTCGAGTCTCCTAATTGAGCCATACTTCTCAGGCCAACAGGAAGTAGTCATGCTTTTCCATGTTTTGGTTCTGTTTACCCCTTTGATCATGGTCCTGACTTCTATATCTTAGCTGACTTGTTTTCAGTTTTGTTTTGTAATTCTGAATATAGATCAAACATTAAACAAACATAAAACCAAAAAAAAGTGCAATTCAAAGGCAACTCAGATTATATCAGGGATTTTCTGAACAACCATTATGGGAAACCAGGAATGTTGGCAAATGCCTGTCATTTCAGCACTCAGAAGGCACATGTAGGAGGATCAATGCTCCTTCTCTGCCAGCCTCATCTACATAGGAGGTTCTCAGTCAGCTAGGGTTATATAGGAAGACTCTGTCTCAAAGTTAATGAAAAAGTAAAATATAGGATAATGCCACAGGCAACTATCCAAGAATAGCTGGCTGTCCTGGGTACTGATTTTTGGAACCAGGCAAGTCTGATTTACTGTGGGGCTGGGGTTACTTACAGCCTCTTGAAAGTGAGTCAAATTTATGTTTTTTTTTTTTTTTTTTTATATTTGAGAGAGACAGACACAGAGAGAAAGACAGATAGAGGGAGAGAGAGAGAATAGGCGTGCTAGGGCTTCCAGCCTCTGCAAACGAACTCCAGACGCGTGCGCCCCGTTGTGCATCTGGCTAACGTGGGACCTGGGGAACCAAGCCTCGAACCGGGGTCCTTAGGCTTCACAGGCAAGCGCTTAACCGCTAAGCCATCTCTCCAGCCCAAATTTATGTTTTAAATATTGTTTTTTTTAATGTTTTTCTTTAGACTTTGTCATATTCTTCACAACTTGTCATTCTAGGTGTATTTTTTTTAACCAAAATAATGATTTTACCTTAATCAATTAGACTTGATCTTAGGGAACAAACTCATATATATATGAATCTCACCACCACCATGCTCTTGTATTAAGCCAGAATAGTTATTCACTCCCTATACCTTAGAAGGGGATAATTATGTCAACAAACCAGATACCATTGTAAAATAGCAGGTATCCCATCAATGTTTGAAATGCTCACCAGAAGCTTAAGTATTTAGATCAAACATCTCTAAATTGAAGTAGCCATGGTGGCAAGGGTAGTGTATGCTATCAGACTGAGTAGATTTAAAGGTAGATGCTTGGATATTTAAAATGTTTCACTATGAAATGATTGTTTCTATTATACTCTGCACACATAACAGAATACCCCTGAACAGAAAGTCTCCTGACTGTCCTCTTTCATGCCAGCCCATCTCAGAATATCTTCCCTGACCTCAGATGCATTATTGTCCACAGAGATTGAGCTCTTCAGCAGGATGAGACTCAGGATGTAACAGGGTGTAACACGGGGTCTTTGAATGTTGAATATTGTGGGTCAATAATGCATGGAAGAAGTAGGGTAAAGCTGATTATATATATGTGTGTGTGTGTATGTGTGTGTGTGTGTGTGTGTGTGTGTGTGTGTGTGTGACTAACTATAACAAGTGTATTTAGAACTTATTTTAATATTGCAGTTGTATTTGAACTTGTTCTTGATAAAATTGCAATTTTTCTTAAACCTTAGAGCAAAACATATTTGTTCTTGGATTCTTGGAATCAAATCTGAGTTTAACCATTAAATTAGTTTGACTCTTTACATCAAAGTTACTCTCTTCTCTAAAGTAGAGCTAGTAAGTACTATCTTCATTTAGTTTGCAGTCCATTTGTGCCAGGTACCCTATCAAAACAGATTAAATAATATCTGAAAGACTGATACTGTTAAAGGTTGCAGAGGGGAGGCTTTGAGAAACGGGGACACTTGGGAAGGTCATGCTGCTAATGAGTAGCAGGTGAGGGCCCACCTTGCAGACTGAGCTTTCAGGACCTCTGGGGATCCCGTCTTAACTTTTCCTAAGTTGTAAGGGCTATTTCAAGACTCACGGGAAATAAAAGGAGGGAGAAAAGAGTCACTTGAAAGCAAAGTTTAAAGTTCTTCAATAAATAAGGTAAGGTCAAACCTATGACCATATATCTAAAGTCTTAGAATTTCTATATAGAGGAGGTATATATCTTCTAGCTATGTCTCCTGCTAGTGAAACGGGAACCAACAGGCATGGGTAAACCAAATGTCATTTACTCCCTAGTGACGGTAAGATTTAAAATGGAAAGAAAACAAATAGAAGTTACACACACACACACACACACACACACACACACACACTACAAACTGGAAAGCCTAGTGTTTTAGATCTAATCAGACGTCAGTGTTTAGGGAGCAGCAGTTGCTTTCATACAATATTTCCATGGCATTTGTGTCCATATTTTGGTAGTGAAGATGCCATTATGAGAAAATTACATCAGCAACATATTCCTTCAGTTTCAGTTTTTTGATGTCTCTTGGCGGCAGAGGAAGAAGGGCGAAGGGCCACAGTAAGCGGGTTGTGTGGAGGCTTGCTTTCCTGGGAAGTTAAGAGTCACCTCTTCCACACTGCCGGCGTCAGTCAACACTGTCCCCACTCTGTCCCTCTGGCTAAGTCAGTCTCCGTCTCTGAATGTTACTTCCCTTTCAGAGCCACATGCAACAAATACGCTCTTCGTCCCTTTATACCAGCACTCCCCAGAGATGAGATGAAAAGAAAAAGAAAAAGTATTCTCAGCCATTGTTCCTGCCACAGAAAAAAGCAAGACTACTGAGCCCAAGGATGGCTCAGGTGTCCACGGCAACACCCACCAGACAGAACGGGCAGAAGAGCAAGGGCAAGCTAGGCATATTCAGCCCAGGCTGACAGCACTTTGCAGTCAGGTCTTACCGTAGTGTCAGTGAGTGGAGCTCAGAACCAAGACGCGTGTCTTTTCTTCTCCTCGGAACGCTGCGGTTCGCAGAGCTCCTTTCTCTCTGCCTCGCAGTCCGCTTTCTGATGATGCTGTCAACACCTACCACCATGGAGATGAAAAACCCAGCAGGAGAATCTCTCTCTTTGCCTTTCCGGACACACACACACACCAGAGACAAAGGCCCGAGTCCTCAGCTTTGCTCTACTGAATCAACACTTTGATTCGTTCCCATGCCTACTCATGGTAGAGCTGCTTGCCAAAGTGAGCTGACAGAAAAAAAGAAAGCAGGAGAAATAGCCCTTCTCCATATCCTTTTACAACTTTGTCTTTGGATCACAGCCCTAAGAGTCTGTTAAATCACAAGAATCTCCCTCCTGAAGTGACAAAGTGGCCGCATGCTGCACCTAAACATCACATTGGCCCAGAAGGCTGAACCGTCCCATGGTGACATCCCCAGGGCCTGTCCAACTTGGTCAAGTGTGCCCTTCTTACATACGAGCGCTCTGTTCTTGTCACAGTAAAGCAATTTTTTTTTGTTTTTGCGCGCACACACACACTCACACACACACCCTGTCTGAGAATGTAATCATACACCTAAGACAAACACCCTCTTGCTCAACATCGTTTCACTTGGGTTCCAAGGAAGTGGGTGCCCCAAGAAGCATTATCAGTAACCGTGGCGGTGAATCCAAGGACAACGTTTAGATGTTCTGTGAGAAGCTGCTTTCAAGTTGGGGGTTTGTTTTCCTCCTCTAAGTTTGAGGTAAGAGAACAATTACTTACTCAGTTTCCAAAGTTTTCTCGCTTTAGGAAGGTGTATCATGTGGAATAGATCAGTCATGAAAAGTTTGAAATCTCTGTAAAAAATAAGCAACGGCCGGGGAGATGGCTCAGGAGATTAGAAGGCTTTGTGTGCAAGCAGTTTGATTTCCAACATTTATGTCGAAAGTTGGAAAGGAGCGCACTAGCCTGTAACCCCAGGGTTCACAGCAGAGACAGCATTTCTGGAGCTCCCTGGTCAGCCAGTCCACATGTGATAAAATCGCAGAGGTGGTGGGGCACACCTGCAGACCCAGTGTTGGGGAGGCAAGAGACAAGGTAAGCCCTGTCATTGTTCGCCTCTCTAGTGTAGCTGAACTGGTGCGCTTTGGTTACAGCAGGTGATCCTGTCTCAAAGAAGAAAGTGAGAGCAATGAAGAAGACGCATGATGCTATTATCGGGTTTCAAGATGTACAAGCAGACGTGTACATGCACACACACATGCATATGAACCCACAGACAGGTGTGCACACACGCTCCACCAGATACATTGATTTAACACTTGGGGAATATACCTATAACAGAATATGGGTTCACAATAAAATGATGGTAATTGTGTGAAATATAGATCAAAGAATCAAATTTTTTAGATAACATTTTAATAACACAAAGGCTGTATAGCAAAGGTTGTGAAAAACATATGTTTATACATAGTATCAAGATTTCAGGGAAAACAGATAAAGACAGAATATATTTCCCTGGAGTGAGTAATGCAACATTGTTTCTTCTAAAAATCAAGTTAAGATAGTTGTGTGATTGAATTGTCCTCAGAGCTTCTTTAGAATAAGAGACATTATAACTGTTACTTTATTTAACCACTCTGTGCTCCAATCCCATAATCAATAAAAGGGAGGTTAAAAACAGCTATTTTATATAATTTTTAGAGGTAAATGAGTTAATGTCTATAAAGCACTTAAAACTGTATCTGACAAACTAAATGTTACCTAAGTCTGTGCCAAGTGGCCCTCACTGGGGGGATATTAAAAGCAGTGCCAGAAGGAAGGTGGGTGGGAGGGTATTATATCAGTAGTGAAAAGACAAATAGAAAATGGAAAGCACTGAAAGAATCTACTTGAAAGAAGCAATGAGCAGAGGATTAGGCAACATTAAAAGTATTCAAATACAGGGGTAAGGAGATGGGTCAGTGCAGTCAGTTTGGTCAAACAGTTGCCCTGTTCTCAAGCACGAAGGCCTGAGTTCAGGTCCCCGGCACGCACACACACAGCACATGTGAGACGCATGTCTGTAATCCCAGCCCTGAGGTAGAAACAGGGTCTCCCTAGGGTGTGCTGGCTAGACAAGCTACCTGTTCAAACTGGCAAGCTCGAGAAGGCTCGGTGAGAGACGCTTTCTCAGTAAATAAGGTGGATAATGTAGGTAGAGAAAGGCATTCAACGCCCACTCGGGCCTCCAGATGTGCAGACATTCACGTACACAGGCCACACAAACACACACGTAAAAGTGTGCAAATGAAATGCATCAATCTTGGGGCAAATTCCACCTACTCTTTGGCAACTTTATGCTAATCAATTCATTTGCATTTTAGTAATTTTAAATAAGAAAAAAAAATCTTGTCTGATTTTTGTAAAAGACCATGTAGACATGAGGTAATCAACAAAGTTTTAGCTTGATTTTCCACACCCAGTGAACGTCATGAAGCTGTTCTGCACGCTCTCAGCCCCTGCCTCAACTCTCCCTTCTGAATGAATGACTTAAGCAAATCACCCAGGTACCATTTTTTTTTTTTTTTTGACAGATTGAGAACTTCCTGTTATTTTGTCTGTCTGCTTGGATACCATAGGATATGGAGGAAGTGTTTTGAAGTCCTCGACAGTAAACAGCGTGTTCCTCCTGAAAGTCTTTCCCACTGCTTAGGATTCTAAACATTTTTGAACCTTCCAGGCCTGTTTTCCTTTCTCCAGACAAACTGTGTGGAAGTGAAGTCAGTTGTCCTCAGAGATGTCAACAACTGCAATTGAAAGTCAGTTGTGAGTTGGTCAGCCTCTACTTCCTTTCAAATTAGTGACAGGCATGTCATGTCAGACCCAAATGGTGGAACACCATAGGCGCTTCTACTTGCTTCTGTTGTTCACTGAATTTGAGTCAATGATCTTTGCAGATGGCTGTTGTTTCTGGCAGAATAACAGACACGTTACCAAACAAAGACCCTTTGAGAACTGAAAACTGATGGAAGCTAAGAAGATTTATTATGTCAGGGGTATCACCAGGACGTGAATACAGCCTCATTCCTTGACACTTAAGCCCCTCTATAGTGTCCCCTGTAAATGATTCTCATTCTCTGCTTGGTAGTTTTCAGGGACCCAGACCTCAGCGACCCCCCCCCCCATGTCAGTTCCTATTTTATGATGACTCCACATAACCAAAGGGGAAGTCCTTCCTGAGACTCGGATAAAAATGTGCCTTCTTGTAGGTTTCACAACTTTCCTGACCTTACACTGATGCCTGAAATGCTGCAAAAGAAAACTTGAACTGCTTCCAACAGCCCATTCTCCATATCAGGATGAGAAGATATGCTTCTAACTTGGACTTCACGTCTCCCAGTAAAAAAGAAATGTCAAAAAACTTTCGTTACTCTCGGTATCCATGGAAATTATTTAGTCTGTCATTTAGATAGTGAAAAAGAAAGAGGAAAATGCTATAACCCCAAGCAACCAGAGCAGTATATAGTAACCAGAGCTGCTGGGCACATTGTGGATTTATTTATAAGCAGTGGCTGAGACCACTTAGTGCTGAAATGAGAATGCAAGCCTGTGGACATGTCAAGCAGGTGCTCTATAGCACTTAGCAACAGACCCATCCCAGTGCTGGTAAATGTCAACAACTCATTCAACAATAAAAATGACTGATTTGTAAATCTTTCAATTTATATGATTAAATTTTTGAAGTGTGGCTGCTTTCAAGTTACAAATGTGAGGTCTGTAGATATGGAGTTGGGTGCTCATTTCGGGAGCACATATACTAAAAATTAGAATGATACAGAGAAGATTAGTATGTCTCCTGCTCAAGGATGTCACACAAATTCATAAAGTGTTCCACACTTTTATGACCCACAATCCCCATGGGGTTGACCTGCATCCCCAATGAGGAAGGCCTCTTCAAAAAAGAGGCAGGGAGGAGGGATGGTACCAACATATAATATTTATATACAAAATATGTCCATATCTAATAATAATAAAAAGAAAAAGGGCTAGAGAGATGGCTTAGCAGTTAAGTGCTTGCCTACGAAGCCTAAGGACCCTGGTTCGAGGCTCGATTCCCCAGGACCCACGTTAGCCACATACACATGGTGGTGCATGCAGCTAGAGTTCGTTTGCAGTGGCTGGAGGCCCTGGTGCGCCCATTCTTCCTCTCTCTCCCTTCTTTCTCTCTGTCTGTCACTCTCAAATAAATAAATAAAAATAAACAACAAAAAAAGCAAGAGCGATACATGCTCAGCTAGCAGGAGCAGGCTGAGGGTGGTTCCCACACAGGAACACTCCAGCTAGAATGGAGGATAGACGCAGCGCACCACACAACCAGGTGGGGATAGCTTGTTTGCACTCCACAGGAAAACACAGAGCCATCAAATCCAGAAAGCAGGTTGCCACCGACATAGTGACTTTTAACGTTTTATAACTTTTGGTCTTTTGTCTTTCATTTTAAGTATTGCCTTGTCTTTCTCTGTATTCATTTTATTGTGTGTTCCCTTACTGCTGTCTCTCATGCTTTCACATCCTATACTTTTACTTTTCTATCTTGCTTGCTCTTTCTTCACTTATATTTTTCATTTTTTCACATTTTTTTAGTAATTAAACATTAATACGTTTTATTTTATTTTATTAATTTTAAACTCATTCATTGTACCATTAACATCTATGATTGTTATTCTTAATTGTGAATGTGATTGTATCTGGAGTCACCTGGGAGACAATTACCTTGGTGTGTCTGTGAGGCAGTTTCTATTTTAGATCAGCTGATCTGGGAACACCTACCCTAACTCTGGGAAGCAACATTTCATGGTTCGCTGGAGAGAGCCAGCTAAGCATCAACATTCCTCACTATTTTCTCCTTCATTGTGGGTGAAGTCTGGGCAGTTGTTCATCCCTCTGATGCTATGACTTCCCCATAAAGATGGACTATAACTTTAAATTATAACCTGAAATAAACCCCTCCTCCCTTAAAAATATATGGAGTTGGTAAGAGGTATGAGTAACTGACTCTTATAATCTGCTCATTGAGTTTGCCCATTTTCTCAGTTTATTACCTAAGGTCACTTTAAAATGTAATAGAAGTTAAAACACAGTGGCACACTCCTATAACCACACTACATGGCATACTAAGGCAAGGTGATCTCAAGTCCAAGGCCAGCCTGATCCTGTCACAAACTAAAAATGATGGCTGATATGCCAATTGAAGACAGTTGCCTAGAAGCCTGCTAACAAATTTTGATCTTCCCCAGCATCCATACAAAGCTGGACACAAAGTGACACATGCATCTGTGATTCTAACAAGCCTTGGATGATGGGAAGTGGAATCAAGAGAATTCTGACATTTGTGGGCCACACAGATACACACACAAATAAAAATAAATAAGTTAAAAAAAAACAAGCCAAATAAAAATGAGAAAGTAAAAAGAAAACTGAGGTAAGGGGAAAGGAGAGAGGGACAGAAAGCATGATTCACTATATTTTAATTCATAATCATATTTATGCACATATGTACACATGTATTATATTATACCTCTTACCAATTCCACTTCTTGAGACCTCACATTTGTAACTTGAAGGTAACCACCCACACCTGGAGTATTTAATCACATAAATTGGAAAATTTACAAATCACTCCCTTTTATTTTTAAGAGAATCAGTTGTAGAAATTTATCAGCACACTGATGGGCCTGTTGCTAAGTGACATAGAGAATCTGCTTGACATGTCCAAAGCCTTGAGTTCTCATCTCAGTATTGAGTGGTCCTAGCTACTGCTTATAACTATATATTATTGGGACAAGCCAGGATCTCTCCAGATTGCATTCAAAATTCTACCAAAGGTTCTATGAATGAAGTGGGAGGTGCCATAGAGAGCCACAGAGGGCTGTATACAAAAGCACAGTCCCTAGCTTCAAGAAGTTGGAACAGGGGCTAGAGTGATGGCTTAGCAGTTAAGGCACTTTCCTGCAAAGTCAAAGGACTGAGGTTCGATTCCCCATACCCATGCAATGCCAGATGAACAAGGTGACACATGTGTCTGGAGTTCATTTTCAGCAGCCGTAGGTCCTGATGAACTATTCTCTCTGTCTCTCTTCTATCTCTGCTTGCAAATACATAAAAATATTGTAAAAAATAAAAAGTTGGAACATTGCCTTTTGGTGTCAGTACTAGAACATGTGTCAGCACACGTTCTCTTAAAAGTGCAGATATCTCAAAACAGTTGTTATATGGACTAGGCCATAAATAATGCTTTGCCTTTCAATGAAATTGGAAACTAGATTTAAGAACTGGATTTAATAACCAGAAGCTGTGTAGCTAAGAGTGACACTACAGAAAAAGATCTATCTTAAAGTCTTAAACTGTTTTCCTTAAGTGCAGCAAGCTCTTATGTCACTCTTACAAATTAACGAAAATCTATAAATATTTTATTAAAATGCTCTTAACTGCTGAGCTTGTTTTCATGTGAAGCTGTCCCACTCTTGGATCGGTTCCTCATTTCTCGAGTGCCATAGATTGCTTGTTTTCTACTCCAGTCCATGTACTCTACACTAGCTGCTTGTTGAGTCACATTGGCGTGAGGGTATAATTCACCCCTTACTCTAGTCATACTGAGTGAAGTCAGCAGAGACAAGAGCAGACAGCAGGAGGAAGGACAATGGTCATCAGGGGCTCAACCTGGGAACTGAGACAGGAGGAATGTGAGAGCTGCAATTTTTCACTGATGGTAAATAATTCTAAGGCATGTGGATAATTTTATTTATTTTATTTTTTTGTCTATATCTGTATGTGTGGAGTGTTTGCATGTATGTGAATCCATAAGTGTGGAGGGTACATGAATGTGTGCAGGCATGTGTACACATGTCTTTGTGCACATGTGGAGCTCAAAGGTTGATGTGAGATATCTTTCTCAATCCCTCTTCACTTTAATTTTTGAGACAGGCATCTCATTGAACCCAGAGCTCACTGATTCAGCTAGGCTACCTTGCAATATGTTCCAGGGTTCTATCTCTGCTTCCCCAGCACCGGAATAACATATAAACCACCACACCCATTTTTTCCTGGGTGATGGGGATCTGAACTCAAGTCCTTTTGCTCACTCAGAAAGCCCTGAACCCTTGCAACAGTTTCCCCAGCCCTTGGTATTTGGGACATGCTTACGGACAATTAAAATATATGCATTGAAAACTGATTCTGGAGGTTCAGTTGAATTGGCCAAACGAGAGTGAGGAACATCAGGAAGAGGCTATTGCAAACTTCAGAGGGGTAAAAAAAAAAAAAGAACAGATTCAAGAGATGCATAGGCACTGGGGAGACAGGTCAAGGATGAAGACCTTGGTACACAAATGTGAGGATCTGAGTTCATATCCCACAGATCCCACATAAAAGCCTGAGGCTGTGCTGCAGGAGGTCTATAATTGCTGTGCACTATGAAAAGAATAGGTAAAGAAGAAGAATTACTAAGAAGCTTGTGAGTCAGCAATCCGGGCATTTACAAAGGTGAAAAGCAAGAGATCTTTCCTCAACAGCTGGAATGGTTCTCTGCCCCTCACCCCCCACCATATGCACCAAAAAGAGAGAGATAATTGGAAGCCAGAATTCATTGTATTTAAAAAGCTACCTGGAGCAGCAGCCTGAAAGCAAGGGGACTGGAGGAGCAGAGGGAGAAGGATGAGAGGATCAGAATGATTCCAAGGAAAGACAAGACCCCAGAAGAACCATAGGCTGAGGGACCGGATGTTTGTGACAGCAATTCTCTGATAAATAGAAAAGCGTATCCAGTAGCGGAGGCAAGAGCACAGACTTAATGAACGGGGCCAGTATTCGGAATAACTACTGCAGGAAAGCAAAAGCCCTGTCCTCTGGGGCTCCTCGGGGGCCCTATTCCTCGTCACATCTCTTACCATCGAAGCGAGCACGAGTGTCCAGGACAGCTGCTCCAGGTCCCCCTCCCCATCCTGTCATCACCACTCCTCCCGCTTCTACGGAGACCCACCAGACAAAATAAACACTTTAGGTTGAAGAATTTTAATAAGTAACTTGTTCCATTCATGGTTTCCAGCTTGACCACAAAATGGCCTTTGTGACAAAAACAGTGAAATTTCCACAAAAATATTTTTGTTCCAAAAATGCTTACTAGAGACCTCCAGGCACAAACCCTGACATCACTGAGGAGACAGGAGAGCACAGACAGTGCGATTGATGCTGTCTTTTTTTTTTTTATTATTTTGCTGGAAACTCTGTAATTTAGTCAAGAGGCAACCCCTGCCGCACCCCCAATGAGGTCATGTCTCATTTGAGATGGAATGGCTAACTGTATCTGTGATCACAGTCACAAAAACGCACCTAAAATGCCCAGAAAGTTTTCTTTTGTTTGATTCAGAAATTAAGTGTGCACACACTGTGCCTACAAAATGAGCATTTCAGTATCAGATGGTGTCTTGGAATGGAATAGCATTTTAAAGATAATAGAGAGCATTTTGTGTGTCAGGACATGCTTGCCCTTTGCTTGTACGTCTCTTTGCTTCTAGAATATCATCTTTTAAATGTAGGTTTGTCTACATTCCAAAAAGTTATGTTGATATATGAAAACCTAGATCCAATTTCTCTATGTAACCTGCTCAACTAGAAAAAGCCAATTAGAGTGCTGAACGCAAACAAACCCAACTGTCTAGTCCAATACTGAGCTATTTTGAGACTTGATTTATAGTATACTTGAAGTTTTCCTCATCTAAATTGTGAGGACAATACATTAGTTCTCCACATCATTAATATTTATATTTTCCTTTAACAGGTGCTTATCTGATACCTAATAAAATCTGAAACATGATTAGTGACAATTTTCAAAACTTGGCTAGGAGAGATGTTTTATTTCCAAAAGATTCTACATTGGAAATATTGGCATTCATTTTGATGTGATAGTAATTGTAATAATTCATTAAACCAGAAAACTTTGGTAACTGGTTCATAGAAATGAAGCATTTTGATTCATAAGCTAACCTGTCACATAATAACATCATAACAGCAAATTTTCATGAGCAAAATGAAACTTAAATATATTACTATGGAATTTTAATGCCATGATAAATAGAAGTTATTAGCTAAAATTGAGTTGAAATCACTTAATTGTAGAAAACACAGACACACCTCAGCTAATGAAAAAAACAAACAAACAATTAGATCCTCTTAAAGAAACAGAGCAAGTTAAATTATCCATGGCTGATCATCTCACTTCTGAGGAGTTCCAGATGAAACCAGGTATCACAACTAGACTATAGGCTGGAAACTCACCAAAATACAACTTTTAATAAGATATTTAGAAAGAGAGCTGAGTCATACAAACAAAGAACTAGAGGTCTGAAATTTAGAGAAAGAGCTGAATCATACAAAGAACTAGAGGTCTGAAATCTGCCTCAAGGGTGAACTGGTTTTAATCATTCCTCTGTCTTCCAAAATAATTGATAATTGTGCAACTACCCCCATCGGTCAGGGTTAGTCCTTCATTGGTAGAGTCATGACAAGTACATCACAGGCTGTCACTATAGACAAGGACCATGCAAAGCAACAAAAGAAGTTATTTATTCAGAGTTATTGATAGCAAAGAAACAGGAACCATCATTTTTATTTGGAAAAGATACAAGTCAGGCAGAGACATGTAAAAGCATTATAACAGAAAATAAAATAGAACTTTTCACACATGTATTGACTAGTAGCTGTTACAGGAGATGCCAGAGCTGAGCTAGTCCAAAGCAGAGTGTCTTAAATATTCACTTTGGGGAAAATGAACTCATTTTCTAGTTGGTTTTATAGGTAGCTGGCAATCATTCTCATTCTAACCCTTTGGGACCACCTACTACGTAGGGGTGACTAGAATTCCTCACCAGCTTGCTATGCCAGTGATTAGCAAAAGTTTAGTTGTATGTATTTGTGTGTTCTCCAGGATTTCTTGCCAACGTGAATGAACACCAGATGTGCATGCTACTTCCTGGTTCTGGTTTTACATGTGTGGCTGGGGAATTGAATGTGGGCTGGCAGGCTCTGCAAGTGAACAGCTTAAACTGCTGAGCCATCTCTCCAGGCTCCTGATTTTAATTAAATCTTCATCATCTTGAGAAACACTGACACAAGAATTGTCAATGATTTTTTGTAACACTTATGACTCCCCTATGCAGAATTAGAATGGAAATGGTTTCTGTCCCTTTTTTGGACTGGACAACATACCATGCAAGGCTATCTGATATCCTTTGACCTCATCTTCCACCATTTGCATTTCAGCATTTCAAACATTCTCCAATTTACAACTACAATACTGACCAACCAGTATTACTAACCAATAATGTGGATGTTTACTCTCACAGAGAGATGCCACAGATCTTCTCCACCTTTTCGACCTTCTTCATTCTCTACTGCTTAAAAATATCTCTAATGTTGCTCTGAAAATAAGGACCAAAAAAAAAAAAAAAAAGCAGCCTGGTCCAAAAGACTTGAGTCAGTTGTTCCATGCAGATACTCCTGGAAGCTTACTTTTATTTTCTTCTTGATTATTTCCAAAGCTTTAAGAAATGGAAATGTTACTATTGTTATTTCTCTTGAGGCTGGGAATCCTAGAAAATACAAAGCAAGCTTCAGGACACAAGGCTGTAGGGGGCAAGGGAAATGATGAAAGAAAATCTGAGTCATGCGCTTGTTATGTCCATACCCCAAATCCCAATTTTTTTCTGTTTATAGGATAATAATATCTTTTAAGAAGACTTCATGTTCCCTGCCTCTCTCCCAATGCATGGCTTAATTCTTTTGTTCTATTACTCTTTTTTTTTTTTCTGTTTATTTGGTCTACCTCTTTGCAGAATGTTGTTCTCTTCTATTTATTAGCAATGCTCAGATGGCTTACTGACACCTAATCAAATTCCATTATTTATGGAAAAATGACAAGAGAACCATTAGCCACACTTCTTAAGGAAGGTGAACAATTGGAGTAAGTAGAAAAACAAGTGTCTCCATGTAGTGTTATCTTACTACCCCATAGCTGAACAAATAGCATCAAAGCATGGTGAAACAGAAGTGTAAGTAAGAAGATGGGTACAAAGCCATCCATTCATTTTTTACTTTATTGTTTCTGAGAAAATCATGCAGCTTTTCATTTCTTTGTCATCAGAAAATATTATGGGTTCGTTGAGTTAGGTGACCCCCCCAATAAATATAGTTTTAATTCCTTCTAGTTCCTGTGAATAAGGCCTTATGTAGAAGTAGTATCTGCAGATGACTTTAGGGTAAAATGAACTAATTACAACAGACCTCAATTCTATACAGCCCAAGAAGAGGGAAATCTGGCTCTTGACTTACATACAGGTATATGAAACATGTGTACGTTTCAACTTAGTTGTACATAACTCCCCCAAAGGTAACCCTATTACATTATATTCCTGAAGCAAGGTTTTTTGTTGTTGTTGTTGTTGTTTGTTTTTTTTTACTATTTTCCCTCCAAAATATGAATGCCCTTCACCAAACCTTCCAATGCTATGTAGGTTTAGGAAGGGAAATGGGTTGACAACAAATTCATGATTTAAAGACATGAACCTTGCCCCAAATTATAGTCAACAAGATATAACAAACAAGAAATCATCTTATCATTTAAATTGTGTTTTTATTCTATTAATAGTCAAATGCATGTGGAATGGCATAGATGATACTCAAATGAGTAGAAGTAGATACCAAGGAGAGCGCACTCTACCTGTGTTTAATTCCTCTGTAAAGGTGGGCACGAAAGGCAGATTCAACTATAACTTTGAAAGACATGCCTAGGGAGAGAAGAGTCTGGTGGGATGGAACTTATATTCTCTACATGGAAGGAAAGGAAACCATTTTTTGAAAATAAAAATATTGGGATCATATAAAATATTATATTAAAGAAGGTCAAAATAAATGTAAAGTTACACCCAAGCTAGAAAACTTTTCTTCCTATCTGGATGGAAATTTTTAAAAATTATTTATTTATTTAACAGAGAGAGAGAGAGAGGGCGGGGAGAGGATGGTCATGTCAGGGCCTCCAGCCACTGCAAACAAACTCCAGATGGATGTGCCACCTTGTCAATCTTGTTTCATGTTGGCACTGGGGAATCAAACCTGGGTCCTTTAGCTTTGCAGATAAGCACTTTAACTTCCACTGGCTGGAGATTTTGAAATTTTTAAGCAGCCACACATTTTTTTAAAGTATATTTCTAGCAATTAATTTAAAAGATGACTGTGGCAGACTGGGTCTGAAAATAACATGTATCAGTGTAGCAGAATACTTATTAGGTATTCTATGTAGGTGTAGCTATGCGATATCTTACACATTCATAAATATCTGGGTATAAAACAAAAGAGCAGAGAATATTGATGACAAATTACAGATTGATAATCCAAGTGACCGCAACAGACTTTACCAGTCATATAAACATATGCACTACATTCCATGAACTGGCAACATGATTGTGCATAAGGCTGTGCGCAAATGAAGTCCCAAATTCAAAAAAGAAAAAGTATCTAGGAAAAATAGAGTCCAAGTGCTTCCATTGACCTCAATTTCTCAAGCACAGTGTGCAATTCCATCCAGCCAACAAGAAACAAAGATACTACATTTTCAGCTCACTTGGGGCCTATGAGAGGGGTAAGCAGTGCTGGACTTTTGCCCTCATGTCAGGCTTTTGAGCCTGCAGAAGATTCTTGAAAGGGCAAAAGAGAATACTCCAAACAATCTCCCCATTTAGTCATAGAATCACTGTGTCAGCTTCTTCTCTTGCTACCTTTGCACAGAGGCAGCAGCAGCAGGTTCTGCCCAGATCACTGGGCCTGTTTTGACCAGTGCAAATGCTTTGGCAGGAAGGAAAGTCAGTGATTAAATTCAAGGAAGCCAGTCTCAATGCCTGAGCAAATGGATAGTGTCAGTTCTGCTCGTCCAGCCTCCTCCAGGAAAGCACCAGTGAATAATTCCAGGCCTGAGCAGAGGGGCAGAGTGGTCCTTGGGAGGGTTCACGTGTGTCCCTAGTATTATTGTCTAACTTTGTCTTGAGTAGGATGTAAATGGGTTTCGAAACAATCTGAGCTGTGTGTTGTCTGTAAATGCTGAAGTGCAGAGCTTTAATCTTTTTATCTGTACATAGATTTGATAAACAGAAATTGAGAAAAAAGTTACATGTGGTTGTAAGTAGTTTATGGCTAAATATTGCCCCTACTTACTAGCAAGTTAAGCTTGTTTAGCAGCATGCCCTCAGGTTGCAAATTCTTCCAGCTATGGAAACTCAGTAGTTTTACACTCCAGTAATTTGAACACTATGTGTGTCTCACCATCTCCCCTAAATCACGAGCCCCACTTGGAGAGACTGTTGAAACAAATCATAAAAAAACTGTTGCATGGGGACTTTGGGTGCTTTTCTTTGTACGTCAGGAAGTTAAAAGTGTACACACAGTGCTCCTTTCTTTAATAATAACAAGCCAGTATCTGAATTGTAAAAGAGTCAATTCAAGGCTGGAGTGATGGCTTAGTGTTTAAGGCTTTTGCTTGCAAAGTCAAAGAACCTGGGTTTGATTCCCCAGGATCCATGTTAGCCAGATGCATAAGGGGGTGCACTCGTTTGGAGTTCCTTTGCAGTGGCTGGAGACCCTGCTGCACCCATTCTCTCTCTCTCTCTCTCTCTCTCCCTCTTGCTCTGTCAAATAAATAAACAAATAAAAATAAATAAAATATTAAAACAAGAGTCCAGTCAGTCTAAAAGAGAAACTCAGGTGGTCATCAGATATACCTCAGCCTCTCCATTTGCATTGCTCTATGCATAAAATGATCCATATGATAACCATAGTGGGTCTGAAGGATTACCATATAGTGCCTTGTGCATGGATAAATGTCACAGATAGTATAAAGGTATATAATGTAGTGCCTGATACATGGTAGATATTTTATAGCTGCTCTGTTCCAAGCAGATGATTAAAATAAATAAAAGAGTCAGACTAGGAATCATCTTGGTTTTGCTAGTTTGTAACTCTGTAGTCCAAGTAGCAATGGTATAATCATTCTACTGGATTATTCTATTTCATGCACCAAAAAGCACCATTTAAATCAATACTTTGCTATATGAAGGATTAGAGTTATAAATAAGCAATTCAACAGGGTACCTAAGAAGAAAAGCTAAAATGCATATATTTTGCTGAAAATAAGACTGAAAACACTTTTGAAAATGAGGTTTTAGAATTGGATTTTTACACTCCTTAAACTGAACATTGTTAAGTGACGGAATTGTATTTTGATTTAAAAATCACAAGCATGAGGATTAAAACGGCCATTAGGCAAATCACATAAAGAAATAGCAAATTACATAAAAGACAAAATAAACAGGTCACATCCTGTTTGTGATTTGTTGTTGTTGTTGTTATTCTTTGATGTTCATAAGTAGAAAGAAAAATATAACAATCCCCAGGGTTCATCATTTTTAGTGGTAGTCATTAACAAGTTTGAATTTAACCAATGTGCCTATAGGTGACCAATGCATTTGAATTAGCAAATAATTCCACATTTTAGAAATAGCATGTTGGATCGAAGAAAGATGACCACAGAGGACAAGATTTAAAAACTGATTTAAAATTAATCTTACAACAAATTTCAAGGCCCTGGGAATGTTTTCATTTATATAGTGCATTCTGTTCATTTCCTCACCTCTACATCCCCACCCTCCTAAGAGCTCTGTGGGCACTGACCCAGTTTTCAAAGATAACGCAGGTTCTATAAAAGTAGTATGCCCTACGCCATGGTTCTCAGGGAAACAACTATATTTTTTGTACTAGTATTTGTTTTCAACTAAAACCAAATAAATATATTGTTTTCATGAAGTATACTTTATGAAGAATGTTGAAAAATAATTATAATCATTTGAATATGATTATTTTCTTGGAATAACAAATATGTAATGTTAATCATGCTTCCTTAAACGTTTAGTTTTCTTTCATTCAGAAAATGCTGGGAAGGGCTACGGTAATGGCTCAGCAATTGAAGGCTCTTGCTTGAAAAACCTGCTGGCCCAGGTTTGATTCTTTAGTACCCATGTAAAGCTAGACACACAAAGTGAAATATGCGTCTGGAATTCATTTGAAGTGTGAGGAGAATTCATGAAATACCTAACTGTTGAAATGTGGCTTGCTTTTGTAAAATTTTGGCATTTTCTGAAGCTTTTTCAGAAAATATAACTGACTTCATTGGTGATGTGCTTGGAACCAACAAAATACAGGATCTGCTATGAAATAAATGGCAAATAAAATTTTAACAAGTGACTTCATATCACTACTACTCTGCATTAACTAATTGTATCATAAAAGTAAAAGTTGTCACAACTTGCTCATGAAATGAAACATGATTAATACCAAAAACATTAATTCCCAATTAATACTCATGTAATATCATTGCTATATTGGATTAATTGAGAAGAAACTCTTTTTCACGCTAATCAAAGTAGCCCATGAGAGACACATGATCTGTATTTTATCCATATTTCCCCCAAAACAAATAGTGCCACAGTTCATTTTATACTTTAAGTTTCATATCATTAGTACTATGCAAAATGATTGCAACTTTCCCTATCAGTGAAGTACTACTTTACTTAGATTAGATAATCTAGTTGATCAATGAATTTAAATCCTAATTGATTCATTTTGTTGAACTTTGTTTATGTTTTTTTTTTTTTGTTGGTGTCATTTGATAAAAATGACAAAAATCCTTGTCATTATATACCGGATGTTGTACCCATTAAAGAAAGTATACATATATTTTTACATTTATTTTTATTAAAGTTTTTGTATTTTTATGATTTATTTATTTATTTTATTTTATTTTTTTTTTTGAGGTAGGGCTTCACTCTAGCTCAGGTTGACCTGGAATTCACTATGTAGTCTCAGGGTGGCCTCGAATTTACAGCAATCCTCCTACCGAGTGCTGGGATTAAAGATATGCACCAACAAGCCTGGCTTTATTTTTACTTTTTTTTTTATTTATTAGAAACACAGACATAGAATGAGAATGGGTGCACCAGGGCCTCTAGCCACTGCAAACAAACTCCAGATGCATGTGCCGCCATGTGCATCTGGCTTACATGGGACCTGGACAATTGAACCTGGGTCCTTCGGCTTTGCAGGCTTTCACCTTACCCACTAAACCATCTCTCCAACCCTTTTTAAAAATTCTTTATCAGTTTGTTTTATATGTGAAGTGTTTTGCAGAGTAAGGGAAATATATAATGTGTTGTATCCATCATGGTTTTAAGCCAAAACCTCATAGGTTCATATTTTGAACAAGTGTTCCCAAATTGATGACATCATTTTGGGAAACTGTGAAATCTTTGTGAGGTGGAACCTAACTGATATAGTAGGTCATTATGAGTAGGATGTTGGAGGGGATCCCTGACCCTGGTTCCTTTCACAGAGTCTCTGCATCCTCATCTGTCATGATACGGACAGCTTACACGTTCCCACTGTCATGAATTGAGCTGCTTTGCCATGCCTTCCTTACCATAATGGACTCTGAAATTGTGAGCCAGCATAACTTTTTTTCTCATTTTAAGTTTTTCTGTTGGGTATTTCATCATAGTGATTCCAAGATCACTAATACAACATGCAAAATATAGTGTTTCAATACAGAGACTGATCTCAAGCTTAGAGCTAGTGTGAAGGAGAGAACTTTATTCTATTCCAGCATCTCAGTGCTTAAGCATCTCTCAAAGTTTACCTCTGAGTTGTGGACAAATGCTTCTTAACTGCTGTGTGTATAAGACAGAGTAGTTGTAACTTAGCATTCTTAAAAGTATATAGATATGAATTACAGGGAAATGAGTTTCTGTAGATGGCATAGGTTAGTGGTTAAAAACACACACTGTAGAGACAGGCTGCCTGGTTCAAATCCAGCTATGTCAGTAGTATAATAACCATATTACATTCAGACATGACATGGGTCTCTGTGGCCACTCCATTATCTGTAATAATGCAGTCTGACATAAGGATTGATGAAACAAAATTTATTGCACTATAATAATGAATACAATGTATTAAAACTATTTAAGGATTTGTTTGGGTGTATGCATAAGTGTGTTTGTATGTGCTTGTATGTGTGTGTTTGTATGTGTGTATGTGCGTATGTGCTGTGATGTGTGTTCATGCCACCACTCGCATGTGAAAATCTGATGAGTACCTCAGGCTGCCTCTCTTCTCCTTCTGTCTTCTTTTGAGGCAAGTTTTTCTCTCATTCTTTTCCTTTCACTGGTGCTCGAGAGCTTCAGTATTTTCCTGCTTTCATATCTCTTTGTCTTAGACTCACTGGAATTAGAGATGATGTGTCACTTGGCAGTTAGCCATAGGTAGGTGAAGAGGAAGATAAAATTTGGGTCAGAAACTTACAAGCAAGCACCTTTATCTACTATACCTCCTCCCCAGTGGTTGTTTAATTCTTTGTGAATTAAAACTCAAATAATAATTTAAATTTAGAATTTCTGCTATTTAGCATTATCTTTGCCATGGGAAGGTGACAGTTGCATGTTTTCTTCACATAGTCACATATTGTTAATGGAAGAGTCACAATTTACTTTTTTTCTAAGACTCGGGTATGTGGAAATGAGTCATTCTAGGAAATTATTGGGGCACTAAGTTATCAATAAAAATAAGGCACTGAAATACACAAAATCCACTTAACTGGATACTTGAGTAAAAATAAATGGGGGTAGATTAGGTGAAAACGTTGGTCAGAAGCCACTGAATAAAGACAGAGATGGTACCACTGATAGAAGAAAGTATACTTGCAAGTCATGTATGTAACATGGGTCTGGCATAACACTCTAAGGGTCCATGTCCTATCTTCAATTCTTTATCCATTACTCAAAAGTATAGAATTATTCCCCCACTTTTAGCATAGCTCTCTGACATTTTTCTCAGCTAAAAACAAGGTGTAAGTAGACACGCATTTTGGAAGTGCATGGTGGCACAGAAAAGTGGGCCTAAGTATATAAAGCAAGCGCCTCACATCAGAGGAGGACTTGGTTGCTATCCATTCAGCACCACATGTCACCTACTGCAAAGAGACAAAAGACCAGGGAATCTTACAGAACCCAAACAGTCAAATATCTAGAGTGGATCCATCCCTGGGTGTTTCACCCTTAAAAATGGACAGTGATTAAACAGCTAAAAGCTGAGTTGGAACTCTAAAATGCAATCACAAATTTAATATTTTGCCACCTTATTCATGTGCAATAAACCACATGTTCCTTGTCAGAGAAGCATAGGGTCTCATCACAGCATACTTCAATCTGCTGCCATTCCAAGAATGATTTGCTGGTTGATAATGCAGATCACATAGCACTTACTTGCGTTTTCTCTTGAATGGAGATGTGAGATGTAGGCATATCCAAGTAGCATGTGGTTAGTGAAAGTTGACACAACATGCTCAGAATTCCCTTCCTTTCAGAGTCCCTGGTTAGCCTGAGCTACAGGCAATATTGTGCATGATTGATAAAAGGCTCTTATTCTTCCTGCATCAGGTCACTTTAGGGCATGAGAGACTATGGTAATTATATTTTCTAATTGCTTATGGCTTTTAAGCCTTAAGATTTTCTGATCACTTATCCCTAGAACAGAGCACACAAGTTAATATCAGAATAGATTAGGAGAGCAAACACAGGAAATATACAAGTTAGAAAGAGGAATAATGTAGATTACAGCTGCCATCCTCTTTAGTTGGTGATGAATTTAGTACATTGAAAAGCATACCTTGATTGGGAACCTGCATCTCCTCTATAAGTAGGAATGCATCACTAATTAGTTTTTTCTATCTTTTATTCTGTCTTCTATTCTTCCTATTTTATTACCCACTTTTCCCTGAATCACTTCCAGTTAATGGGGAAATATTCATAGAACTACTGTTCCTAGAGATTTGGGGAAGATTCTCTAGATATCCTCTCTAGTAATCACTTGCTCAGATCCTACAAAATTTCCACCCTTCCCTTTGATCTTTAATTTCCTTCCTCCTCCAAAACAGTCACCCTCTTTTATGATATATATGTGTTTCTGTGTGTTATATAGGTTATCTTGAAATATATATATATATATATACACACACATATATATATATATGTGTGTGTAGACATAAATGTATAGATATTTATGTGTGTATATATATTATGTGTTAATATTATATATAATATCATAATATATATGCATTATTTATGTGTACATATGTATGTGTGTGTGTGTGAACTCAATCCAGCTTGTATATTTTACTATTAGCTCTGCTTCCTTCCTCACACCAAGAATCCTATACTCGTCATATTGAACTTCTCAGTTTCCCACATAGGGTCGGTCCTTCATAATCAGGCAGACGTCTCTTCTCTCAAGCTACAACATAGGAGTTACTCCCTCTACAAAGCTTCCCAACTCCTCAGGCACTATGGTTTTTCCAGGGCCATCATCTGCTATTTTTTTACTTTCTCAAAGGCAAGGAATGATGGAGTCATCTTTATGCCTAATAAAACTGAGTGACTGTTCTTCATCCACGTAGAGATACCATACACATATACATGCACAACATGGTAACTGAACAGCATACTCCAAACATAATTTTGGGCTGTTCCCCTAACCTACTAGGACTACTTGTTCTGTTTTTCTCTGCTATTGTACAAGCTGATACAATGGATTATAACCAAGGTACACATACATCTGAATAAATAGCAGCCCGTATTTCCACTCTCTGAGTTGACACACTTGAGTACAAGAGGAACATAAAATACTCTGTCTAACAGGGTGTGGCTGGTGCACGCCTTTAACCCCAGAATTTGGGAGGCTGAGGTAGGAGGGTCTCTATAAATTCAAGGCAAGCCTAACAGTACATATTGTTTTGGTTTATTTGGCTCTTTGAGTTAATATCTTTCACTACATTCTTTTTTTTTTCTTTTTGAGGTAGGGTCTCACTCTAGCTCAGGCTGATCTAGAATTCACTATGTAGTCTCAGGGTGGACATGAACTCACAATGATCCTCCTAGCTCCTACCTCTGCCTCCTAAGTGCTGGGATTAAAGATTTGTGCCACCATGCCTGGCTCATCACTATATTCATTTTTGTTGCTCTGAATGTTCCTTTACCATTTAAATTCTAGAGCAAAATGTGCAAATTTATCGCCAGTTCAATATTGTTATCCAAGACAGTTAAATAAAATTTCAGTCTTGATGAGATGAAGCAACATTTTATTCCAGAAAGCCTAAATTTAAATATGAGTAACTCAAAAGTCTTAGATAATTTGCTCCAATGAACCACTACTTTCTCCTTGGATCCACCCACAAATTGGCTTACTTCTGACCCAAACAAAAGACCAGCTAAACATACAAACAGAATAGACCTTTTGGTGTGACAATCCTGATGTATCACTCACAGTCTGTAATACTTTGACACATTCTCAAATTTCAGTTGCAAGTCCAGGAGAGATTTTTTATGGTGTCATCTGTAACTGGAATTCAACAATACAAGATCACTGAAAGTTCAGTTCATTACCTAAGTAGCTCAGAAGTGGCTTGCTGTGCCTTTTTGTGAGAGCCATTAAAATCGTATCCAGTCCATTTCATGCCCTGCCTTCCATTGATAGGAACCTAGAATCACAGACCGACTGAATGTTTGTTTTTTTTTTTTTAATGGTCCAACCTCTGCACCAGATGCCTTGTTTTTTGAAGTTATTTTGGATTATTTCCCCCAAAATAGCAACAGAATATTCTAAATTATTCATTGTTTGGGTCAGTCTCACAAGAAATGAGAACATTATTTTGTCAATCCTGGCCAGACTTTTACATGAGTGGACATTTTTTTTTTCCTGGGATGAAGACTACTTAATTAAATCAGTACTTATCAAACCCAAGAATTCTGCCTCATAAACACAACCCTATAATAGTGCTTCCCAAACTTTTCCACTAGAGAAAAATGACTTCAAAAACAGAATGAGAAATGTCTCTATTACTCTTACACCAACCCCAAACCCTAGAGAACCTCAGGCTATAGCAAGAAGGACATAAGATATGACACAGTTTCTCTTTAAAATGTATGCCAGTGTAGAATTTTGAAATAAATATTTATGTTTGCATTACAGAAAGTTGTCTAGCTGGCTTATCAATTAAATTCCTGGATTTCACGTACTCCTCACCTAAGTGGTTGGAGTACATTAACGGCATGATATGTTCATAGCTACTCACTTATCACCACCATTGACAGCGCAGATATCCAGAAACAAGACTCATGCACATGACTAATAACGCACATGAAATTGAAGGCGATAGTGTTGGTCATCTAATGTGTAGAAGCAGTGCTACTACCAGGAAGGACTATGGGCATCTTTTAAAATAACCTACTTCTCACTTCAATTGAAAGAAATAATTTTCTCATTGACTAAATTACATTGCTAAAAAAGCTACAGTGCTGGAAATGTTGTATGAATGTAGAGATGTTTCTATAGGCATATGTTGATGTTAGCATTAGGCAGATCTATACCATGCAATGTAAAAAATGTCTGTAGTGAGTAAATTATATATCTCAATTTCCATTACAGAAACTGAAGCTTTTAAACACATAATGTCTCACAACTACACCGAAATGATGTCATGGTGAAAATGCCCTATACTGTTACTGTGATGATTAAATTTGCATGTCAACTTGGTCAGTCTATGGTGCCCACTTATTTGATCAAACATTAATCTGGATATTACTATAAACATGTAAGTTAGATGTTTCTTTGAACATTTATAATCCATAGACTTGAAGTTGCTGATTATCTTCCAAAATGTGGGTGGACCTCATCCAATCAGTTGAAGGCTCCATTAATAGTCCAGGCAGCCTTCCCGACAAAGCCAGAGTCATTCTTACTCAGCACTGCAGTTTGGAAGTCCTGCTCAAGTTCACATTTGCTCATTATTCATGTGAATTTGGAGTCAAGACTACAACATTACCCCTTACTAGAGTACCCAGCCTGCCCAATCAATGTTTGGATTGTCAGTAGCTAAAGCTCTCTCCTCTCTCTCTCTCTCTTTCTCTCTCTCTCTTTCTCTCTCTTCCTCTTCTTAATCCTCTTTGTTTCCTTACATCCTTCTTCCCCTCTTTCTATTTCTTCTATGTTTCTATGTTTCTAGATAATCCTAATTAGCAAATTCTGGGTAGTGGGAAACCATGCATTTCAAATAACTGCCAGAGTTTTTCAGACATTAGAGAACCTTATCATAGAGTTCAGTGAAAGGAACCTCATGGTGTCTGAGAGTATTTGGGATTCGGGAAGCACACTCATTACCACAACAGAATGCCATTCACTCGGCTGGCACCCTCTTATTTTCCTGAAAACATTTCGACTGCTTGATGCACTAATCCTGCTTTGTGTTATCCTGGTACTAGACAATTATGTTACACTTAACTACTGACAGATTTGTCTTTTCTTGCCTAATTCAGGGAAGGGACTAGAGTTTGGTTATTCTTAGTGTCAGAGTACTAGAACAGTGGGCCTCTATTTACGATTACTGATGCCATGGGAACCTGGTTCTAATTAGAAATGGAAACTAGTGAAATTTCAAAGTACGGAATCAAGATGGTATTTCTGGGACATGCTAGGGTAAAAAATCATCTTCATTTGTTTTGTCGGGAAATCTAGTTTGGGGCTATTTTCCTGCTAGGTGATTGTCTTTTGTAAACTGCTCCTTATACCTATGGACAGGCTCTCAGCTCAATTTCTTAGGAAAATCTGCGTGTGGAGCCAAGGTACTTGAAAAAAGTTGCTGCTTCATACTGAAATGCCTGCATTAAAGTGTTACATACGTTTTACATAGGAATCCTTGATTTTGGAGTAGAAAACCCTGGAGCAAGTAGAGGAAAAACTTTGATCCCTTCTTTTTCACTTAAAATCAGTTACATGGCATAAAGCCATGCACCCTTTATAATGAACAGAGTGAAATACTTGCAGATCCCATGGAAAACAGGACCTATGAAATGATAATCAAAGAAATTCTGGGAGTCTGTTGTATAACCAGCATAAAAAAGTAGAACATGGCCATCCCTCCAAAATATCCTTTAAGCAATGCATTTCAAAATGTACCAAACCATGGATGCTGGAGTGTTGAGACTAGAAATTCTAGCCCAAACAACAATCTATAGTTTCTCACTGTTTTTATTTTTCCTAGTATCTCAAATGCCTACTTGAATATATCTTGGTCTTAAAATTTGGCCTCAGGGGCTGGCATAATAGTTCAGCAGTTAAGGTGCTGTGTGCAAAGTGCAACAATCCCCGTTCAATCCCCTAGTGCCCACCAGAAGCCAGATGCTCAGAGTGTCACACACGCCTGGAGTTCACTTGCAATGTCTAGAGGCCCAGGTGTGCCCATTCTCTCTCTCTTCTCTCTATCTCTACTTTAAAATAAACAAATTAAAAATATTTTGAAAATTTGGCTTCAGTTTTAGCTTACTTCATTAAGAGTCACTCAGGGATTTAACACTAAACCAGCTGACCTGGAACTTGATCTACAGCCAAGACTAACCCTTCTACTTTGGCCTTCTGAATTCTGGGTTTGTGAGATTGAGCTACTACTTGTGACTTCCTACAACATTTCTAAAGTGATGTTTGAGGCTATGCATCTTAGCCCTAGGGAGCAGCATGCAGAACTCAAGTGGAAACACAATGTGGGGCAAATACACAGCAGTGCCCAAGTGATGGGGCTTACAAACTAAACACAGAAAATGCATGCATGGATTGTCTGGGTGTCAAATATTTACTTGAGATGCTTTTTTATGCAACTATCACTCCCCCTAAAGTATACTTTTGACAATTCCAAATTTTCTTTTAATTCATATTGAAGTCTTAACCTGTGTTTGACATTAACCAATAGATAATGGAAGAAAAAAATGCTTGTCAGCATCCTTGGACATTCTCCTCTCCAATGTCAAACTATTAATTTAGTAAAATACAGCAAAGTAGCATATAGAATATCCCTTCCAGTTGGAGGGCTTCAAGCACTCCCATGTTCATAGTTTTTTGTGAGACTAATGTCTTGGGTTAAACACAATTTTCATATTCTAAATTTAAACTTTTATAAGATTATATCTATCAGATACTCAAGTATTCTCTCTCCCTTTCCTTCCCTCTGTGCTTTTTTTGTTCCCTTCTCAACCCTTCCTCTCTCAACTGTTCTCTTCTGATCTGAACTGAGTCATGCACTTGGTTGTTTCATTTTTAAACTTACTTTTGGCCTAATCTTGGAGATGCCTTACATGAAAGAGCTATGATGCAGCTACTGCATGTTACTGGACTAAGAGAGTGATTGGTCTACATTTCCCCCAAGGCTACATCAAGATATTCTTGTCTCTTGAAGGTGCTGTCTCTCATTGACTTGAAAAGGGATGATATTCAGAGGGAAAAGAAATCAAAATCCTATTTTCCTCTAAGCCTTTCCTCTGTACTTGATCTATGCAACTATATAGTACTATAATGTACATGAACAAGTCCACCTCGCTTATAGAGAAGGCCTTTTTCAGTAAAATCCACCAGTAATTCTATTATCTATGGGAGAATTCATCACAGCCAGTAAATAGAAGTTTTCAAGGTATATGTCTCTGAATAAATCTTCATGAACAAAATCCTAATATTGGCATAGACCACTAAACAAACAAACCCAAAAGCTTTAGAGGAATTAAGGTGAGCACAGGAGAAAAATCCTTACATGAAATTCATGTTAAAATAAGTCTAGAGAAGTAAGTTTTCATTCCCCTTTACATCATTATATAATACTAAGAAAAAGTTAAACTATTGTTTTCTTGAAGCTTTTATGAGGATATAGAAATGCAGAGCTTTGATGATGATATTTACATTTTCATAACTGGGCATTCATGCATATATATGTGGTCAAATACCTGGGTTTTGAAAGCCATCATAGAATATTCCATAAAGGAAGGGTACAATACATTGATTTTTAAATATCTACATATACAGTGTCACATTAGTTCTGTTTAGCAGGCTCTGTCAAGACCAATGTGATCCTGCTTTTGTCTAAACTTTCATAACAAATTGAGCAAAATGGCATACTAGTTAATTTCTACTTAAGTCACTTGGATAGGAAATGAAATAATTCTAATATCATTTATGTAATTGCAGGACCCAGCTTTGTGTCTCCCCACATACCAAAAGCCAGCAAACACAAACCATCAATTCAACAAATGACCACATAATAGCAAAATAATGCCATGCTTACCTTTCTTCACTCTTTCCCAGAGAGATGTTTGAGCTGACTGCTGTCAACTGGGCAAGGGTTAAGAATGTCCTTTAGTTAATAATGAAGGAAAGCACTGGAAATCAAGAACCTGGGTTAACCATTGACACTGGTCTGTTTCTACAGTTCCACCTGGGAATGCACATAGGTAGCCCTTGGCATTGCAGGCGATAGCCAGTCAGTTGAGACTGCTATGACCTCATGGCTCCTGTACTTTTGAAGGTCACTCAAATTACCCTGACAAGTTTTCCTTTAGTCAGAGATAGAGAAGAAGAAGAGTTCCTGGGCCAGAAATGTGTTCAACTATGCCAGTAAATGACTCACATGTTTACAAACAGGATTGCTGAGAATTCACCCATGGAAATACTCACACCCATTTTCAGACTTTCAGTGGTGTTATAAAGGAATTCTTGTCAGCAGAGTGCTATGTCTACATCTTAGCAAGTCAGGGCTATGACCACATGTCAGAGACAACAGGTATACTGAGGCATCTATTTATTCCTCTCATTTGCATGTCCTTCATTATGATTCCCCCTGGGTACCACAGGGGATTTGTCCTGACAAAGTAAAAGTCATGGATCAAGGGCTGAAGAAAGCTCTTTCCCAAGTCCAAGCACCTACACCAGATAGTCAGATGACAAATAAATGGCTAGCTGTTGTCCAGGTCCTGACTGCATAGTCTGACAGTCACTCTACCTGACTGTGGGTCCTAGTGGTTAAGTAAAATGTTGAGGTTCTCATGTGCTCAGAGTGGCTCCTCAGGAAGCACAACATTGAGCAACAAGGGAACAGGGGGAAAAATGCTAGAAGAAGATAAAAGCTGGCCATGGGGAACTAAATAAAAACAACCCAAGCTCTTCAGAACCAGGGCTTGCATCCAGCAAAGCCCAAAGGGTAGTTTTTGATAGCTAGGAATTAGTACCATATATATATATTTATATATAATTATATATAATTAAAGAAAAAGAGCCTTTCTCTCTCTCTTTCTCTCTCTCTCTCTCTCTCTCTCTCTCTCTCTCTCTCTCTCTCTCTCTCATAAATAAATAATTAAAAAAATAAAGAAAGAGAAAGCGGTACAAAGAGAAGATGGGCTCACCAGAGTCTCTAACCACTACAAACAAGCTCCAGACACATGTGCCACCTTGTGCATCTGGTTTTATGTGGGTACTGGGAAATCAAATATGGCTCCTTTGGCTTTGCAGGCAAATGCCTTAACCACTAAGCTATCACTCCAGCCCAGTATTTATTATTATTCTAAAGAGCCCACACAGAGAGCCAAAAAGACCATTATGACTTGGTTGATTCTCTCAATGTAAGGGACGTCTCTAGAATCAAACCCATTACTGTTTTCCTGTTGTCTGCTTCTACTTTCAAAAGCATAAATGCTTGAGGAAGAAAAATTTGTCTCAAGGTGTGACATTTTTCCTACTTAACCTTTCTCTACTTCAGTTTCCTTATCTGCAAAATGAGGGTGAAGATGATAAAAGCAGGAGAAACAGCAACTCCCATATCAGGTAGATAACCACGGTTCCAGACTGTTAGCTAACTTTGAGGTCCTGACACCCTAATGCAAACAGGTGCTCGGCAGTGTGTAACAAAATACCTGCAGAAGAATAGGATCCTTCCAAGGGACTTTCCAACCACCCATAAACAACAGGGTAGCAATGCATCTAGAAATTACTTTCTCTATAAAGGAATCTGAAAGCTAGAAAAGCATTTAATTAGCCATTGTAACTGAAACACCTTCAAAATTTACTGAAGGTCTCTGGTGTGTGTATGTGTGTGTGTGTTATGGCATAGAGCAGTATATGCATGTACATGTGCAGATGCACCTGCCTCATGCTCATGCTTAGAGGACATCAGGGGTCCTCTATTCTTCCTTCATTCTATTTCGTGGGGATGGGATCGCTCACAGCGTTACCATTTTTCAACAATCCAGTCACTCTCCTCACACTCCTCTTGCCCCTTGTTGGAGACATGATGGTCACACTCATCTTCTAATGTGGAAGCATGGGATAAAACCGAAGCCCGTATGCTTGCCCTGCAAAAACACTTTTCCACTGAGCATAACACCAGCTCCCAAAGCATTTGTTTACAATTAATTAATTAATTTGTTTATTTGAGAGACAGAGAGAAAGGGGCAGAGAGAGAGAATGAACACACCAGGGGCCCTAGCCATGGCAAGCAAACTCCAGATGTAGGCACCACCTTGTGCATCTGGCTTTACGTGGGTCCTGGGGAATCGAACCTGGGTTCACTGGCTTTGTTGACAACTGCCTTAACCATTAAGCAATCTCTCCAGCCCCCCCAAAGCAATTTTCATTGTGATATATGCATAGCAGTGCTGGCTTCTTGTCCAATGCCAGAGTTCTGTTCCTTGTGTTCTATTTCAAGGGGCGCTTAAGATGGTGCAAAGTCACAGTGGCTCCTTGTGCATTAGCGGGACCCTGACAGGAAAGCTGTGTTTAAGTGTTTAGGTGGAATGCAGAAGGTGAGACATCTGCACACATCTGAGAGAAGGCAGGAGGCAAGACAAGAAATCTGAAACCTTCCTGACTCCACCAAAGGGCACCATGGGAGCCTGGCTTTGTTACTTTGTCTAAAGTAAATTCTGGGAATATCAGACACACCCACCCGTGCTCAGATGTAAGAAGAAAAACAGTCTTGAAAGCTAAATAATGGTGGTCTCTGGACTAGCTTTTCTGGTGCTCCACCATGCCTCTTCCATCCACACTCACTGAATAGGAGCGTGCGGAGTCTCAGACTCTGTAATCATAATCCGGCCTGAAGCTGAAAGAGAAACGGGCAAATCGAAGGAACAGGTTTGTTTTCAGATGACTCAAATTACAAAATGATGAAAGAATTTTTCCATTATAAGTGAAAAATATTTTTTAAAAAATTTATGTGTATATGAGACGTATGTGTGAGTGTGTGTGTTTGTGTGTATGGGTGTGTGTGCACACACAAGGTCATGCCAGCCTTTCTGGCCACTTGGCCACTGCAAACAAATGCCAGTTGCACATGCCATTTTTTGGTCTAGCTTTACATGGCTGCTTGAAAATGGATCTGGGACAGCAGAATGTGCAAGAAAATACCTTTAGCTACTGAGTCCTCATCCCAGCCCCAATTCTCTAAAAATTTGTTATATGTCAAAAGAGGAGGTTGCACTCATTGCAGGGTCTTCTTATAATTTAGAATTGAAGTATATTCATCTAACCCTGACCTAAGTATGATCCAGCTTTCATAGGGACTTTCAGCGAAGAATGGCTTTCCACATTTACATAGTGGGATATAAAGAAAAAAAAAAAAGAAGACTACTTGGTGACATGTGGAAGTAATATGAAATTCAAATCTCAGTGTCCATAAATAAAGTTTTTTGACACACAGCCAGACTCATTCATTTTCACATCACCAATGACAGCTTTTTTTAATGTTACAATCATAGAATTCGAAGAACCATAAAGTCTTAATGGAGACCACAACCCTCAAATTCTGAAATATTTAATATTGATCCTCTGCAGAAAAATGTTTATCAGCCTTTGAACTAGCTAAACAATGTAATTCATTATTCTCCCAAGGCAAAGTTACACTTCACTGATTAATGAATTTCTTCACATAGTTGAGTGCTGGCCAGCTGCATTGCTATAATTTAAAATCCTACTTTTATCACTTAAATCATAAATACCCACCAAAGATCACATGATCAAGCCTTGTAATGTTATCATAGGTAGAATCTTTAAGAAGTGGGACTTTGTTGACTGCTGATGTGTGTGGGAAAACAACGATTTTTTCCCTTTGATTGATCTCAGTTGTGTCATAGCAATGGGAAACTGACTAACAAACCTACCTTCCTTTCAAGATTTATCTTGTTAATTCATTTCTTGTCTGCCTGCCATAAGCATCAATATTAATTATTGAAAAAAAATAAGAGTGAGGGAAGGTGGGTCAGTTGATAAAAACACAGGCTGTGCAAACCTGATGATTAGAACCACCATTAAGGTTAAACTCCCATAAAGTAATACATGTCCAGTCCCAGCATATCTATAGCTTTGGGAGGTGCAGTCGAGAGAATCCCAAAGCAGGTAGGCCAGCTAGTCTGGTGTCCTCATGGCAAAATAACAAGACAGACTGTGTCTCTAACAAGGCAGAAGGCATGGACTGACACTCCCAAACTGTCCTCTGATCGTCACATGCATGCTGTGGCATGCATATGCTCAAATATGCACACACACTATGCACAAACATAAATATACAAATGCGCACCAATAATAATAGTAATAATAATGGGAAAATCCTTTAAAGGCACTATATGTAGATCTTTCTTATGATATTAATGTCATTCATTAAATATTAAATGCTTGGTGCTGGAGAGATGGCTTAGCAGTTAAGGTGCTTGCCTGTAAAGCCTAAAGACCCAGATTTGATTCCCCAGTACCCATGTTAATGAGATGCACAAGGTGGGTCATGCTTCTGGAATTCATTTGCAGTGGCTACAGGCCCTGCTGTGCTCATTCTCTCTCTCTCTCTCTCTCTCTCTCTCTCTCTCTCTCTCTCTCCCTCTCTCTTAAACAAATACATATATATTTTAAAATTTTAATTGATAGTATATTTTTATAACCTGAATCTTTGAATACAAGAATGCTTCAAGGGGAAAGAGAACACAATGGGTATTACCACCTATTAAAGATTGAATGTTTTTCTTTTTGTAACATTTTTTTTCATTTTATTGACAGCTTCCATACTTACAGACAATAAACCATGATAATTCCCTCCTCTCCCACTTTCCTTTCCCCTTCACATATCTACACTCCATCATACCCGCCCATTCTCTCTATTAGTTTCTCTTTTATTTCAATGTCATCATCTTTTCCTCCTATTATGACGGTCTTATGAAGATAGTGCTAGGCACTGCGAGGTCGTGGATATCAAGGCCAATTTTTTGTCTGGTTGATTGCATTGTAAGCAGTCCTACCCTTCCTGGGGCTCTTACATTCTTTCTGCCACCTCTTCCACAATGGACCTGGAACCTTGGAAGGTGTAACAGAGATGTTTCAGTGATGAACATTTCCCCATCATGTCTTCTTAGCACTATGGTGCCTTTTAGGTCATCCCATGGGACACTTCCATCTGAAAAGAAAAAACTCTTTTGTTCGATCTGTGTTTTTGATTCATTCTATGTTTTCATTATTTCTTCATTTCTGTCCATTTTTCTTACCTCTCCAGAAGACTAAATCTCTCTTATTCCGTGTGTGTGTGTGTGTGTGTGTGTGTGTGTGTGTGTGTGTGTATGTGTGTGTGTGTGTGATCGACAACTTCCATTAATATAATATAATTAATATAATATATATATATGTAGTTTATATTATATAAAACAGTCATAACCCCTCCTACCACTTTACCTTTCCCCACTCACAAATCCCCCTTCCACTGAATGTCTTCTTCTTACAAGTAATCTCTCTTTTATCTGAACATCACCATTTTTTTTTCCTATGGTCATGTGGGTTTTGTGTAGGTGACAGCAGCCATTCTGAGGTCATAAACAATGAGGCCAATTTGTGTCTGAAAGACAGTATTGTAAGCACTCTTCCCCTTCCTGTAGCTGGCACAGTCTTTCTACAACCTCCTCTGAAAGGTCCCTGAGCCTTGGAGGGTGTGATAGAGGTGTCTCTCTTAGTGCTGAACATTCCAGTGTCACTTCACAGAATGTTGGTGAGTTTTGAGTTGCCCCAGAAGTTACCGTTGTCTGGAAGGTTTTAGGGAATACAGTCCAACAAGGCAGGGAAGGCACGGTGGCGAGTGGCTCTGTGGTGACAGGAGCATGTGGCTGGGGCTCCTCACTTCCTCTTATCTTGTACCAGGAACTATAGTAAGGACAGCAAGCAGGGCTGAGCTCTGAGCCACAAGCCTCGCAGTGGTCTACTTTATCCAGATAAACTCCGCCTCCTCAAGGTCCCAACAGCCCCCAAAACAGTGCAATCACCAAAGACAGGAGCCTGTTGGGGACATCTCCCAACAAAGCCACAACACAGTGCATTGTATCTCCAAGGGACTAAAATGAGAGAAATACTCCTTGAAATCTCCCCCAGGTGTCAAAGTCTTATGTGTTTATTGTAATAATGTGACTAACACTAAAAACCAGTCTGCTTTGTTAATCGTGTCTTTGTCTGCACAAGATGAGATTTCATTATAAAAATGTGGATATATCAAGTTCCAAGCCCCTGACTGATTTCATGGCCACACTGATTATTTCACTAGGTGGCAAGTGAGGGATGTTAACTGAGATGCCTGTGTCACTGGGCCTGGTCTTTATTTTTCATATGGAGTTATGATGCTTTCCTTTTTAATGTAGGCCCTTCTTGTATGGTTTCAGACTTTAGGAATGAATAGCTAAAAAATAAAAAGGGAAAACCTTATTGCCTCACTCTCTTCCAAGAAGTTGTTTTTTTTTTTTTTTTTCCTAAAGCTTTCCTTTCCCCAAATAAGAATTAAAAGTGATATTTCTTTTGACAGCTGGTAACTAATCCCACTTTAGCAGGAAGGAGAACAGGAAGCCAGCAAAAGAATTTTCCATTCCTGTCTCTTTCAATTCTTTTCCACATCAGGTACTTTTCAAAATCTAGACATTTCCAGTGAGTCTGTATGTCTTCTTGTTTTGTCTAGCAGAGTCACGTGTCCCTGAACTTCTCCTGTGCTGATGAGAACCTCACCGAGCCGGTGTTTGGATTTGATGGACAGAGAGCCTGAGAACTCTGGAAACTCCAAGGGGACTACAGCTGAAATATGATGCTTGGGTTTATGCAAATGGAATTTCTCCCCCCATCCCCACTGGTAAAGATGAAAGTCACACAGCTAGTCCACCATACCACAGATCAAAATGCCTCCTACGGTAACAGTAACAGGAACTTCAACCTTGTCTCCGCTTAACTGCCTTCTTCCATTCCTCTCCACCTCCCTCCCACCCTTTCTTCAGTCCTTCCTTTCTTTTGTGTTTAATTACTAAAGCATTATTGCATATTTCACTGTGCTTCTACCCCTCCAAAATGCTAATGATAAGATGCAGACGACAAGACAATGCTGAGAGAAACCAACTTGCATCTGCTGGCTCACCATACCCTAAATCCAAGACAATGTAAAATTATGCATCAAATTCTTAAAGTTGGGCTGGACAGATGGCCTAGTGGTTAAGAAGCTCGCCTGTTGGGCTGGAGGGATGGCTTAGATGTTAAGGCATTTGCCTGCAAAGACAAAGGTTCCAGGTTTGATTTCCCAGGACCCATGTAAGCCATATGCATAAGGTGGTACATGTGTCTGGAGTTCATTTGTAGTGGCTGGAGGCCCTGGTGTGCCCATTCTCTCTCTCTCTCTCTCTCTCTCTCTCTCTCTCTCTCTCTCTCTCTCTATGCGTTCCTAAGCGTTTATAACTTTCTAAAGTTGAACATTTGTATGAAAGATATTCATTTGAACTGATTCATTTCAAATAAAACAATGTCTGCTGTAGTGTTTTAAATGACTAATGATATCCCTCTACAATGAAATGCACTTAACCAGGATGTGATTCTGGGACTTATGAGGACCATAGAACAGTGAGCTAAAAGCAGCCAGTTATTAGTGAGTTTTGCAGTTAGAGGGAGGGAAGAGCAGTTGGCAGAAGTAAATGGAATGAAAATGTTACTCTGCAGCTGATGAAACTTGAGCAACATAAGAAAAATCAGGAGTTAAGTATATACCTATGGGTTTTTATTATCTGAATATGAGGAAAGAACTATTTTGAAGTTTCTTCATAAGAAAGGAGATTCATGGGCTGGGGAGGTAGCTCAGTGGTTAAGGCACTGGCTTTCAAAGCCTAAGGGCCCTGGTTAGATTCTCTAATGTCCGTGTAAAGCTAGGTGCATATGGGGACACATGCATCTGGAGTTCATTTGCAGTGGCTAGAGGCCCTGGTGAGCCATTATCTCCCTCCTGCTCTCTCTCTCCCTTTTTCTTTCACCCACACTGTCTCTCAAACAAATAAATAAAATAAGAAAGATTCTTCAGTGACATCAATGAGGAAGAAGAGACCAAGTATAGGGACACCATCATCAGAGAACTCACTAAAATACATTATTCTACTTCTGGGCAGAAAACTAAAAAATTGTGTGACCCTTATCAGGACATTGTCCTTGGATTTTAGTTTTCCAATATGGAACTAAGAGTTGGATGTCTTCCATCATCTTTTCTAAACACAATATTATGTTACTTTTGACCAAGCCATAATGAAATGAAGCCATGTAAATTGGAACAGGGATTTTGATCTTTATGTTTCACTTCTGCATTAAACCAGCAAAAACATGAACATTTATTTCTATTAATGATTTTTTTTTTGAGGTAGTGTCATGCTTTAGCCCAGGCTTACTTAGAATTCACTATGTAGTCTCAGGCTGGCCTCAAATTCACAGACATTCTCTTATCTGTGCCTCTTTTGTGCTGGGATTAAAGGCATGCACCACCATGTCTGGCTGTTATCAAATCAATATGTTAGTATGTTACAGCATATCAATTCCAACTCCAACCTACTACCATCTTTTACTTCATTAAAAAATAGATGGGACTAGAGGAGGACTTTACTAAGCATTTGCATTGTACGCATGAGAAAGGACATTCAGATCCCCAACACCCAAGTAAATTCCAGTTACCCCAACACTCAGGAGGCAGAGACAGGGGTTCCAGGGGCAAACTGGTTAGCTAGACTAGTTAAATTATCAAGGCCTGGGTTGAAGTGAGAGATTCTGCCTCAGCAAACAAGGTAGAGAGCACACAGGAGGACACCCAACATTGATCTCTGACTTCCACACAGGTGTGCCCACACACATGAGCACACAGACTCACAAAAAGACTTTTAAAAATATTTTATTTATTTATGAGACTGAGAGAAAGGGGCAGAAAGAGAGAGAGAGAAAGGGCTCACCAGGGCCTCTAACCACTGCAGATGAATTCCAGATGCATATGGCACCTTGTGCATATGACTTATGTGGGTCCTGGGGAATTGATCCTAGGACCTTCTGTTTTGCAGGCAAGCACCTTAACTGCTAAGCCATCTCTCTAGACCTTTAAAGAAAAGGTCTTGGGCTTGAGAGATAGCTTAGCGGTTAAGTGCTTGCCTGTGAAGCGTAAGGACCCTGGTTCAAGGCTCAATTCCCCAGGACCCACTTTAGCCAGATGCACAAGGGGGCGCACGTGTCTGGAGTTTGTTTGCAGTGTCTGAAGGCCTTGGTGCACCCATTCTCTCTCTCTCTTTCTCTCTCTCTCTCCCTGTCTGCTTTTCTCTCTGCGTCTATTGCTTTTGAACAAATAAAGAAAAAATGAACACTTTTTTTTAACAATATGTCTTTTTTTTTTAGTTTGAGTTGTATGTTTTATCTTATCCCTAATGAGTAAATATTATGTATCTTTTAATGAATTTATTTCAAACAAATAGATAATTATATTGATTATCCAGGAAACATTTTAGAAGTTGAATCTGAACATCATTTATTGGATTCTAGCATAGACTTTGGAATGGATCTTAAATAAATTCATTTTTCTCTCATTTCAATTGGCATCTCCATAAAGTAGGAGTTGGGAGAAGTGAGAGATGTCACCATGTGTGGCCATGGAGAATGTGTGTCTATGTATGTGTGTGTGTATATGTTCTATGTGTAAAGCTGAGAAGAGAATGAAAGACTTGGGTGAAGAGAATATTCCTCAGCAGGTTACATTGTTCATTTCTGCGGAAAGTGGGAAACAGTCTTGTTCATCCTACAGTTCTGATTCCTGAGACCATCCATTTTTCTTTGCCTGCCCACAGAACAGAAAGGCAAACATTGTTTTAACAACCTTCTCTTTCTCCTTGATCCAAATTTCACAAAGTGGAATGTAATGAAAGAATACACAGGGCTCCAAAAACACAGATTGAAAAGTCATCCATTTTTCACTCATCAGATAACAACACTCAATGTCTCGGGTAACCCGGCTTCACTTTCTTGGTAGCCTCAGTGAAAAGCGCAGTTCATTCTATTAGGAAATCAGTGAGATGAATCGTAATGAAAAACGGGTGATAGTCTGCCAGGATTTAGCAAAGGCCATGAATAGCCTAGCTTAAAAGTTGAATTTCTTGTTTTCTTTCCTGTGTGGCTCCCTTTGAGAGTCAAGAAAAGTGGTACATTTTGGTGTTTAGCAAAACCAGTCATAGAGTAAGAGGACTGGCTGGCCATTTGGCTAAGGCCACTTTAGCTAAAGGAAGCTATGGCGGTTTTAGGAAGGAAAGGATCAGAAGGCAATTTCACAAAGAAAGGGTAATGACGAGGTCACATTTCATAAGAAACAGCACCCAGGGATGAACCCTGGCCAGTTAATACTTTGTGCCAACAGCCATGTATAATCTCTTTTATGTCAGCACATTGAGAACAATGAGTTGTGCTGCGAATTCAGCTATAACATGGTATTTCTCCTCCTAAAACTCATTAAACTATTCATGATTCATAATATAAAACACAAACCTTTTCAAGACAAGAAAAAACTGGTCAATAACACTCAAAAGTACCATCAAAAAGACAGTTAAAAACCAGGTTGCTTACAGAAAGAGAGCAAGTTTTACCTGTGTGCTGTGTTAGGAAAGCTTCAGCACCACGCTCAATAGGAATCATGACAGCACTTTACCTTGGGAACGGGGAACCTGAGTTTTACGTACAGATGTGGGCAGAGGGAGAAACTATTGCAGCCTGTGAGCTGTTTAGAAATAGAGAAGGAAAGTTGTCTTTACCCTGGTAGAAAGTTTTTGTATCTAGTATGGGTGAGCTTGTGCCACATAGCAAACTGAGGTGACTGGTATATGCTTAAGATTTTCTTGTGTGTGTCTTGTGCATTCTTACCAAACTCAGGGAGCTGAGTTGCTTCCCCCCACCCATCTACCTAGTGATTCTGACAGATAATATTCACACATGGTGGACGGAGAGAGAGCTTGGTGGTTAAGAGAACTTACCAGTTAAGCATGAGGAGCTAGGAAAGCCTGAGACCCTCTCAGTAGAACTCTCCAGAACCCAAATAAAAGGTTGGGTGTATTCATTTAGGTCTACAACTCTAGTCCACAGCATATGGGATTCCCTGGGGCTTACTGGTAGATAGCATCTCTGATCAGACCCTGCCTCATGGTAGATCAATAGAGAATCAACAGAGAAGGACCCCTGAAGTTCTCCTCTGTCTATTGCACATACTCACAACACACATACATGCACACACAACTCTGAATACACAACAGACACTGTATACACACAGACACATACACCCACACATACACAACCACACAAGGCACACAGAGTTTATTCAGATTTAATGTAAGACGATGTAGATGTAATATTCACCTTGGTTTCTAGTATACTAAGTGCATTGTTGCTGTGACTGCTCATTGCTGGGAGAAGGGAGTGACAAGCTGCTAATGGGAGGAAAGTTATTTATTTTGGCTTATAGTCTCAGAGGAAGGCCTCACAACTGCAGGGAAAGGATGGTAGAAGAGGCTGAGCATTATGTCTGCCACAGTACGTGGGAAAGCATTGCAAGAGAGTGAACCAATCTCTAGCAAGGGGGAGCTGGCTGTTATAAGCCCACCCTAACAACAACCACCTCTAGCAAGGCTCTATTTCCCAACTTGCCATCAGCTGGGGACCAAGAATTCAGAACACATGAGTTTATGGGGAACATCTAATTCAAGACATCACATGCATTGAAGTTGATTTACAATGTCAAAATCTGTGTTCTGGAAGAACTGACTGGGAATCTCAGGGTACATTTAAAACTGAAAGATGTGAGCTTTCTTCTAGCCTGGTAGAATCCAGTATAGATGTCTAATAATGTGTAGATATGTATGTAAGTTTACTGTGATATTTTCTGGCTTTGCCCACTGGCACTGCCCATCTAAGTGGAGGTATGCACAGAGGACATAAACATAACTTGAAGAGCTTCTTTCATTCCTATGTGATGGAGTGCTTTGCTGACCACATTATCATTGCATTTCATCTCCCACCTTCTACTGTAGGCTCCAGTGTTTAATTACTTAATATGTTTCAGATTTTACTCACAAACATCGTTATTGTGAGCATGACAATTCATCTAGCAATTACTTACCTTTGAAATATTCTTTCCTTGTTTTCATTTAAAATTTGACTATGTTGGCTTATGTTTTCTTTTTAACTTAATTTTAATAAAATACCTGAAGCAAAAGCTTTTTCGTATTCTCATATGTTTTGTTTGTTGTTGTTGTTTCAACAGCAGACAGTGTTCACAATATTCTCTTTTGAGGAATTTTGCACACTCGTTAGAAAAGATTTTGCAAAGATTAGGGATACATAAGAAACAACAGGAACCTCCACACCATGCTTGACCTCTTTTCCATTGTGGTTTAAATGAAATCCAACAAAACAACCTGCAAAACATGCACATATGCATGTACACTGCAGGTCTTCTCTAAACACCCCATCTATGATTAAATTGATTCCTGAGGAATTATCTAAAGCTATGAGTACCAAAGATCATTTTCAAAAATTACTGTCACTAAAAATATTCTGTTTTGTATACACATTCATTTTATGGTCACTTAAGAAGCCCTCTTTTCTGTCAAATCAAACACAGAGCCAAGATTAAAACAAGGGGAAATTTTACAGTTTCTATAGAATCAAAGGAACACCGACTTTCAAAACCACGAGAAAGTGAAGAATACATTAAAGGACTCAACTCCTTGATATTTTGTCCCAAATGTATTCAAGAAGGTCTCCATAAACAGAGAACATGGTCTGATCCAGACAAGGAGAGAGATGAGGACAAAGGAGAGACAGGAATGAAACCGCGCACACACACACACACACACACACACACACACACACAAACTGGTAGGGGAAAAGCATTTTCAGTGCTAATAAACTACGTTAATAAACAGGGATGGTTGGCCACTACAGAAAAAAAAAAATGTTTAAAAAAAGTTTAGAGAATTTAAACTTCACCATGTCATTTAAGAGGATGTTTTCTTAATTTTCTTTTTGCTCACTTTTACTTTATCAACAAGCTTCATATAGACGCACAACGTGATCATAAATCCTCTACCATCACCTCCTTTGTTCCTCTCCACAACCCCCCTCCACTAAACCCCTTCTTCCTTGCCCTCTTCATGTAGTGTGTTGACAGGCCCGCCCAGTATTATGCAAGTGTTCTGTAGGTAGCATCAGCTGCTGTGAGGTCATGAATGCAATGGGAACACTTTGTGTCTGGAAGACAGCATTCTCCCCCTTGGGCTTTTGCATTCTTTCCACCATCTGCTCAGCAATGGTTCCTTGAAGCCTGGAGGGGATGATCGAAATGTCGATTAGTCCTTACTGACTGCCTGTCATCTAATTTCAGGTCCATCCTAAGGAATTCTGTAATTCCACATGGGGATGAATTTTATTTGGCTTTTTAAATTTTAAAACAAGTCAGTATATATTTAATACATGGAAGCATGATTTCTTTAAAAGTATAGAACCCTCATATCTGGTTTCAACTGTTTGTACTTTTAAAATGATGAACAGATGCACCTTAGCTTATGATAGGGTTTTATAGTGATAAATCTATCATGATTTTAAGAAGTCATGTCAAAACTAATTTAATACACATAACATATAAACATCTAGACAAAGCTACCAAAATCAGGTTTGAAACATTTTCATTTATTATAGCATTGAGTGGCATATGTAGTCCATTTAATGTTGTGCGTGGTGGAAAGTGGGAGCCATTGTATGCTTGAGTTAGCCATATGTTTGACCAAAAGTTACAACTGGCATCCTTTGCCCAGCACTATGAGAGAGCATTTTACCAATGTATTGCTATCCCAGAAAATGATCAAAAGTCAAAACTAGAAGTATGGTTTCTACTGGGTCATAAGTCATAACATATCAAGTCAAAGACCACCTATATTTTACCTTGTATAATATAACAATACATTTTCTCAAACTATAGGCAAGCAGAAAGTTATTAGTCATTTTTCCTCTTAGAAAAAATCAAAGGTTACCAAAGTTTAAATTCTGATATTGTATAACCATCCTAATTCTCCCAAAATAATGTTCTGAAGTTTTAAGCAGACAAGCAATTTTTTTTTCTTTCCCTTCCTTTCTGTTTTTGATTTGTTTCTTCATTTCATTTTATTTTTCAATGCAGTGTTTCCCTCTGGTCTAGGCTGACCTGTAACTCACTCTGTAGCCCAGGCTGGACTTGAACTTGCAATGCTTCTCCTACCTTACCCTCCCAGGTGATGGGACTAAAAACATGCATCACCACACCTGGCCCTAAAATTACTAAAAATCCTTTTTGTTTTTTAAAGTAAAAACTCAAATTACCAACCTTGTGTCTTATTGAATTATTACCATGTGCTACTTGAGACACTCTTCTCATATGATTGTAATATCACACACAACCGAGATATTAACATAGCCCAGGAGACTACCTAAAGTAAATTCGTTAAAAGAACTAGAGCTATGGATGAGAAGGCTGTGGGATTCTAGTGACAAGGACTTTGATTTATGTGGTATAACGAATTTGGCAGTGTGTTCTCAAGCTCACTCACTTGACCCGGCTTGGGTATCAGTAATTGGAGAAGAGCAGAAGACAGTGTGATCAGTTGAAACTACTCATATCTGATCTGGTTTAAACTTGTGACTGTTGATATGGATTCTTGGGGCACTGAAGTAAGAAACAGAAGAAAAGCCCAGTAGTTGTTGGCGGGGGTTGGGGGGGGGCAATTAAAATTCCCATGTATGCGCATGTTACTTGAGTACAAAGGAGAAGAGAGGCACACACACATGGTAAAACATGTTTATACGTTCAGTCTCTCTCTCAATTTTGAACGTACTGTGTACAGTTTTATTTAATTAGATGCACATTTTATTGCTGAATGCTCATTTCCCACTCTCATTAGCCTGGTGTCTCTCATCCTCATGTTTTAGCCCCACGGAGTTCTTGGTCGGACTCTGTGATATTAAATGACCCGTTGCCAGGACATAAACCCTGTGATGTTTCACCTTCTGCCTGACCTGCAATTGCAAAACTTGTCCAGAGAAAGAATTTTGTTTTTTCCTCTACTGCTCAACATAGTTTTGGCCAGTGTCTACACGTCCACATACCACCTACAAATAGCCAGATTAATTAATTCCTCAGCCCCAGGACTGCCCATCAGTGTTGGTGTGCTGCATATCCAGACACCCAGGTGCGCTTACGAAAGGGAAACTCAGCAGAATTGGGGAGCACAGTTCAGGTGGAATGCCTCATATCAAGTTTCTCAGTATATCAATGTTTCAATGTGTCAATGAATTTATTCAGCAAAGGGAAATTGTTTGGTCATAATAGCAGGTAGGTAAAACTTGTTTTATTTTATGCTATTTGTTTTTGTGTTTGTGAGTATTTGTTTTCAGTCAATAAACTCTGAAATTCACTAAGTAGCCCAGACTGGCCTTAAACTCACTGCAACACTCCTACTTTAGCCTCCCCAGTGCAGAGAGCACAGGCACGAGTGGCCACCACCATCTGAAGGCTCCTGTTCGCCTGTTTGTGGAAACTCTGGTCTGTATGCATAGCGACAAAGCAGGACGAAAACTGCTACCATTATCCTCCAGTTATCCAAGAAATGGTAAGGTAGCTTCTACTGCCAGCCATTTCCATTCAGGTCTCTGTGAAGAAAACCACACACAAGAAACAGGTGTTGTACAGCTGGGGAACAGGGCTATGATTTATTCATTTTGCTTAATTCAAGCAAGTTGTCCCATCTTCCCACCATTTCTCTAGGACAAAATAAAAGTAAAAATTATTTACATATATTTCGCAATTTTATAAAAAATATATTTTTTTATTTATTTGAGAGAGGAAGATAGAGAAATAGGCAGAGAGAGAGAAAGAGAATATGTGCACACCAGGGCCTCTAGCCACTGCAAATGAACTCCAGATGCATGCACCACCACGTGTATCTTGCTTACATGGGTCCTGGGGTATGAAGCCTTGAGCCAGGGTCCTCAGGCTTCGCAGGCGAGTGCTTAACCACTAAGTTATCACTCCAGCCACTATTCCACAATTTTAAAGATATAACTTATGAGCTGGAGTGATGGGTTAGTGGTTAAAGCACTTGCCTGCAAAGCCTAAGGACTCATATTCAACTCTCTAGGTCCCACAAAAGCCAGGTATACTGTGATGTAAGCACACAAGGTCACATATATGCACAGGGGCACACACATCAGGACTTTGATTACAATGGCTGGAGGCCCTGGTGCAAAAGTTCTCCCACCCTCTCTCTCTCTCACACACACACACACTCTTTCATTCTCACATTTAAAAAAGGCAGTCTGTTGGGCTTGTCTCAATATATAACTTATGATATAATTTATAATAAATAATTATAATGATTAATGGAATAATTATTAACTAAAAGTGAAATTTGGGTCACCTCAAAATTTATTCACCTGCTTTAAAGTATATCATTATGATATGCTAGGAACTAACTGTATGGGAAAATAGTGTTTATTAAATTAAATTTGGTAATGTTGAACAAGAGATAAAATTTGACTACATATTTCAAAAAATATTTAATTAAGATCACATATTAGGCTGGAGAGATGGTTTAGCATTTAAGGTGCTTGCCTACAAAGCATAAAGACCCAAGTTTGATTCCTCAGCACCCATGTAAAGCCAGATACACAAAGTGGTGCATGTGGCTATAGTTTATTTGTAGTGGCCGGAGGCACTAGTGTGCCCATTCTCTCTGTTTGTATCTCTTCTTTCTATATCTCTGCTTGCAAATAAATAAATAAAAATATTTAAAAAAAAATCACAAGTCATAATGCATATGTCTTAAAATAGAGAGGTTCGTTTCATGGTCTCCACTTCATAACTCTCAATATTTGATTTTGAAATGTCATGACTCCCCTAAGTCTAAGTGTTTCATATGCAAACAAGAATAGCAAAACTCATGCCTCAGTTTTCCTCTCTGATCCCTATGATCCTTACATAATCCTTTGATAAATTCAATAATATATTTGCTGGTTTTTGTCAATGTGCTTGTATTAGGAAGGGTTTTCTAGAATAAAGTGTAAATATATATATATGGTGAATTTACTAAATTATCTTACACTATAGTGACTAGGGTATCCCATTGTGGCCATCTGCAGGCTGGAGAGGCTGAGAACCACATAACTGCTCAATGCATGATGCAGTAGCCCCACTTTGGCACTGAAGGCCCGGAAGATTGTTAGGGAGTCTCTGTACTTAGTCCATGAAGGAACACTGAGGAGGCAGGAATTTGATGTCAGTGAGGATGGTGGTGGTGGTTGCAGTGACACCACCAACAACAATGGGGACAGACAGACACTTCTTCCACCACAAGAAGTGAAGACAGAACAGCAAGCAGCATTGCTTCTTTCTTGGCACCTCTTTATATCCAGGCCACTGACCAAAGATGACACCAACTTTTATTTATTTACATCTTATATCTTTTATATCTTATATCTTTATATCCGGGCCACGACCCAGAAGATGGCACCCACTCTAGGGTGGCTCTTCTCCCCTTAGCTAGCCCCACCTGGACGTGTCCTCACAGACCCACCAAGACATTATACCTCTTATTAGAACCCAAATCCCAACAGGTTAACAGTCAAGATTCACCGTTACAAGGCTTAAGCTTTAGATTTCCCCCCTAATTTCTCTTTAACACACAAATGATTATTTTTAATTTAGTGAATTTGAATAAAATAAGCAAAATTATTTCACCTTAAAGTTTACTGTACAAAAATCAAATCCTGATACTCAATCCTATTACTATCTGTGAAATGCTACTCATTCATATTTCTGATAAGAGTTACAAAAGTTATAAATCCATTCTTGATCCAGTCAAAGAATTGTCTGTGACAACTGCTTAATCTGTTCAGGGATCTTGCCAAAGTGAATTTACATAGTGAAACTGGTATTCAGAGCTATGAAAAATGTATGCATTTAGCAAAGTACAGTAGGAGCCTGTCACAGAACAGCTCTTGGGTTGTTCTCAATATGACTAGGTGAAAAATCACAATCTTTTAGAAAACTGAAGAATTTGAACTTGGACCCCAAAGTCACAAGATAATGACAAAACCAGACTGAAATTCTCCAAAGACAGTGTAATATACATGCTGGACGGTGTCAATTTTATATATGTTTATATATGCAAAAATGCCGCCTTACATTCAAGTTGCCAAACATAAAACCTGTTCTGTAGATAGAAGAAATTACTAGACATTCAATCTTCAAGATAGCCTCATTGGTCTCCAAGATAAATATGACATAAAAAATACAGCCACTAAACCACAAACTCCTGCCCATGTCCTTCACTGCTAAGCCAGGGTGCTGCATGCTCAAAGCAGTATATTCCACATTGCTAAACTTAGTAGTTATGCTAACACTATGCTAATGATGATGATTCTTTAGAGCCTAGGAAATCACATAAACAATTATATGTGTTGTTATAAATCCTTTGGTGTTTATCCTTAAGTAAATCCATAATAAATTTTCTGTAATACATTTGGATTTGCTTTGTTATGAGAACATTAAGGGCAAGCTTACTTTGTGATGGAAGGATTAAAGACCAGGTTGTTCTCTGTGTTCTTATGATTTTACTAATAGATATATCAAATAATACAACTATTTAGTTAAAAGAGATTCAATGGAGGGAGGAAAAAGTCCCATAAGGAAACAACCATTTAGAGTATTACCACTGTATTCTATGTAGCATTTTGGAGCATTACCACTGCACTCTGTGCAGCATTTGCAGTATTACCACTGTATACTGCACAGCATTCAACGTATTGCCACTGTACTTTATGCAGCATTTGCTAAGGGTTGAGCAGAATGTTATGTGCTTATGAGGGTTGCCTTACTTCAGCCTTATAGCCTTGTGAGTCAACACAAAATTGTGCTGCCATTTTACAAATAAAAATGCGAGCCTGAGTTTGACCTCCAGGTGATATAGCCAGTAGCAGCTCATGTTCTACTCTCCACAGTCTGCAACATGACACTTGGGGCAGACTAGAAATGCCCTTGCTAGTCCCTGTAATGAAAGAAATGTCCTCCTGAATTAAAATAGATAACTTTCCAGGTGCTCCATGAGGAGGAACATGAACATGAGCAGAGCTCACCCACTGACTGGATGTTCCTTGGCCTGAATGCCTCAGTGACCGTTGCATTGAGTAAGAACCAGCATATGTTTAGTTTCCTTCGAGATCTGCTCTTCACCATGAGAGGGCCAATATGCTGTGTGAGTCATTCACTTTTCTTCCTTGAGTTCTCACCATCTCATTAAGAATAATTTCCCCCCCGCTGAGTGTTGGATTAGCATTCAGGCTGCTGCAGAAGTGATTTGCAAAGTCATGAAAAATTGCCAAGCTTCCTTGAACCAAGCACACTTACTGGAGGTCAGATGGGCAAGGAAATTCATTTTCTGGAGTTACTCTCAGCCCTTGAAATAAATTTTAATCTAAAAGTCTCTGGATGCCCCAAATGCTCAAACCATAGTGTAAATTGTGGAAAGTGAAAGTCATCCACCGGTTCTATGGGATTGTTTAGATGGGACTCTCATTGACGCTGTGATAAAGCACGGTGAAGTTCAAGAACTAGAGAAGAGCTCAGTACAGGCAAGGAGTCAAGGTGGAAAACACTAAAATCATCATCACTAAACTTGGAGAAGCAGTTACCCTTACCTCAGTCAGTCCTTAACTACATGTTAATGCTTAGCAGTTCCTCAGAGTGTGTGCCCAAAGGCTTCTAGGCAGGAAATATCTATCCTGGATTGGAGATCTTCTGCTACAGTGTTTATCATTCATTTTCTAAGCTGTTATTTTATGCAGTTCATATTCATGGGTAAAATGACTTCACTTTATGTTGAAGGGGAAATCAGCATACATAGTACAAAAGAATACATTTCTATTATATTTTTTACATCCAAATAAAATGAATTTCATTACTCTTTTAATCAATGGCCTTTATAGAAAAAGATAGTTTAAGTCAAGTAAGCAGACTGCAACAAACATGTCATACAGCAGCTTTCCTAAATAGGAAGTAAAAATAACAGTCACATATCAAAAATGTTAAAAGCTTTGCAAGCTCAATATCCTAACAGGAAGAAGGGAAAGAAGAAAGGAAGGAAGGAAGGAAGGAAGGAAGGAAGGAAGGAAGGAAGGAAGGAAGGAAGGAAGGAAGGAAGGGAAAAAAGAAGGGAAGAGGGAATGAGGGAGGGGTTGTGGAGGAAGAAAGAAGTAAAGGAAGGAAAGAGAAAGAAGGAGGGAGGAGGAGATAAAAAGAAGGAACAAACAAATGAATAAGTTTATTTTAATCTTGAAAGTAAGGAACACATACACAGTTAACATTTCCAGTACAAGTCAAGTAATTATTTGAAATCAGCGAAATGTGATGGTATTTTATCATTATTAGTTATACTTCTTTTGTTTTGTTTTTTCAAGGTAGGGACTTACTCTAGTTCAGACTGACCTAGAATTCACTATGTAGTCTAAGGGTGACCTCAAACTCATAGCAATCCTCCTACCTCTGCCTGCCGAGTGCTGGGATTAAAGGTGCGTGCCACCATGCCCGGCTCAGTAAGTTATACTGTTTTGAAGTTTATACCATAAGTGTGTCTTCAAAATACAAAGGATTTTCACATGCATTAGTCCATTAAAGCACATTGTAAATTGTCAGTTCTTTACATATCCTGCCTATTACCCAGAATCATCATTGTAGAAGATCAGAAAGCCAAACCTAGAAATGTCGCACAAGTTGGGACCTCCTGCGAAAATAGAAGAGTTAAGTAGATCTGGCTTCAAGAATGGTCCCCTTGTCCCCCATAAATGTGACATCCAACAAGAGACCTGCCCCTGGGGAAGGAACTGTCTGCAAAAACTGAGTTCCAATATGAAATTGCCTGTATATTGTTGGAGTTAAAAAATCATAATTTTCTCTAAAAGTCATTGACAAAAGTAGGTGGAGGAGTACTGTGAGGTTTGGAGTTCTAATTTTCTTCAATTGCAAAAGAAAATTTAAAGACTAGATTGAAAGCCAGAGCTACAATGCTGCCAAAAGGCTAAGTAAGTATAAAAGGAAGGTTAGCTTCTGCATGTGGCCAGGAACTCCAAAAGGGACAATTTGCAAGTATCAGTATATCTAATAGCTGATGAAATCTGCCTCTGTCCAAGCAAGTGCCTCCTGACTAGGACACTGGCTTCCCATTGATGTGCTGCACTAAAGACAAACATTTCAAGGATTTGTCCAACCAAGTTAGCTTCCCTGAAAGAGAGAGAAAGAGAGAAAGAGAGAGAGTCCCCATGAATCTTAGTGCTTATAACTCCAAAATAAAAGTAAATAACACTTTTTATGACTTAAGAGAGGTGACCAACCTAGCTTTGCTTCTGTCAGCACGGCAATCTCACCAGGTCTTCTGAAATACTGGGTTGAATCTGTGTAAGACGGTTTGTGGAAATCACAGATTACCTCCCATGGGTGTGTATAGTGAAATCCATAACAGGAATGAGCACTAAAACACAGAAAACATCTACCCACATGCCAGACTCATCAGGAGATATGTTTTCCTATCACTCCTTAAATGTTAATCCAGTTATTTCTCTTCAGTTACTCTTACAAAATCCACTGGTGTCTGAAGCTGAGCCCTCAGCCTTCCTAGAAAGCAGAGACTTAATACCAGAACCAAAACTGACTAAGAGTCATGAAAATCACCTCTTTAAGAAATAGAAATCAGGAGGTGGAAAACTGCCTCAGTGATTAAGTCACTTGCCTGCTAAGCCTAACAACCTGGGTGTGACTCCCAAGTGCCCACATAAAGCTAGACACACAAAGTAGCACATGCATCTGGAGTTTGTTTGCCCTGGTGTGCCCATTATCTCTTTCTTTCTCTTTTTCTTCTTTTCTCTCTCTCCTTACAAATAAATAAATAAAAATTTAAAAATAGAATTTCAAATAATCAGTTTTTAAATTAAGAATCATATCAACTTTAGCTGGGTATGGTAGTGCACGCCTTTAATCCCAGCACATGGGAAGCAGAGGTAGGAAGATCACCCTGAGTTTGAGGCCACCCTGAGATGATATAGTGAATTCAAGGTCAGCCTGGGCTAGAGCGAGACACTACCTTGAAAAACCAAAAAAAAAAAAAAAAAGAATCATGACAACTTTATTTGAGGATTTTTGATAGAAATTGCTGGTCTATTGACTTCAAAAATTATTAAGTAGATCTTGTTCCCTAATGTATTTCCCACTTGGGTTTGTACCTCTTTTGTGTTAGGAATTTTAAATGATCTAGTCTTCATAACTTCATACAATAACTTGGCTCTAATCAATTAATTTCTCTACTGGAGAGTAACTATAAAATATACAAGACTCAGGCAATAAGTTTCAGTGTCTAGGTACATCAGACTATTATGACATATGCCATATGGATAACCTTGTATTTCTAAAGATACATGCCTTTGATGTTAGAGGGTTGTGAAATATTTATTTTAACTAAATGAGTTCTTCTCAGTATGTAAGAAGGTTGGGGGTTGCTACTCTGTTCTCAAAATTCAAGCACTAGAAAGAGTGGAAATAAATTAGCTGGGTGTGGTGGTGTATGCCTTTAATTCCAGCACTCTAGAAGCAGGGAGGCAGAGGTAAGAGGATCGCCATGAGTTCAAGGCCACTCTGAGGCTACATAGTGACTTCCAGGTCAGCCTGAGCTAGAATGAGACCCTACCTCACAAAAACCAAAATAAATAAATAAATAAATAAAATAAAATAAAAATGAATAACTCTTAGATTAATCCAAGAAGTAGGGTGGTAGGACAAACACAGACCACACCCCAATGGGAAAGACTAGCAGGGGTTTACAGAGAACCAGAAGAGACCAGAGCTGAAGTCTTCAAATGAACCATTTCTTTTAGGTAGGGAATTATGAACTATGATCAACAGATTACTAAAGGCTGTGAAAAAAGTCAGGGAAATTCGTCCATGAGGTAAGTAAGGGAATGGTGTGGGGTAAACACCAGGATCCATCAAGGTCCCACAGTGAATGTATGTGTATGTATGTATGTGTACATATGTATATGTATGTTTGTGTATATATGTATGTATATCTATCTATCTATCTATATGTATGTGTATATATATATATGTATATATATATATATATATATATATATATATAGGTATGTATGTATATATGAAAAATATTCCATTTTATGATGTTTCAAATGTGTATGCACACTTTCAGTCTGCATTCTACTTTCACACAGTATCAAATTAAGTATATGAAGCAAAAAGTACTTATTAGAAAGTACTCTTGCTGGGTGTATGTGGCACACACCTTTAATCCCAGCACTAGAGAGGCAGCGGTAGAGGTAGGAGGATCACCATGAGTTCGAGGTCTTCCTGAGACTACGTAGTGTGTATTTAAATATTTAACGTATTGACAGAAAAGAAAACAAACATGAATCTAAGCCTGTATCCTGTGAAATTGTCCTTCAAAGGTGAAAGAGAAACAGACATTTTCATATTGACAGTAACACTAAGAATGTATTACCAGCAGACCAGCTTTACAGGAAAAGCGAGTTCTTTATGGAGAAGGAAATCAATACAGGTCATATACTCTGGCTTATATCAAGAAAGGATAAATAATAATACTTTCCTGATATAAGCCGAAGTAATGAATAAGAATAGAAATAAAAGAAAGTATAATATAAACATTCATTTTGCTTATGATTAATTTATTCAATGAATATAGTTTTCTATGTTTATATATGTATTAAAAAACCCTAACATATAATGTATGTGTACACACACTGTGGTGGTTTGATTCAGGTGTCCCCCATAAACTTAGGTGTTCTGAATGCTAGGTTCCCAGCTGATGGATATTTGGGAATTAATGCCTCCTGGACGGAATGTATTGTTGGGGGTGGGCTTAAGGGCTTTATAGCCAGGTTCCCCATGCCAGTGTTGGGCACACCCTCCTGTTGCTGTGGTCCATCTTCTGTTGGCCAGGGGGTGATGTCCACCCTCTGCTCATGCCATCGTTTTCCCCTGCCATCGTGAAGCTTCCCCTTGAGCCTGTAAGGCAAAATAAACCTCTTTTTCCCAGAAGCTACTCTTGGTTGGGTGATTTCTACCAGCAATGCGAACCGGACTGCAACACACACATATGCTAATACATACTTATGTATAAATTAAGTGAATGCACACAGTGTTATGAGAGACATGAAGCAAGGATTAGGATTATTTTGAGTTTCCAATATGATGAAACAGAACTATGACATGTAAAAATGGAATTGGCCAGGTGTGTTGGTGCATGACTTTAAATTCAGCAGAGGCAGAGGTAGGATTGCCCTCAGTTCAAGGCCAGCCTGGGACGAGAGAGTGAGTTCCAGGTCAGCCTGGGCTAGAATGAGATCCTAAAAAAAAAAAAATTAAGAAAAGAAAGAAAGAAAAGTGAGTTGAATGTGTGTGTGTGTGTGTGTGTGTGTGTGTGTGTGTGTGTGTGTGTGTGAATACATGCACTACAACTACTGAAAATACCAGAATAGAGAAGGAGGAAAGAGGAAACACAGAACAAGGAACAGAGTAAGAGGAGGAGACCAACAGAAACTGACATACTTAGAAAGGAAACAGGATAAGAAACACTGACTGTGATAGTTGGAATAAATGTCCCCCAGTAGATTCAGGACTTTTATTAAAGCTTTTTAGATTTCCAGCTCCCTGGCAGGAAGAGATGTCACTGGTTAGATTTTAGGGTCCAGCCCTAAGGTGTGGTGGTGAATTTAGAATTCCAGTCTAAAGACATGCAAAGTGCCTGAGTTCCACCTGGAATTCCTAAGGGTGCTTGTGTGTGGTGTGGTTTTTGTGTTTGGGGGACATCATGGAACTTCCCCTGGATCTGTAAACTTCAATAAATACCTTCCTCCATAACTGTGCTTGGTCTGGAAGTTCATCTCAGCGACATGAAGCTGTCTGCTACAGAAATTGATGCCAGATTGTGGGGTAAGATGAATCTGATCATGTGTATTTTTGCCTTTTGGAACTTTTATTTAGGAGAAACGGGCATGAACTCGGTGCTTGCAACTGAAGATGGCTTCTAGAGTGGTAAGCCAAGTATCATGGACTATTTTTATGAGAGTTTGAAAATGCTAAATACAGACAGAATTGAACTTGGAGGCTTGGTTTATGAACTTTCTAAAGGGAAGGGAAGATGGCAGAAAACCTGTCTGGAGCTTGGCTACTGGCATAAGGGCTGGCTGAGTTCTGCTGCCCTGGCTTAGAGTGTTTGATCAAGGTTAAGTTTGTAATGTACTGATGTGCTTGGCTAAATATATTGAGCAAAGAGACTTAAGGTGTGTGTGGGGGGGAGTGTTTGTCTCTCTTCTCTGTCTCTCTCTTCTTGCAAATAAATAGGCAAATTTATTTATTATTTATTAGGAGAAAGACAAATGGATCATTTGTATGAATAAATGAATTTATATAATCCATCATATACATAACCCTAACATACTGTGACACTTAATAATAAATCACAATATCTATGATACTCTTTATTTGACTTCCTCTCTGAAATACTAATAATTAGAAATAGTCAGATCTTGGGGAGGAATAATAGAGGAATTGTCATGTTCCAGAAGTGTCACTCCAGTTTATGCCCCAAAGTGGCAAAAGTTAAGAGTCCTTAAAAATAGTTCTATCATCTTTGGACCTAGAAATCCCACTGCAAGACCCAATCTAAGAATAACTAGGGAAATGCAGGTAAATTTTTGATCAGAGAGGTGTTTGTTCAAATGTTTTTTGTTTTTTTTTTCAGAACAGGGCACAGTATTGGAATAATCTAAAATCCTATCAATAAGAAACTCAGGTACTTGATAGTACCCCTTCAACCTTGAAGCTCACTGAAAACAGAATTCAATCCTTAAACTCAGCCCATTACATGTTTATTTATCTTTCCCATTTCAGTGAACCGAGTTTATTCTAATATAGCCCTGTTCTCCTACTTATGTGGGATAAATGGTTGTTTTCCTAATGTCAGGGCAGAATTGAGGAGTCTGAAGAGATTACATGACCAACAAAGCTCAAATTATGCATGATCTGACAGAAAAGCATATTGGTTCCTACTTTCACCAGTCAATTAAGTTGTGTTTCTAAACGAAGTTCAGTGGCAAGTTTAGAGGTGAATTTTGTGAATATAAGTAGGAGTAGATATTTACTCTGACCTATGAACACAATTACTACTGGTGATGCTACAAACATGTGCTGTAGAATTTCACAATAGTCAACCAGAAAATGGGGAAGGTTTAAACCACACTTTTAGACATACTTCACTAGAATTATCTTTTGGTAAATTCTTTCCTGGTGCTAGACGCCCCTTCAATTCACATCATATCTTTCAGCCTTTAGGCAAACAGCTCTGCACAAACATTCATCTGCGATAATTTATGAAACCCAAGCACACGAGGCCACGGTGGATGATGGAATCACCCATCCTAACCTTAAAGGGCAACTATTTCCCCACTTCCCAGCTGACTTCCTGAGCCAATGGCCAGACTGTTCGGACTATATCCACTATCTGAAATTAGCTGCCTGACCTATTGAGTAACTGATGCCTGGAAAATTAGGTCACTGTACTACGATGTCTGGTTTCAAGCTCTTAGGAAATCTCAGGGATGAACACGGACCACCTCCAGCAGCTCCACTCTTAAAAACAAACAGTGCTCTCCAGTTCATAAATCACCAGGAAGGAGCAGATAGGCCTGAGCTCTGCACTCACTTCTCTCACTTGTTTTTGCTGTTTCAAAAAATCATTAACACCTGATAGTAGTCTTACTTCTCACCCAAGGTAAGGGCAGTTCTCAGGCCAGGTTCCTGTCAGTCATTGCAGACAATACTTCAGTGGCTTGTACGTTATCAAATGACACCCCAGAGCTTTAAGACACAGAATTGTGGGGATGGACTTCATGGTAAAAAATTGTAGGTAACAGAACTTCCAAAAAGGATAGTTACATTCTTTTAAGTTTAGAGAAGATAGAATTAGATCAGCCTTTAGGCTTTTTATAAAAATGTGCTGTTTTGGGTTGGAGAGATGGCTTAGCAGTTAAGGTGCTTGCCTGCAAAGCCTAAGAATCCAGGTTCAATTCTCCAGGTCCCACATAAGCCAGATGCTCAAGGGGGCCCATACATCTGGAATTCGTCTGCAGTGGCTAGAGGCCCAAGGTTTTGATGCACCCATTCTCTCTCTCTCTCTCTTTCTGTGTATAATAAATAAATAAATAAAAATAAATATTAAAACAAATGTACTGTTTCTGGGCTGGAGAGATAGCTGAGCAATTAAGACATTTGACTGTGAAGTCTGAGGACACAGTTTCATTTCCCTAGTACCCAAATAAGCCACAAGCACAAGGTGGAGCATGTATCTAGGGTTCATTTAGAGTGGCTGGAAGCCTTGGCATGCCTATTTTCATTTCTTCCTGGCTCTCTTTTCCTTTCCTCCCTCCATCTGTGTATGTTTCTCTCTCTTCCACTCTTCTTGCAAATAAATATATAATTAGTTTTTTATCATTCAATTATTTATGTATTTATTTATGAGAGTGAAACAGGCAGAGAAAGAGAGAGAGAGAATAGGCATGCCAGGGCCACCAGCTACTGCAAACAAACTCTAAATGCATGTGCCCCCTTGTGCATCTGGCTTACATGGGCCTTAGAGAATCACCAGAGATCTCTGGCTTTTCAGACAAAAGCTTTAATCACTAAGCCATATCTCCACCCAATTAAAACCTTTTAAACAGTACTATTTCAAGAAGCATTTATAGGAAAGCATGTTGACACATACTGGTAATCTCAGTACTAGGGAGACAGGCAGATCAGCTAGCGTGCTAAATAGGGGAGCTCTGTCTCAAAAATAAATAAGTAAATAAAATAAGACAGAATAAACACTTAAATAATTTCTATTTGCTTCCGTTACTTCAATGAGGAAATGGAAAAGTCTACATTGTAAATATAAATATTACTTCTGATGCAAAATAAAGTCATCAAATTTGGAAGTTGATGTTGCACTATATGTTTAAGCCATTGCTGTGTTTCAGACATTGCTCTTTTTTCAAATATAATATAGAAAATAGTGAATATTTATGTTTAAATTGTATCTTACTTGTATTTCCAATTTATTAATTTAATGTATATTAATTCAACATAGACATAGTAATAGTAATATTAATGTAAGATATATTTATATGTTATATAATATTAATGTGAGATACATTTATATATTATATAATATTAATGTAAGATATATTTATATATTATATATTTATATAATATTAATGTGAGATATATTCACTATGCAGTTTTGAGCTGGCCTTGAACATGCATAGATCCTTCTACCTGGGCATCCTGATTGCTGGATTCAAAGGCATGCTCCACCATGTCTGGCCAATTTAACACTTTTGATGTGTGTATTCTGTGTGTACGCTTATGTGTATACATGTGTTAGTGTGTGCTTGTGCATGCCATAGCATGCATGTGGCATTCACAGGATAACTTTCTAGTGCTGTCATTCTTGTCTTCCTTCTTCTTTGAGGCAGAGCTTTTCTCTCTTTATTCACTTCTGGTTTTCAAGGCTAGCTAGCCTCAAAGCTTCTGGCAGATTCTCCTGTGTCTTCCTCCCTTCTTACCAATATATGTAGCTGGGATTATAAATGCTGTTACCATGTATGGATTTATTTTTTACATGGGTTCTTGGGTCCACAATTCAGATACTATTATAGTACTTCCCTTGTCACTGGTGGGATTAAGTATCTGACCCAAAACAGCTGATGGGAGGAAAGTTTCTCATTTTGTCTTATTGTCTTGAGGGGAAGCTTTGTGATGGCAGGGGAAAGCTTGACATGAGCTGATCTGAACACCACATCTTCCACAAGTGGAAAAAGAGCAGGAAGAGAGAGCTATAACCTCCCTAAGCCCATTCCCCATAGCACACCTGTTCCATCAAGACTTAACCCCCAAAATGCCACCATCAAGCATTCAGAACACATGAGTTTATGGGGCACAGCTGATGCAAATTGCCACAGACACCAGTGCTTGTACAGAAAGCACTTTGTCGACTGAACCATTTCCTTGATGTCAGCATGTTTGTTTTCAAAAACTTATTCTAGCCTGTCTCTTTTTTAAATGTCATTGAACAGAGTATTGGTATTAACACTTCTCTGATATGTATGGTGAATGTAGAGTGTAAAAATGATAGTTCTATTTGCTAGGAAATTCAAAGTCAAGACAAAAGGTAAGTAATGGATAGGGACAATGAGGACAGAGAGGAGCTGTGAAAAATTTCATCCAGTTGACCAAAGAGGATTAGAAAGTGGATCAAGATGCAAAAAGAGATTTTGGGGGTAGAAATGATAACAAAGAGATTGTTTAAGGTAGAAATACACAAGAACATGGAAGGAGGGAACAGCTTTGATAGATTCTGAGGGGCTTGAAAGAGAGAGTACAAAGACAGCCTCGAGCTCTGTGGACTTCTGTTTGCAAAGAGCTGAGTTTGTCAAGGAGTCTGTGAGATCCTCCAGGTGCTAGAAAGACAGCATCCAATCTTTGGTGACAAGAAGGATCCATCTACAAACAGCAGATTGAAACTGCAGAGTGTGAGGGACAGAGGTGGGTAGGATAGTGTGGAAAAAATAATGAAGAGAGAGGGCAACGTTCCAGCATATGTTTAAAACAGCGCCATCAGGAAGAATGATAATACAGCCCAGGCTACAGGTGAAGCTCATGGGGAGAGTGCTTGCCTAGCAAGCACAAGGCCCTGGGTTCAAACCCCAGCACCCCCAAGCCCTCCTCACAAAAAGACACTGCCCCCAAAATTATGATCAGGTAAATCCAAGTTTTCAAGTAGCCAGATATAAAAAGGAAAACAAATCATGTTGTAATAACTTTGATAATGTATATTGTTAACCTATTATATCAACATGTTATCATTTTTCCAAGAAACTGATTAAAAATTAATCTGCAGTATTACATTCCTTTGGATAATCTAGTCTGTGGTTTACACTCACCACATATCTTTGTTGAACATATTTCAAGTGCTCAATTGTCATATGTCATATGATATCATATGAGAGCCAGTCATTTTTCAGACTTAGATAATGTAATAATTTAATATAATAATAATTTAATATAAATGTAATGCTCAGGCGGATGAACAACAAAAATAAAAGAGGAACAATTGTCATTTATGGCATATAGCATATGTGATTTGCGTGTGTAGTGTTTGCCTGTTGTGTGTACACATACATATGTATGGTCAAGCATACATGCAGAAGACCAAAGGAAGATATGCACTGGTCTTCTGAGTTGTTTCATGACAGTCCCTTACTGCTCCTGGAGTGTATTATTTATATATTTTTTTTCAAGGAAGCCCCAGCTATCTTCCTCTCTCTGTCACCCTCATTTATTATTTATATATATATATTTTTTTTTCAAGGAAGCCCCAGCTATCTTCCTCTCTCTGTCATCCTCAGAGCTGAGATTGTAGTTTGTATGTAAGCTCAGATTTTCACATGGGTGCTGGGATCCAACTCAGGTCTTCACACATGTGGAGCAAGTACGCTTCCCCATTGAGTTACGGTCATGGACCTTTCTTCTATTATGTATGTATTTACTCATTCATTCATTCATTTGCATGCATGGATGTGTGACTACATGGTCATGTGTGTAGGTACACAAAAGTGCATGTGTGTGGTGGGTAATCTTGGGTGTTATTCCTTAGGTGCTGTCATATTTTTAAAGACAGATCTCTAAAATTGGTTTAGAACTCACCAGTTGGCTGGATCATGACCCTGCTGCCACCTCATCTGGTATTACAGGCGTGTACCCCTCGACCAAAATTTTTTATGTGAGTTCTAGGGATCAAGTCAGGTCCTTTTGCTACTGAGCTATCTCTCCCATCCTTTTTTGACATTACTAAAGTGTCTGTATGAACAAGAATGTCCTAGGACTATGTGATTTTTAATGATGGCCATCTTCAATCTGATATCATGATATCATCCTTTCTCTGTTCTTGTATCTGTCTTCTATCAATACTGTCTTCAAATTTTAAATAAACATGTTTCTTTTTAAAGTATTTTATTTATATATTTGTTATTATTTATTTGAGAATGAGAGAGAGAGAGACAGAGCAGGAGAAAGGAAGAGGGAGGATTGATATGTTAGGATTCCTAGCTACTGCAAATAAACGCCAGATCCATCAAACGCATTGTGCATGTGGCTTTATGTGGGTACTGGGGAATAAAACCACTAAGCTATCTCTCCAACTCAGGTGTTTCTTTTGTAATAATTATACCACACATGCTCTCTCTCTCTCTCTCTCTCTCACACACACACACACACACACACACACACACACACACCCCTACCTCAGACAGACACACACATAATGTAGAGGATGAGAGAAACAGGTCTTTGCTAGAAGGAGGTGAGAGGCCAAAGGAGGGTTGGGCTTGTTTTTGACTGCAGAAACAACTTTATGCTAATAATAACTACAAGGAGGTAGGAAGAGAAGGAAAGCCTGATGTTATGGCAGGCAGGAAGTTAATGGTGAGGCCAGATCTTAGTGGGAAGTAGAGGTGATAGGATCTAGAAGGAAGGGTGCAATGGAAGAATTGCTGTCTCTCTTAAAAATGTCCTTCTTAAGCTAGGCGTGGTGGCACACGCTTTTAATCCCAACACTCAGGAGGCAGAGGTAGGAGAATCGCCATGAGTTTGAGGCTACCCTGAGGCTCCCTAATGAATTCCAGGTCAGCCTGGGCTAGAGTGAGACCCTTCCTCGAAAAACAAAACCAAAAAAAGCCCTTCTTTAGGGAAGAGAAAACTACTTGGCCTGGTTCATCTTATCAGACAGGAAATACCAGTGTCATTGAAGCTACTCCTGGGTCCTTAAAGTTTCCTTTGGAGAGCCATTAGTGACCTCCAAAATTAATTCTTGATTAAATTTTGCCTATTTACTTGGTCTTAAACACTAAGAGAGAAATGTGTAACCAAAGATAAAGGGATACCTCAAGTCTATGAATGGCGTATTAAGTAATACAACAAGGGCCTTAAGACATGTTGTCCCCAGCTTTAATAGTTCTAATCCTATAATAAGGAAAAACAACCACAGATGCCCAAAGGGTTAATTTCAAACTAAAATATATATGGATGACTTTGACCAAGGTTTACTTAATTCAGAAGACTACTGGAAAAAGTGGTAAAACTCTTTTAAGTTGTGCCAGGACATCCTTAAATAAGTCCTGATACCAAAAATATATTTGTAGAGCCTTTAAAGACACCTAATAGCTCTATGGTAGCAATCTTTGGCCCCCAGGATTAATTATAAAAGGTACATTCTGGAAGGCTGTTATAAAAATATGGCATATTGACCATTATCAGAGTTAAATGTTGTGCGTCTGTTTCTAATTGCTCTGCTAATATCTTATCTGTTCTTTTTTTAATTTTTACTTATTTGAGAGAGAAAGAGTAGGGGGAATGGCCTGTAGACACTGCAAACAAATTCCAGACGCATGCGCCCCCTTGTGCATCTGCCTTTCCTTGGCTCTGTACTTCCCTCAATAAAAATAATAATTTAAAAACTAAAAGAGGGCTGGAGAGATGGCTTAGCGGTTAAGCGCTTGCCTGTGAAGCCTAAGGACCCCGGTTCGAGGCTCAGTTCCCCAGGTCCCACGTTAGCCAGATGCACAAGGGGGCGCATGCGTCTGGAGTTCGTTTGCAGAGGCTGGAAGCCCTGGCACGCCCATTCTCTCTCTCCCTCTCTCTGTCTTTCTATGTGTGTCTGTCGCTCTCAAATAAATAAATTTAAAAAAATTTAAAAATAAAAAGAATCCTCCTTCTTCTTTAGGAAGAAACCTATATGCACTGAAACATTTCTAGAAAAATCACAGCAGAAGTCTTTAGAGTGGATGTGAGGACCATGTGAGGCCTCATTCCCTGAGGATAAAGGCTATCCTGTGAAGAAACCTTGACACACATGGACCACTGTGACTTCTGTGGGAATAGCTGGGCTAGCCGAGACGAGGGAGAGTTCTGCTGCAATACTGCATGCCTATCTGAGGAAGGGAGCATACTTTTCCCAGTCTAGGCAACATAGTTGCATGATTGCCTATGGCTCTGCTCTGGAACCTGGAAGGAGAAGTAGACACAGATTCGGACTACAAATTATCAGGCAAATATAGCTCACCAAGTAGGAGCAAAGGGTGTGAGTTTACCTTAGTGTCTCCTACATGTAGTAAGTGCCAAACTTTACATGTGAAGCTTTTGCAGAGGGAGATACACAGAGATGGTTTAAAAATATCTGCTCCTTTTCTAGTCATTGAAGTTGCCTCTCTGTGGAACCATGAAAGTGACTCATCACTAATACGGTCCCTTTGATGAATAATTTTCCTTTGGCAGCACACAAATCAGTTTCTTGTATTCAAAGAAAATAGCCACCCTTTCTAGGAATTTCACACAGTGGAGTGATGTGTGAAGCAGGTGTTATGGCGCCAGCTCCTCTCTATTCTGAGTATGTCTCCTTCAGCAGCAAAGGAAGACCTCCCGTCTGGGTAGGACCTTCTGATCAGGAGCCCGGTCTTCCATGGCAGGTGATGCTTCAGGGTCTACCCTCAAACCTTCCCTGGACATCTGACATCATCGCCTGTCATTTTCTCTCATCATCATCTGCCTTTAGGATGGCAGTTTTGGTTCTAGAACGACAAAATCTAAGTGCTCTTCTACTAACTTTTGCATTTCATTTTCTTAGTTTCGGGGCCATTCAAAACAAGGCTCTAGTCAAAAGGAATATCTATACCCAACATTATCAAGGAAATGCAGCACTAAATTTTGTTGTTGTTGTTTTTCTTGTTTGTTTTTCAAGGCAGGTTCTCATTCTATCTCAGGCTGACCTGGAATTCACTATGTAATTTCAGGGTGGCCTTGAACTCACAGCAGTCCTCCTACCTCTGCCTCCTGACAGCACTCATTTTTGTATATCTACTTCCTCTGTGACGTCTCCTGTTCTATTATTTCTTAAAGCTGGCATGTGAGCCACCTTACCAGAAAGGCATCATTTTGCTATGCATGTGGTATCAGCAACTCTAACTCCTCTCTGCTCTTTCCCTAGAAAGGGTAAGTTCAAACCTTCCTTCAAGTGCAAATTCCTTGTTGATTGACCTTTATAAACAATCCCCGCATGTCTGCTCTTTACTTATCTACCACACGATTGTTTTACATACAACACTGGCAATACTTTCACTAGTAAAGGAGGAGTCCCCATCCAGCTATGCACTTCCTCAGCTAGAGTTTGCCTGGTGCGGCTGCTAAGTTACAAATTCTGTTTTAGGACTGGAGAGATACTGCCAGTGATTAAAGGAATTTATTACATAGTCTGACAGCCAAGGTTTGATTCTTCATTACCCACATGAAATCAGATGCACAAAACGGGGCATGAATATGAAGTTCATTTGCAGTGGCAGGAGGTCCTGGCACACCCATCTTCTCTTCCTATGTGCCTTTTATTTTCTCTGTGTCTCTCTCAAATAAATGAAATTTTTTTTAAAAAAGATCTTAGATCATGTTTTTGTGGTTCAGTTCTATTAATCACATTTGAGTTTACGCTAGGATTCCCTCTTCTACAACCACCCAAGAGACATAAAATGCTAAAGTAAAATGCTATTGCATCTCCATTAAATTGTCATAAATTGATTCATTTGTGTGAATGTGTGATATGTATTTATATTTGTGTGAGTGTAGGTACACCTGTGTGCTGATGCATATGGAGGCCAAAGGAGTACCTCTGTTCTTTTTCCTCAGGTCTTGTTCTTTTTTTTTTTTTTTTTTTAATGCAATGATCTCTCACTGGCCTAGAGATCTGCAAGTATGCTTGACTGGCTGGCCACCTGTCTCTGATTCCCCAGTGCTGTGATGATAATCATGTACCACCATAATTTTATATTCATTCTTAGGATTGAACTCCATCTCCTATGTTCACAAGGCAATTACTTTATAGAGTGGGTTATCACTCATCTTGAAGAAGTGACCTCTAAGTGCTACAATTATAGATACAGAGAAATAAGAAGAGTGATTTATGTTTTGGGAGTTTCATTTGCATTTTATTATCTGGGATTCCCATCCAGTGTGACAAGTTATACCTTATAATCCACTGGTTGATGTCTCTGTGACACTCATCTGAGGTTCCTCCATCACCTTCACTGTTCACCTGGCATTGGGACTTTTGTGTCTTGCTAGATGTTTGGCTTCATTCTTTCTACCCACACCTGATTCCAGGATGCTGAGTTCTAAAACTCTGCACATCAAGTTCCCTGCATCCCACTCTGCCCTCTCTTGAACACCTGAGGTGTATAAAGCCCAATGTTAACATGCATTTTATATTGTCTTTTGGGGCAGGAAAATATAAAACCTGAGCTCCAAGGGTGGCATATTTCCTATTTTTATTGGTCATAAAGTCTCCATGGTGAGAACAGGTGGCACCAACAGAGAACATGATACTGTGACAGCAGATTAGCGAATGCGTAGGGAACACCCACTGCAGTCCTCACATACTGTGTATGCATTTCAGTGATTATTAGTCAATGTGTATCACTGTGCATTCAGTAAAATTATACAAATTATAGCATTTTTGTCATAATAATAAGATTTCCTTACTGTTTTCTGTCTCTATGTTACATATTTCTTAGACATTTCATAGAAGTCAAATCATGCCATTAAGTGATGTTAGGTACCTGGCTTATTTCATTTAGTATAACACTTCAGTTATACCCATGTAATAGCCTACATCAGGACTTTATATTTTTATTGTCAGGTTAAATTTCATGGAAACACAAGACATTACTTAATATTTTGCTAGGTATTTCGTGATCTCCACTTTTTATCTTTTGTGCAATGGTGCCATGACATGCTTACTTAGCTCTTTGTGTAAATACACATTTTCTTTATCTTTTATAAAAGACTGAACATGGAAACTCTGAATTACATATTTCATTTTTGTTTACCTTCTTTAACAACTATCAATGTACTTTCTAAGGTGTGTGTATTATTTTTACCTACCCACAAGCTATGGATGAGTCCTTATGTGCCTAAATCCTCAGCAATTGTTATTTTGTCTTTTTGTATTTACTTTGGGATAGCATCTAACTGTAGTTTAAATTTGCCTTTCCCTAATGATGAATGATATTACCCAGCTTTCATGACTACTCACATGACTTCTTTTCAATTAGGTTAGCTTATGTTTAAGGTAGAGTGTTCACAATGTTTCTGAATTAATTTTTTATTTTTATTTTTTGGTTTTTCAAGGTAGGCTTTCACTCTAGCTCTGAATTAATTTACACATGTGACCATGGAAAAGGTACCAACCAACCACACTGAAAATAGAAAAGGACTTAACCATATGAATCCTAGATGTAACAATAAATTCGCTTTAGGAAATTTAGGTTTCATTTTGTAGTGTACATAAAAATGCTTTGCTAACCTGGAGGTTTTCCATTAATTAACTTGAATTTCTATGGGCACAGTTCAGTTTTATATTTTCTTTAACATTTTGTTAACCCATCACCCCCACCCTTCATAATCCTAAACACCACAGCAGGTTATTACAGCATTGAGAACAGATGGTGAAGGTTTCCATAAATGAGAAAGGAAAACAGACTGGTCTGCAGTGAGGTGAGTAAACACAAAGCACATGAATGGGGAAAACTGAAATGCAGTGTTAAGTGCAAGTTAAAAATAGAAAGTACAATTACTAAACTTGTTTTGGAAAAAGAGCTTATTTAGAATATGGCTAACAAAATATGAGTGTAAACCAAATATTAATTTTATTTACTTGTAGAACAAAGCCATACAAAATTATTGAATATAACAGATAAAAAAATTGTAGAGTTGCTGGGTGTGATGTCGTACGCCCTTAATCCCAGCACCCAAGAGGCAGAGGTAGGAGGATCACCGTGAATTTGAGGCCACCCTGAGACTACATAGTGAATTCTAGATTCTAGGTCAGCCTGAGCTAAAGTGAAACCCTACCTTGAAAAACCAAAAACAAACAAACAACAACAACAACAACAACAAAAAAAAAACTGATGCAATCATCTGTAGAGTTAAGTAGACAATTCAATATCCAGAATTTTATAGGGAAATGCTTTCTGTCTTTTCTCTTTTAGAAAATCAAAAACAATTATGATTGTTTCCATGATTAAACAAGGAGATACTTACTCTCCTCCTCCTCACGTATTTTGTGTGGGTGTGTTCACATGTACACAGGAACCAGTGTGTGTATGTGTTGTCTGTGTGTGTGTGTCTGCGTGTGTCGGGGGTGGAGGGCAGGCTCAGGCATCCTCTTTTGTTGTGAGATGGGGCTCTCACTGGCTAGATCTCACTAAACACATTAGATTGGCTGGCCTGTGAGCCCCTAAGATCCTCCTTCCTCAGGCTCCTCAGGGCTGTATTTCCAACTGTGTGCCACAGTGCCACACCATCCAGCTGTTCCTTCCTGGGTTCTAAGGACAAAACTCAGCTTCATGCCTCTGAGGAAAGTGCAAGCACTTTTCTAAGCTATGTCCCAGCCCTCCATTCTCACTTTAGCTATAGTCGCAACTGTTAAAAGGAAAGTAAGCCAGGTGTGGTGGCACATACCTTTAATCCCAGCACTTGGGAGGCTTGGGAGGGTCACCATGAGTTTGAGGCCAGTCTGAGACCTCATAGTGAATTACAGGTCAGCCTGTGCTAGAGGAAGACTCTATCTAAAGAAAAAGAAAGGAAAATAAATTATGATCTTTTTTCCCATGTTCCACTTATTAGTAAGAAGTAGAGTTATGAAAATTTGCCATTACCTATATTGCAGGTTACTATAGATTACTAGTGAAAGTTGAGCAGAAGACTTCTACTTCCTTTGTTGCTGGTATTACTATTGGTGTTGTTCATTTGATTTTAAGACTTATGCCTATTTTTTATACATGCAATGTTGGCATAGATCTCATTTTATCTACATTTAATTATGAGAAAACCATAGCTTTGTCTCTTTGTGATGGAAGGAAACTTTTCAAATATTGTTTGGATGTGTTGCTTTATACAGAGCTACAAGGTGGCTCCAGATACTGTGGGAAAATTAGTTCCAACGTTCTCAGTCACTCTCAGCGAAAACACATAGACAATGCATACCTGTCTCTAGATCATGTCATTAGAGTTCAAATATCCATTACATGAACATATATACATATGTATATGGAAAAAATAGGGAAAATAAATTATTATGAACTTTTAAAATTTTTATTTATTTGCAAGTAAAAAGAGCTAGAAAGAAGAGAGACGGAGAAAGAATGGGAACACCAGGGCCTCTAGCTACTGTAAACAAACTTCAGACGCTTGTGCCACCTTGTGCACCTGGTTTATCTGGGTCCTGTGGAATCGAACCCGGGTCTTTTGGCTTTGCAGGAAAACACTTTAGCCACTAAGCCATCTCTCCAGCCCTTATTCTGAATTTTTTAAGCTAATTATATATTTCATCAGTAGACCATTAGTTTCATGCTAAGAATCAAACAGAATACATGGCACAGAAAATCCTCTGAATGGAATCTACTTTTTCTATTGTTTCAGGTCCCTTACATCACTGGACAACTCCTCGGTAGGCAGCAGTTTTGTATTTAAATCTTCCCTCCCACCCCAGCCTCACTTCTACATGAAATGTGCGGAACACGATGATGGGTGACCATCTTTGAATATGTATCCTGAACGAAAACAAACCAGCACCTCATACTCTTGCCTTACTTCCAAGAGCCCTTCCCTATCTGCTCATATCTAGTCCTGCCTAACCAAGGAAATCCAACAAGTAGAAAGACAAGGCTTAAACTGATTTTTCTGATTTCAAATGTCATGTACATTTTTTACAAAACTATTTTATTTATATTTATTTATTTGAGAGAGAAAGAGACAGAGAGAGAGAGAGAGAGAGAGAATGGGCACGCCAGGGCCTCCAGTCACTGCAAATGAACTCCAGATGCAAGTACCCCCTTGTGCATCTGGTTTATATGAGCCCTGGGGATTGGACCTGGGTCCTTTGGCTTTGCAGGCAAGTGCCTTACCCACTAAGCCATCTCTCCAGCCCAATCGTCATGTACCTTTGGGAGCTATGGGAACATTTGGTTCACAGCTAGGAGAGGGATTAATATTATAAAGAACTATGAATCAGTATGAAGCAAGAGATAATGACATATACCTCTAATCCCAGCACAGAGGAGGCTGAGGTAAAAAGATCTTTGTGAATTGCAGGCCAAGCCAGAATATATAATGAATTTGCAGCAAACATAGAAAGAGGTGCTCTCAAAAAAGAAAAAAAAAAAAGAAAGAAAGAAAGAAAGAAAGAAAGAAAGAAAGAAAGAAAGAAAGAAAGAAAAGAAAGCATTAACATCATTATGATAATTTGCATTTGTATAAAAAAATGATTACAACTACAATAGGTACAATTGGAGAAGCAGTTCTTACAAATGTCACAGATGTTTGCCCTCATAAAAATCCCTGGGTGTCAATGGAAAAGCTTGAATCTATCAGAAAGAGTGAGACTGAATATCATCATGTCCCAGTGCCAACATGCCTTGTTTCTTTGTATACATCAGTATATCATTTGCCTCTGGTAAAATATAAATGTAAAGTAGCAAGGAGGTATAAAGAAAAAGGGGATAAATTGGCTACTTTGCTAATTTTGAACCTCAGAAACGGCATTAAGACCTGGAAATTCCATCCAGGCTCATGTGTGAGTTCTTGGAAGCAGATCCCTTGATTCTACCCTGAACTGAACAACTTTCAGTTCTCAGTTTAGACCTCGTGCACCAAGACACCTCAGAAGAATCTGGATTTCTTGTCTTCTTAGTAGGCAGGCAGGACCAGCTCTACCTAATGACTTTAGGTGTTTCCCAGTGGCTTCCAACAAAGAAAGTAAGGAACACACAGCAACTTGCACTTAGTCAGCCCGGGTCTGTGACACAGACGGAAGTCAACCTTTCCTGAAACTTGGGCTATGAGGATAAGCAGACTCAGTCAACTTTTAGGTGAGATAGTAGACTGTTCATTTCATGCCTGAGCCATGGAACATGCTGCAGAGCATGAGCACACAGCTGACGCATACACTTGACATTTAGTACAAATATTTAAGTCAATTCCACAAGTCTCTGAGGTCAGCTAACCACACGGTGTCACAGGTGCTGACTTCCTTACTTCATCTACCTCTCCCCTTCTCTGAGGACTTCGTTTTCTCCTGGAAGAGGAGATTCTTTGGACAGACTCATCCATCTAGAAAAATTGTTTATCATTAATTCACTCTCTGAAAAATGTCTCCAACTGCCGGTTACTGCCAGGCACAGGCTGGAGCTCTCAGGAGAGGACACTGACCTGCCAGACACGGCTGAGGATCCCTGAGCTACAGGATCTCTCCAAGCCCTGCACACCTGAACTTAGGCTCTGCCCATAGCCCTGTGACCTTTGGCCAGTTGCCTAGGAAACGCCTTATCAGCCAGTACCTTCACCCAGCCCATGCCCCTGAGACCCTAGATCACCTGAACCACCCCTACCATTGCCTACATGCTGGAAAGAACTTCCCTAGGCATAGGCTAGCAACATTTAACCCAGCAATCCCCTTAGGGTTTTCCCCCCAACCTCAGATGCTTATAAATCCATTTCCCTGACAATAAACCGAGAGAGCTGTTCACAATGCAACTCCTCCTGAAAGTCTTTTACTTTCACCAACTCACCCATCCCAGTTGCCTGGGCTCCTTCAGGAGAATGACAGACACGACCCAGAGAAAGGACACAGGAACCCACATCGAACCATCCATTTAAAATAGAAATTCTGGGCTAGGGTTCAGATGGTAGACTTCCTATCTAACATGCATGAAGCCCTGGTTTTGATTTCAAGCATTGCCTAAATTTACCAGATTATAAGCACATGTCTATAATTCCAACACTTGGGAAGTTTAGCATCATCCTAAAATACACAGAGAGTTTGAAGTTAGCCTGCACAACATGAGACTCTGCCAGGAGGAAAGAAAGACAGCAGGAGGGAGGGAGGGAGGAAGGGAGGGAGGGAGGGAGGGAGGGAGGGAAGGAGGGAGGGAGGGAGGGAGGAAGGAAGGAAGGAAGGAAGGAAGGAAGGAAGGAAGGAAGGAAGGAAGGAAGGAAGGAAGGAAGGCAGACAGACGGGTAATCAGTGGTTCTCTGATTGGCTAAGAGATAGGCTCAGTGGAAAGGAACCCATAACTGGAACTGACAACCAAGTCAGAATTCTATAGAAACCACGATTATCAGCTGCACTAGCCAGAAGCTCCCACTAGTCTTTGGCAAACAGTGAGGCCACATTCTTCTAAATTTCTCTCAATTAACAATGCATATCTTCTTTCAGTTATCCTGATACCACTCTTCATTGGAGAACCTGTTTTTCTTTTTCAGAATACAGCCTCATTTCCCTGACACCATGAGCTGAAATTAAACCACTCATTAAAAAAAAAAAAAAGCAAGGGATATAGAAAGAAGGAAAGGAAAGAGAAAGAAAGAAAAAATAGGAAGGGAGGAGAAATGCTGGAATGGAAAGAAGGGAGAGAAAGGAAGAAATGAGTTATAAGAAGAAAAGGAAGGAAGGAGAGAGAGAAAGGATGGAAGGAAAGAAGACTAAATTTTTTTTTTTTAAAGCTTATAATAGCTCATACCTATAATCTGAACCTCCCAGGAGTCAGGGAGGTTGAGGGCAGGGGATTATAAATTCACAGTAGGGCTGGAGAGATGGCTTAGCGGTTAAGCGCTTGCCTGTGAAGCCTAAGGACCCCGGTTCGAGGCTCAGTTCCCCAGGTCCCATGTTAGCCAGATGCACAAGGGGGCGCACGCGTCTGGAGTTTGTTTGCAGTGGCTGGTAGCCCTGGCATGCCCACTGTCTGTCTCTCTCTCTCTCTCTCTCTCTCTCTGCCTCCTTCTCTGTCTGTTGCTCTCAAATAAAAAAAAAAAAAATTTTAGAAAAAAAAATAAATTCACAGTAGGCCTGGACTGTCTAGTGAGATTTTGTCTCAAAGAATAAAATAGTAAACAAATAAGTAAAACAAAGTGAAGTGAAGTAGAAGTTTCCAACTTTCTCTCTTTTTTTTTTTTTTTCTTTCTAAACCCTGGTACAATACTTTGTACATAGTAGCCACAGTTAAAATGTGTTGAGTGAATGAGCAAATACCCACCTCTTTAAGTCAGACGCCAAGCCAGCAAAGACGTGCATCTCAAGTTAATTCAGTTGCATGTTGTAATGGACATAAGTGAATTCCATCCATGTAGTGTGTAACATAAGCCTTCCTTGAAAGCATTTCATAGAGCCAGGCAAATGCAGGGGAATGCAGGAACTGACGATTGGCCCTAGAATCATGGCATAAAGTTCACATTGTTTCCCTGTTGAAAGCTTTCCTGCGTGGCTACCAGCCTCTGTGTTATCAGCACTCAGAAGTCTACACCTTTTTCCTTTGAGTCACTTCCTATAAGCTGGACATTTGATTACAGTAATTAAGAAAAGGTCTCCTTCCCTGTATGAAAGAAGGTGTGAAATAACAATTGAAAAAGTAAAATGCTGAGAAAATTGCTCTGCGCAAGCTACTTCCTATTTAAACACACTCACTACTTGTGATCTCTGTGGAGGCATCTATTTTCAGCTTATTACTTCTTCATTATGATGAATAAACTCATCTCAAGGAACCAAAATACCAGGATAAGTCACAAGTCACAATGACCACATTTTCAGCCTTTGCCAATCAAAACTCATAAGATATAATGTCATTAAAATAATCTTAGAACAGTCACTTCCAGGGTCTTGTGAGTTTCTTTGGGAAGAAATCTTTCTTCAATCATCCTGTATCGTATTATATTAACCACCTCACACAGAAATAGATCTCTTGGGGTCTTACTCTACTTCTTCATGAAATTTAACTGAAAATAACCTGAGGACATTATGGCAAGAATCAGCATAAATGGAGGTTAACCCCAAATATTTCTTTGTACTCAGAATTATGTTCAACAATTCAACATACATTGTAAGCCTTTCTTTAGTGTTTAATACCAAATTCTGACCAAATTTGATTACAGTATGACAAATATGTTTGAGAATCTTTTCATATAAATTACTATGCCAGGTCCAACTGGATAATCGATGATGAGTTTCCCTAACAGAAGAGACTTCTGGAAAGAAAAAGGTTTAATTCAGCTCACAGTGCCAGGGGGTAGAGTCCATCATGGAAGGGGAGCCAAGGAAGGAATAGGGACCCAGTGTAGCATCTTCACGTCAGCAGGGAAGGTGTAGTGAGAGTGAGAACAGGAAGCATGGCTTGGCTGTTACACTGCAAGGCCTCCAGTGACACACTTCCTCCAACAAGACTCCAGCACATAAAGATTACACAGCCTTCCCAAGGAGCACCACATTTCTGAGGAGCAAGTTTTCAAACATGACCCTATGGGAGAGAGGACGTGACATTACAACCACCGCAACAGGGTGCCTGGTGCTCAGCGTCTGGGTCATTAAAGAACGCCGCTTGGGTAGGATGGAAGAGTAACAACTGTAGAGGAGGACGAGCATCAAAGTCTGTGGCTGCACCAGGCAGCACGGCTACCAGTGTATGCCAGGAGGCTTTGGACGTGGAGCGCAATTAATCGGTTGCCATCACAACTGTAGGCGGGAGGAAGCGGTTCTTTTTTTTTTTACCCTTTAATCCCACTGGTCTCACAACGGCATATCTGTAAACTTCTCTTACTACTGTCTCTAGAGACCTTTCTCATCCAGAACATATTGCTTTGGGCATGCAAATGACGCTACTTAACAGTAGACACATGTGTGATGAATTCATTTTATAAGGTTTTGTATGGGAGGACTTGGTTGCATCCTCTGTGGCCCATGAATAAAGTGTCTATTAATGGCATGGGCTGCTGGAAGGTGAAGGGAACTGATCTTTGAGCTTGTTAGCACTGACCTTTTACTTTGCTCTAAGGGATTAAACTTAAACTTCAAAATACTTTCAGAGATAGTGATGTGCAAAAGCATGTTTCCAGCCTCATTTTGTGACCAAGAAAATGTGCTTTGTATATTTATGAGAGAGCAGCATATAAAATCTGACTTTCATCATCAAAATGCCCTGTAAGTATGAGGTCAGTATCCTGTACCATGGGAGTACTATTAAAATAACTGAACACAAAGCTTCAAAACTATAATAGCAGCAAAACAAGGCTTATTCTCACTCAAGTGCTAAGCAGAGACGGAAGATTGCTGTCTACTATAAAGCAAAAGAAGTTTCAATTATACCCTGGCTAGCCTTTTTAGATGCTAGACTCAGGACATACCACCTAGCTCAGTTATCAGTTGTCTATGTTTGCTCCCAGAGGGAAAAATGAATTATTGACATAGGGCAAAAATTCCTCAATATAATATGGGGATTTTCATACCATAGCAGTGAATGTTTGGAGATGGTAATTGCTGACATAGCAGTAGCTACCATGTAGGGTTGAAAACACAAGGAGCAACAATCACACAGGCAAATTATATGCCAAAGTCTAGAAGGGACACACAGTTGATTTCTGTTTCAACTCTAGAAAAAACTAAGTACAATGTTCAGTTCTTCAGATGATAAGTTTAAGACTTTCTCTTAACCATTTTAACTTGAGCACCTCACTTATTAATTGGGGATTACATTTATAATGTAATAACATTCTTTTGAAAAAGAATCACAGATGACACATTTTAATTTTAAAAATACTTTTCTAAAAATATCCAGAAATTTTGTAATTCAAATCATTTCCCTTTCTAATCACACAAAGGAATCAATAAAAGACATTCATATACATTCTAGAAAGAGACTGAGATATTTTAAGTTACATACTACTCAGTTGAAAGAAAATAGTAAAGGCTTTTGAAACTCTTGTCAAATTATTTACTTTCATTTTTTTTAATGTAGCAGCTGAAGTGTTGAAATAAACAATATTCATTGTGAAGATTACAGATGGTGCATATTAATCACTGCATATATTAACTTGTCATAGAGCTCTATAATTACAGCTAATGGATTTCATAATTGTCATAGGCCTAGAGAAGGGAGAAACATAAAATATGCTTGAAAGGCAAGGATGGTAAATATTTGTTGGAATGAAGATGTAAACAGCAGTCATTAAAGTTTTCTAATTTAAGACAACATGAAAAGAAAGCACACAGTCTCTGTCTTTATAATGTGCAGATGCTAAAAGAACAAAGCAAAAGGCAGCCTTCTACCAGAAGGCAATTGCTTCATTGAGAATAACCAGAATTAGAACTGACTTCTACTAATCTGTTTTATGGGACAATCAGTTATTGATAATGACTTGATATTGTTGTAAAAGACATGAGAAAAACTATAACAACATATGTCTTCTTTACTTTTTAAAGAGAGAAACAAGAACATTATCTAGCACTTGACTTGTATTTGACCTGCCTTAAGATATATGCTGCTTATTAAAGTAATAAATTATGACCTCTTATATTTTTCTAGTAAAGAGGGGGTGGGCAGCAGCTGCCAAGCCAGGATCCAGGGTTAATGACTGAAATTTTTTCCATGATGTATCATGTCCAGTTTAGGAGAAGGGGGCTGGGAGCAGCTGAATTTTAAGACAATGTTGCCTTGGCACCAAGGGTGGGAAAATAGGATGTGATGAACATTTGGTACCACTTGTTCCTTCCCAATCCATTGAAGCTACATAAATAGGCATTATTTTAAGGAACTGATGTTAAAAATGACTAGCCCATGAGGGTAGGTTATGAAGTGGAAAATTTGATTCTCTTACACATACATTCCTCTAAGTAACTTAAACTCTACTTGAACCATTAAGTTGTGATAACCTTGCCACATAAATTTCTGGGACACAATCAATATTAGTAAAATTTAAGTAAGTCCTTTATTTTCCATCTTTTCAATGAGTGAGAAACAATGTGGGAGCTGAGCACAGTGGCCTGTAATACCAGCACTTCAGGAGTCTGGGTGGTCCTGAAGTGAGTTACAGACCTGCCTGTGCTGCAGGGTGTGAACCTTTCTCAAAAAAAAAAAAAAAAAAATGCAGAAAGAAGGCAAGAAATATGTTGCGCACGTGTGTGTGTGTGTGTGTGTGTGTGTGTGAAGCCACTGCTGCTGGGTCCACTATTTCTGGAGCTGCTTGGGCCTACCTGTGTCGGCTCTGGATGCTCTGAGACTCTCCTACTTCTTTGCTGCCATTTTAATTTCTTATACACCTCACTTTTTTAGTAAAAGTGTGTATTTTGCTGGGTTTTCTTTGGCTTTTTCTCCCCTAGGCTGTTTTGGCATGGTTCCTATACCACCATCTTAACCGGAAGTCCCTTGATTCCTAATTGTTGATTCCTAATTGATATTGTTTATGAAACTGAGGGCCAAACAATGGTCATGGTTTTCTCCATTAGATGAAAAGAATCCTTTCCCATGGGGTTGTGGTGTTTATTTGTTTTGCCACAAATAATTGAATGAGGGATTCTCAGGACAGAGACCCCCAAGTTTGACTCCCGAGAACCCATGTTGAAAACTGGGCAAGGGCATGCATGTCTGTAGTCCCAGTCTGGCTAGAGATCAGAGAATCATGGGGGCTTGCTGAAAGACAACAGCTTCAGGTTGAAGGATTAAAAAAAAAGCCCATCTGAAAAATTACATAGTGAATGATAAGGGACATTCTCTTCTAGCTTCTGCACATATGTGTTTGGGGAGTTCACATCTGTACAAACGTGCATACACTGTACATCACATACGCCATGCCATATACATACTCTACACAAAAAATTTATATATTACCCCAAAAGGTTATTTCCTATAAGTATAAATGACAGAATTCCAACAGAAGATTTCTCACAATGCTTTGTGTGCTTTGGAAGCTTTAACATGTTTAGTGTTTTCATGTCTGTAAGGGAGTCCAGATGAGGTCACCTTGCTCAGATTGAGAAGAGTCAACTAAACCTTAGCTGCTCCCTTTCCACCAGGGTTTTATTACTCAGCTGGGAAGTCACTGGCTGATCACAATAGTGAAGATAACCTTGATTTCTTCCTTCTGTCCTCATGCTCTGAGTCTTTGTGAACAGAATATGTAATCTCATTTGTAATATCCAGGTTCTTTCAGTGTTTAAAGTTATATTCCTTCAACAAATAATATGAGATGAAGCCCAACTTGATAAAGAAGAGTCCATTGAAAATAAAAACCATTTTATTTTATTTTATTTTATTAATTAGTTTTGTGCTCAGTGAATACAGCCAAGTTGGTACCATTGTTAGCCTCCTCCATGTTATTATCCAAGCATATCCAAGTATACGACGTGGTATATCTACACAATGGAATTCTACACAGCAATAAGAAAAAGAAATGACACAATGAAATTTGAAGAAAAATGGTTGAACCTGGAACAGATTATTCTCGGTGAACTTACCCAATCATAAAAACCATTTCAAGAGAATTGCGATGTTACTGGAACTGTATGTAAACAGACCTCTTGGTGTAAAAAATCTTTTTATAGATAACAACACATTCTATCTTAAATTATGTGTAATGCAAAATAGGAGAACAATTCCAACTTTTCCTCCCATCATGCCTGTCTGCCTGTCAAGAGAAACATTGTTTAGATTGGTTTGTTTTGGTTACAGCAGTGGAGTTTAGTTTTATTGTTTTGATGGTTGTCACGTCAAACACAAAGAAATATAACAATATGTTTTCCTCTACAAATCGTTCTCTCTAGCTTCAGGCAGGCCAAGCATATATTATACAAAAGACGACTGGGACCAATAGCAGGGCCTAGATTCGAGATAAGATGACAGCAGAAGATTAAAAATATTATAATAAACCCGCATACCAGGCAAAACCAACCTTTAATGAATGTTTATCTTACTGTGAAACAAATTCTATTTGGGGTTCATTTTTGTAGTAGGTAGAAATCAAAAAATGCCATATTGAAGTTATATCTTCTTCCTGAAAGATTTCTTAGCTAAGTAGGCTAAGGAAATTATGAGAATAAAAATGGTACTGGGAGAAATCCATGTGACCGCTCATGGTATCCAGCAGTCAGGGAGAGAAACAGACACTTGCCGTAAAAAAAAGTTGCCCTAGACTATGCTGAGAGCTACAGAGTGTTTTCCATCATATCCATTATAGAGAGTATCAGATATCTGTGTTAATGCAAAGGACAAGATTGTTAAGTGTCCAATATTTTCTTTGTAGTTTTGTGCAACATTTGCATATTCCTAGCCCCTCTTTCCAGTGGTCTCAAATTTTATTTAGATTAGTCTGGTTCACATATGAAATGTGATTTACTGCAAATGAGGATATGGCATTGTTCTGCTTTGAGTCAGAGAGTTTTGAATGTTTGGTCCCTAGATGGTGGCGGTTTCGGAAGTGGGGCCTTGCTGAAAGAGATGTGTTCTTAGGGGTGGTCTTAGAGGTACTATAGTCAGGTCCCCCATACCAAAGCTCAGCTCACTCTCTTGATGATGTTCTCCACCATGCTGAGACAAGAAGTACTGCTCATCCTTTGTTTTAACAGTTTCCCCCTGCCCTCATAAAGTTTTCCCTCAAGAGTGTATACCAAAATAAATCCTTTCTTCTCCTCAGCTGCTTTTGGTCAGGGGTTCTGTCCCAGCAGCACCCCTCAAGACCTTACAAAATACTAATGTTTCAGATAATCTTAGCTCTTCCAAGTATTAAACTACCCTCTTAGAAGGAATCTCAAAGTCTCTATAACTTTATAAGACATCATTTGTGAGACATAAAGTCAGACATATGAGGTTTTCCTCACACAAGAGTGCGGCACAGAGTTGTTTATATGGGTGCACTTTTATGTGCTTACAAGGTGGAGATGCAGCTGAAAGATCAAATTCTAAAATGGATCTTTAAAGTCTAACACCATTTTCTGAAGAAACCGAGACAGACAGACAAAGCTAGAACTCCTGGAACCTTTCATCTCTTCACTGTGAAGTCAAGTGGATACTAAGAACTCTACTCTCAGAAGACAGGTTGTTTCTGCAGAGAAGTACCTGTTCTGTATGGCTCTTTCTTTAGAGGACAACTGTTGAGACTGATTATTTTGTGTACAGCACTGAAATCTTTAGGCTTTTATTGTAGCAAGCAAAGACCTCTTGCCATCTGAGGAGGTAAAACGATTTGACTTTTATTGGACAAATTCACCACCCTGTGATCCTACATTCTCTGTACTATTATTCCAAAGGGATGGAAGACTATCATGTCATTAAGCATAAGGATTTTGATCTGTTTAGATGGCTCAGCAGATAAAATGTTTATCTCATAATGTGAGAAGTGGAGTTTGGACTCTCTCTCTAGCAGTGACATCAATGCCAGCTATGTATAGTGGTCTGCTTATAATCCCAGCACTCAGGATACAGAGCCAAGGCATGTGCAGGACAAGCTGACTAGCTAAACTGACCCAATCAGCAAGCTCTGCATTCAAGTGAGAGACCCTGCCTGAAGAAAGCAGAGAGCAACCGAGAAAGACTCCTGAAGTTAATCTCTAGCCTCCATGTACATGTGTTTCTATTGCACCAAAACACGCATGTGTGTCTACACACATTATTAGCAAGCATACATACAGGCAATCATACCTCACATATGCCAAATATTAATTAAAATTTTCTAACAGGGGTTTTAAAGTGATCCCTAAACACTATGTTTCCTATACATGAAGCAACTCAGAGAGTGACCAAATAGGTTGAACCCAGCTGCTCTGTGTTTGGATGCCATCTCCTCCTGAGCCCTTTACTACTACCAAGAGGGGAACTACATTTTCAAAGTTGAAAAGTCAGTTCAAACTGAGGTCTCATTACGCTTACCGACCTGGCTCCTTTCAATATTCAGTGGTGGCATGCAACAGGATTAACAAGAAGGAGGACAACCCATGCTGACCAGGAGTGCCATTTTTCCACCCATTGGCTATTCTCTAGAAATTCTCCCCTTAAATTCAGCTGCTTTTAATGTTATGCTCATTTCTTCATTCCAGAGAAAGAGACTAAAATTGCATGGCTTTGCAACTCCATTTTGGAAGCAGATGTGTGATAAATGCAATGAAACTTACACGTGAGAATTGAGATGATATCGAGCTTTCTGCCACAAATCTTTACAGGTAGCACTCTAAGGGCATGTTGAGAATATTAAAGTATGGTCTAGAGAAAGGGCCTAGACAGTGAGAAGCTTGAAACCCAAGTGTTACAACCTGAGTTCAGATCCTCAGCACCTTTGTAAAATGCCAGACACGGTGGCATGCAACCTCTGGAGCTAGTGGTATCCCTGGGACTTGCTGTCCATGTACCCTAACTAAGTTCCTGAGTCCCTAGTTCAGTGAGAGACCTCACCTCAGAATAAATAAATGAGGGTTGGGAGATGGCTCAGTGGCTAAGAGCACTTGCCACATAAATATGAGGGCCCAAGAGCACCCAAATTCAATTCCCAGCACCCACATATAAAGTTGGCTGGGACCACTCCAGCCCGTAACCACAGTCTGGTGGGCAGTAGAGACAGAACTGCCAAGGCTCACTATGCAGAGAGTCTGACAGGAAAAACAGCAACTCGGGCTTCAGCCAGAGATTTCATCTCAAGGGAACCACACTTAAATGCGATGGTCTTCTCTTGCCTCTGCATGTGTGTTCAAGGTATGCACACACATGCGTGCCCGCTATACATACACACACCATACACATACCCCACCACAATACAATATATGTCAGTAAATATATCTCTATCTATCTATCATTTGTCTATTTATGTATCTATATTGGACCTATATGTATATATGAAGAGAGTTTGAGGAAAATGTCCAAGATCTACCTCTGGGTTCCACATTCATGTGCACATACATGCCTGCACACACACACACACACACACACACACACACACACACACAAACACACACACACACACACATTAAAAAAAAAACTCTCCTGGACTAAGATTTGAAAATATATAAAAATATTTAGTGAGGAAACATTCTTATGGAAAGTGTTATTTAAAAACAAGTGACCATGAAGTGGAACCAGGCAGCATCAGATAGAGCTCTGTAATGAAGACACAAACACATTTTCAGGTAAGTATGATTGTTATCTACCATAACTGCTGGGTCAGCATGCACTACTTTCAAACCAGCCGATGGCTATGATTTTCTAGTCTAATCATAACTGAATTGTGAAGAATTTAATTTGAAAACTTGATGGATCAAATTGACGAGGGGAAAGTAATCAAAGCGTGGCTGAAGTCAAGATGAATCACAGACATCATCTCATGTCCCTCGGCAAACATGTCTGTCAGTCAGTCACAGGGGATTATCATCACACAGCTACAGTCATTTAGAGCTGGCAGAATCTCAGAGATTAGTTGGGATGGTTTGAACTTATTTAGTACAAAGAGACAAGGAAAATGTCATATCTGTCAATGGGGCTGCTATGGAGCCAGGCTTGGGAGTTGCTACTGCACTAAGAAAGGGCACAAGGCAACTTTATAAAAGAGAATTAATTATGCCATGATTCACAGTCACTGGTTGTACTATAAATACTTTTATGGAAGTGTTTTTCTTTTCCTTTTTCCTTCCTTTTTTTTTTTTTCCAGAAAGGCTGCGTGGATAAGCCTTGCTTCCAGAAGTCACATAATTGCACTGAAAATCCCAGCATGAGAGCTCTGGAAGAATCTTTAGTTTGTCTAAGTTCCTTCACACACATTCTACAAGTGAGGAAACTGGAACCTGGATAAGAGTATGGAAGGTTCTGGAGGTCACCGAGTTATGCCTGGCAGGCTGCAAGCATGGTCTCGGAATCCCAGTGCAGAATGCATTCCACCACACCTTGTCATTTTCCAGTGTGGGCAAGGGAAGCGCCCTGGATAGAGCTCTGGTTCCTACAATTAGGTCTCAGCCCTGAGCCTGATGTAGTTGGAGAAGCAGAAGTGTTTCTCTTCCCAAAGCACACTGGCACTCTTGGTCATTGCTTTAGTGAGGAGGTGCTCTTAGCTCTTCTCATCCTATGAAAGCCCTTCCAGCTCATCTTCAGCATTGTCAGGTTCAAGCTAACAGACAAGAGTGATTTAGTTATTACATTTATTTATTGATTTATTTATTTAAGAGAGAGAGAGAGAATGGGTGTGCCAGGGCCTCCAGCCACTGCAAACGAACTCCAGAGGCATGTACCACCTTGCATATCTGGCTAATGTGTGTCCTGGGGAATCAAACCTGGGTCTTTGTCCTTTGGTTTTTCAGGTAAATGCCCTAACCACTAAGGCATCCCTCCAGCCCTGGGTTATTATGTTTTAACTTTAAGAAAATCATTTTGATGATCCTTTACAGAATTATTTGGATGCCCAAAACATCCAGCAAGGGATTCTGTGTCTATCTACATGAATAAAATGGGATCACCTTTTCTCAGTACCTTACAGGCTACCGTAGCATGGAAACTAGTGAGCTTCATCAATAATAATATTGCAGACATGGAGGAGAGAAAAAGAAAGCAGCATTCTCTCTCTGTGTCTGCCTCTCTTCTCTCCTTGCAAATAAATAAATAATTTTTTAAAAAAATCTTTTAAAAATCAAAAGAAAAATAGAAAGGGCTGGGAGATGGCTCAATGGGGAAAGTACTTGCCACAGAAGCATAGAAATCTGAGTTTGGATCTTCAGAGCCCACATAAATGCTGGGCACGTCAGTATGTACCTGTAATCACCGTCCCAGGGGAGGCAGAGGCAGAGGATCCCTGGGGCCCACCAACTACCTAGGAGAGCTCAGTCAGTGAGCCCCAGGTTTAGTAACAGGCATTCAGAGATTAAGGTGGAAAACAGAGCAAGAACCCAGTGTGGACTTCTGATCTCTACATGCATATATACAGATGGCATACATCTTTACACACACACACCTGTGTCCACACACATATTTATACATGTTTATACACACACTATACATGCATATATAGGCTTAAGAAAGGAAAGCATTAGCATAAGACTTTATGAAGAGCACTATAGAGTCAGGGGCTGGGGAAATGACTCAGTGGCTACAGGTGCTTACTTGCACTCCAGTTGGTCCAAGTTGGATTATCCAGTAGCCATAGAAAGCCAGGCACAAAGTGGAGCATGTGTCTATATTCCCAACAAGCCAATAGAAATGGAAGGTGAGACTGGACGATCCTTGTTTAAGGGCCAGCTGGACTGCACACACAAAACAGCAAAATCCCTAAGGGTGACTCAGGCTCAAGCAAGGTGAAAGGGGAGGACAAACACCTCAGACGCCATTGTTGTCCTCAGACGCCATACTTGTGCCCATTGAACACACGCACAAAGTTATCTCCACAGACACACAAATAATAATAAGCAACAGGAATCATTTTTCATGAAGTATTACTTTATCACTACTAGCTATGAAGACAGTTTGCTTCAATGTCCTGTGCCTCCTCGGTGTGCTCTCTTATGAAATGTGGTCAGTGACACTATGGTAATGTTGTCATGAAGATGAAATGAATCTCACTTACACAAGCACATGGAAACATGGTAAAAGCACAACGAATGGCTGTCATTACTATTACTGGCAAACTCTTAGAATATAAATTTAGCAGCAATGATACAAGTGGAGAATATGGAGCAAAGGAGATATGGCATCTCGGTGGTGTCTGGGAAAGCTCCCTAGACTGGGTGATCTTGGTTGATGGTGACAGCCTTGCTAGGCAGAGATGTGTACTCAACATTGTCTCCCCAGGACTCAGTCAGCACCAGTCAGGATGTCTAGATCTCAGGACATGAGAAAAGGAACTGATTTTTTTTTTAAAAAAAAAAAAAAGGAGAAAAAAGAAAAGAATGGGGGTTGAAATCTACAGCTACAGAAAGCTTTTGTGTGTCTAGGAACTTTATGAATGATTTAGGATTGGTGGTGAAACTTGTGTGCAGTTCTTACCTAGCATATGTGAGTGTCAAGGTTCAATCCCCTACATAATGACTAGATAATAAAATATTTGTATGAAAGTGTACACATATATGGATGTATAAAGGTATGTATTATTGTTTTGATATTAGGGATATCTAATCAAATTCCAATGAGCTAACATCCCATTGCATACATGGAGACACAAGGGACTTGGCCCTCTCTTCCTCATCCATGTTCATTAGTTCTCTAATCTGAGGTATCAGGAGATGCCTATTGACTTAGGATTCTAGGATTGATCATAAAAGTTTTCAAAAGGCTAGAGATGTAACCCAGTGGTAGGGAGATTGCCTAGAATACAGGAAGCTCAGGGTTTGATGCACAGGACTGCAAAAGATGAGAAAGAATTTTCTTTATGAACAGTCATGTCCATGAAGTCAATAATTGCCTAAGCAGACATGATAGCTAAAGGTAATGAGGGATCCTGGGACAGAATGAGGACACTGGGAAAAATCAAAAACACCTTACTAAAATATAGATTGTCAACACTGGTTCATTTATTATGGAAAATGTAGCATACTAACACTAAGATGTTAAGAATTAGGACAGCCAAATACAAAGTATATTGAAGCTTTTTGTACTACCATCATAATTTTTCTGAAATATAAAATTATTATAAATTAAAATAATTTGGAGAACATATAACATTTGAGGGTCTAGGGATGTAGCTCAGTTTATACAGTGCTTTCTTAATATGCATAAACAGTCCTTGGAAGTATATGCCTGTCATCCTCGCACTTGAGAGGTAGAGGCAGGCTGATCAGTTCAAGGACATCTTCTATACTATAGCAAAATTGTGGCTATCCTGGTATAAGAAAGACCTTGCCTCAAAAAACAACAACAACAAATGAAAACAGCTATTAGGTGGGCATGAGCAGTTGGCTCTGCCAATAAAGCACTTTTTGTACAAGCATAAGAACAAAAGTTGTGATCCACAGCACCCATGAAATTACTGGGCATGGCAGAAAAATAATAGGGCTGAGGGAGGTAGAGACATCTGAATTTCATGGATATGCTCCTATCTACTCTAGCCCAATTAATGAGCTCCAGATCTAGTGAGAGACTGTAAAAAAGAAGATTATGTTAAAGTAGAGAGCATTTGAGGAAGGCATCTGATGTTTCCCAATGCCCTCTGCATGCACAAGCATCGGCACATGCACATGTACCACTCCATTACAAACATGCATATGCAGGAGTTCACACATCATGCATGCATATGCATGAAGACAATAACTAAAATATGAAAACAAAGAAATTCAGATATTGTGTAATGTGTTGTTTTTCATGAAAGTATCACAGAAGAATCTTCTTTTGCCAAGCCTCATATCCATTTTTCCCCATCTTTTACTATTGCCATGTAGCTGTTATCTTCTCATTGCTGAGATAAAACATCTATCCAGTAGCAGCTTATGGGATGAAAGGGTTTGTTTTGGGCTCACAGTTTTGAGGGAGTTTCATCATGCCAGAGAAAGCATGACAGAGCAGAGGCTGAGTATCACATCTTGTCACATCAGCTGGAGGCTGGCAGCAAGATTGAGCTAGTTAGTGAGTAACCAGTAGGGCTGAATTGATAAACCTCAAAGTTTTCCCCCAGTAACACACTTCTTGCAAGGCTCCACCTCCCAAGGGCTCGACTGGTTGGGGATTAAGGATGAGGCTTCATCACAAACACATTCTGCATTCAAACCATCACACTCTATGCATAACTAGTGAGAGGCATTGCAATCTGACAGCTCTTTACTTCAAGGGTAGTAGCATCTTTCACTTAAGCCTACAGACTAGGGAGATTATATGAACAGTTTTGGTACTTGTATCTCAGTGCCCTTGAAACTATAAGGAGTTACTGATCCCTCAAGTCAGTGCATGGGCATTAGGAGTTAGAAACTTGTGAATAAATACCCTCCTCTTTGTTCTTTCCAAGGGACAACACAAATATGTATTGCAACCAGTTCCTTAAAGGGACGCTGTGCAGTGGACAATGAGGCTGGTAACTCTAGCAGACTTCTCCCTAATTGGATTTCCCTCCACTTGTGTCTGTCTTCCCATCATCCACTCCTCATACCTGAGGTGACTTCCCCAAATACAATTCTCACTTCACTCTTGCCTCAGGCCATCTATTTAAAGAACCCAAACAAAGAAATCACTCCTTAAAATTTTAATCAAAAGATTTCCCCCCCTGAGTAATAGATATGAAATTTCAAATGAGTTTACAAAAGTCTCAGCTCCATTTTCATGTAATAATCATCAAAATGATGAATATTCGGAGACAGAAGGGATTTAAGGCAGCTCTTCTAACAGAAAAGAACCCTGAGGTTCAGCAAAAAGGAAACTTGCTCTAGTAGACATTTGGGACCCTAGTTTAACCAAAGCTCAAAATGTTAACATGTGCAACAGCTGTATGTTTTCCTAGAAGCAACATAATGTCTAAGAACAAAATACATTTTTCACTCTATTCACAACCTGATTATCATATTTGGATTCAACAAACTTGTCCAGAATATCATAGAAAGTTTAATAGAATAAGATAGTCCATTGAAATTCCATGTGTGGTAGATTTCTTTGTAGTTAACCATAATTATGAGTGGATTATCAACCATTACTTTGGGACCATAAGGGGGTTGAAAAGATAAGCCATCAGTATAAAGAAAACTTTATGCATTTGTTGCTTTGTGTGTACATGTATATGTTTTTTGTTTGTTTGTTTTTTGCTTGTGTGTGTGTTTGTGTGTGTGTGTATGAGAGAGATCTATGGAGAAAATTTAAACCTCCATTCCAAAGCTAAGACTGTAACTAGTTATATAGCCCATTGTCTTATAATTTAAAAAGTATAAAGCCTCATTGTGTGAAAACTCAAGAGCCTCTGCCAACTTCCCATCCCAAGCTAGCCTCACAGTGAGTGAAAGTTCAGAGAACAAAATGACTTTGCCATATACAAACCCATGAGGGGTAACTCCTCTGGCTTCACCTTCTTTCACATTGTGGGCCCATTGTCTATAAGCCTATTTGATTTTTCTTTTGTTTTTATTCTCACTTAAATAACAACAGTTTTTTTTAAATTTTTGTTTGTTTGTTTATTTGAGAGCAACAGACAGAGAGAGAAAGAGACACACACAGAGAGAGAGAGAGAGAGAGAGAGAAAATAGGCACGCCAGGGCCTCCAGCCACTGCAAACGAACTGTACACCCCTTTGTGCATCTGGCTAACATGGGTCCTGGGGAAATGAGCCTCAAACCGGGGTCCTTAGGCTTCACAGGCAAGTGCTTAACCGCTAAGCCATCTCCCCAGCCCAACAACAGTTTCTTGATGCCTGGATATTGTCTACTGATTTAGAACATGGAAGTGTGAGTTCTCCCAGCAGCTGAATGGTGAGAACTCTGTAGTGGTGGGATGATTGTAGCTCACTGGTGGTGATATTTGCAGTCATCTCCCTAAACTAAGGTCCTTTGCACCTGCAGTGTGTGCCGGTCGTTCTGCTCAGTGTGCTATTACGTCAGCTCATCTAACTTATTTCACTAACCCTGTGTCAACAAGGCTGCACCTGCACAATTCTTCAGGTGGTATTTGAACCAAGGGCAGATAGCATGACTCATCCAAAGTGACCTTCCCAACACATGGGGTACCAAGGACCTTGGAACCCAAATCTTATGTCTCTGTGCCCTACACTTTTCTTTCAGCATCCATAATTCTGGAGCTTTTGTATCCATAAAGTGTCCCTAGTTCTGCTCTCCATATGTTTACGTCTTAGTGGAGGCATTTATTGTCTAGGTCAGAGAGTTGACATCAGGTTATTGAGTGAAAACCACCCCTTGGAATCCACGGGCCACACTTGCATTCTGGCATATCGTTACTACATGCATGCACCATGATAAGAGATAACTGAAGTATGGAATGCTTTGCTCACATTATCAACTTCCTATTATACCTGGGAAAGTGAACACCTCAGATGGTTTGATGTCCCTGCATGTTCCGACTCTACTTGTCTCTCCACTTGTCTCATTACTCATCAGTGTCTTCCCTCAGTTTGAGCAGATAGCATGTTTAATTTATTTATTTTCTGAAATATCCCAACTTCAATCACAGTCAAAGAGATGGTGTTCAGAGCAGTTGGAGCCTTTCCTCAGAGGAGAACGGGGGGAGGAAAGAAAAGGAAGAAATTTTCATAAGATTAGACAGGCTGAAAATAATGGTGTGTAGTCTGATCTCGTTAGATGAGCAAGTCTAAGCAAAGTGTATGCAGGACCAACCTCCCCTTCATTAGTCTGTCTTATTACACTGTCAGATCCAGGAAACAGCCTCTCCTCTTCTGATGCTAACGCTGTAGCAGCCTCACCTCATTGTCTTTGCTTCAGGTTCAATTCACTCCAAAGTGTCAAGAGTCTATAGGGCTTAGTGAATACACCCTATTGGTTTTCAGGTCTCTGCTCCAGATCAGAGTATTGTTATTCAGTGTCCTATCTTCTGAAATCTTCCTGAGCTGATTCCCAATGCCTCAATAAAGTCTTATTTTGTTAGTGTTTCTGGCTTCTTCATAGCTTTATTCAAATTGAGCAAAAGAATTCTAGGTTGATTGACAGAACTAGTCCCATTGTCAGATGGGTGATTCAGGGGTGGGTAGAAAATGGAAACAGGCCCAAGAAAAAAGCTGGGTCTCTCTCTGTCACTTTCATGCCACAAAGAATTGTAAATTTAAATTGTGCCTTCCAAGTTGTTAAAAAAATATGTCTGTCAAGATGGGAGAATAAAATATATTGTATTTACATGATTTATGATTTAAATAATTAGTTGGGGTAGTTCCAGGTACTATCATACTGTAGCTCAGAAGCATTGGGGGAAAGCCTGATCCTACTCACTTGTTCTTAATCCTGTTTTCAAGCTTCACATAGCTGGCTGCTTTTTGTCTTCTAGCTGTCTTCTAAGAAAAGACACCTTTAGCCTCTTTCTCGGTCTTAAACAGCTCTTCCAATGCAAGTACACCACTCTGCGTTCAGATTTTATTTTATTCACAGATCTTGTACAATTTGTTTTCTTGCTTATTGAATCTCCATGTCAGAAGCTAAGCTCCCTTGGAACAAATGTTTGTCTTTGATTTAAAATGCTTAGGTTTTTGTTGTTGTTTGTTTCAATTCTTTTGAAGCAGGAAACACTCCCCAGCCCTTGAATTATTTTAAAATGCTAATAATTGTTTTCCTATAAATGCCCTTTAAGTCAATATATTTTAAAAGAAATGGATTTGGTGTGTTGTATATTTGATAATATACTAAATAGATTTTCACACACAAACATGTATCATTGTTAATACAAAAGTATCACAGGTCAAAAAATTTTAAATCAGGATATACACAACACATAGAAGGTATCCACTTTAATTTTCAGTATAAAAAAAAAAAACTGCTACACAATGGCTACACCTTCAATTCTTATAAAACAGAACTCCAAACATGCACTCATTTTCTTCTGTTAAAAAATGAAGCTGGAAGCCCAGTGTGGTGGCTCACACCTTTAATCCCAGCACTTGGAAGGCAGAGGTAGGAGGATTTTCATGAGTTAAAGGACACCTTCTGAGACTATATAGTGAGTTCCAGGTCATCCTGGCCTAGAGTGAGACGCTACATTGAAAAACAAAACAAAGCAAAACAAAGCAAAACAAAACAAAAAGCTGAGATTCAGTAAAGACTGCCTTATACTCAGTAACTTACCTCAGTTCCCTTCCATATACCAGGTTAAGCCTGTTCACCCTTCCCTCTTCACTGCCCTTTCCTGTCCTTTTGAACTGCTGACCCAAGTTAGTAGCCAAGCATAATAAGGCAATGTTTGATCCTCTGGAAACTCATAAAATTATAAACCAACAACCACCAGGGTGTTGGCAGAATTTCTGTGGATGGCAACTAGCATGAGTTTTTTTTGTAACATTTATATTGACAATTTTCATACGTGAACAAAATGCAATTTCACCATAATCCCTTCCTATTTCCTTCTTTTGTCCGGCCTCCCCACCCCTTTTTCACTCGGTGCTTTCCTCTTAGTAACTAGTCCCTCTTCTATTTTTATGTTTTTATTTTTATTTTTCACGAGGCAGTTTATTAGTAAGAAAGGTGTCACCTTCTGTCTCATGTTTTCCTACTCTTACTTCCTCCAAATACTTGAGGTGACGAGAAGATTATAGCTATTTAAGAAGAATTTCCTTGAGCTGGGGAGATGGCATATTAGGTAAAGGCACTGCTTGCAAAGTCTGTCAGCCTAGATTCAAGTTCCTAGACACCCACATAAAGCTGGGTGGACTTTTTTTTTTTTTCAGTGGCAAGAGATTTTGGCATCTCCATGCAATGCCCCCTTCCAATAAAAATTAAAACTACGTTCTTGCTTTTAACTTTTCCAGTTGAAAGCTGTTTCCTTTGATTTATTTTTAATTCAATCTTATTTATTATTAAGCACTGATGGAATTTTACAGGACTCTCCTAAGTACAACAGATAAATGTATAAATGAAATAGCTCTGGGTGCTGTTAAAAAAGAAAATAAAATCATATGAAATCTAAAATTTAATGAGAAATTTTAGTAAGAAACTAGGGACTTTTCTTACCTCAAAAGTAATATTTGATTAATTATGCAGTTGAGACCCTGAATGAATAAAAAGGGAAGTCCTAGGTTCCAGAAGAATAAGGGTACATCAAGCAAGAGAAGTAAGATTTTAAAACAGTGCTCTAAAAAAAAAAAAAAAAAAAAAAAAAAACAAAACATAAAAAACATGAAACAAAACCATAGCTAGATTCCAGAGATAAAGGGGCTGGAATCTTAGTTCATACACAAGAATCAGAGAGACCACATAGAGTGTTCATTTGAGAGAGAACTTAAAGGGAGATCTCGTTATTGAGCTGGGTTTAGCCTAACTTTGACCAAAAGTTGAGCTATATAAATTCTGTTGCACAACATGTGGATATGTCAATGATAATACAAATGGTGCTTGTGTTATTAGGGGACAGAAATACATCTCTTATTGGAAAGAAATGTCTCAGAGCAGCACATCATATTGGTACACAGCAAGCTATATAACTACTACATGACACTTGTATCCCTACATGAAAGAGAAATCAAGGAAGTCAAAGGCAGGGCTGTCCACATTGTGTAAACCAAGAAGCAGAGAGACTAGGTGGAACAAGGGGAGGGTGCAACCTCAAAAACCCTACCCTACTGACCTACTTCTGCCTGCCATGCCCCACCAATTGAGGGTTCCATAGCCCTTCATATAGCTTCTGGTTACTGACTTTTTTGTTTGTTTGTTTTTTTGAGCTAGAGTCTTGCTCAAACTTAGGCTGACATGGAATTCCCTATGCAGTCTCAGGTTCACCTTGAACTCATGGCAATCCTCCTACCTCTGTCTCCCAAGTGCTGGGATTAAAGGAGAGTGCCCGCATGCCTGGTGTTGTTACTGACTTTTATTCCATCTTACATACCCATCTAATAATTCAAAGCTAGGATCCACATATGAGAAAGAACATGCAATGCTTGTCTTTATGAACCAGAGTTACCTCACTAATCCATCCATGTTACTGTGAATTTCAAAATTTCCCTTTCTTTACAGTTGAACAAAACACTAGTGCTGAAAAATAAGAGGATGATGAGAGACCATTGCTAAATGAGGTATCTCTATTATGATGTCCTGACTCAACAAACATTGTGAAAGTGGAAGGAGGAAAGAATGTCAGAGTTGCAGGGTAGGTAGAAGAGCTTTTGGGCACTGTCCTCTGGACATGAACTGACTGGAACAATCATGACCTCTCAGATGCCATTATCTCAAGAACTGCACAACATGGAGCGTAAAGACATAGAAGAGAGAAGATGGCAAACAAAGAGAGAGGTCTAAACGGAAGTATTACTTGGAAAGAGAAGACTGTTCAGTGTAAGTGGGATATGGGGGAGGGGTACAACAGAGGGTAATAGGATGGGATTATATGACCAAATTATAGTAAGTTTGCATATTTAAGCTCTCAATAAACAAGAAGGAAAAATAAAGACAAAGAAAGGGTGTCTTAAACTGGGGGCCCTAAATCGAGAATATGAAGGACATTTCAGAATCAAATCATAACAATGGCAAACTACAAAGAAATGAGCAACGCACTTGGATCCACAAACAGGAGGTTTCATATGCAAGACTCCAGATAATAAAACAACATGAAGATTATAATGTAGTTGTGTGTTAAATAAATGAGGATATAAAGAAAAGCATTGAAAAGTGATAAGCATAAATTTGGAAGAAGAAAGGAAACCTTGGAATTGAAATATGTAATCAAAGAAAGAAAAGAGTCGTTGGAAAAATAAGCTGGTGAAATGAGAGCTGACAGATCATAAGAAACTATAAAAAAAAAGAGCAAGAATAATGCAAAATAGAAGGAAAACAAATGTCAGGAGAGAATTAAAGAAATAAGGAAAAATACAATTGACCAAGTCAAAAGTTGTCTCTTTGAAAAACACTGTAACATTAATAAGCCTCTACCTAACTATATATCAATTTAAAAACAGAGTTTCTAGCTAAAAACGTCCCCACAAAAAAATCTCCAGCCTAGGTGGTTTTATTCATCTCTTCTTAAAAGAGGCATATTTCATGGTCATGCACATGCAGACTTAATATTGCTAAAATGCAAATTTTCTACCCAATTGATGCATGCAGTTCAATAAAACCCAATCTGAATCCATGTAGGTTTCTGGAGAAATTAAAATAATGATTTTGAGTTTATATCTCCACTGAAAGGATCTACAATAGCCAAAAAGAAAAGACAAAGACAATTTTTCTTAAGGAAGAACTAAAGGGCTGGGGATGTGGCACAGTTCAGACCTCCAGCACCCACATAGTTGGGGCAGTGCAGTGGCTCCCTGTAATTCCAGAGTTCTAGAGGCAGAGACAGGGACTTCACCTGGGTAAACTGGGGAGCTAGTGTAGCCAAATCCATGAGGTCTGGGATCAAGTAAGAGACCTGAACTCAGCATTTAAGCTGCAAAGTGATTTAGAAAGACCTCTACCAACACATATGAAACCCCGCCCCCCCACCACACACACACGGAGCTAAATATTTAAACTACCTGACTTTGTCTTGCTATAAAACTACAATAATTCAGAAAGCATAGTAATAGCACTGGAAAAAATAAATCAACACAGCAGGATGGGAAGTCAGGATAAAGAAAGAGATGACGCATCCATGTACATAGTCAACTGATTTCTACAAATGAACTAAAGAAAGAAAACATGGAGCATGGTCTTTCCTGCAAATTGTCCTGGAACAACTAGCTATATACATAAATAAAAATGAAATTTAAGCCTCATGTTTTCCTTCATATCATTTGTAATAACAATAATTATAATAATCACTCAATAAATGATAGGCCCAGATGTTAAGAACCAAACCTGTAAAACTTCTTCTGAGAGAACACTTGTTATATCTGTGGCAAAGCCAGGGGTGTCTGAGACTTATTATGGGGCTATTCTGAGTAGTAAACTATTGCATCGCAAAATTTAATTTAAAAATTCTTTTTTGGTCTTCCTTAACTCTGGAATCAAATTTTGATGTGCCTTAACACTTGCTCTTTTTATTCCAATACAAGGTATTTTTCAGGCATCAACTTCTATTCTCTTCCTATTCTTCCTTCTCTTCCTTCTTTAAAAACTGCTTTCTCAGAGTCATGTGATATAGCTCAGTTAGTAGAGTGTTTCCCTACCATGGAGGGGTCCTGGCTTTGATGCCCAGGGCCTTACAAACCAGGACTGGTGGTACATGTCTATAATCCTCAGAACTTAGGGTATAGGAAGCAGGAGGTTTAGAAGTTCAAGGTCATCTTTGGATCTATACCAATTTTATGCCATCCTGAGAAACATGAGATCTTGTCTCATGAAAATAAATAACTATGTATACTCAAAAACATATATACATACTACATATATGTGTATACACACACATATATATACATATATATATAGTCATGTAAATTGAATTATACAAGATGTTTGTAGCTTTGGAGATCTGGCTTCTTTCAATTAGGAAAATGATATTTGGGGTTCCTTACTGTTATTTACTGAGTCAATTTAAGTGCATGCATGCATTTTATTTTCAAATCCATTTATCAGTTGTAAAGCATCCAGTTTGTTTTCAGAGTTTAGCAAATACAAACAAAGAAGCTACAAACATTCATGTGTGAGTTGTCGTTTTTATGAGATCCTAAATTTTGCTTTTCTTGAGTAAAAGTGAGAGTAATATGGCCCAGCCATATAGCCAGTGTGTGTTTAACTCTGTTAAGAAAATGCTAATCGGTTTCCAACAGTGACTGCTGCTTTGCACCAGTAAGTGTTGTGTAACCATTCCCCCTGCTCCACACCCTAACCTTCCCTTACTGCTATGAGTGTCTGTTATTTGTTTTGGCCATTCTACCAGATGGATATTGTTTAGAGTATTTCTTTAGGATATGCCCAAGAAAATGATTTAACTGGTTCTCAGATACCTTGTAGGATCACCAAACATATATTCCTTGAGAAAGCCTATCTCAAAGCAAGACTCCTGGGACAAGTGAGTTGTGTAATAACGGTTGCAGCTATACTATAAAATACTTTCCATGGTACAGGCCATTGGAAACGCTCCTTTGTTTAAGTGACAAATTCCAATAGTACATAGCTAGAGAATGAAGTCAAGGATTTGATTACTAAATGATCAAGTACCACGTTCTTACCCTCTGTCCAAGCCATACACTGTGTCTATGATTTGCTGGTATGTCTCTTTGGGTATCAGAGACAATAATCTGCCAGTACTTTATAAGAAAGTTGTGCCATTATTTAGAAAAACAAACTCAAAAGTGACCTATCTAATCACAGGAGTATCTCCTTAACATATGAAAAGGAGCAACATTCAAGATGGGTAAAGTGAAGACTTTAATAAAATAGGATACTTCTAAAATATAAAATCTGATCACAGGGCATGGAGAACATTTAAGTTTCCGTCTAACACAATTCACTTAATGCTACCCAGCCACCACCACATGAATTGCCCTTTGGTTCTCTGTCCTATAAGGCTTATCTCAATTAAGTTCTTTTCTCCTAGCTTTGAACTTTCAAGGCAAAAAAGATAAAATCTGTGGGTTATTTTGTAATAAGTTATACTCTTTCTCAATGAATTTTCCATGACATCTGTTTAGGAAAATCTCAGCATATACCAAAATGAGATAATGATGGGGTTTTATATTTATCAAAGGCTGTCTTACCCCCATGCAAAACTAAGCTAACTCCCCATTGCAGAGAAGGGCACTAAGGTATGAACAGAGGCACAGTCAACAAAAGAAAACTGGTTCTGATGGCAAAAATGTCCCCAATCCTCTCTGAAAACTGGAACCATCTGAACTTGGCATTCTCAATATTTCTAGCAATTTAACTTCCCTTTTGTTTTAAATATTGTCCAAGCTTATTTGTTCTGGATGGACCTGTGGACACATTTTTCAGAAAGTTATTTGTTTATTTTTATTTATTTATGTGTGGGTGTGCGTGTGTGTGTGTGTGTGTGTGTGAGAGAGAGAGAGAGAGAGAGAGAGAGAGAGAGAGAGAGAGAATAGACACTCAGGGCCTCCTGATACTGCAAATGAACTCCAGACACATGTTTCACTTTGTGCATCTGGGTTTACATGGGTACAGGGGAGTCAGACTTGGACCATCAGGTTTTTCAAGAATGCACCTTTAACCATTCAGCCCCAGAAAATTATGTCAAAAGCATTTTCAGTGAAGGACACTCACAAATCCATGGGGTGAGACTATACTTTGAATGTTTTAGAGTTAAGCATCCACCTACTCAGTCAGAAGCTAACTGAGGCCAACGTAGAGTCATGAGTCAGGGTATGAGGACTCATTACATCAAGAGTATGGTAATTGGCACAAGGAGCATCAGACAATCTTGATCAGGTTTTGCTTTGATCTTCAAATGTTTTCCAAGACTATCGAATTTATTTTTGCACAGGGATTCTATGTACATTTGGATGTGAAATTAGAAGAATGATTCTTATATAACACATCCATTTCCATCTTCAAGATCACAGTAGCAGGGTGTTTGATTTTAATTTTAGCCAAAAGTTTCCTACAGACTCAGGTAGTACTGACCACTGACGATATTTTAAGAAATGCATATGTATACCTTATTTTCACTCCCAGCAGCTGAAATTTTATTTTATGCAGTTTCAGCTACTCACAGCCAATTATAGTTCAAAAATATAAAATAGAAAGGACCGGGAATATACAATTTATTATAAGTCTTTAACTACTGGCCATTGTAAATGTGATAGTCTTGCATCAACCTGCTTTTTGGCATTGTATCCACATAGCAAATTTTACCCACTCATGATCACTGCGTTAGTCTCACATTTTCTGTTGTGACAGAGCTATCTTGACATTGAAAGTATAAGGGCAGAAGACTTACTTGGACTTATACTTTCTGAGATTTTAGTCCAGAATCCTCAGCTTGTGATATTCTGGGCCTGTGCTAAAATAAAGCATAGAGTATTGAGGAGAAGGCTGCTTACCTTATGATTGTTAAGAAGAGAGAGAGAGAGAGATAAGAGGAAGAAAGATGACAGAGAGAAATGCTTGTGTGTGTATGAGAGACAAGCAGACAGAGACAAAGAAACATAGAGATGCCCAGGAGAAGATATAATTTCCAGGGATATGTCTCCAATCAACTACTTCCCTCAGTTAGGTTTATCCTACTATACTCTCTAACACCTCCATATCCAGCCCTATCAACTAGGAACCAAGTCCTCAACAATAACCCTATGGGGAATAGTTCATATTCAAACCTATGTTGGTTTGAATGCAAAATGTTTCCTATAGCCCTTTCTGTTTGAATATTTAATCTTTAGTGGGTGTAACACGAAGGCTCTGGAACCTTTCAAAGGATTATTCATCTTCATCTGGTGGAGCTGGAGGAAGTGTGCCACTGAGATCAGGCCTTATAGTATTACAGCCCAGCCCAGCTTACCATTGCTGTTCCCCTGCCCATCACTCTCCCGGTCCTTCCTGCCTTCTTATTTGATGATGTAACTCTAGCTATCTGCTCCTACTATGCATTCCTTGCCATGATGAAACTTTCCCTCAAAGCCAAAAGCTGAAAAAGAAGAAGAAGAAAAATAAAACCTTTCCTTTCTTATGATGCTTCCAGTATGGTACTGTGTCCCAGTAATAAGAAGGGGACTGACACAACATTATACCAGTCACTTAGAAGCCATCTCATTTATCAGACTATCACAATATCATAGCATTTGGGTTCAAGTAATCCATATCTTACTTAATAAGCTCCAAAGCACAAGAGTGGTAATACTGGTTGTAGCAGTTACTGTCTTGTGTGGGACAAAACACCAGCCAGAAGCAGCTTATAGGAGGAAAGAGTGTTTTTCTCTTACCGTTTCTAGGGTTAGATGTGGTGGGGAAAGCACAGCCGAAGCAGACAGCAGGCATGGCATCTCGTCAGCAGGCAGGAAGTAGTGAGAGGAGGATGAGTATGGAAAGGGGGCTGAGCTACAGCACCCCAAGGCCTACCCCTGATGAAAGCACACATCCTCCAGAAAGGCTCTGCCTAACAAAGGTTCCAACAACCTTTCCAGACAGCATCACCAACTGGGAATTAAGCATTCAAATGCAAAAAAGAAAGCAGGGAAGACTTCCTTTAAAGCTAAAAGGTGAAGATTCTTGACATAATAAGTAAGAAAAAAAAAAACCCTATATGACAAAAACCTATACTGAAACACACCTATATATAAACAAGTGAGGAGAGAAAATTGTTCTCATTTTCCTGTTGCACCACAAAATGCACAATTTGAATGTGTTGTAAGTGATTGTGTGAGCTCTAAAAATCATTAAATGGGTGCATGCATACAGGAGAATATTGTATGTGGTTTCAGTACCACATGAAGTTTCCAGTAGCCACTATATGTCTTGGAACATATACCCTGAGGGAAGGCATAACATATACCCTGTGGGAAGGCAGGGCATACACCCCGTGGGAAGGCAGAACATACACCCCGTGGGAAGGAAGAGTACACACCATGTGGGACGGAAGAGCACACACCATGGGAAGGAAGAGCACACCCCGTGGGAAGGAAGAGCACATCCCGTGGGAAGGAAGACCACACACCGTGGGAAGGAAGAGCACACCACGCGGGAAGGAAGAGCACACCCCGTGGGAAGGAAGAGCACACACCTTGGGAAGGAAGAGCACACCCCGTGGGAAGGAAGAGCACACCCCGTGGGAAGGAAGAGCACACCCCGTGGGAAGGAGGAGCACACCCCGTGGGAAGGAAGAGCACACACCGTGGGAAGGAGGAGCACACTGTGTGGGAAGTAAGAGCACACATCGTGGAAGGAAGAGCACACCCCGTGGGAAGGAGGAGCACACACCGTGGGAAGGAAGAGCACACCCCGTGGAAAGGAAGAGCACACACCGTGGGAAGGAGGAGCACACTGCATGGGAAGTAAGAGCACACATCGTGGAAGGAAGAGCACACCCCGTGGGAAGGAGGAGCACACACCGTGGGAAGGAAGAGCACACCCCGTGGGAAGGAAGAGCACACACCGTGGGAAGTAAGAGCACACATCGTTGAAGGAAGAGCACACCCCGTGGGAAGGAGGAGCACACACCGTGGGAGGCAGGACAGCTAGAGTTCTTTCTCCTATCTTGCTAGATGTTCCTAGTGTTTCTTTCACTCCCTTATCTTCACCATTTTTCATCTAAGTCTGAAGCATAATCCCTTTGATTCTGTCTTGATTTCTACATCTGGGAGACTTACTGGCACTGCCAATGCTTGCAATAGTGCAAGCTCCAAGTCCCGCTTCTCTTTCTGACCTACCTCTCCCCTCTGCTTTGCTCTGTCCATACAGGCACTCAGACACCCCATGCCTGTCTGTTAGATGTTTCCTCCAGAATTCACCCCAAAGAAGTGATTTCATTCCATATTTTTGCTGTTTTCTCACAAACTATTTTACTCTGATTTTTCTTTTCTTAGTATTCAGTGTTATAATTCCTTTATATATTATATGTCTTTTATGGAAGGGTATATACTTAAGTAAGCCTTTGTCATTCCTCTTACACAAAGACATTCTATTAGGCTACTAGCTTGTGCAAAACTTTCTCCTGGGTAGGCTTCTTGTCTATCAAAGGCTAAACAAAAGCCGTCCATGGATTGTTCTGAGAATACATAATGAATTCCAGGACACCCTGAGCTAGAGGGAGACCCTACCTCCAAAAATAAAAACAAAACAAATAAACAACAACAAAAAAAGCTAACAAAGTAATGCTTAGCAAAACCTAATAGCTCCATTTCAACATTCCAATATAGTTTAAAGTTCTAAAAGAAACATATTCAAGGACTAATGCAAGTTTACCTATAGTTTTATGGAGGTCTTTACTTTAGAACTTCTGCTGACAATCTAAACATTACCTAAATGTTTTCTTTCAATCCTGTAAAGTGATTTCCTTTCACTTCTACAAAGTTGCCTGATTATCTCCAACTACAATTATTATCCCATACCCACCCCCTTAGGATTATGTCTCTAATTTTGATATCCATCACTGTAAATAAATGAGATTGTTAAAAATTCAGATATCCTTGTTCATTTCTCAGAACTTTGGTTGGTATGAGATAAGAGCCAGTTGTTTGTATTTTTAACAAATTTGCCCAAGTGATTCCCACACAGATATTCTCATGATCAAATCCTTTGAAAAACACCATGAAGACCTAAGATAATAGAAGGCATAATGTTTTCACAGATGTCACATGGTGAAAGTTATTTCCCTGTCAGTGGAATGCATTAAGCATGTTGATGGTATCTGAAAAGGAGTACTTTTATCATTAGACTGCCTTCTCCTTCCTGCATTAGCATCCTGATCCTATCTCTGTCTTGTTCTGTGGCTTTGGGAAATTAGTGGGCATGCTGTCCTGCCTAACGTGGAGAGTAAGGAAAATACTAAGTCTCAGCTCGCCATGTGGTTTAGCACTTTGGGGTAGAAGGAATGCCACGCAAGACCTATCACTGAGGCTACTGTGATGGTCCCTCCACACACATCCTTTCAAGGCTCAGCCTAATATCCCAGGTTCCTTTTGTCACTTCCCCCGGATGTCTCATTGTTTATGAGTGAACCCTTTCTCTTTACTAGATGGTGCATTCTGTAAAGCAGCCATGATGGAAATTAAAAACTCTCACAAGAGAGAATGCATGCCAGGCAGTGAAACTGTAGAGAGATGCCTATGGCCACGGAGGTCATAGGCCCTTGGAGGAAGCTACCACTGTGGTTTGTATAGATGAATATATTATGCCCACCAGACTTCCTTCTGGATGTTTTGTTGTTGTTGTCATTGATGCCTATATATTAATTCTGGTCTTACTCAGTTAGAGAAGCTTCTTTTTTCAGATGGTAGTGAACACTAGGAAAAATCAACTAATCAAAGTGCTAAGAAGTGACAATGATGTGTTCAGCACTGAGTGAGAAATCTCTGTCTCCCTTGGAGTCTCAGGGGCCATTGTGGAAGACATGGCAGAAAGAATGTAATTGCCAAGGCAAGAGGGGGACTGCTTAAAATATGCCTCCAAGCAAAAAAGGGCCTTAATATTCCTGACCTCTCAGTAGCTGATGCTACGTATGCAAGACCTGCATAACATGAGGATAAAAACAGAAATAATGACATCAAAATAGAAGAGGGCTCCACGTGTGGTGTATGCCTTTAGTCTCACCACTCAGAAGGCTGAGATAGGAGGACCACTGTGAGCTTGAGGCCAGGCTGAGACTACATAGGTCTGCCTGAGCTACAGAGAGACCCTACGTTAAAAGAGAAATAGAACATGGGCTAGTTAGAAAGAAGAAAGGGGTTAGTAGAAGGGCATAAGGGAGGAGGGACAAATATGGATGAAGAGAGGGGATTATGATCAAGGTATATTGTATTTTTGATGGAGGTTGTCAATAGATATAAATCATGTGTACTGGAATTATGGAAGTGTCATTTTATTTCTGTATTGTTTGAATTTTTAAGTATGTATTTTTATAATAAAAATTTTTAAATTGCCAAAAAAAAAGAAAGTTTAAAATTTAAAAAAAAAGAGAAGAGTGGGAAAAATGAACTGAAACCACTTTCACTGTGTTATTTTATTTGCTTCTCTTGCTGCAAATGACTAATCAAATAAAAAAAACAGTTCCACAACTATTTGGAAAGAGTTAATTCTGTAAATTTATGAAAATGAGCTGTCGGGTTTCAATAAACATGTGGTGAACAAGTTCAAATCAAAGGCCACATTAGAGTCTTAGAGCGATAGCGGCTGCAGTGGTTCCAGATGAAAACGCTTCACTTTTACCAGGTCTACTGGATGAGAAGTAAAATGGCCCTGTTGTTCACGGTTTGTCACAGAGCTGCGGTACACAGTCTCGAGACTGTGAGCCCAACATTGCGTCCCCCACGGTCTGTGCCACCGCCGGACTCCAGCAGAAATATGCGGCTTCCACCTGGGCTTCAAAACTGCAAAAGGAGAAGCAGTCAGCTTTCTTTGGATACGGTCCTAAGCAAAGGGCCCTGTGTTTGTCACAGCTCTCACGGACTGAGTTCTCTCACAGGTAAGCAGACAAATGACTTGTCCTGTGCCTGTGTATTTATATAACAACATCAATTTAATGAAGGAACACATGTTCATTCTGTCTCGTGGTGTGTGAGCTTTCGCTCCACAGTGGCTTGGCTGTGCAGCTGTGGCCCAGTGGGGGCAGAGACATCATGACGGGAGTGAATGACAAAGGAGGCCTGTTTGCCTCATAGTGGGTGGAATTCAATCAGAATGGAAGAGAATGGATCTGATTTAAGTGAATATATCTAATAGCCTAACTTACTCCCACAAGAACCTACCTCCTAAAGATCCCACCACCACCCAACAGCACCATAGGTTAGTGATAAAACTTTTATTTTCTATCTCAGGCTGACCTGGAACTCATGGTGATCCTCCTGCCTCCAGCACCTGAGTATAGGTATCAAACTTGTAACATGTGGCCTGTGGAGAAAACTTAACCAAATCAACACTAGCCTCATGGAAAAGTACATGAAGTGTACTTTATCTCTTAAAACACAGACACCCTGCTTACAGAAGGGTGGGGTTTTGGTGTTAACAAGCTCCTTCCCACTTTTACAGTAGTGCAGGATGAAGTCTAAGGAAATGGATCTTCATGGCCCATGGGCTGGCCATCAATCAAACAAAATGATTCTATGTCTAGAAATGGGCTGCATACTCTGAAGTCCTTGGTCCATCCAGGATATTCTGTGTCTGTAATGTCAGAATGAATAAAAAGAAGGATGGAGACAAAGACCAGAAGTCTGGCAGCTGCTTGCTTCCTATGGGAGACCAGGATCATTCACATCTGTGTGCTTGTGTCTGGAAGATAGCAGCAATGTGTCTTCGAAGGGATACCAGTGAGAAAATGCCAACAGCAAAACTGCACACAACAGTCCTACAAACCAGCCATGCAGAGGCTTCAAAATAACTCATGTAATCTCAAATAATTTCCCAAGTTTCATCCACATGCAACGTCAGTTAGCTGACAAAATGTCCTTATCCTTCTCTTTAAAAAATCAAGTTTTCCATGCTTCCTTGCATGTTTATTCCATAATTTCACACATCTAAAATATTTCCTTGAAAGAATGCCTATTTTAAATGCCTTCATCCAACATTCATTCTTCATATTTTTAGCACATTGTAGTGATTCTCTTTTAGTATTGTAACGTTGGCTGTTGCATTGTTTCCTTCACAACAGATATATATTGTGACTTTGACATAGAGATGAGCACTAAGATCTTGTTCTATGTGCACAGATTTTGTTGTTTTTCTTCCCATTTCTTCATACCTATCACCTGGCTAAGGAACTGAAAGTTATTCATTTTGTTATTGACATGGGAACAAATATGTCCAGTAAAGAGTTCCAGTAAGCTATCCTTAGCATAAATGTAGAAAACCTAAAAAGCCTCTTCAGTCACTTAGAACTACCAAGTAGTCAAAGAGGTTATTCTGTTAGACTTTTCATCGCCATCACAAATACCTAAACAAGCAACTTAGACAGAGGAAAGGTGTTTCCTCCCCACACTCACAGGTGCAGAGCAGAGGTGTCAGTCCAGTTCATCCGCGGCTTATGCTGATGAAAATGTCATAGTGGCATGAGCGTACAGTAGAACAGAGCTGCTCGCCTGATCAGCCAGAACATGGAGAAAGGAAAAGTGGAGGAGGGAGACTGAAAGGAGCACAGAACCAGGGATATCTTTCTAAGGCTTACCTCCAGTGACTTACTTCCTCCAGCTCATCTCACCTGCTGCTTTCCAACACCTACCAATAACACAGTCATATTAAGCCACTGAGGAATTAATTCCTCAGTTATTCTATTGGAGCCCTCAGGATTGAATCATTTTCTCAAAGTTCATCAGCTATTGTAGCAGTTGCATTCTCATTACTGGGACAAAACACCTGACAAGAAACAGGGTTTGTTTCGCTTATTTTGCTGGGGAGTTATGTCATGGAAGAGAAAGCGTGGCATGAGCAAACCACCAAGCAGGCAACACACTTCCACAGCAGCAGGAAGTCGTCTGAATGACTTTGCTGAACATTCAATGTGGCTGGACTAATGAACTTTCAGGTTCCCCAACGGTCACGTCCTCCAGCAATGCTCCATCTCCCAAAGGCTCCAGCAGCTGGGGAATCAGGTATGAGGGTGAATCACAAACACATGAGGCTATTGGGGACACTTCACAGTCAAACCACCACAAGTCTTTTACACATGAACATCCAAGGAACATTCAGATTCAAGACATAACATCTACCTTGTCTGGAAAAGCTTATATTTATTATTTATTAATTCAGTGGCACATTTTTGAGCCCCTTCTAATGCCCAGACGCCCATGCTCATACATCTTTAATTCTTTGGGTGTACTACCAAGAAACAAAGACTGATATTACTTGAGAATGTTTTAATAAAGGAGCTATTAGAAAATTTATGAAATGGGTTCACAGAAAGTATAAAGTGAATTTAAGCATAAAAGCAGAATAGCATGGAACTGGAGAGATTGCTCAGTGGGTAAGGCACTTGCCTGAAAAGCCTAACAACCTAGGTTTGATTCCCCAGTAAACACAAAGCTAGATATTTAAAGTGACATGTGCAACTGGGGTTTGTTTACTCATTCTTTCCCTCCCACCCCCCTTGGAAATCAAAAAAAAAAAAAGTTTTTTTAAAAAGTGGAATGTAGAGGCAAAAAAAGTTGCAGAGATACACAGAGTGACTGCTTTAAGAAGAGGACAATGTGCAGACACATGGAGCACAAGCTGACCCCACAGAGCGAAGATGAGCCTTGGACAGAGTGACTTCATTCCTCTCTCTCCTCTGGGGCTTCTCGTTAGAGAATACAATTGCACCACAAGTGATGGATAGCGCTGTACATGGTAGACTTGCAATACCCAGAGCGTCGGAACTTATTCAACTTATGTCTGAATGTTTTTACCATTTGATCACCATCTCCCCCTCCTCCCCACCTCTTAGTGCCTAGAACCAGAATTCTATTCCATTTCTGTGAGTTTGATGTTTTCATGTTTAAGTAAGCCTACATGGAACTTGCCTTGTTTTACTTATTTTACTTAGCACAATGCCCTCAAAGTCACATACATGTTGTTGTGAATGGCAGGACCTCCTTTTATAAAACATGTGATGTCACTCATAGGCTGTTGGTGGAGAATTTTTTCCCCTATGGATTTGGCACTTGGACCTTTAACTCACAAAACATTTAGGGTAATAAAGATGGGAAAGGTATGTTGCTGGGAGCCAAAAGATTTGTATTCAGTTATTGTGCAGCCATAGGAAACTACCACATATAAGTATGTCATTGCTTCACACTGTATTCTTTATTGACTTTCTCATATGCTATTCCCTATAATTGGGTCTTCAAGTTCAGTTATTCTCTATTCTACTTCTTTAAAGAAGTTGAATAAAAAAATGCATGCCCTTAGGAAAATTCTATGGAAAACTCAAAATTGTATTCCTGCTAATCATGCTCCCTCACAGGTATCCTTATCTGACATCAGATTTTAAATTGCAGAGAACAGTGTTATTATCAGAAAAAGGCAATGGCATAAAGCCAACTTTGAAAGAAAACACCCTATCTTTTTGGAATGTCTACACAGACTTAATTTTCTTGTTTCTTAAAATAGTTGAAAAGAGCCTTGGCAAAACACATTATGATTGAGGCCCAGACTCTAAACCTTAGTTGGAACCAGAGCAGATGGCAATATGAAGTAACAGATTCTTTAATTACTCTCTGTTGAGAACTATTTGGAAGTGATATAAAAGATTTAAAATTTGCCTCTTTTTGAATGACCAGTGGTGGAATCCTGTCTGTGGGGTCTGTTGCTAGTTCTATCCAAAAGCCAGAAAATGTGGAATGGTGCATAGGCCATCTCTTGAAATGTAACAGAGCTGTTTTTGCCATTGAGATCAAAGGCTCTAGCACCAGCCATTCCAGTACGCACCTGTAGTAATATGAACAGAGGGTTTGATGTGGTTTCCCCAGCACAGTGCATTTCACATTGGTCTATCTCAATGGACACCATGAATGTTTCCCTTCATGCTTGTCTCCTTGCTTAAAGCCATTAGCGTTGTTGAAGCTTAACAATGATTTTATTACAAATACTGCATTGTAAGTTTGCCAAATAGTTGATAAACCTCTAGAAAATACTCTGTTTTAGCTCAGCTCAAGATTTGGCCTGAGATGAGAGAATGTGTTTGATTGTTGGTGGCTTGTTTGGCTGAGCCTACATTTTCAATGATACCAGGTCTGGAAGTCGAGGTTGAGCTTGTGATTGAACTTTGGAATGCTCTTGTCTGTCTGTCTGTCTGTCTGTCTTTTATCAGGTCCCATGATTAGAAAGAGAGGATAACAGGGCCCTTCTTGTTCTGTCTACCCCTGTTACTATATTCGTCCTGTATCCTTTCTTTTCTTTGCGCCAGTTAGATGCAGTATGATGGGACCTCCAAAGCACTATCACTTCCACACTCTCACTGCCTCCCATGTATCATGATTCTTTCCAGAAGTCGCTGTCACCTTTCTTTTTCTTTTTCTTTTTGTAAATAAGGAAAGGCAGTAGTACTGAATTTCAAAACATTTATATTTAAAGTTTGCAAGGTTTAAGGGTTTATTATCAGAAGAAAGAAGAATGGTTCAATTTTTATACTCATCTAAACAAACAGACTCGCAAGATGGCAAAATATTTGAAACAGGGATGGAGAGGTGGCTCAGCAGTTAGGTTTACTTCCTGTGCAAGAATAACAACCCGAAGGGTCTGCAAACAACTGAATTTGGATCTCAAGAACCCATGTCAACAGTTGGGCATGCCCATGCAGAGGTGTAACTCCTGTCATGTGAGGAAGTGGAGACCAGACAATCTGTGGGGTTTGGAAACAGAAAGCCTCAGGGTCAGGAAGAGACTCTGACACAAGTTAAAAACAGGCAGGGGAGGGATGGATTGGAATTGTGGAGGTTTCAATGTAAAATACCCAACAGGGCCTCATGTGTCTATGGTTAAGCCTCATACTTGGTCCCCAGCTCATGGCAATTTGGGAGGTAGAGCTTTTCTGGAGTTGTATTAGTGTGGGTGAGGTGGGGTGGGGTAGGGTGCACAGTGGGTGCTCAGAGCTAGCTCGTTCTTGCTGGTACCTCCCTGTTACCGTGACAAGATGTGATTCCCAGTTTCTGCTCTGCCACACTTTCCCTGCTATGATGAAACTTCCTCTCCAATCTGTAATCCTGAAACAAACCCATTCAATCCATATGCTGCTTCTGGTGAGGTGATTTGTCCCAGCAATGAGAAGTTAACTGCAACACAGACACCTGATATTTTCTTCCAGATGCCACAAGTAAGCCCAATGATCCCCCATGTGCACACACATGTGTGTATTCCACACCCATCACACATTGCAAATATATAGGTATCTGAAGTACCGCTTGTTTGTTGACCCTACCCAGGGAGCTTATGTGGACATGGATTAGAACACTTGTCACTTCTTAGTGTTCTGTATATACATATAATTAGATTCTCTTTGTTTTCTAATCTATGAACAGTGATGATAAGAGTCATATCTTATTTAAGGTGTTTAAGGCATGAGTGGATGATACTAATGCTTTAGTTTACCATCTGGGATGCTGAGTTTCACTTAAAGCTGTGATTTCAGGTCGAAAAACAGGGTTATCATCTAACTGCCTATAAGAAAGGCAGCTTTTCTGAGACATAATGCAGTATCCTTTCAGTTGCCTTCAGCCTCCCTTCCTTCTCAATTCACCAGTGTCAGTCTGAATGTAAAGTAACATCATCAACAAGGAAGTCAAAGATATGAAGAACTGACTAAGAATTTATTTATTCTAGACAAAAATTCACTAATTAGTTTTATCTTTGGGTATCCCTAATGGGGTTCATGGCTACTCTGCCACTTGAGAAAACTTCAGAGGAAGACCTATGTGATTTCCTCACTGTTCTTCTCCCTGAGCAAGGAGGCAAGGGTCACACAGGCCATAGACCAAGGAAGGATCTTCCTGACCTTCCCTGGATGGGATTCAGAAGATCCTGATAAACTTCCTCCTAGTTTATTCCATCACATCCTCTGTGTCCAATCATACTTCTCCATGCTGACACACTTCATCAGGTCTACCATTAAAAGCACTGATGTGTACTTATCTCACTGAGTCTTCATTTCCTTCTAAAAGGCCCTGTATCATGTAAAACATGTATCAACTAAGTGATAACAACTGTGCAATTTATATTTTTATGTAAAGTTTAATACACTCATCACCCTAATTACACTTGAACTATATTCTTCAATCTATTCATTTCATGCATGTCATACAATTTATTTATACTGTTTAACTTGGTAATTTGGGTATTATTATAGGGTTCTACTATACTTTGGATCTTAAATGGTCCGAAGTTGACTATATTGAGAAATGATGGGACCTTAGAGATGGGGGGGTCTACTTGACCTTGGTAGTTGTTTTTAAATATTTTTAAATATTTACCTATTTGAGAGAGAAAGATGGAGAGAGAGGGAGATTATGGGCGTGCCAGGGCCTTCAAGCACTGGAAACAAACTCCAGACACTTGCATCACCTTGTGCATCTGGCTTACATGGGTCCTGGAGAATAAAACCTGGGTCCTTTGGCTTCACAAACTCTTTAACTGCTAAGCCATCTCTCTAGCCCAAGCTTAATAGATTTAATTAGGATGAAATATATGTTCATATTTGAAATATAAATGTTCATATATATTTGACAATGTTGCAAAGTTTGAGCTTCTCTGATGTTTTCTTATGTTTACAGTGAAACTATGGGGTTTGGAAAGAATTCCAAAGAGAGAAAATGGTCTTTGTGATGGCATAATCTTGAATCATCTCAAGAAAAACTTTTCAAGTTTGCTCCAATGTGTAGTTAATGTTTTTCTCTTTCCACCAATTGTTTCAAAGAAATAAGTCAGCAAGCTTCATCTTCTGGAGAGACATGCTACATTAGTACTCAGAATACTTTAAAGAATGTATCTGTTCTCTTTTCATTTTATTGATCATGTATTTATATAAACATGGATTGTTGTATATATATTTTCTATTTTCCATTAACACACAGCACTGTGTCCCAACATTGACCACTCACTGTTAGCTTATTAGCCTTTAAAAGCATTATGAATAGCTTAAAAAATAGAGTATCATACCTCATATTTTAATCCACATTTTCCTAATAGCTAATAATGATAAACATCTCTTTGTAGTCATACTTTTCATCTATATTTCTTCGGTGGTGAAAGTAATATTAATTCATTTGTATATTTTCTAACTGAATATTTTCAATATTCTTTGTACATTTTAGTGCAAATCAGATACTATTATTTGCAAATATGTTTTTCTAATCTTTATGTTTTCAATTAATTGTAATTCACAAAGGCAGATACTGAAGCAAAAAAAAAGACAGTAAATTCTAATGAAGTTCAATACAGCAGTCATTTTATTTTGTAAGTTATGTTTTTTATACTGTGCCTAAGAAAATGAACCCCAGCCTTTTATCCTGAAATTTTCATCCTTGGATTTATGCTAAAAGTTTTACAGTTTTATTCTTGTATTTAAATCCATTTTGTAATTTGAATTAACCCTTGGATAAAAGTTTTAAATTCACTTATTTGCTTTTGGATAGAAAATTTTAATACCATTTATTGAAAATATCATCACCAGCTGCATTTTCAACTTGACTAAATCATCTTCTGTTCCATTGATGTATGTGCATGTCCCTTCCATGGTACACACTCTGCTGATTATTATACGTATATAATAAATTCACATCATAAAGTCTGATCCCTTCCTTATTATTCTGGATATCAGCTGGGCTAGTTCCTGTACCAAGCTATGTAAATTTTAAACTGTCATTTTTTTAATATCTGAAAAATGTTCCTGGATTTTACAGGAATTATCTCTAGAACTATTGACAAAATTAGAGTGTGGCATGTTTTTTATGCTGCCTGTTCCTATCCCTGATATCATGATATCTCTGTTTTTATTCAATATGGCTTTGATTTTATTTTGCAAAGTTTTGTCTTTTCAGTAAATAGTTCTTGTGTCACCATCATACTTAATTATTTCTCTTTTCAAAAGGACGATAAACAGCTTCTATTTTGAATTGTGATATCTACATACTCATTGCTTATAAACTTTGAAAAAACATTTGGTCTGGTGTGGTGATGATATCCATCTCAGCACTTTGAAGGATTAGGCAGGAGGACCACAGGCTTATGGTCAAGTCTATAACAGCTATTCAAAGCCACTTTTGTTTTATCTTTTTTTTTTTTATGTTCAAGAGAGAGAGGGAGAGAATGGACATGTCATGGCCCCCAACCATTGCAAACTAAGTCCAGATGCTTGTACCACCTTGTGCATCTGGTTTACATGGGTCCTGGAGGATCGAGCCTGGGTCTTTTGGCTTTTCAGGCAAGCACCTTAACCACTAAGGTATCTCTCCAGACCACCAAAGATCTTTTTGAGGTTCTTGACCTTGAAAAGCTTTTACAAGCTTTCCCTGACCTGTGTTTCTATGCCATCCTAGCATCTTTGGCCCCGCCTAAGCCTGTGCATCTTTCTCTTCCCACCAACTAATTAAAATCGCCAGTGTATACCAAAACCTGACAAGAAGACACATTCCAACTAAATGCCTCTTAATTTACACTTCCAAGGTTATAAAGAGACCAAAAATAGGCTAGTAAGAAGCCTGCCTACAACCCCTCCCAGATTGGGAGCTTTTCTTATTTCCTCTTACCTGTATCCTTTTTGAAAGTAAATCTTTAATGCTTTTACTCTATGTGTCTATGTTTTTCAATTCTTTGCTAAACATAGATAAGGACTTGGGTTGTAGTTCTTGTCTCACTACAAGTTCAAATCCTACATAGCATTTTAATAGATTAAGAATTGACTTGAGTTCAATGATTTGAGGATATATGTGTGGTCCATCACTGAGGAAAGGCATGACGGAGGACATGGAACCTGAAAGGTATAGCTGAGACTTCTCTTCTCACATTCCAATAGACCAAGAAGCAGGAAGAGGATCTCCTAATGGTTCCAAAATATCCCAATATAACCCCATCAGCTGGACCCAAATGTTTAAATACGAGCCAGTGAGGAATAGTTCACATTCAAACCATCACCACCCATACCTCCACAGGATCATGTCCAACTCAGAATGCAAAATGCAGTTGTCCAGCTTCAAAAATCTCCATTGTCTTTATATCCCCAACACTGTTCAAAGTCCAGAGTCTGTGCTGACTCTCAAAGCAAACTCTGAATATAAGTTCCACCTCCACTGAAAAAAAAGGTTACATAGTTCCAACATATAATAACAAGGACCAAATATTCCCATTTCAAAAGAGAGCACTGGGTACATAGCAAGGAAAGACAGGACCAGAGCAAGACCAAAACTAAGCAAGAAAAACACCAAAACTATGTTCTGTGTCTACCATATGCAGTACCTGTGCTCCAACAAACATGGAGACTGTCCTATACACAACTCCTCTGCTTCTCTTGCTTCTCCTGCTTCTCTTGCATAGGTCCATGTGGTTACTCATGACCCTTTGCCCCTTGGTGCATTGAACATTCCTCAGCAGACACTCAGATTTTCTTGCATTACCAATGTCCCAGAGTCTCCAGTGCAATCTAAGTTCACCCTCACAGCTGCTAACATAGGAATGGAGGGAATATCAATCTAGCTATAGCTGCTTACATAGGAATGGAGGGAATATCAACCTAGCTACACATTATGTGGCCTCAAGAGCTGTCTGAAACCTTTGTGCAAGCCTCAGTTACCCCCTCATTCTTGTATCTTGTCTGTAAAACAAACACCATAACTGAGACTCCCCTCCTCAGATTCTTCGTGGAGTAGAAAAGTTAGAGGGGCTGGGAAGCAGAGCCCACAATGATCCACTTCCTCCACCTACCTCCAGCTAGGCCTCATCTCTTTAAGGTTGCATGAATTATTACAAATGCTTGGACTGGAGAGATGGCTTAGCAGTAAAGGTACTTACCTGCAAAGCCTAAGGACCCAGGTTAGATTCTTAAAGTCCCATGTAAGCCAGATGTACAAGGTGGTCCATGCATGTGAAGTTTGCTTACAATGGCTAGAGGCCCTGGCTCATGTCCTCTCTCTCTCTCTCTCTCTCTCTCTCTCTCTCTCTCTCTCTCTCTCTCTCTCTTTCTCTCTCTGTCTCCCTCTCTGTCTCAAGAAAAAAAGAAATACAATATTTAGAATGTTCAAACACATGAGCCTGGGGGGAACATTCCACACTCCAACAATAACAGCTATATGATACAATCCTATCCCAAAATAACTTCACATTTACACACACACAATATATATACATTTATATATGATTATTTTCCATGTTGTTCTTATCTGTTTATCTTTTAAGAAATTATTAACTTTACTGTATGAACATATCTCATGTTGGTCATATTCCCATCAGCTTATAGTCTTATATTCTCTATCCCCCATCCCATCTCCCCAGGGTCCTCCTCACTGGGGTTATTGATATTCATTGCAGGATCATGAATACACCAGTCGGTCTCTGTGGCAGCAACAATGCCTCAGGATACTCCTTCCCACCCTCTGGGTCTTACAATCCTTCTGTCCCCTCTTCCACAATGTTCCCTGAGCATTTCTGGGTATGCTTCAGTGCTGAACTCTCTGCATCCTCTACCTTTCTGCTTTGATGGGTTTTGAGTGTCCTCTGTGTCTCCCACCATCTCCCAGGAATTGGTCGCCAGGCTCAAGAGTGGCTCTTTCTAGAGGACGGATTGTTTCTTTGATGTACTCCCTCTTCTCATCCACCATCTTTCTTTCCTTCTCTCATGCTCCTACTCTTTTATTATTATGATTGTGAACAACTGTTGTATACCTTTTCAGATAAGCTCCATGGAAACGTGGAGAGGGAAGGGAGAAAAAATCTTAGCCTAGCTTGTAGTCAGGCTGCAGATAACACAATGACGCTCCTGCCTGGCCCTGAGGAAAGGACTCAAAGATCCCATCTGACAGCAGTAGCTTAGGCTGAGCACTTATACCCAGAATAATTGTTACATTTTGTGATCTTGCTAAACTCATCTAGGTAGAAATATTTTGGTGGGCTTTAAAAGTATTTATATATATATATATATATATATATATATATATATATATATATATTTATGTATTTGCAAGTAAAGAGAGAAAACTTGAAAGGGAATGGTACACCAAGATCTCTTACCACTGCAAACAAACTCCCAATGCATGAGCCACTTTGTACATCGGGCTTTACATGGATACTGTGGTACTGAACCTGGGCTGTCAGGCTTTGCAATCAAGAAGAGCCTTTAACAGCTGAGCCATCTCTGTGGACCCCTTGTAGGTTTTAGTTGTTATTGCTTTTTTTTGGTTCCCTTGGTAAATGAAAATGTGTATGTAAATGAGTCATTTCTAAATTGAACTGTTTTATTTTTCCCTACCAATTTCTATGCCATTGTTCACATTTTTTGACTTATTGTACTGTCTACTATTCATTTCTAGTGTTATGTTCAACAAGAGTAATGGAAACAAATATCCTTGTTTTGCTCTAGATCTGAGAGGAAATCTGTTCAGGTTTTTATCATTATGATGTTAGATGTTAGGCCAACAGGTATTTGTAGATTATTTATCAATTTCAGGAGTTTCCTGTATTTCTTTTCTTTATAGAGTGTTTTTAAACATAAACAATATTGATTTTTGACATAGTTTCTATTCTCATCAATTGCTATGTGAATTAACATTCTTTAAAGAGAAAAAAATACACAAGAAAACTATGTCTATCCTGCAGATACTATACAACTGACTGGAATTTCAATGTGAAGAGATTGGAATGTTGCAAGTCCAGTGTCAAATTACCTTGGGCTATTTTTAACCCCTTCAACAGGCACTTTTGCACACGTCTATGGCTGACCCAATATCCTTATGACTAACAGACCACCAGTTTGCACCAACCCAAAGGCTAAGAATGTCATCAGATAACATCTGAAGCCTAAAGCAGAGATTGACCAGCTCTGCTATTACCTGCTTATCTGATGTTTGTACCAGTGTATTTCAAAGGTGCCTGATTTATGACTTTCTTTGTTATGTAACTCTAAAACCTTCATAAAATTATTAATACACTGGAACATGGAATTTGAGGTAAACTTAATCTGTGTTCATGGGCTGGGGTCACCCATATTTGACTCTAGAATAAATATGAGAGAATAAAGGTGAGAACTATGTGTTTTATATCAAGATGATCATATGGTTAACCTGTCAATGTACTATATCACCTATGACATTAATTTTCAATATTTTACATAGGTAAAAAGTTCTACTTGTCCTTGCTGCACAAATATTTCACATATTAATGAATTCAACTTAGCTATTAACTTGTTTAGGAATTTCATGTCTAAGATGTTGTAAAATTTTGACCAATACCCCCATCCACTTGAAGAAACAACTATTTCTCAACTTGCAAAATGGAATTATTTCCCAATAAACACATTTTAAGTTGAAAATGGCATAAGTTAAAATTGCATATAATATACTTAATCCACCCAACATCAGAGTTTAGCAACAAAGAATTTTTTCAGAATGTAACTTACATAACTTGTTTATTCTAATGACTAAATGGGAATTACAGCTTCTTAGGGACATAGCATCTTAGAGAGAATACACACTGCTAATCAATGGAAAGAAATCAATACTCAGGATTTGAGCGATGATTTCTATTGAATGCATGACTTTGTCACATCATAAGTTTGAAAAATCCTATGTAGTCTGCACTCTTTGGTTATGATGCAAAAGTGATTTTGTCCTCTTGTTATCATTTGAAAAGTAGTTTTCATCTTTTATTTTTTATTGGATGCAAAGAATAGGTTTTTAAATATCTTATAGTGATTTTTTAAATTTTTAATATTTTTTTATTTTTTTAATTTTTATTTATTTATTTGAGAGTGACAGACAGAGAGAGAAAGAGGCAGATAGAAAGAGGGAGAGAAAGTAGGTATGCCAGGGCCTCCAGCCACTGAAAGAGAACTCCAGATGCGTGTGCCCCCTTGTGCATCTGGCTAATGTGGGTCCTGGGGAATCGAGCCTCAAACCGGGGTCCTTAGGCTTCACAGGCAAGCGCTTAACTGCTAAGCCACCTCTCCAGCACTCTTACAGTGATTTTTAAGATTATCAACAAGATGTTTCATATGGATACATCATGTGTTGGTACACTCTTTTCCCTCATCCCTGCCCCTATTCTGTTGGGGACACTCCTCAGTGGGGTTGCAGGTATTCCCCACTGTGTTGTGGTTATGGGAGCAGCAGTTAGTTATTTGGGGGTGGGGAGATGCCTCTGCAAATGATGTCTCAATCTGTGGCTCTTAAAATCTTTCCACTTCCTCTTCCATAAAATGTCCTGAGCCGTGGTGGGGGACTTTTAAATCTACTTCAGTGATGAGCCCTTAGGAGCCTCTGATCTGTACTTTGGTACTTGTTGAGTATCCTCAGGGTCTGTCTCCTTCACCCTGGTGCTGATTATCGGGAACAGCATGGAAGCAGCACTCTTGCTCATCTCCCCAACTCCTCTGTGGATTCAGCTGTGGCTTGGCTGAAATGTGAGGGATAGTTTGTCTCCTCCTGTTTTGCTACTTTCTGAAAATGAACAGATTCTCCAAAGGAGTTTGAAGTCAGCATAGTTTAAATGGGATAAGCATTATTAATTTAGGGAAAAAATTGACATATGTAACCCTCTTTTAGCCAAAGAGTAATGAGAGCTTGACACTGGAGAACATAGTACCTGTCCCCATAGGATTCTGGTCTGGTTCCCAATTCCAGATATGGGTTCCTTTATACTGACTGGATCTCTTAGCCAATCGTAAAGCTATTGATTACCCACTGAGGCTGCCTGCCACTATTGTACTGGCATGTACATCCTGTCAGGGTGTTTGCTTCTGATTAGCTTAGCTCTCTGGTTGCTCAGACCAGTGTTGGCCACTTTCCCCCAGTAGCTCATGTAGCGCTTTCCAGCACAAGACAGGCTGACGAACTGTCTGGTGATGGGCTTTTTTCTGAATTCCAGCCAGGTCTATGTGTTAGCAGCATATGGTGTCTTTAGCAATCAGGTCTTAGCTTTTACCTCAGGTGGGTCATCAGGTGCTTTGACAGAAAGCTGTCATGATTTGAGGACCTTGCAGGTCTCTCTGATCAACAGCTCATTGTGGGTAGAAACTAATCTCTGGCTCTGGGAGTTAAGGCCAGACACAGAAAAAAAATTATATATATATTTTTTCTTTTAAGCTTAGGCTCACACAATGACAGAAAGACAAGCACCATATGGTGTCACTTGTGTGCAGTTCCTAACTTATACCTGCTTGAGTTGCTGACATACCTGATAGGCAACTCAGGGCCCAGACAATGGGGATGGAAGGGTTGGAGGCAGGAGAAGGGGGGAGGAACAAACACAAAATTAAATCCAAAATGAGCTGATACCATAGAAATCTTTATCCTTGGAGATAGCCTGAAAGATATAACCCTCAACTTATGAAGGGGGTGCACCTGAAAAGTAGGGCTCTGGCAAGGGTAGGTTTTTGTTTTTTAAGACTGAAAAAATTATTGCAGTGTCTTCGGTTAGAAAACTGACTTTCTATCTATGTTAAGACAATGCAGTTTTGGGCTGGAGAGATGGCTTAGTGGTTAAGCGCTTGCCTGTGAAGCCTAAGGATCCCGGTTTGAGGCTCAATTCCCCAGGACCCATGTTAGCTAGATGCACAAGGGGGCACACACATCTGGAATTCGTTTGCAGTGGCTGGAGGTTCTGGTGTGCCCATTCTCTCTCTATATCTGCCTCTTTCCCCCTCTGCCGCTCTGAAATAAATACATAAAAACAAAATAAAGAAAATGCAATTTTAATTTCTTATCAAATACTTTGTTTTTCCTAGAAGTAATCCCCAAATTTATATTTTCAACTCAATTCCTTTGTGCTTAGAAGAAATCAAACATCCCTCACTGTATAATAGCATATTCCTAACTGTCTTTATTTCTAATCAGCTCATGAGTTGGAATCCACGATAGTTTGCTATGGATGCATAAAAATTTCCCACAGGATAAATGGCTTGCACAAGAAAGCTTGATTTTCTCATAGTTCTGAGAAAGACTAGATGATCAAAATAAAGATGCTAGCCATGTTTGTTAGACATGCTGCTGAGACTTCTCTTCTTCCATTCTTATTGCATTTTTACATTGCCTGTTCTTTTGATAGAGAGGGCTGAAGGAGACAGGGAAGGAGAGAGAAAGAGAGAGATTGATTTTGTGGGTTTTTGTCATGTTTCCTCAAATGTATATATTCATTGAATATTGCCTCGTTAAAAGTGCTATACATGGTAAAGTCATATTGGAGCCAGGGTCCCTTTAAAAGTGTATAATCTCTCTAGAGAGGAGACATGTACATTTTCTTCACTACATCAAGTGTATCAAACTCATTCTTCTCCTGGGCCTTTTGAGATAATAGCTCCATGCCTGAAATAGTCTGTACTGTAAGTTCACTTACTGCAGTGATCATGGTCAATTGTGTTTTAACACATATGTCACAGAGTTGTGCCCTGGCAACCAAGTCCAAAGTCCTTTCCACATTCTCCTCATCATTCCTATCCCATGGCCCATTTAATTTCATTTACAGAACCTATCACTATTTAATTTTTTCTTAGTTGAACTTTTTGCTGTGTGAACTTTTTCTCAGGAGAAATGAATAAATGTTTACTTTTCTTACATAGGGCACCAATGACAAAAACCAAAACAATTCTACACAGGTATAGCTTGTATTACCAATGATTGAAAGGTAGAAGTTATTTATAAGAGCATGGGAATCTTTTGAGGCATCTATACTACTAAAGAAAATGTCTCTGTTAGCCAAGGTTAACTCTCTCTTCTCTCTCTCTCTCTCCCAATATATATATATATATATATATATATATATATATATATATATATATATATATACATAATATCTCTCTCTCTCTCTCTCTCTCTCCATATATATATATATATATATATATATATATATATATATATATATATATATATATACTCTGAGAAGGACAAAACCTCATGAGTCACACCTCATAGCAATTGTCAACTATCTAAGCATCGTTTAAAAGTGGAAAGGCATTAAGCCCCTCCCCACTCAACCTTTAACTGTCTGTTACCCCTTGGAGAGGGGATAGGGCTTTGTGAACCCTTCTTTCCTTCCACAGCATAAAGTTAAGAGGATCTTGTGCAGATCTTCCCTTGGTAATCACAGCTGAATATAGCTCAAGAGCACAACAGCTAAGACATGCCAAGAGGGCAGTGATCCACAGGACTTCCTTATTCTATCACTGTCCTTCAACTACACTAAATTGTAAACTCTATGCAGATAAGAATGTTTTTACAGTCCACTGCTATGTCTGGGCTCCTAGATTAATTCCTGGCTCATAACAAATCACGAAAGATATTTATCTAAAGTTGAAACAATGGGTTTGATCTAGTCAAGTAGACACATTTTATGGGTCTTGTTCAATATAGGGTGTGTAGTTTGCTTCATAGTTTTGCAGAGTCCCCCCGAAAAAGGTAATAATTCTGATCTGTTTTCAAATTTACAAAAAGATGAATCAATGTATTGGGTTTTAGATCTCCCATAACCCAGAATTCAGCATGAAAATAACAAAAATACTAAATATATTACTCTACTACATTTTCTCAGGCCAGAAGTGAGGTAATGAATCCTGAGAGCCTTCCTTTCCATCATATCACCAAGAAAGTGCCAGGCCAATGGATGGTCATGCTTATGTATGCACTCTAGATGGTTCTTATACCTGGAGAACTTTCAAAGAGGACATGTATTTCTCAATTGTCCACCAATAAATTTATGATTATTTTTATCAAGCACCTACCTACCACAGCATTATCAAACTGTCATTCCTTTTGTTTTGCTTACCTTCATACCCATGGGAGTTATTAAAGGATGGAATTAGTTACATCGTAGGTGATGGGGCTTCAATGTTTGAACAAAGTAATTCACAGGAAACTTATGTTTACATATATCAGCTATCAAGTATTCTGATACATGGCACAGAATACAAGTTGGATGAATTCAGAATGTCCTTGTCTTGCTCTTCTTACTAAATAAGTAAGCTTTCATTTGAATGAGAAGCTCTGGTAAAAACTCCAACTCTTAAAACTACATGACTAGTAGCACTAAGGGAAGATATTATAGCCCATATTGGGTGGTTACTTCCAGTTTATCAAACCGCTGGATCAGCATTCTAATAGGAACTTCAAATCATAGAATCTTTGATAAAGAGATAAAAATTTAGAAACATTTGCTTTAGCAAGAAAATGTTCCCAAATTCAGATGATCACAATGCTTTGTCTACATATTTTCTGCTTCAAATGTAGATTCGATATGACACTTGGGAGATTGTGAGGCACAGAAAGTGGTCCAGAGAGAGCTGCTCGGTGAGAACCACATTCTTCCTCTGAAACTGCCCACGTTCTCCAGTAAACTCTCAGTATACTCGCTCAAGGAGAATAACCTTTCACCTGCAAAGTCAGAATTTAGGAGGATGAAATTTTTCTTTTCCATTTTTTTTTTAATAAACAAGATGAGTTGTTTATTGACATCATTATCATCATTGTACCAAGGTCAACAATTCAGACAAACCAGCTCAAAATTGGTACTTCCTCCCCACAGAGCACTGTCTCTAATGGCTCCATATGCTTCCTCCTTTACCTAGTCTTCCATCCTTATGCAACGCAAGCATAGCAACCCCAGAGCATGCCACTTGAACCGGAAGTCAGCATTTTTCCAACAGTTCATAAAACACAAATCCAGAAGGACAGGGAGATTGCTTCACGGGTTACAATTCTTCCTGGGAAAACAGGAGGACCGAAATTCAATCCCCAGGACCCACATGAAAACTGAGCATGTAGGTGCATACGTGCAATCCCAGCGCTGGGTGGGGGCTGGGCAAAGGCAGGGGGATCCCTGGGGTCACTGGCTACCTGTTGTCAGCTGAGACATTAAGCTCCAAGTTCAGTGAGAGACTTTGTCTCAAAAAATGAGCCGGGCGTGGTTGGCGCACGCTTTTAATCCCAGCACTCGGGAGGCAGAGATAGGAGGATCGCCATGAGTCCAAGGCCACCCTGAGATGACATAGTTAATTCCAGGTCAGCCTGGACCAGAGTGAGACCCTACCTCGAAAAACCAAAAAAAAAAAAAAAAAAAAAAAAAAGAAGCGAAGGGCTGGAGAGATGGCTTAGCGGTTAAGCGCTTACCTGTGAAGGCTAAGGACCCCCGTTGGAGGCTCGATTCCCCAGGACCCACGTTAGCCAGATGCACAAGGGGGCGCACGCGTCTGGAGTTCGTTTGCAGAGGCTGGAAGCCCTGGCGCGCCCATTCTCTCCCTCCCTCCCCCCCCATCTCTCCCTCTGTCTCTCTCTCTCTTCTCTTCTCTCTCTCTCTCTTTCTCTCTCTCTCTCTCTCTCTCCTCTCTCTGTCGCTCTCAAATAAATAAAAATAAGTGAAAAAAAATGAAGTGAAGAATGATTGAGGGGGACCTCTGGCTTCCACATGCATTAGCACACATGTACATACGCACCCACAGAAACACACATGCACACTACACATGCAAAAATAAATAACTTAAAATCCATCTTCTTACTTCCCCTAAGTTCCTTTCTTATCACATTCAGGTCTTGGTTTCCATTTTTGTCTTTCCAGACCACTTCTGAGGGAATTCATCAATGTCAGCCTGCAAAGGAAGAAAACTGAGGCATTGTAATAGGAAAATGAGGGCTCAAGTGGTGGCTCAGTGGCTAAAGGAGCTTGCTTGCTGCTGCAGTCCGGTTCGCATTGCTGTTAGAAATCACCCAACCAAGAGTAGTTTCTGGGAAAAAGAGATTTATTTTGGCTCACAGGCTCGAGGGGAAGCTCCACGATGGCAGGGAAAAACGATGGCATGAGCAGAGGGTGGACATCACCCCCTGGCCAACGTAAGGTGGAACACAGCAACAGGAGGGTGTGCCAAACACTGGCATGGGGAAACTGGCTATAAAGCCCATAAGCCCGCCCCCAACAATACACTCCCACCAGGAGGCATTAATTCCCAAATATCCATCAGCTGGGAACTTAGCATTCAGAACACCTAAGTTTATGGGGGACACCTGAATCAAACCACCACATTCCGCCCCTGGCCCCCATAAACTGATATCCATACATGATGTAAAATACAATGCTTTCAGTCTGACTTTAAAAGTCCCCATAGTTTTTATCAATCCCAATGATGTTCATACATCCCCATAGTTCAAGATCTTTTAACTGAGCCATAATACCAAAATATAACCTAAAAAAACCCAGAATGGCACAGAATAAATATTCACACTGCAATAGATGGCATTGGGCATAGCAAAGAAACATTCAACCAATACAAGATTCAAAACAACCAGGGCAAACATCAAACTCTGTAGCTTCAAGTCCAGCAACTCAAACCAGTGACAAATCTTCAAGTCCGATAATTCTAACCAGCAACAAGTCTCTGGCATTCCAATTCCGCCCCTCCAGCTAGGCTACTCACAGTCCTGGGAAACTTCATCGGGGCCGGCAGCACCTCGGCAGCCATCTCATGGTCCCAGCATCTCCACTGGGTCTCCACTGCAAGCCACGGTTCATCCTCATGGCCCCATGGGGTCTCTATGCAGGCAACCAGCAAACCCGCTTCACATTGCCCATGGCCATTTCCAAAACACAAGACCGTGTTGCAAACTCAATGACCCTCTTTCCAGCATTTCTTATACTCCACAATACCAGGTAGGGTGCCAATTTGTTAATCCAGGGGGGAATAAAGCAGACTTTGAAGAACAGGACTCCTTGAGCACTCAGGCCCCTTCAAAAGAGTTGACATTCTTTCCGTTGCCCCAGCGCAGGTCAGCTAGCCCAGTCTCAAAGGTTGTAATCTCTCAGTTGCAGCTGAACAGGCAAGAGTTCACCCAAAGATTTTTCTTTCTGTGCCATATCCCTCTGCACACACCAGTTCATTTCTACGCAAAGCAACCCTGCACAACTTCTCAGGACACGGGCACAAGAGCAAGCTTCTCACACAAACTGCTAGCCCAGTCCAGGCACAGCTCTTTCTCACCCTCATAAGCCAAACCTCACAGTCCATAGTTCTTACTGCCTTCAGGTCTTTCAGCTCTGACCAGGATAGACCACCAAGCTGTACTTACAGCACTGCAAGGCATCTCTTAGGCCAAGGTTTCAACTCCTTCCACATTCCTCTTGAAAATCAGCTTCAAAAGGCCGAAGCCACACAGTCAGGTGTCTAGCAGCAACCCCACTCCTCGGTACCACTTTACTGCTGCAGTCCGGTTCGCATTGCTGTTAGAAATCACCCAACCAAGAGTAGCTTCTGGGAAGAAGAGATTTATTTTGGCTCACAGGCTCGAGGGGAAGCTCCACGATGGCAGGGAAAAACGATGGCATGAGCAGAGGGTGGACATCACCCCCTGGCCAACGTAAGGTGGAACACAGCAACAGGAGGGTGTGCCAAACACTGGCATGGGGAAACTGGCTATAAAGCCCATAAGCCCGCCCCCAACAATACACTCCCACCAGGAGGCATTAATTCCCAAATATCCATCAGCTGGGAACTTAGCATTCAGAACACCTAAGTTTATGGGGGACACCTGAATCAAACCACCACACTTGCCAAGCCTGCAGGCCCAGAGTTCAATTCCCTAATTCCCATGTAAAGCCAAATGCACAACGTGGCACACACATCTGGCGTTGGTTTGCAGAGGTGGGAGGCCCGGCACACTCATCCCCCCCCCTCTTTCTCTTCCTCTCACTCTGTGTCAAATAAATAATAATGAATATTTTAAAGGTGTTTAAAAATACTGTGTGATTATACATGAGGCTGAACCAATGTCACTCTCCTCCTACCCTAAGAACTAAGCTCCTACCCTAAGAACCTAAGAACTGAGCTCCCCTGGGTGGTGTGCTTAAGATACATAAGATGAAAAACAGTTTCTATTCTTAATGAATGAGAGCTCACATATTACGATACATGTCCAAAATATACTGTTACACAGGGCATGTTGTAATAATTTATAGGTTAGAGAAGATAGCTGACATCTTAAGCTCTGAAAGTATTATTTTGCAAGATTTGGGGCAATAGTTTTAAATAAGGATCATTTGCCTCCCAGGGGCCCTTTGACAATGCCTGGAGACATTTTTGGTTGTCATTATTGAGGAGGAGTTAGGGTGATTGGAAATCCTGCTTTCAACTAGGTGGCTAGGGGGTCAAACATGCTGAGAGCCACTACCCTCCATAGAGAGGTGTAGAGCTCCCTCCATGTACAGATGCTTGTAGATATTACAAGCCAAGGCCCACACATTAGACAGAACATGCGATTTTGGTCTTTCTGAGTTTGAGTCACTTTACTTAATATGATTCTTTCCAGATCCATTCGTTTTCCTGCAAATTTTATGATTCCATTTTTCCGTAATGCTGAGTAAAATTCCATTGTGAATATGTACCATATTTTCATTATCCATTCATCTGTCACTGGGCATATAAACATAGAACTATAGCCAAAAAATGAATATAAAGGGATGAGCTGGAAGAGTGAGAAAGATGGGCAAAAGAACAATTGTGACATGCAAACAACAGGGAGAAAATATGGGGGAGGGAGTGGTGAAGCAGATGGAGAGGGGCTAGGGTTAGGAGGAGGGGTGGGAATCAACAAACACATACTGCCTATGCAAATGCTACTGTGCTTGGTGGCATGCCTTTAATCCCAGCACTCAAGAGGCAGAGGCATGAGAATTGCCATGAGTTTGAGGTCAGCCTGAGACTACATAGTGAATTCAAGGTCAGTATGTATTAGAGCAAATGCCTACCTTGAAACCACTCCCCCTCCCCCCAAAAAAGAAAGAAAATGCCACAAATAGGGGAGATATCTCAGTGGTTAAAGACTCTTGCTTGCAAAGCCTGCTGGCCCAGGTTTGATTCCCCATTACCCATGTAAAACCATATTAAAAAGTGGTGCATATGTCATGAGTTTGTTTTTAGTGGCATCTCTCTCTCTCTTTCATTAATAAATAAATAAATAAATAAATAAATAAATAAATAAAATGAATATTTTTAGAAAGAAAATGCCAAAAATAAAAACAAAATGTCAGCAAGAAGGGAGAGGGAAGTATGTAGCTCCAAATGTCAGGAGAGCCAAGGTGGAGAAAATCTGACTTAAAATTGTAAATTGGGCAGACATACAAGTGAACTTTTACTTAGGTCAGTAGCTGAGGTCACATAGGGGGAAATATCAGATATCCACAGCTGAGAAAAGGGCATTTTGGACACCTCACTTCTCCATGGATCAGTAAATACTTTCCAGTATTTCTACCGCCACATCGTAAAAGATAGGCCTTTTACTTCATTTCCCGGATGAGCAAGAATGAGAAAGCCGTGAGTTGTCGTGACCATTTCCAGAGGCCCTCAGTAAGCAGAGCATCACACCTCTCATCTGAGGGGAAAAAATCTGCAAGTATTGGGGGAAGTTACCCTTTTTTTGTTGTTAAATCAGAAAAGTTACAAATGAGTTCATTTTCAAGCTTATGTTAAAGGCATATATATGTATGTATGTATGTATGTATGTATGTATGTATGTATTGGTGCTGGAGATTCCCTTCCAATTTTTGAGTGATTCATTATTGTGAAAGTTATAAACTCAGTTGTAATAAAGTTAGCATTAGTTTTAATTACTTCTCAGCATTATCACAGAGAAACACATTCATATCACCACTTATCCTCCAAAACAGCTCTCATTCTGTTATCAACTTGTCACCTAAGGTGTTTCTGCCTAGACAGAAAAATAACATGGGGAGGAACAGGAGGGAAGAAAAACTTAAAACTACCAGATTTCCTTGAAAACTTGAAACAAAACATTTGTACCCTTTCTAAAAGCACTACTTCAGCTGGCTTCCTATGTCACTGCTGATGTAAAATGCAAGGCTGGAAGAGACAGTCTCTTACTACTTGAAGGTCAGTGTTTATTTAACCTAACCACATCCAGAGCCTCTGAACTCTGGAACTCCATAAGGAATGCTTTTAGGAACTTATTTTCATTCTTTTCATTGATTTTCCAAAGTTGAACTTCAGATTATTAGAATGAATGACTGGTGAGTGCTCAGCCCTCGTTAGGACAAACGCACGAGGGCACGCAGGGTTCGGGGCACTTGTGGAGAGGGAGCACAGAGAAAGTGAAAGGTGGAGGACGGGCAGCGGTGCCACAGAGTTCTGTCATCTGGGCACAGCCAGGCCTTTGCAGATGGAAGTCACAGCCGCTGTGGCTGCAAGAGAAATAGACGTACGTGATGGGGTAGTGAACATTCTTTTCCTATTTTTTTTAATCATCTTTACTCAAGTATTTCACAGCAGTTATATTACAAATTATAGTAAATGTTCTAATTCCAGAATCTAAAAATTAAATAATTTACTCCACACTAATGTGAGATGAAGTCAAATGCAAAACATCAATTTAACACAATTCTAAATTAAGCTACAAGCCCCCCCCCCAAAAAAAAAGAATATAGGTGATGAAGTCTACTTTATCTACAGAGTAGACAGACATACATGACTAAAACCAAATTGGACTCCCAAGCCTAAGTAACCAAATGTACAAAATACAAATGATGCAGGTATAAGCCCAAATTGAAGCTTACAGTATGATTACAAATAACAATTATAATAACAATGGCATTCAGCTACGGGACCTGACACTGAAGAGACCTACTGCATAGCACCATAGCTGAACCAACTTAATAAAAAAAGGGAAGAAATTACCACCCCACTCCCTAAAAATAAAATCCAGTAGACCTACAAATACACTGGCATCTGAGAAAAAAATCAAGTCATAAAAGGACATTAAAAAATTAATCACAGGAAATACTCAAGCTCAAAAATATAATTAACTACTCCACAGCCATCAGTTTAAACCCTAATGTGGTTCCATCATCTTCAAAAATCTCCCAGGGTCCCCACAGCTGAGCAAGACTATTGCTGGACTGGGCTGTGACACATCCTGATCTGAGAGTAAGATTTTACACAGGAGCTTATCATTTATAATGCTCACACAGGAAGAAAGAACAGATGTCAATTTGTACATATTTTTTGCCAATGCTATATAGCAAAAATAGGAACTTTGCAGAAAAGTGAACAAAAGTAAGTGGACTTGGATAATTACACAAGCTGCTTTAATCTGTAGAACATTCTCTTTTGATAGGGAAGATACTTGGGAGATGCTGGTCTTGTCTTCCTAAGGAAGTAGTAACAGTCAAGAGCTACAAAATGTTTGTGGTTGCTTGATATATCTACCCATAAAGTAGGTCAAATATCACTACAAGTGATTAATGGTACATGGAAAATGTTTGTTTGAGGGCTACAGAGATGGTTCAGTGGTTGAAGGTGCTTTGCTTACAAAGCTTGATAGCCTGATACCCATGTGAATCCAGATGCACAAAGTGGCACATGAATCTGGAGTTCTTTAGCAATGGCAAGATGCCCTGATATGCCATTCTCTGTCTCTGTCTCTGTCTCTGTCTCTGTCTCTGTCTCTCTCTCTCTCTCTCTCTCTCCTCTTGAAATTAAATAAATAAAAATAGTTTTTGAAAAAAAAATGTTTGGGATGATTCTTTTGTCTGGGTAATTCTCAAATTCTATCCATGAACATGCTTAAATGTGTATCATAAATGAGAATTCACTTAGTGATGACTTACTTTAGTTTTTATTTGATTTCCTATGAATTAATAGACATTGTTTGAAAGTTCCAATTTTAGCCCTTCTACAATAGCAGCATGGTGAAAAGAATTCAATTGTGAATATAAGATGAGAGTTGTTATTACTGCAAAGGGCTTGGAATTGGAAGAATATAGTGACTGAAACTTTAAGATATGTGTCATGTCTACTTTTTCTTGATATACAAGACAACATAAAATAAGCAAATAAACCTCATAAGATAACAAAATATAAGTGCATTCATTAAGTAAACACTGTTTCTTTGACATCGTATTGTACCTTCTATCTCTGCAATGGCTCAGTGGATGAAACACTTGCCGTGGAGACAGGAAGACCTGAGTTCAGACCCACAAAACCCTTGTAAAAGTCAGGCACAGTGGCAGACAACCTGTTATCCTACCACAAAGAAGTGGAGACAAGAAGGTCTCCAGGTCTTGCTCTCAGGACAAATTGGTTAGTCTGCTTCAGTGTCAAAAAGCCAGCAAAAAGCATGAATAAATGGGAGATTCTGCAAACAACGCAACCTGCCAGATGGACAAGAAGAACATATCTGCTTTCCTAACGAGTCAGGTTTGATTCCCCAGTACCTACAAGAAGGTCAGGTATAGGAAGTGCATCTGCAGTTCATTTACAGCAGCTAGAGGCTCTGGAAAGCTCCCCCCCCCTCTCTCTCTCTCTCTCTCTCTCTCTCTCTCTCTCTCTCTCTCTCTCTCTCTCTCTCTCTGCTTAAAAATAAGTTCACATATGTGTTTGTTGCTATTTCCCCAGAGGTGGTTGTCAAGATAGCATTGAGAGTGGTCCCGGACCCGGCCATGCCAACCTGAGCCGACAGCGGGACCCAAGCAGGAGCAGAGTTCGGCAGCAACATCAGCAGCTCTGGCACCGGTAACAGTGGCCCAAGCAGCAGCAGACCCAGGAGCGGCAACCACAGTAGACCCAGCAGCAGAAGCTTCAGTTGCTGACAGACCCAGTCGAGGCAGCTTTCGCAGCAGCAGTTCCAGCAGCGGGGGTGCTGATCTGCAGGGCCACAGTTGCCAGGCTTGGCTTGCCCTGCAGGAAAAGCCAGTGCCCAGCTCCAGAAATCATAACAGCAGTCCGACGACCCAGGCAGCAACTTGACTGAGACCAAACTCATCCAAGGTAACTGGGTTTGTACCAGGGAAGGGTCTCACTTGGTCACAAGCTGACTTGGATCCCTCAACAGACCAGAAATCTTAACCTCTATGTTGATAGAGGATCTGGTTGTTATAATAACTACTCTGGCATACATGCTTGGGGCTTTTTTTTGACTGAATGGGTACAGTGTTTAGTTAACTTTTAGAATCTACTTGTATTTTATTCCACTCAGCCTACTTGAATACCCCCATAGCAGGGAAACTCAACCCCTAGGAGCACCTTTGTAGATACTCTCAGAGTCTTAAGAGCCACATCTAACACCTTAAGCTCCTACCCTGAAAATATATAACATCAAACCAATTGATACAGCTAAGAATACCCAGCTCGCTAGAAAAGCCAAGCATTAACTTAATCCAAGATGCAAAAATATATACATTATAACACAAGAAACACTAAAAAGCAAGACAATATAAATCCACCTAAAAGTATTAATGCATCAGAAATGACCTCCAGTGAGAACGAGTTAGAGGAAATGCCTGAGAAAGATTTCAAAAGAATGATTGTAAATATGTTCAAAGAAGTCAGAGAACAAATCAAAGGAGTCAAAGAGGAACTTAAAGAGGAAATCAAAGGTATCAAAGAAGATGCAGGACACAAATTTCATGAAATAAAGAAGGCAATACAAAACATAAATAAGGAAATAGAAATAATAAAGAAAAACCAGTCAGAATTACTAGCAATGAAGAACACAGTTAATGAAATAAAAAACTCTGTAGAAAATCTCACCAGTAGACTGGATGAAGGAGAGGACAGAATATCTAAGCTAGAAGACCAGGTGGCAGATCTAATACAGGCCAACAAAGAGAAAGACAAACTTATAGAAAAGTATGAATGGGAATTTCAAGATATTCTGGACACTATGAAAAGATCAAATATTAGAATTCAGGGCATAGTAGAAGGAGAACAATTCCACTCCAAAGGCATAGTAGGTGTCTTCAACAAAATCATAGAAGAAAATTTCCCCCAAATTGGGAAAGAGGTGCCAATACAGATACAGGAAGCCTTTCGAACCCCAGCCAGACAAAACCTAGAAAGAACCTCTCCTCGCCATATTATAATCAAACTTCCAAACACACACACCAAAGAAAAAATATTGAAAGCAGTTAGAGAGAAAAATCAAGTTACCTACAAAAGTAAGCCCATCAGGATTACAGCAGATTATTCAACACAAACTTTTAAAGCCAGAAGGGCTTGGAGTGATATATTCCAAGTTCTGAAAGATAACAACTGTCAACCAAGGTTACTTTATCCTGCAAATTTATCCATTCAAATAGACGGAGAAATAAGGACATTCCATGACAAAAGCAGGTTAAAGGAGTATTTGAAGACAAAACCAGCTCTACAGAAAATACTTGATAGAATCCTCCATGATGAAGAAAAGGAAAAGCACACATATAAGGAACCTAGAAAAAACAAGCAATACTCAAATACTTGTTAAAAGAGCACAGGTAGAACCAGAACCACAAAAAAAAAAGGCAAATATAAATACACACCTTTCAATAATATCTCTTAATATCAATGGCCTCAATGCCCAATGAAAAGACATAGGTTTGCAGACTGGGTTAAAAAGCAGGATCCTACAATTTGTTGTCTCCAAGAAACTCACCTTTCTACAAAGGATAGACATTATCTTAGGGTGAAAGGTTGGAAGATGGTGTTTCAAGCAAATGGGCCTAGAAAACAAGCAGGGGTTGCTATCCTAATATCTGACAAGGTAGACTTCAGTCCAATGTTAGTCAAGAAAGATAAGGAAGGTCACTTTATATTGATTAAGGGCACACTCCAACAGGAGGACATTACAATCCTAAACATATATACACCTAACATGGGGGCTCCCAAATTCATCAAACAAACACTATTAGAATTAAGGTCACAGATAACACCAAACACAGTGGTAATGGGTGACTTTAACACCCCATTCTCATCAATTGACAGGTCATCCCGGGAAAAAATAAACAGAGAGGCATCTGGAGTAAATGAGGTCATAGAAGGAATGGACCTAACAGATATATACAGGACATTTCATCCAAAGGCTGCAGAATATACATTCTTTTCAGCAGCACATGGAACATTCTCTAAAATAGACCATATATTAGGACACAAAGCAAATCTTAACAAATTCAGGAAAATTGAAATAGTTCCTTGCATTCTATCTGACCACAATGGAATTAAACTACAAATCAGTAGCAAGAAAGGCTATAGAGCATCCACAAAATCATGGAAACTAAACAATACACTACTAAATGATGAATGGGTCAATGAAGAAATCAAGAAGGAAAACAAAAAATTCATAAAGTCAAATGATAATGAGAACACAACATATCAAAATCTCTGGGATACAATAAAGGCAGTCCTAAGAGGTAAATTTATAGCCTTAAGTGCCTATATTAAGAAATTAGAAAGGTCACAGGTAAATGACCTAATGCTTCACCTTAAAGCCTTGGAAAAAGAAGAACAAGGCAAACCAAAAATCAGTAGACGGGAAGAAATACTAAAGATTAGGGCAGAAATTAATGAAATAGAAACAAAAAAAAAAAAAATCCAAAGAATTAATGAAACAAAGAGTTGGTTCTTTGAAAGGATAAACAAAATTGATAAACTCTTAGCAAATCTGACCAAAAGAAAGAGAGAAGAGACACAAATTAATAAAATCAGAGATGAACAAGGTAACATCACAACAGATTACAGAGAAATTCAAAAAATCATAGGGACATACTATAAAAGCATATACTCTACAAAGTATGAAAATCTGAAAGAAATGGATGATTTCCTTGATTTATATGACCTACCTAAATTAAATCAAAATGAGATTAATCACTTAAATAGACCTATAACAAACATGGAGATCCAAACATTTATCAATAATCTCCCAACTAAAAGAAGCCCAGGCCCAGATGGATTCACTGATGAATTTTACCAGACCTTTAAGGAAGAGCTAACACCATTGCTTCTTAAGCTTTTCCAGGAAATAGAAAAAGGAGGAATTCTACCAAACTCCTTCTATGAGGCCAGCATCACCCTGATACCAAAACCAGGCAAAGATAGAACAAGAAAAGAAAATTACAGACCAATCTCCCTCATTAACATAGATGCAAAAATTCTCAATAAAATATTGGCAAACAGAATACAAGAGTATATCAAAAAGATCATTCACCCTGACCAAGTAGGCTTTATCCCAGAGATGCAGGGATGGTTCAATATACACAAATCTATAAATGTAATACATTATATAAACGGGTTGAAGGACAAAAATCACTTGATCATCTCATTGGACGCAGAGAAAGCATTTGACAAAATCCAACATCCCTTCATGATAAAAGTCCTACAGAGACTGGAAATAGAAGGAACATATCTCAATATAATAAAAGCTATCTATGACAAGCCTACAGCCAACATATTACTAAACAGGGAAAAACTGGAAGCTTTTCCACTAAAATCAGGAACAAGACAACGGTGTCCACTGTCCCCACTTTATTTAATATAGTTCTGGAAGTCTTATCCATAGCAATAAGGCAAGAGACACACATAAAAGGGATACAAATTGAAAAGGAAGAGATCAAGTTATCATTATTTGCAGATGACATGATTCTATACATAAAGGACCCTAAGGCTCTACTAGCAAACGGTTAGAGCTGATGAAAACCTACAGCCATGTAGCAGGATACAAAATAAATACACAGAAATCAGTAGCCTTCATATATGCTAACAACAAACACACAGAGGATGAAATCAGAGAATCACTCCCATTCACAATTGTATCAAAAAAAATAAAGTACCTTGGAATAAACCTAACCAAGGAAGTAAAGAATCTCTACAATGAGAACTTTAAAACACTCAAGCGAGAAATTGCAGAAGACACTAAAAAGTGGAGAAACATCCCCTGTTCCTGTATTGGAAGAATCAATATTGTGAAAATGGCAATCTTACCAAAAGCAATCTACACATTTAATGCAATCCCTATCAAAATTCCAAAAGCATTCTTCATGAAAATAGAAAAAAAAAATCCAAAAATTCATTTGGAATCACAAAAAACCTCGAATATCTAAAATATTACTGAGCAACAAAAATAAGGCTGGTGGTACCACCATACCTGATTTTAACCTATACTACAGAGCCATAGTAACAAAAACAGACATGTAGATCAGTGGAACAGAATAGAGGACCCAGATGTAAGCCCAAGTAGCTATAGCCACCTGATATTCGATAAAAATGCCCAAAATACTCATTGGAGAAAAGACAGCCTCTTCAGCAAATGGTGTTGGGAAAACTGGATAAATATCTGTAGAAGGATGAAAATAGATTCTTCATTCTCCCCGTGCACAAGAATTAAGTCCAAATGGATTAAAGACCTTAACATCAGACCAGAAACTCTGAAACTGCTAGAGGAAAAAGTAGGGGAAACCCTTCAACATCTTGGTCTTGGCAAAGACTTTCTGAATACAACCCCAATTGCTCAGGCAATAAAACCACAGATTAATCACTGGGACCTCATGAAATGACAAAGATTTTGCTCTGCAAAGGACACAGTGAAAAAAGCAAAGAGGCAACCTACAGAATGGGAAAAAATCTTCGCCAGCTATATATCTGATAGAGGATTAATATCTAGGATATACAAAGAACACAAAAAGTTAAATAATAAGGAATCAAACAAGCCAATCAAAAAATGGGCTATGGAGCTAAATAGAGCATTCTCAAAGGAAGAAATACGAATGGCATATAAGCATCTAAAAAAATGTTCCACGTCACTAGCCATTAGGGTAATGCAGATTAAAACTACATTGAGATACCATCTCACTCCTGTCAGATTGGCTACCATCAGGAATACAAATGATCATAAATGTTGGCGGGGATGTGGAAAACAGGAACCCTTCTACACTGCTGGTGGGAATGCAATCTGATCCAGCCATTGTGGAAATCAATGTGGAGGTTCCTAAAACAGCTAAAGATTGATCTACCATATGACCCAGCTATAGCACTCCTTGGCATATATCCAAAGGACTCATCTCATTTCCTTAGAAATACGTGCTCAACCATGTTTATTGCTGCTCAATTTATAATAGCTGGGAAATGGAACCAGCCTAAATGTCCCTCAACTGATGAGTGGATAATGAATATGTGGCACATATATACAATGGAGCTCTACTCAGCGGTAAAGAAAAATGAAGTTATGAAATTTGCAGAAAAATGGATGGACCTGGAAAGGATTATACTAAGTGAGGTAACCCAGGCCCAGAAAGCCAAGCGCCACATGTTCTCTCTCATATATGGATACTATCTACAGATGACTGGGCTTCTGCGTGAGAATGAAAATACTTAGTACCCAAGGCCAGTAAGTTAAAAAGGAGACATAAAGAGAAGAGAAAGGAAGGGAGGAGGGTACTTAATAGGTCGATATTGTATATGTGTAAGTACAATGATTGAGATGGGGAGGTAATATGATGGAGAATGGAATTTCAAAGGGGAAAGTGTGGGGGTGGGGAGGGAGGGAATTACCATGGGATTTTTTTTATAATCATGGAAAATGCTAATAAAAACTTTAAAAATTAAAAAAAAAAAAGATAGCATTGAGAGCAGTGCTTGCATCTCTGCTTTCTTTGTGGTTTCTCCTGGACTCCAGCAAAGGTGGCAGGAGTGGCACATCTTGTGGTGAGCAGGTGGCGATTATTTACCTGTTGAATTGGCGGATCTTGGATCTCCCCACTAGTCTCTGCTGTCTGTAACATAAAACAGATTCTCCAACCCAGGGTTATTACAGCTGTAAGGGGTATATGGATATCATTTGGAGATATTTTGATGAGGATGCCCACTCAACTTGTCCAGAGAACAAACGGGAGCTTCCCTCGGGGGTCGTGACCTTCCTGAGTGTGACATGCTGGCTTGGTTCCCAGTACCAGTTGTGAGCTCTCTCCCGTTCAGCCAGCTTCATCTCCAATCTGGAGGCAGCTGGTGTTTTGTTTTGTTTTTGAGGTAGGTTTTCACTCTATTCCAGGCTGTTCTGGAATTCACAATGCAGTTTTAGGCCAGCCTTGAACTCAGAGCAATCCTCCTATCTCAGTCTTCCAAGTGCTGGGATTACTGGTGTATGCCACTGTGGCTGGCTTCACATTTTTTTTTTCAAATAATGTCTCACCCTGATCCTAGAGCTTACCATTTCAGCTAGACTAGATAGATACCTGTCTCCATCTTCCCCATATTATCATTAGGGAAGTAACAGCACATGCAGCTTTATGTGAGTCCTTGGGATATGGACTCAGGCTCTCGTGCTTGTGGGGCAAGCACTTTTCCCACTGAGCCATGTCCACAGCCCCAAGGTAATTTTAACAAGTGAGAGATACTCAAAATGTTATGCATCGCAATATTCTATCAGTTGTCTGTCTGTCTCTCTGAACTACCTAGATTGGGGAATGTGAAAATAGTGGAAACATAAGGTATTTTATTATCTTAAATTTCTTTGTTCATCCTATGCAGGGAGCTGCACATTATTATTTTGTGATAATTGATTATATTTTGTTTTCCATAAAGTATCTTTAAGCATGTGTTTTAGGCACATTTGTGTGTGTGTGTGTGTGTGTGTGTGTGTGTGTGTGTGTGTGTGTGAGAAAGAGAGAGAGAAAGAAAGAGAGAGAGAGAGACAGCTATGTATATGTCATGTGTGTTCCTACCTGTGCATGTGAAGGCTAGAACTCAGCATCAGTGTCTACCAGTGCCTTTATCAGCCTCTCCCAATGCTAAATTTTAACACAACATCTCTCATGGAACCCAGAGCTCAACAATTTGGGTAGATTAGCTACCCAACAAACCCCTGGGATTCTCCTGTTTCCACCTTCCCAGTGCTGGACTTCAAGCATATACCAGCAAACCTGATATTTTATGTGGGTACTGGGAATCCAAACTCAGGTTCTCCTGCTCGCAGAGCAAGCGCTTTCCTCACTGAGCCCTTGTTCCAGTCAGTTTTGGTGAATTCATCTCTAAATTATCTGCTTTAGTGCATAAATGAAGATGCTTTGAATATGAAGAGCTAAGGTCTGGCCTAAAGTTGGCTTAGAATTATATGACAATTGCTCTTTCCAATACTTCAAAGTCACTATTAGTCAGATTAAATGTTATATTTCTAATCTTTGCATTTTCAAGGTGGAAAATATTTCCAGTACAATTGCTATGTATGTGTATGCATGAACCTTATGGTTATCTTCATTGACATGAAATTAATAAATAAACATATATCCAGCTCACACAATATCAGAGTACTATGGAAAAATATTAATCTTGATGACCTTTGATAGATATGTCACAAAATTATTTTTATCCCTATCTCCCACCAGAAAAAGGAAATAAGATGCCTGGAGAGTTTTAGAAATCTGTCTTAATTGAAGCTGTTAATATGTGCCCAGATCTTTCACATTCCAAAGCATTTTCTCCCCTTTCTATGCGGTAACCCCTGCCTTGTAAAGGTAAAACAGGACAACGCTTGCAGATGGACTGAGCTAGTAGAGCTGAAGCTCGCATCTGCGGACCATCCGGTTAGTGTCAGTCTTTACCGTTCCTTTGTCCCTGGTCCACTATGCGGCCACTGTGTCTGTACCATGGAGACCCTACAGAATGTTTTCTCCTTTTTAGAAATTTGGGGAATCTCAGTGCTTAAACATCATTGCTTTGTTGGCACAGTAGGTGATTAGATGATAGCCCATGAAGGGATATTTTTAGGATTACTTATGATTTTCCTATCCTTTTGTTCCCTCCAAAATTTAGTGGCCAATAAGAAGTCTGGGAAGCCCTCACAACAGCCTTGGTAGTGTTTGAAAGCTAATCAGGTAAAAGTGTGGTAGTGGGATTAAATGTTCTCCACGCGGACAGAATCTATAGTCAAAGTGGTAACTTCATCAGGGTCATGTTTTTGAAGGATGGTTGAAACAAAACTACAATAATAAACAAATAGCATGTTTTTCTCCACCTCTTCTGTTACCTCTCATAACCTCTACCTGAGGTCATACAAGTAGTGCAGATATAATCTATCTGAACTATTTCCCTCTTTCTCTTAATGATTTAGAGTGCATTTCTATAGAAGAACATGCTCTTTTACTATTGTTGAGCAGTATTTTAATATTTTTTTTTCTTTTTTGTGGCAAGACCAACAGACTGGCTTTTTTTTTTTTTTTTTGGTTTTGTAAGATAGGGTCTTGCTCTAGTCCAGCTCAGGCTATCCTCGAATTCACCCTGTAGTCTCAAGCTGGCTTCAAACCCATAGTGATCCTCCTACCTCTGCCTCCCAAGTGCTGGGATTAAAGGCATATGCCACCACACCTGGCTTAGACTGGCCTTATTTTTATGTGAGTGACAGCCAGAGAGAGAGAGTTGGCATGCCATCACCGCCAGCAACTGCAATTGAACTCCAGACGTTTGTCCCCCCTTGTGCCCATGTGTGACCTTGTACTTGTATCATTTTCTATGTCTGGCTCATGTGCGACCTGGAGAATTATGAGTCCTTAGACTTTATAGGCAAGTGCCTTAAGTACCAAGCCATTTCTCCCACCCAGCAATTTTTTTTTTTTTACAAAAATTCTATGCTCAGATTTACTTAACTATCATGTTACATGGTATTACTTTCAAATCATCTTTGTGTAATTTCATATTGTTTTCCAATTAATGCTATGATTTATATATCAATATGTGTAACTTTTATATAACTTAGTACTTTGTGCTTTTTTTTTTTCCTTTGCTGCCTGAAAGGAGTGGGCATCTAGAAGATAATTATTTATCCCTTTACTTACTCACTTATTTACTTGAAATGCAGCATAATATATCTTCATCATACTTACCCTTATTACTACCTCCTTCTGAGGAAGTCTATTTTCTTTCTGATGAGTCTTCTTTCTGTATTTTCACTTTTTGGAAATTATTTTCCATCAGAGATAGAGAGAGAAAGAGAGAGAGAGAGATGGAGAAAAAAATACAGACAGCATGGGCATGTCAGGGCCTCTGGCCATTGCAAACTAACTCCAGATGCATGTGACACTTTGTGTATCCAGCCTTGTGTGGGTGCTGGGGAATCAAACATGGGACAGCAGGCAAAGCAAGCAAGTGCCTTTAGCTGCTGAGCCATCTTCCCAACCTCCAATTTTCAAGTTTGTTTTGTATATGACCCAATGAGTTTAGTTAGGGTTGCTTGGGCAAATGTGGGTGCAAAGTTATTTATTGGCACACAGTGGGCAACTTAACCAGTGGCTATACCACTGAAAAATATGACTCCTCCTATCCCAGCAACCACCCACTGCCAATAGTTCTGCATCACATGTAAATAAGCATTCACCATGATCTCAGTTGAACTAGGATTTCAAGGAAGTAAAGTATACATGATTGGTTCCAACTTCTAGAGATATCTGATCATTTATATGTGACCGTCAAAACCACATGTCTAGAACACATTCAGCCCTCTTCTACCAACTGCCTTTCACTATGTAACTCTACTAAAGCATTCATGGTTGGGAAAAACACATAATTATTTGGGACAATTGTTTGTGTTGTTGAGTTGCACATTCCCCTGTTTTATGTGTTCCTTATCAATCTCAGGTAGGTGAGGATCCTAGTTCTTAAAAAAAAATATATATATATATATATATATATTTAGAAAGAGACAGACAAAAACAGAGAGAGAATGGATGGGACTCCAGCTACTGCAAATGAACTCCAGATGCATGCACGACCTTGTGCATCTGGCTTATGTGGGTCCTGGGGAATCAAACTTGGATCCTTTGGATTTGTAGGCAAGTGGCTGAACTACATCATTCCAAACCTTTTAATTATTTCTTTTTACAATATTTTTATTTAGGTACTATGGTATTTTAAATGGATGTCCTTCAATAGATTCAGTTTTTATTAAAATTTCTTTGATTTCCAGCTACCTGGGTGGAGGAAACATCACGGGGAAGATCTTAGGGTCCAGCCCTAAGAATTCCAATCTAAATGTATTCAAAGTGCCTAGTTATACCCAGAGTTCCAGTAGTGTCCTTTTTTGTGGTATGGTTTTAGGGACTTAACTTATGGCTTCTCTCTTATTGCTTGGATCTATGAAATCAGGCCAGATTCTTCTGCCATTGTGGAACTTTCCCTGGTTCTGTGAGCTTCACTAAATATCCCTTGTTCCATAGCTGTGCCTGGTTTGAGTTCATCTCAGCAAGCTGAGGCTGTGTCTACTATAGAAATTGGTACCAGGATTGGGGTGAGATAATTCTGACGATGTGGATTTTGGTCTTTTGGAGCCTTTCTTTTGGAGGAACAGCATGGAGTTGGTACTTGCAACTGAAGTCGTCTTCTGTAGTGGTAAGTCAAGCAATATGGGCTATTCTTGTGAGAGTTTGAAAATGCTAAGTGCAGAGAGAATTCAGCTTGGATGCGTGGCTTATGAGCTTGCTAAGGGAAAGGGAAGACAGCAGAAAACCTTGCTGGAACTGGGCTACTGGAATAAAGGCTGGCTGTGTTCTGCTACCCAGGCCCATAGAGCTTGACCAAGGTTAAATTTGTAATAGACTGATGTACTTGGCTAAAAATATTGGACTGAGAGATTTAAGATTTTTAAGTTGGAAAACCTCAATCAAGTTTAACTTACAGGCACTGGGGCTGCTTTTAGGTTGCTATTGTCCAGCACACTAGCAATCATAAGGAAGATGGTCCAACTGCTTTACATTAAAACAATGGAGAAGATGCCTGAGGAAAGATTATGAGAGAAATACAAACTATTTTGGAAAAGAGTTGACTGAAGAAGGAACCTGACATTCAAGGTGTGGTAGTTTGAATAGATGGCCCCCAATATATGCACTTTTTTATTGTTTGTAGTTTGCATCTGAAGCCACCTGGCTGGAGGCAATGTCACTAGGTGGATCTTAAGATGTGGTGGTGGGTTTCAGATTTCAATCTAAAGATATTCAAAGTGTCCCCAGCAGGAATTCCTGAAGTGTGCTGTGGATTTTGACTTTTAGGCTTGTACTTCTCTCTCTGTTAGGTCCTGTAAAAGGCTGAAAGAGAAGAGGAGGAAGTTGAAGAAAGACCACTCCAGAAGAAAGAGACCATATAGATATCACACACTAACTTGATCTAAGTTTAGACACTGATTTGAGCCAGTGAGTAATAAAGAAAATTCCTTAAAGAAACCATAAATTATTGACAGCTAGATAAACAAAGCCTGGGTATCTGCCTTATACAGACTATAACTAAAATAATGACCCAGCACTTTTTCTGTTTTTTTTTTAAATTTTATGTATTTATTTATTAGAAAGAGAGATAGGGAGTGGGAAATGAGAGAGAGAGAGAGAAAGAGAGAGAGAGGGAGGGAGAGAAGGGGCACACCATGGCCTCTAGCCACTGCAAATAAACTCCAGATGCATGTGTCACCATGTGCATCTGGATTAAATGGGTTGTGGGGAGTAGAACCTGAGTCCTTTGGCTTTGTAGGCAAGCACTTTAACTGCTAAGCTCCAGTCCCAAGAACAATTTTTAAGACAATGTTTCTCTTACCTAAGCCAACATCAACAATGTGGTGAAAGAAACATCTTTTAAATTATTTATTTATTTATCATTTGAGAGAGACAGAGAGAGTGAATAAGTAGCCATGCAAAGTAACTCCAGACCCATGCACAAATTTGAGCATCTGACTTTATATGGGACTGGGGAATCAAACCTGGGCCGTCAGCCTTTGTAAGCAAGTACCTTTAACCACTGAGCAATCTCTCCAGGCCAGAAACAACATCCTGAGTAAAGGAGGCAAATTAAAACACTTAAGGCACTTAATTTTTTATGGTAGGTTTCTAAGTCCCAAGGGTCTTCCCTACACAAAATCTGTTGGTAACCTGAGAAGTGGATTATGGAGTTTTTGTCCAGTAGTTAAAACAGAAGATGCCACAGAAAACTGAACAGGCTATTATTTTTTGTGTTTATTTTGTGTTTTTAATGCAACTATTCTCCAGTTTCACATTATAGAACCAAAACTAGTCAATCAGACTGTTTTAACAGATTTTTATGAGTTTACTAATTTATAATTACACCAAATATTAAAAAGAAAAACTCAATGCTACAATACTTTTTTGAAAATTCTCTTTTGAAGTCTCTTACAACTTCAGAACCACAGTCTAAAGTAATGGAGTAACGGAAGGTGTTTCATTTAGCAAATTTACTATTTAATTTTGCTAATTTAATCAAGTGACTACAACACCAGCCAATAAACTTAATATTTTCTCAGAAAGCTGCATGAGGTTGTAAGAAGAGAGAAGAGTCCATTCTCTATTTAATGCAACTATTTCTACAACCTATATCTTGCTTTTCAATATATATTTTTGAGATAAGGTTTTCCCATGTATACCAGGGTGACCTCAAACTCATTATATGATCAGTGCTGTCTTCAAAATCCCCATTCTCCTGCCTCAGCCTCCTGAAAGCTAGGATTACAATATAATGTGTTTTTGTAAAACATAAAGCAGTTTTAAGCATATTGAAATGCTGGTTGTAAACTATATATATATTTTTTCCCTTTCTGTGTTCACTGTTAGGAAAAAAAACACATTTTATTTATTTATTTTTTGTATTGGATTTCTTGCTTCTAAATGTTCAGTTGTTTCTTCCATCTGGAGTTTATTTGTGCAACACTTGCAACCTGATAACCATGATTTGAGTGTAAAAATGTCTAGAGGAAACCTATTGTTTATATGGATATACCCGTCATCACTCTACTATCAACAACAATTGTCATCAATCCATCACACACGGTGAAAGATTTTCAATGGTAAGTTCCCTTACGTAGATCAACTGTTTTCTCTGCTGTAGCCCTCTCTTCTAGAATTCATACTCCGTTCATCATCAGAGATGCAAGCAGCTGAACATTTTCTTTTTTTAATGTCCAAGAAAGGCCATCACCTATGAATCATTTTTTCCCCAAACATAAATCCTTGTGCCAACACAGAAAAGTCGTATTTTTCCATCTCCATAATTCCTGTTATTTTAAGTCTATCCTTTAACCAAAGTGGCTTTGTGTTTCTTTTTCCTTGATAACTCACAGGTTCAAATATAAAAAAATTTATTATTATAAGGAACAATTATGAGGCTGAGAGCACACAGTGTGCATGCCATGCTTCCAGCCTCTGGTACCGATATACGGAATGAAATACTTGCGGTTGTCTGCTCGCATGGCATGGATGACTTCCAAGTGCTGGTGGTGAAAGGTTTAATGAATGTCTGCCTTCGTCAGACCCAACAGGGACCGAGCATCATGGGAGGTCGCCCAAGTCCCAGACTGCAGCATCTCAAAAACAAACTTTGACCATTGAATTGATTCATTCCAGCTATTCTTCAATGTCAACAATGGCTTTGCTGACTGTCTTACTTTAAACAGTACTATGGATTTGGAGATTGAAAGATATCATTCTTCCACTAAATACTGAAGTAGGCAAATGACTGAACTTTTAGAACACCCTTGTCATGTTACAACTTCTGTTCAGTGTATTCAGCATTTAATAACTTCCTGCTCATGGCCTTCCTTATGTGATGAGAAATTTTATTTACTCAGCAAAACAAAATATAAATTCATTAAAAACCAAAAGACACTTTGTGTATGTATGTGCCTGTAAGGAAAGTATTTGTGAGATGTGATATGTGTGTGTGACATGTGTACAGATGCTCGTACCATATGTGTGCCAAAGCAGAAGCCAGAGGAGAAGGTCAAGTGATCATCTGTTGTCATATATTGCATCTATCCTAGAGATGGGGCCTCTCCTTCAATCTGGGGCTACTGTCTATGAGTTGGCCCCAGTGATTCTCCAGTCTCCACTGCCATGGTCTGGGTTACAGGCGTTCATGAGCCTACCCAGCATTTATGTGGGCCCTGGGAAGTCAAATTCAGTGGTCTTTGGGAGAGAGGCTCTCGTGCTTAAGTGTGAAATGCTTTTAACTTCTGACCCATCTCCTCAGAACACAAAAGACATTCTAATAATGGTTTAGTACCTTATTTTTTTATATTTTATTTATTTACCAGAGAGAAATAGGCAGAGAAAAAGAGGCAAATAGAGAGAGAATGAGTATGGGTATACCAGGGCCTCCTGCCAGTGCAAACACTCCGCACACATACACCACTTTGTGCATCTTGTTTTACATGGGTACTGGGAAATCTAACCCAGGCCATCAGGATTTGCAAGGAAGCACCTTTAACTGTTGAGCCATCTCCGGCCTGGTGCTTTTTATTTTTGTGTGTACTAGAGTGTGCATGTGCAGGGAAGTGAAAGTGTGTGTGCCTTCATGTGAAGGCCAGAGAACAACTCCCATGAATCAAGAATTCATTGCACCTCTTGTTAGGATAGGTTTTCTCACCGGGCGTGGTGGCACATGCCTTTAATCCCAGCACTTGGGAGGCAGAGGTAGGTGGATCGGCATGAGTTCGAGGCCACCCTGAGACTACATAGTGAATTTCAGGTCAGCCTGGACTAGAGTGAAATCCTACCCTCAAAAACATAAAACAAAAAAATTAAAAATTTTAAAAAAGATAGGTTTTTTCCATTGGCCTGGGGCTTAGCAATGAGGCTAGACTGATTGGCAGTGAGCTCCAAGGATGCTCCTGTCTCCAGCACTACGATTATAAGAGCACCTGGTATTTTTATGTGGGTTCTAGGTATCAAACTCGGGTCCTCATGATTACAAGGCAAGCACTGACTGACGGAGGTAGCTCCCCAGCTCTGGTTGGGTATATTCCCACTACTCCTGTCTATTTCCTGTAAGATTGGGACATTTGTGTTCACTAATATATTTATAATTTTATCATAGCATCAAAGAAATTATACTTTAGCTACTCATTCATACATTTCTCACCCTTGGAATAATGAGATGTTTTGAAGGTTAAGGATTTACACTAGTGCCCTCCATTAGCCTAGCACCTTACACAGCACACACTATAAAGTGAATATTCAGTAACGCATTTGAAGTCATGATGATTTGTGACTCAGGTATTTTACTGTGAATTTCCCAATATCTTTTAGGTAGCTTGAATATCAATATCATGCTATCAATGCTGTATTTGCTGTGAAGCATTCAGTAATGGTCGGTAATTAGTCATAAATCCTAAACCATGCTGTACAATGTAAATGGTGCTTGCATATCCGTATCCTCAGTGCTCTGCTTTCTGGTATGGCAAAAAGCATACATAGGCACTGAAACTCATTATCATTTCCCACTGACCACAATCTCAAGAACATAGCATTACCTTTTGTAATTAGATATGCCACATAGTTGATGTGGACACAATGTGGGCAGAAGTGATATTCACCACCATCAGGACAGTACCTAACAAAATCACCCACGTGACCCTTGTTCTCTTGTTCCATGCATGGAATTGGAAAGTTTTTATACTTTAGAAGAAGGTGAAAATGGAGCTAGGTAAATGGCTCATTGGATAAAGTGCTTGCTTCTCAAGTTTAATGCCCAATTTTGAAGCCCCAGACCTCATGGGAAAGCCACGTGCTGGGGCAGGCTTTTGTATTTCTAGCTTGCTGACTGCGATATGGGAGGTGGAGGTGGGGAAGATTCTCAGACCCTCACAGACCAGTTAGCTTGGCAAATGCAACAATTAACCATAAGGAGAATGAGGGCTCCTGCCTCAAATGAGGTAGAAGGCAAGGACACAGGCTTGAGCATTGTACTCTGACCTCCACACACATGCCATAGAATACTCAATCCCACATGTGTACACATAAACACATAGATGAACATCATACACACATCAAAAATAATAATGTGTTTTTAAGAAAGATGGTGGAACTATGGTATGCAAGAAACCTGTGTACTGAATGATCACATATAAGACTATCTGACCGTAAGTATGGTCATATGACCTCCATATGCATGTGCACACATATGTGCCCACACACACACACAAACACACACACACACACACACACACACACACACACACACACACACATTCAAAGAGTGTAGACAAACTGATAAATAAGTTTGGAATGATTAAAGTTCAGCTCATGTTACAAAACATGAGCCTACTACAAAACATATCACATAGCTGGGTGTGGTGGTGTACTCCTTTAATCACAGCACTCGGGAGGCAGAAGCAGAAGGATCACTGTGGGTTCTACATGTGAGACTACATAATGAGTTCCAGGTCAGCCTGGGCTAGAGTGAGACCCTACCATGAAAACAAAACAAAATATTGCAGGGCTTTTAAGTATAACTCAGTGAAGCACATGAAATCAATTTGTGCTTATTGATTCTGTCCCTCTTAGATACACAGTTTTATATACAAGGAGCTTGGTATGGGCTACTGCTGATGTTCTTTAATGATATATGATAACCAAAACGATGAGCATGGTCAAATTTCATTTGCTTTGAAGTAGAAGTCAAAGTGTCCAGGATTCCACATACTAACTTTTCAAGTTAGTAACCCTGGCTACTTCTGAAATCCAGGTAAGCGTTAAACTGGAAAAAAAAAAGACTCCCAACAGACATGATGAAGTATCAGAATTAGCAAAAAAACAACACATCCCTAAAATAAAGATTAGCTCAGGGATAGTCTTCAAAAATATTATTTTAGATGGCTCCAAAAGGCTAAGTCTGGCTTTAATAAAGGTAAATGAGGAGGCAAAGAAATAAATGAGGCTTAAGAAATATTACTATAAAAAACTTCAATTGTAGCTATTGGCACAATAAACCAACAATAAATAAAACTATTAAAAATCCCAATGGTTTGGGGGACTTTGAGTCAGTAGCAAGCTTATGAGAATAAAAGGACTGACTTCTGAGCTGGACAGAGTGGCACATGCCATTAGTCACATCGCTCAGGTGGCAGAGCTAGGAGAATTGTCATGAGTAGGAGGCTACCTTTAGAGTACATAGTGAACTTCAGGTCTGCCTGTCTGAAGTGTGTGAAGAAAAAACAACAAAAAGAAAAGAAAAAAGGGCAGACTTTTAAACTTTAAAATCAATGTTGAGTTCTGTAACCTTCACCAGGACAAACCATAGTCCCTGATGACTACTCTATTTGACCAGGAAGAGAAATTGACAAGAAGAATGTAGCAGAAAGCACAGAGGTCTGAGTGAATGACTATAGAGAACAAGGAAGAGTGTCTAGAGAGAGAAAAAATAGGAATAAATAGACTTTTTCTTAGAAAAAGAGTATGACTCTTCATGGTATCTGTCTAACCATATTTCTAAATTGCTAAGAACTAATCATGGCTGCATGCCTCACCTCATTTTTTTGGACCCAAAATAGATGGTTAACGTGTTTGTTGTGTAGCTGTGTCTGCATGTCACTAGTAGAGATGAAAACTTGTAAATATATGCAGGTCATAGGTCATAGGTTTTGAGTATAATCTCTGAATCCATGGTTTGGACATCTGAACATTACCCAAGAATTGTGGGCTTTGAGCTTAATGTAATAATAAGGAAGGGCACATGTGTTAGTGACTAGAGAGATGGGCTTAGCCAACTAGCTTGTCATAAAATTTGTGCCCATCATGTCCAAGTATTCAGGTAGGTAGACTATATTCCTCAACTTCTGTTGCACTTCTCATAAGTGAGGTCACTGTCCATGCAGTGTGAATGAAAATAATGCTCATTCCTTACAGGCTTGGGACATGCAAGTTTTGCTTTCTCTCTTTCCCTGTCTCTCTCCAGATAGATAGATGATAGATAGACACACAGACAGACAGACAGATAGATAGGGGTATAGATACATAGATATCTGCTAAGGATATTGTAGAATAGTTTAATTGAGATGGGAAGACCTATCCTTACTGTGAACATCACCATTTCATGGACAGAGTGTCCTGAATTGAAAAAACAAAAACGTGACAGTGAGCTGAGCACTTATGTTCAGCTCTTGCTTTCTTCTCCCTGCTGTTGTGATTTTGCTATCCCTGCTTATTTTTCCTGCCATTTTTTCACAGCTGACAAGTTAACTCTACCTTCTGAAATTTTAAGCCAAAATAAACCTGTTTTCTCCTAATATGCTTAAGTTTTAAGTATTTTGTCCTAGCAATGAGATAGTAATAGATAAAATGTGGTGGAAGGAAACCTGAGGGTGCTGGTAACATTTACAGGTCTTCTCAGCTGATCTTCAATAGGGAGGTTACTCAAGTAGGCTCAACGTGATCACACTGGCTCTTAAAATGGCAGAGAAGTCAGAAGAGGAGGTCAGTGTCTGACTATGATTTTCTGTGACCATCTGTGCAGGTGGTAGGAGCGGATACAGATCAAAGTATGAAGGCCTCCTCATGACATTAGAAAAGATTTTAGTGATAAAGAACCATTTCCAATTTCTAACCTGCCTTTATCTGATTTCCAATAACTATCTTTTCAAAATTAAGGATGTTACTAGGAATGGAGAATAAAATTCTGAGGGTCTAGGATATCTATACTACACAAAATATTTTAAAAAGAAGAAGGAGGAGGAGAAGGAGAAAGAGAAAGAAGAAGAAGAAGGAGAAGGAGAAGGAGGAGGAGGAGGAGAAGGAGAAGAAGAAGAGGGAGTAGAAGGAAAAGAACTACTTTACCACTGTAAATTGATTTCATTTTTCCAAAACAAGAGATAAGAAAAACTTATCTTTTCAGATTCTTCACTGTTGTAAGTGGCTATAAATCAAGTAAGTATTTATCTACTATAATCTCATGAAATCACACCATTAGTAAATACAAACTTTTACAATTGTAGTTTTTCCTGCAATAAATAATAATGCAACATAAAGAAACATGGAAGTAAGGAGTCATGTTAAACATATCTCATGGTTACTATGGGGATTAAAATATCATCTTCACTTAGTTAAGTCATTAGAAGCAATGACCTGACCTTCTGCAGAGCACATTGGTAAGAGGGCATTCAATTTTTAGAGGCTGACTGGCATACAAGAGACTTCATTAGAATCATATATAGGGTAATGATAGAGAAACAACAATGGAAAATCCTGGATATGGACCCCTCTCCAGATAGACGAGAATGGTCTTTCCGTGGAGTCTACAGTAATAAAATTCTGAAGAGGAATTCTGTCTCATAGTTATTAAAAGATTAAAAAACACCAACCATGACTAGTGATAGAGAAATGCTTGCTCTTTTGTCAAATCTAAAAATGAGTACACATGAGGAATTGGCTGCGTGGTAAAATAAAAGTTTTTTTTTATTTTTATATTTGAGTGTCAAAGAGAGGATTTAGCCAAACAATGCAATAATAATTAAGAGTATTTAATCCCAGCACTACAAAAGTAGAAGTAGGAGGATCTCCATGAGTGTAAGACCAGCCTGGGACTACAGAGTGAATACCAGGTCAGCTAGGCCACAGTGAGACCCTACTTTGAAACACACACAAAAATTTAATTAATTAATTAAGATTATGTATGCTAGCTAACTTCTAAGAGCTGAAAAAATGATTAAAGTTCTCTCTGACTGGTATACTTTTTGAAGGTATGTTGAAGTCCCTGTTAATGTCTTACAGGACTGTAAACCCCTATAGAAACCATTGTGATGGTATGTGATGCTTGTTTTCCTCCCTCTGCCCCTCACTGATTCCTTCTTTTCTCATAGGTTTCCTTTAGATAGACTTAAATATAGATGAGAGAGAGAGAGAGATGCTGATGCTTATGATAGATAGATAGATAAATAGATAGATAGATAGATAGATAGATAGATAGATAGATAGATACATACATACATACATACATACATACATACATACATACATACATACATAAATAGTTAGATAGACAGATAATAGATGATAGACTAGTAGAGAGACAGAAAGGAAGACAGATTATAAATAGATATATAGGTGAAAAAATAAATAAATACATTGACCATATGTGGGTAGATAATATATGCATAGATAATAAATAGATGGTAAATAGATTGATAGGTAGACAGATAGCAACAAATAAATGACAACTAGATAATAGATGTAGATATGTGATAGATAGATGATTAATAGATAGGTGGATGACACATAGATGCTAGGGTACATATAATTGATAATGCTTTCTTAAAACTTCCCTTTACAGTAACTACTTTCTACTCTATTGCATAATAACAAGGATAGACAACCACAAATATGGCTGGAGAGATTGCATAATGGTTACAGCACTTGCCTGTGAAGCCTAAGGCCCAGGCTCAATTCCCTAGTACCCACATAAAGCCAGATTTATAAGGTAACACATTGAATCTGGAGTTGGTTTGCAGTGGCTAGAGCTCTGAAGCACCCATTCTCTCTTTCTATTCTCTCTCTGTGTGTGTCTTATCTCTAAAATAAACTAAAATCTACAAGTAAATCAATGTGAGTCTTGAAATTTCTGCTCCAGAAATTAGCAGGAGATACCCATAAATACTAACAGAGGATTAGCCATATGCAACATTACAAATCACACTGAAAAGGGTCTTGCACTTAAATAAAGATCGTTATTAAAAATTTTATATAGTCCCTTCCCATAACCTTCTTTTGTCCCTCTTCCTTCACTGAATGCCTTCTTCTTTTTTTAATATTCCCTCTTCTATGTTGGTAACACTTTCCCCTCCTCTGTCACATATGACAACCTGTTGATGGGTCCGGTATTATGCAGGTCTTCTTTTATTTATTTTTTTAACTTTTTCCATTTATTCATTTGAGAGAGAGAGAAGGGCAGAGAAATAGGCCAACAGAGAATGGGCACATCAGAGCCTCCAACCACTGCACACGAACTCCAGATGCATGCACCCCTTGTGCATCTGACTTTATGTGCATCATGTGGAGTTGAACCTGGGTCATTTGGTTTTGCAGGCACACGCCTTAACTGCTAAGCCATCTCTCCAGCCCATTATGCAGGTCTTCTGCAGGGACCTACAGCTGCTGTGAGATCATGAACACAATGGCTACTCCATGTCTGGGAGACAGTGTTCCAAGGCACTCCTCCCCATCCTTGGGCTCTTACATTCTTTTCACCACCTTTTCTGCTACAGTTCACGAATCACTGAAGTGTGTGTTAGAGATGTCTAATTAAATGTTAAACACTCAGATGCCCCTTCCTAACAGCACTTTGACAAGTTTTGATTCTACTCCAGTAGTCACCACTGCCTGAAAAGAGAAACTTCCCTACATGAAAGATAGCATAGTACTAATATAGGAACCATAAACATAATTATTTAGAGGGCTATTGGGTGGGCATAATATATCCATTTAGCCAAACAATCGTAGTAACTCCCCATCCTTGCAAGACTTTATAATTTTTCCAGTCATGGACTCTTATTTAGTCTTTCAGAATTATCTGTTAATTCCCTTCCACGGAGTGGTTCTGAAATCCAATTAGAGAGCTGATAGTTATCCTCACAACAGATGTGCCACTATTACACTTGTGCGCATATTTTTTCTGGCTGGCCAGTCATTAACTTGCAAAGCCTACTGCAGATTAACACTCTGCTGACTTTTTTCTCTCAGCAGCCTGCATGACATTTATCTTCCTTTAGAAATCGTAATTCCTAGTTACTATTAACCAAATAATCAATAATTCAATAGCTTTTGCATTGTGCTTTTATATTATTTTATTTTTTATTATTCTTCCATGTCTGGGGTCTAGGCAACTTAGAAGGCAAAATATTTTTCAAAGGTAGCCTGAAGCTTTTTCAAACCTAGACTAGTTAAGCAGAATACACTTTTGTTACTGAACAAATTGTTAAATTGGTGTCTTGGCAGGGCCTATTCTATTTCTCAGAAAATTGCCAGGGTCCAAACCTCTGTGTTATTAAGCAAACAGAGTAAACATGTTCTTTGCAGTTTACATCCCAGATCTAAATATGTCCAACTATGTCAAACTCACTTTTCTCTATTGTTCTCTGAAGGGTTTGTTTGGGCACAGGCTGCAAGAGAAGCTTGTGGAAATGGCATTGGGAGCAGTTCTGACCCTGAAGACAGACAAAATTCAGGACAGAGCGGCCAGCAGCAGGGAATCCAGCAGTCTGGACATCTCCTCCTCTCATAGAGAACAGCAGGTATGGTACCTACTTACTGCAACAAAGAATAAGGAACAAATGTGCAGTCCTTGCCCTTGTGGCCTAGCCTTGAATACCAGCCATTCCCTTTTGTCTGTTTGCAGAGAAACACCCACCTTTTCTGGAGACCTGCATTTATTCCCCCCTTTTTTAGTGTAGGGTGCACCTATCAGTCTTCTGGCTTCATGACTTTTTAAACTATGGAAGCCAGTTTCATATATGAAATAAAATTATTCCTTAAAGAGCATTGAAGACCAACAGACTTTTAATTGTTCTCTACTGCGGTTGTTTCAAACAAACATTTTAGTTAAAAATAAAGGGGGTCCTGGAGAGATGGCTTAGTGGTTAAGCGCTTGCCTGTGAAGACTAAGGACCCTGGTTCAAGGCTCAATTCTCCAGGACCCACTTTAGCCAGATGCACAAGGAGGCACACACGTCTGGAGTTCGTTTGCAGTGGCTGGAAGCCTTGGTGTACCCATTCTCTCTCCCTCCATCTGTCTGCCTCTTTCTGTCTCTGTCACTCTCAAATAAATAAAAATGAACAAAATAAATTAAAAAAAGAAATGCAGCTGAAGTTCCTCAGATAGAGAGAATAGGGTCTGTAATCGAGTATGATGACATGGCAGTTGGTATTTCTTTAAATGATATCTCTTGGGACAAGAACCAACCAAACTCCAAAGTACCAGACAAAAAATAAATAATTAAAATCATGGCAGGAATAAATAAAATTAAAACAAAGAAAACAACAAAAGTGATGAAACAGGGCTGGAGAGATGACTTAGCGATTAAGTGCTTGCCTATGAAGACTAAGGACCCCGTTTCAAAGCTCAATTCCCCAGGACCTACATTAGCCAGATGTACAAGGGGGAGTATGCATCTGGAGTTTGTCTGCAGTGACTGGAAGGCCTGGTAAGCCCTTTCTCTTTATCTGCCTCTTTCTCTCTGTCTGCCACTCTCAAACAAATAAATGAAAATAAACAAAAATTTTTTGAAGTGATGAAAAAAAGACTTTGTTATTTTAAAATATTAAAATGATAGACAAACCCTTAGCCAAAGTAGTTAAAGGACATAGAAGACCCTAATCAATAAAATTGGAAATATTGCAACATATACCACTAAAATAGAGAGAATAATAAGGACATACTTCAAAATTTAATATTTTACCAAATTGGAAAATGTTAAGGAAATAGAAGAATTTCTAGATGCATATGACCTTCCAAAGTTAAACCAAGATTAAACCAATAATTTAAACATATCTAGGGACCGAAGAGACAACTCTGTGTTTAAAGGTGCTTGTTTGCAAACCCTGATGGCTTAGGTTCAATTCCCAAGTATCCACATAAAGCCAAAGGATCAAAGTGGTGCATGTGTCTGGATTTTATTTATAGTGCCCAAATGCCCTAGAGAATCCATTCTCTCTCTCTCCAAATAAATAATAAAAATATAAAAATAAGAGGGCTGGAGAGATGTCTTATCAGTTTAAGTGCTTGCCTGTGATGCCTAAGTACTTAGGTTCAATTGCCCAGAGCCTACATAAACCAGATGCATATGATGGCACATGCATTTGGAGTTCATTTCCATTGCCTAGAAGCCCTGACATGCCCAGTCTCTCTCTCTCTCCCAAAAATAAATAATAATAAAAATATGAAAAATACAAATACTCAAACAGATGTTTAACAATCAAGATTGAGGAGATAAAAAAACAAAAATTCTCCCATTTCCCTAAAACATCCAGGTTCAGATGTGTTCACTGAAGAATTCCATTAGGTCTTTGAATAAGAACTGAAACCACTTCTTCACAAAGCACTCCACAACTTCTCCAGGGCTACGGAATAGCTAACACTCTCTTTTTGTGTTCAGGAGGTATTTGAAGCAAATTCTCAAGAAGCTTTGTTACATTCAGTGCAGATTATTCAGTTATCGACATAATAATAGGTTATGATAACCTTGTTGTGGAGGTCAGTGTGTTACTCCAAAGTAAAGAATAAGAGTGCCTCGCCACTGACCTGCAGTTATTCAATGCAGGGAGGTGCTAGGTTTCACCACATGATCCCAATGTCACCTCTCAAATTGTTACCAGCTGAGGAGAAGTGTTTAAAACACATGAGTTTATGGGAGGGGGGGCATCGGATTCAAAACACCAAATTTAGTGACCATCCTAATCTCTAAATCTTACCTTGGAAGTTGATATCATGGAATGTCAAACTTGACCATCTAGCTCTGACATGGCCTGGTTTGCGAAATCATGCCTGAGTTGCATGAAAGCAATCAAGTCCCTTATTGAGTTGGTATAATTTATTAAGTGTAACCATAGGAAAATGAAAAGAGAAAATGATATCTGTACTGACTTTGGTCATTTTACAGCACAGTTGGACACAGCATGGATATGTTAAAATTTAGCTCAGAATGCTATAATAATAACAAGTTCAGGTGATGATGAGCCAGTAATATATGTTAGAAGTGAACACTTGTTTTAGAAAAATAACTGTTGACACTTAAGGAAAATTACGATATGACAAATTAGTATTACCTGAGGGAGTTTTTTCTGTGAAAGATCAACTTTATAGTGTATTAAGCATCCTTACTCTGGAAATGAACTTGATTCTAAATAACCTGCCTGTCATTCTGGGCCTCATGATGACATTTTTAGACAATTCACAATGACAAACAGTAACAAAATATATTCTCCTAAATGTTTGTCATGAGAGTTGCGCTACTTGGCCCTCTTCTTCATGAGTATCTGAGGTTCTCAGAGCCTCCCAGATTTCTCCACCCAGACCTTAAAGCTTTAGCATATAGATAATATACCCTGCCCTTCTTCTTGCTGGATGGGTTTGAGTGTTCTCTACTGCCCATTCAAGTCCCAAAAGAGAGGTCTTGTTCTCACTCATCTTACAGTCACTCAGATGATTTCTGTCCTAGCATCCTAACCGTCTCCATTACCACATCTAAATTTCTCCTTTGTTCTGCTCTTGTGGACTTTGTCACACCCAGGGACCAGTGGTCACCTGTGTGTCTTTCCCTTGCACAAAGCCACAGTTTAACTCAGAGACTTAAGGAAAGTTATTTAAGTCCACCATTGTTCACCAGTCCTTAGTGAAGAAGAAAGTAGTTCCTATCTCCCATCAACGATCATGAGAAGGAACTGCACAGGAAATGTCTCCTGGGAAGAATGAGCTTGACAAGGAGTGTCTCCTTGGAAGAAAAAAAAATAAAAGACACAAATAAAGTCCTAGCCAAACCCACTGTATGGTGTAGTAACGGTTTGCTGTATGTCAGACATGGTGCTGTATCAATATTTAGACCTCCACTAGAAATTCTGAAAGACTAAACGACAATAAGGCTTGCCACTTGGGACTTTTAAACATTTCCAATTTGTTTCTCTGACTTAATCCCAAATATAATTTGGAGCCATTTCCTTCTCATTCTTTGCCATCACTTTCACTTTTTTCCTCCTGACCCTTTCCATTTTTGATCCTACCATGCCTTAAGTTAAACCTTCATAATTTATGTGTAGGATATAACTTTTTAAACTTTTATTTATTTCTTCATTAACTTACTTATATTTTTAAATACTTTTTTATTTGAAAGCAAAGAGAGATAAAAAGAAGAGAAAGAGAGAATGGACATACTAGAGCCTCCAGCTATTGCAAACAAACTCCAGATGTATGCACCACTTTGTGCATCTGCCTTTACCTGTGTACTGGGAATTAAACTTGGGTTGTTTAGCAGGCAAGCTCATTAACCTCTGCCATCTGTCCAGCCTCTATTTGTATTTTTTGAGACAAGATCTCATGTAGCTCTGGATGGTCTTGAACACACTATATCAGAGGATGACCATAAGTTCTTTTTTGTTTATTTTTATTTATTTATTTGAGAGTGACAGAGAGAGAAAAATGGAGCTATAGACAGAGAGAATGGGTGTGCCAGGGCATCCATCCACTGCAAATGAACTCCAGCCACATGTGCCCCCTTGTGCATCTGTCTTATTTGGGTCCTGGGGAATTGAACCGAGGTCCTTTGCCCTTGCAGGCAAACACCTTAACCACTAAGCAATCTCTCCAGATCCTCAACCATAAATTCTTGATCCTCTTGTCTCTACATCTCAAGTTCTTAAAAAGCCTGTGCCACCATACATACCTTTTATTTATTGTTTTCCATTGAGGAATTATCTACATATCATAAAACTCACCTTTTAAAAATGTACATTGATTGGACTTCTAAGGAGTTGGAATAAAGGAATTTAAGAGGATGGTATTGTATGTATGTAAGCAAAAGAACAGATTAGTGGGAGTGGAAAGGCCTAAGTGAGGTCAGGGGAAGAGATTGAGTAAAGGAAAAGTGGGGAAGGGCTAATAAAAATCTAAGAGGGTATGAATAAGACAAATGGAAATCTACATTTTGGACAATGGCACACCCAGAAGGCATAGATTGTTACTAGAAAAATTTCAGTGCCAGGGATGGGATACTTTCAGTGAGTTGTTGCCCAGGAAGGACCCTGATGCCCCCAAAACATTATAGGGCATTTCCAAGGTTCTTGGTTTCCACCAGGAATAGATGGTTAGAACCTATTGCTGAAGACTCCAAATACTGCAAGATCACTGAGAAATCCTGCTGGAGCTGAACTGAAAACCTCCTCCATGTGGACCAGCTGACAGAAAACTAGGAAAAAGCTATGCTACAGGAAGTTCAATGTGTGAGAAAGAAATCACCAGTGAGATAACAGTGGACACTACAAGCCTTAAATATGGCTAGCCAAGCCATATGAGCCAACATGTGCAATAGTGGTGTGGTGGTTTGATTCAGGCATCCCCCATAAACTTAGGTGTTTTGAATGCTAGGTTCCCAGCTGATGGATATTTGGGAATTAATGCCTCCTGGAAGGAGTGTATTGTTGGGGCGGGCTTATGGGTATTAAGGCCAGTTTCCCCTTGCCAGTGTTTGGCACACCCTCCTGTTGCTGTGGTCCACCTTATGTTGGCCAGGGGGTGATGTTCACCCTCTGCTCATGCCATCGTTTTCCCCTGCCATTGTGGAGCTTCCCCTCAAGCCTGTAAGCCAAACTAAATCTCTTTTTCCCAGAAGCTGCTCTTGGTTGGGTGATTTCTAACAGCAATGCAAACCAGACTGCAACAGTAAAGTGGTACCAGGAGTGGGGTTGCTGCTAGTCACCTGATTATGTGGCTTCAGCCTTTTGTAGCTGATTTTCAAGAGGAATGTGGAAGGAGTTGAAACCTTGGCCAAAGAGATATCTTACAGTGCTGTAAGTACAGCTTGATGGACTATTCTGGTCAGAGCTGAAAGACCTGAAGGAAGTAACAACTATGAACTGTGAGATTTGGCTTATGAGGGTGAGAAAGAGCTTTGCTTGAACTGGGCAAGCAGTTTGTATGAGAAGCTTGCTCTTATGCCCATGTCCTGAGAAGTTGTGCAGGGTTGCTTTGTGTAGAAATGAACTGGTGTGTGCAGAGGGATATGGCACAGAAAGAAAAATCCTTGGGTGACCTGTTGCCCGTTCAGCTGCAACTGAGAGATTACAACCTTTGAGACTGGGCTAGCTGACCTGTGCTGGGGCAACAAGAAGAATGTAGACTCTTTTGAAAGGGCCTGAGTGCTCAAGGAGTGTCTTGTTCTTCAAAGTCTGCTTTATTCCCTGGATTAACAAATTGGCACCCTACCTGGTATCGTGGAGTATAAGAAATGCTGGAAAGAGGGTCATTGAGTTTGCAACACGGTCTTGTGTTTTGGAAATGGCCATGAGCAGTGTGAAGCAGGTTTTCTGGTTGCCTGCATAGAGTCCCCATGGGGCCATGAGGATGAACTGTGGCTTTCAGTGGAGACCCAGTGGAGATGCCGGGACCATGAGGTGGCTGCAAAGGAGCTGCCGGCCCCGATGAGGTTTCCCAGGACTGTGAGTAGCCTAGCTGGAGGGGTGGAATTGGAATGCCAGAGACTTGTTGCTGGTTAGAATTATCGGACTTGAAGATTTGTCACTGGTTAGAGTTGCTGGACTTGAAGCTACAGAGTTTGATATTTGCCCTGGTTGTTTTAAATCTTGTATTGGTTGAATGTTTCTTTGCTATGCTCAATGCCATCTTTTGCAGTGTGAATATTTATTCTGTGCCATTATGGGTTTTTTGAGGTTATTTTTTGGTGTTATAGCTCAGTTAAAAGATCTTGAACTATGGGGATGTATGAACATCATTGGAATTGATAAAAACTATGGGGATTTTTAAAGTCGGACTGAAAGCATTGTATTTTACATCATGTATGGATATCATTTTATGGGGGTCAGGGGAGGAATGTGGTGGTTTGATTCATGTGTCCCCCCATAAACTTAGGTGTTCTGAATGCTAGGTTCCAAGCTGATGGATAATTGGGTATTAATGCCTCCTGCAGGGAGTGTATTGTTGGGGGCGGGCTTATGGGTATTAAAGCCAGTTTCCCCTTGCCAGTGTTTGGCACACCCTCCTGTTGCTGTGGTCCACCTTATGTTGGCCAGGGTGTGATGTCCACCCTCTGCTCATGCTATCGTTTTCCCCTGCCATTGTGGAGCTTCCACTCGAGCCTGTAAGCCAAAATAAATCTCTTTTCCCAGAAGCTGCTCTTGGTTGGGTGATTTCTAACAGCAATGCAAACCGGACTGCAACACGTGGCATGTCTGTTATAAGGGAAATCATCAACTCTCTAGTCAGACCAGAGGCCCATCTCACAGGAGGAGTAAGTTCCTGATACTGAAAATCTATGATGGGGAAAGTCATAAACCCTAGGGGTGTAACATCTTCTGGTGTTTGTGTAACTACATATACCATGCTCACCAAATTGTCCAGTTAAACACTTCTGTAATGTTCATACCCATGTGTTAATGCTTCCCCTTTCAGATAGCAGTGACATTGGGATGACTCATAAGGCAACATAGTGCTGAGAAAAAGTGACAGAGGTGTGTTAAGCATTGAAACATTTCTATCATACCTTTCAAGGCTCAGGATCCATTGCAGAAGAAATACTTGAAAGAATGTAAGAGTCAAAGGAAAGGTAGGACTTCTTACAATGTGCTCTTCCAGATACGAAGTGACCTGGATATTCATGACCTCTCAGTGTCTAACAATACTTATACAAAACCATAATAATAGGAGAAAAAGATGATGACATCAAAATAAAAAATAGACTGATTGAGAGAAGGAAGGGGTCTGATGGAGAGTGGTGTTGCAAATGGAAAGAGGGGAGGGAATTACCATGGCTTATTATCTCTAAGAATGGAAGTTGTCAATAAGAAGTAATGTAAAATAAAACAAAAACCCTAATAAACAAACCAAAAAAGCTAATACTCACCTAAGAAAAGGTTCAACATCTTTAATCATCAAGGAAATGCAAATTAAAGCAATTGTGCAATTTAACCTTACTCTAGGAAGGAAGGAAGTCATTAAAAATCAAATGACAAGCTGGAGAGATGACTTAGCAGTTAAGGTACATGCCTACAAAGCCAAAGTACCCAGGTTCAATTCTTCAGGACCCACATAAACCAGATGCACAAGGGGACACATCCATCTGGAGTTTGTTTCCAGTGGCTAGAGACCCTGGCAAGCGCGCGCTCTCTCTCTCTCTCTCTCCCTCTCTCTCAAAAATAAATAAAATAAAAATATTTCAAAAATCAACTCATAATATATGTTAGCTAGGATGTGGGAAAAGAGGACCCCTAATCTACTGCTGGTGGGAGTGCAAACTTGTACAATAACTATGGAAATCAATATGGAAACCACTGAAAAAAGATTAGAAAAATAGAGTTACTAACTGACCCAGCCATTCCACTACTGGGCATCTACCCTAAAGACTCCACTCTTCACTGCAGAGATACTTGCTTAACCATGTTTATAGCTGCTCAATTTATAGCTAATAACTGGAATCAGCCCAGATGCCCATCATTGAAAAATGGATAATGAAGATGTTATGCATATATACAATGGAGTTCTATTCAGCAGTAAGGATAAATGATATAATGCAATGTCTCAGAAAATGGGTGGGTTGGGGACAGATCCTACCAAGTGAACTCACAAAATCACACCCTCCATGTTCTCCCTCATCTGTGGGTCATAAACTGAAACACTTGCGTGGCAGGCATACGTGACATGAAGCTAAACCCAAAATCCAAAAATAATTGGTACCATACAAACCCTCCTCCTGGATAACAGATTCAAAGATATAACCTTCAATATGTGCATGGAGTGATCAACAGGTAAGCAGGGCTCTGGAGACGGTGGGATGAAACCTAACCCTAAAACATTTGGCTCTGGCTTTCAATTCCCAGGACCAGAAATTGGTTACAACCCACATTAAGCTGTTTTTTGTAGAAACCTACAAGGTTCTCAAAATGAGGCAGGCTTCTGTCAAAGCACTTGATTCCTGCCTGAATATTGCTGAAGACACCACATGCTGCCTGCGCCAAACATTGAGAGATCTGGCTGAATCTTGAAGGAAGGCAGTACCCAGATGGTTAGCTTGTATAGTGCAAAACAAAGCACTACATGAGCTGCTGGGGGAAAATGGCCAACATCATTGTGAGCAAGCAAGGGGCCTGCTATATGAGAGCAACAAGCCTGACAAAGTCTACACACCTGTCGCACAGTCTAGGTAGGCAACCAATGGCTCTCTGACTAAGAGGCCTGCTCACTGGAAAGGAACACATAGGTGGAACTGAGAAACGAGTCAGAATCCTAACTAGACCAACATTATGACTCCAGTGAGAAGCTTCCATTACTTTTTGGCTAAAAGTCGGGTGACACCCATCAAAATCTCTTTAATTTAATAGTGCTTATCCGCTTTAACCTATTCTGCTCTCACTCTCCTTTGGAAAAATCTGCTCTTCTTTTTCAGAAAGCAGCAAGAACTGAGGAAAACCAAAATCCATCAACAAGAGAAGAATACATAGCTGACTGCTTGGCAAGATATGAACCACCCCTAGTATAGGACCTTGGGCCCAGGTCAAACCACAAAGGACTTGATGAGATGGGCAAGAACACTGCTTCAGTGGCGAGCCTGACAAATTGTGCCAGGAAGATGGTGACAGGCACTGAGGACACTCAAGATGCACCAAAGCAGAATCCAGAGCTGCTGAGAGCTCAACAAGAAAGTCGACTAAAGCACACCCACCGTGGCTCAGGGACTTTTGGGGGGGAGGTGGGGAGAGAAAGAATGCAAGAGCCACAGCGTGAGAGGGAATGTCCAGACATTGCTCCCACCCCGCAATGACTGACCGCTGCTCTCACAGCTCATAACCCATAACTCTGTGGGGAATACCAGAAATCCCACTAAGGAGGGCCCTGAGTGGAGTGGGGACAGGGAGGAGGGAAATGATGGTACCAACACATGATGTGTCCATACAATACTTCTACTTAATAAAAAAAAAAAAATAGGAAGAAAAGAAAAGGTACTTTCCCACAATTGAACCAAAAGGAGCTCATAGAGCATTCAATGAAGTGAAATAAAATATTCATTAAAACATTGTAGAACCTGTAATTGAAGGTTAAATTTTGGCTCTGACAAAAAAGAAAGTAATAAGAGGAGATTATGATCAAATATTTTATTTGCATGTGCAAAACTGTCAAGAAATATAAAAAATCAGTTGTGTATCATTTGCCCAATGAACCCAGATTATTGTCCAACTGAGATTTAGATGTTGGTAGAAATTTAGAATGAGGGAAATACACTAAGTAAACTTCTCTTCTTGGTAAGCCATTATTCTCAGTACTTCTATTCCTTTATATAAAAATGATTTGAAAACTTACAATGGTAACTATTTCTATATACATAAAAATTCATATATAATCTTCTTCTCAACATAGGTGAAGTTATCCCCCTTCCCAGCCAGTTGGCTTTGAAAGTAACAAGTTCACTCAAAGAGACTCCTTTCTTTTAACATACATCTTAAACTTCTTAAAATTAAGTCAATGAGGAAACAGTCATTGGCTGTCCTATCATGCTTCAAACACAGTGCTATATTAAATTAATATGCTAAGCATCTGGTGTATGGACCATATGGTGTAGCACTGGATAAGTGAAAAAATGTCTGCTGAAAGTGGGTTAGGTAATATGTCTGTAATTATACAAAATGCTTTGATGATTAAAGTTGAACTGTCATAAAAGAAATGTGCTTTTTGATATGACTACTTTTTATCTCATGAACACTATGAATGATGCCATTTGATCATTTGACCATTTTTTTCCCTAATAGAAAGTCCAGAACCAATTTTCTTGGCCCACTGTTCATCATATTATAAATTTGTCTGCAGTGTGAATTTGAATCAATGGAAGCTTTGAATTAGTCATTTTGTGTTTATCCTTCATCTACAACTTAGTCCTCATTTTATTTCCACTTTTCTCCCTTAAAATAGTAAATTTTAATTAATTACAATGAGCCATGTAAATTTTCTCCATTATAGTATTTGTTTTAATATAAAAGAACTAATCAGGCTGGGGAGATGGATCAATGGTTAAAAGCAACCCTGACAGGCTAGGTTAAGTTCTCCAGCACCCACATAAAGCTAGATGCACAAGATGCCGCATGCATCTGGAGTTTATGTACAGTGCCAAGAGGCCCTGCCACCCATAATCTCTCTCTCTCCTTCTCTGTGTGTGTGTTCACTTTTGTTTGATGGGTCTCTTTAAGCCTTCTAATGTTCTATTTGAGGTGCACAGGCCTGAACTTATAGACTAACCCTTGGAACTTTACACAAGAGAGGAGTAGAGCCTGAGAAATAAAACTAACACATCATATGAGCAAAGGGTGAGGCACTCTTGACTTTGGGTGACCCTTTTTGTTAAAGGACGAGATTGGGGATATGATCTGTTGGACTCTGCTGATCCGGAATACAGACACACTCAGTTCACAAATGTCGTCACACTAAGCCACCTGCTTTCTTCAGCAGTTCTGCTGGCCCGCAGTCTCTGGCTTGTCTTCCATGCTATGTTCAGCGCTGGCTAAGCATGTACGCTTGCTCTGAGTTAGCAATCCCACCAGACCTCTGAGGAACTTACACATGAGCATAGCTTAAGCTCAGTCAGCATCTCTAAATACTGTCAAAGTAGGAGCCAGGCGCACACCTTCAATCACAGCACTCAAGAAGCAGAAGTAGAATTGCTGTGAGTTCAAGACCAGCTTTAGACTACAGAGTGAATTCCGGGTTAGTGTGGGCTAGAGTGAGACCCTACTTTGAAAAACCAAAAAACACAAAATTGCCAATATTGATCATATGTGCTGTTCAGGCCAAAGGTACACCAAGGCAGAGAAAACTTTGTCACATTGCTTTAAGCAGGTGGATTACATAGGTGTAAGATTAACTTTAGGACAAGTTAAAAGTTAGGAATTTAGTATCTCACAGCAATAATCTCAGAAAAATTATGCCTAAGGTCCATAAGAAATGTTTTCACAGTTCTTTCCCCATAGTTCATTCAATATTTCATATTCTAGCTCACTCCCACAATCTAGTATATGTATATTCTAATATTTATTAAAATTATAATTGTGGGCTGGAGAGATGGCTTAGCGGTTAAGCGCCTGCCTGTGAAGCCTAAGGACCCCAGTTCGAGGCTCAGTTCCCCATGTCCCACGTTAGCCAGATGCACAAGGGGGTGCATGCGTCTGGAGTTCGTTTGCAGAGGCTGGAAGCCCTGGTGCGCCCATTCTCTCTCTCTCCCTCTATCTGTCTTTCTCTCTGTGTCTGTCACTGTCAAATAAATAAATAAATAATTAAAAAAAAATTTTTTAAATATTATAATTGTGTCTAAATATACATTCTGATATCTATTCTAATAGTTATTATGTATTATACTGACTAAAGATATACATATGCATGTATGTATGTTTGTATATGTATATATACATATCTGAATATATATATATCTATATATATCTGAATGTATATATATATATATATATATATATATATATATATATATATATAATTAGATTGAATTAGTCCTTAATTCCCATTGGGGAAGGATAGGGAGCCAGAGGGAGAATGAGAAAGCAGGAGAAATTGCTCAGTGGTTAAAGGCCCTTGCTTGCAAAGCCTTTCAGTCTGGGTTCACTTCCTGAAGGCCCATATAAAGCCAGATGTAGAAAGTGGAACATACATCTGGAGTTTGCAGTGTGAAGAGATTCTTCCATGCCCCTATTCTCTCCTGCTTTCTCTGCTTCTCTGCCTATATCTCTTTCTCACTCTCAAATAAAGGAATAAATAAAAATACTTCTTAAAGAGAGCAAATGATGTGAGAAAAGATTACAAATGTAAATGCTAAAAGCAATTCTGGGGAAGGGTTTGCAATGAGAACTACAGTACATCTGTATCTGTTCACTCAGCAATTACATTTTCAAGTCTCATCACATCATTTACCTGAAAATTGCAAAGGCTCATTATAGAGGAAGCACATTTACATGTTTATTCATAATGCATTGAGTTTTCACACTCTCATTTGAATTTTTGGTTGATCACAACTAATCATAGTAAGTGAAACACTAAATATATGTTCTCTTGCTCATTCTAAACAATGGTTCAAGTATTGACAGTTGTTTAATCTAATTAAGAAATGTAAAGGGGCTGGAGAGATAGCCCAGCTGTCAAGGCACTTGCTTGCAAAGCCTAATAACCCAAGTTCAATTCCCCAGTACCCATGTAAAGCCAGATTCAAAGAGTGGCACATGCATCTGGAATTTGTAGTGGCTACAGGACCTAGCATGCTCATTCTTTCTCTCTCCCTCTCATTTACTCACGCTGTTTCTCTATTTGCAAATATATATATATATGTACATATTAAAAAGAAATGTAAATGAAATTTGCATAACATGAAAATGATTTTAATAAATAGATATTGTGTGGATTATCACCTCTTGAATGGCAGATTAGATCAATGAGGAGATGATGTTTTCAAATCCCACGTCACCAGCCACCAGTTGCACTGACTGCACACTCATACATGTCCTTTGGTTTGATCCTCCCATAACCTTGTAAGCATTTGTTCTGTTTCCCCTGGCACAGAGCATGAACTGAGTCACCCTAAGGAACTTAAGTAATACTATGGGCACACTTCATAGTGCCTTGTACACATTAACTATTTAACCCTCTCAGCACCACCAGTATGTTCTGCTTATACATGTCCTTTATGTAAGTGAATAGGAGCACTCATGGTACACACAGGTATCAAAGTCTAAACAGCATTGATGCAGGTGAGATTAAGCCCCAGCAGGCTGAATCCAGAGTCTATACCTTTAAGCCCCAGATGTAATTATCTGTCTAAATGCATCTTGAAAAGCAAACAACAAGCCTGTATGTCCCATACTAAGGCTAACATACATCACGCTGTCTTGGAATTATGTTAAAATTGGTTATTGTTTAAAATGCTTTTGGTAGTTTCAGAATAAGTTACTGTGTACTCTGGGTTTTGCTATTACTAGATATATGACTGATGATTAATTAAACAGATAGATAGATAGATGATAGATAAATTGGGCTGGAGAGATGGCTTAGTGGTAAAGGTGGTTGCCTGTGAACCCTAAGGAACCAGGTTTAATTTCCAAGTACCCACATAAGCCAGATGCCCAAGGTGGTGTATGCATCTGGAGATCCTTTGCAGTGGCTAGAGGCCCTGGCATGCCTATGCTTCTTTCTATTTCTATTTATCTCTTCACCCCTCCCACTCTCTTTCAACTAAATAACATATATGTGTCATATATGTCACATATATATATGTATATATATATATATGTATATATACATATATATATATAATATATATAATATCTTTACAAAAAGGTCATAGATATAAATGATGGCTAGATAGATGGATATCTAATAGATAAGAGCTAAAAAGATGGCTCAGCACATGGAGATAGAGAGAGTAAGACAGACTAGGTTTGGAGAAATAGATCATGAATTAACTGATCTGTGCGAACACAAAGGTCTGAGGCTGTCCAAGTTGAGTTTATATCTCCAAAGCCCAGGTTAAACATCTGGGCATGTCCACACACATGTAATCTCAGTCACATAATGGAGCAGAGATCCCAAGAATATCCAGAGTTCATAGAGAGAGAAGGACAGCAAGCTCTGTGATCAGTAAGAGACTCTACCTCAAACTGCAATGAAGTGGAAAATTTGATTTACTACCTCAGCCACTGAAAGTGAGTGTACCCCACCTCAAATACAAGGGGAACGTTAAGGGAACATACACATGCATACACCATATCCTATAACATTATATTTCCTTAAAGGTAATAATTAATAGTGAAATAATTTGTTTTTAATTGATTTATGAGAAAGAGGGGGGCAGATAGAGAAAATGGGTGTGCCAGGGCTTCCAGCCACTGCAAATTCCAAACACATGTGCCTTCTTGTACATCTGGCTTACTTAGGTACTAGGATATTGAACCTGGGTCCTTCGGTTTTAGAGGCAAGCACCTTAACTGCTAAGCCATCTTTCCAGCTCAATGAAATATTTTTTTGTTTGTTTGTTTGGTTTTTAGAGGTAGGGTCTCACTCTAGCCCAGGCTGACCTGGAATTCACTATGGAGTCTCACGGTGGCCTTTAACTCACAGTGATCCTCCTACCTCTGCCTCCTGAGTGCTGGGATTAAAGGCACGCACCACCACACCCGGCTTTGAAATAATTTTTGAATTATAAATTGAAAACATAAATGAGTGCACTAGGGAGGGAAAGAAATCCTACTACATAGCCAACTTCCCCATTAAAATTTTATCAAAGCCTAAAGGTTTTCAATTAAAGGTTTGTTACTAAGGCTTCTATCCTTTCAGGCCTTGAAAAAAAGACACTGGTAAGGATTGCTGTTTTGGCTCTGCAATGTCTAACGAACATTCACATGCTGGAGGCTAGTTTTCAGAAGATGGACTTTGGAAAGTCACTAAATCTTGAAGACTGGGACCTAATCAGCCACTATTTCACTTCTGGGTTCCTGACTTGATGGCATTGTTGGGGAATGTGGTGGAAAGGAGGAACTTGACCATGTACAGAAGGCAGAAAGTCACTAGGAGAGTGTTTCTGTCTTGACCTCTTCCTGAGTTACCTACCTGAGATGAGATGGTGGCTCTCCTCCAACACACCCTGCCTCGGTGATGCTCAGCCCTGCCTCAGACCAAAACAATGGAGCTCATCATGGATAGAAACCTCTGAAATGATGATCTACAATTCTTTGCTCCCTAAACTCATTTTCTTATCCATTCATCATAGAGATGAGAAACTAACACAGTTGTTGTGCCATTTTATACCTATCTTTTATATTTTTATATAAACATAAAACACAGTTGATACAGTCATACAAAATAAAAAATAAGCTAAAGGCATGAGGGGCATACCCTACAAAATTAACTGTATATATAGGTCATGGAACTTTTCAGTGAGCTTTGACTCAATGAACATTCTCAAATCTCATCCAAAGAAATATCACATAGAAATAAAACATAAACCCTTTATTGATTGAGGGAACTTGTAGAAGTAAGAATTGGGCTAACAGACTCAAGTTCTCAAAAAGAGATATCCAATCTTGACTTGGAAAACAAAATTACCTAGGGACATTGTAAAGTGTAATAATATCCAGCCCTGGCCTGAGAAACAAGATTACTTGGGTACATTTGACAATTGTATTTGACTTATGCCTCAAAACTAATGATTTTTCTATAATCCTCTACAGGATAAAAGAAAAAAGAATCACTCCATTCACCATGTGATTCAAAAATTAAAAAAAAAAAAACTGTTAATAGAAGTATGTCTGCATTATAAACCAATGTTTGAGGCAAGCATCATATACTCGCTTGATGCCTGTCAGACGCGGACTGCCATTAGACTAGCAGTTAACATTTCTCTCCCATCTGTTAGTATTAATTTCATACCTGAATCTCCAGTAACCGGGGACATGTCAGAGGTATAGCTAGCACCAGGGTCAACTTCATAGTCATGTAATGTATATGTACATGTGTAGCATACTCAAAACCCCAAAGGGTCCTGTGCTGTGTTCAGTGTTTCCTTGTACCTCCTTGAAATATTTTATAACTTTTAAACAAAGACTTACATTTAATTTTCACCAGGCTACCATTTCATAGAGTAGGTGTTAGGAAATTATTTGGAACATTATTAAAATAATTCTTAACAAATTTTGGAGTTTCACTTAACTGGAAAAAAAATGGAGGAACTAGGAAGTTACTGTACCACCAAAAGATTAAGTAAGATCACTTAATGGGTTTATCTTAAGAAAGTAAAGGAAGTGTTGGGGTCAACAGCATCTCTCACTCCACCCCATTCTAATGCAATGGTAGAAACTAGTTCTTTTTATTCCTCTGCATACAGCAAGGTTACATATGCCAGCCTCCCTGGCAAATAGGCTTGGCCATTTGCAGTAAGTTGTTATGGTGGCTAAAGCAAATGACCACAGACTGAGAGGCTTATACAACATAAAATTATTTATCCCACAATTCTGTTGGCTAAAATTCCTACAGCCAAGTGTCAGCAGAGTAGGCTCCTTTCTTCTGAGACCTCTTTTCTTGGGGCAGCGAAGAACTCCTCTCTGTGTCCTCATATGGTCTTCCCACTATATCCTATAAGTAATTTTCCTTTTCTATTAAAGACACCATTTAGGGCTGGAGAGATGGCTTAGTGGTTAAGGCACTTGTCTGCAAAATCTATGGACTCGTGTTCAATTCTCCAGGTCCTATGTAAGCCAGACACACAATGTGATGTAAAGGTGCAAGGTCACACATGCACACAAGGGGGGGGGCAAGCATCTATAATGCATCTGCAGTGGCTGAAGGCCCTGCTATGGCCATCCTTTCTCTTTCCCTCACTCTCTCACATTAAAAAAAAGAAATCTAAAATAAAATGAACACCATTTATATTGGATTAGGCCCCACACTTAGGAATTCATTTCAGTACCTCCTTTAAATATACTATCTCCAAATCTAGTCATGTATTTTGTTATTTTATTTTGAATGTGTGTGTGCGCGCACGTGTGTGTGTGTGTGTGTGTGTGTGTGTGTGTGTGTGTGTGTGTGCACTTGAATGTCAGCATGTGTGTATGCCATGGTGCACATGTGGAAATCAGAGGAAAAGCTCAAGTGTTGGTTTTCACCTTTCGCCTTGTTTTGTAGGGTGACTCATGTTCATCATGCTAGCTGGCTTTCTATATTCTGCCGCATTCTCTTGTCTCAGCTTCCCATATTAAAATAGGTATACTGGGATTATTATAGGTGTCTGCCACCAGGATCTGACTCTTTTATTTGGGTTCCAGTGATTCAAATTCAGGTACTCATGCTTTTACCACAACTTCTTCAGCCCTGGAGCCATCTCCCAAACCTATATTGAGATGTTACACACTGGGTTTCAACGTATGGTTCTAGGGTACACAGTTAAGTCTATAACTCCATTTGTTTTGATAAATAAAGCATGGAATTGAGTGACAAATACCACTTTCAGGTCAATTCGATCATAACTCATACACAGTTTGTTGCTCTCATTTTCCCCTCCAAATGACTGGCATAAAGACCTACCTTTGGAGAAACCAGAAAGTCATGTGTTCAAGGCCATTTTTTGGTTTTATAAATCACAGAGAAGTAAGAAATGTGGTGACTGCTGTTACTATGGCTGGTGAGGCAAAAATTATAAGGCCCCCATTAAATAAGACCCTGTTGAGGAAAACTCCTGCCTTAAAGTTGCAAGTAGTAGTTGATCCGTGTAGCCCAGAAAACTTAGAAAAGCCAGAGTGAACAAGCAGAGCTTTTGTAATCACCCTCTCATGAGCCAGTTGTGATTTGTGTGTTTGGGTATGTGTATGGTATAAATCGGCACAGGTGGGTACAGTCACAGCAGATGCAGATGTGCACGTGTGGAGGCCAGCATAGAGTATCAGGTGTCCTGTTCTATTACTCTTCTACATTGTTTCCTTGACATAGATTCTCTTGTAGAAGCTACAACAGACATTTTTTAAAATAATATAACTTTACTTATTTGAGAGAGAGAGAAGCAGATCAAGAGAGAATGGGCACACCAGAGTCTCCAATCTCCACAAACAAACTCCAGGTACATGTAGCACTTTATGTATCTGGCTTACATAGGTAGTAGGGATTCAAACCTGGGTCCTTAGGCATTGCAGGCAAATGCCTTAACTGCTAAGCCATCTCTGCAGCCTGGAAACCATTTTTTGATAAGTCTGGTTAAGCCCCAGCAATTATTCCTGTCTCTGAACACACCCACAGGATTGGGGTTACAGGCTTTTTGTCACTGTTGTTTTTACATAGTGCTCAGGATTAAACACTGGTCCTCATGCTTGGGTGTCAAGTGCTTTTACCAACTGAGTCATCTCCCCAGACCCAGACTGAACATGCTCTAAAGAGAAACATATGTGTCTACTCCTCTGACTACCAGATTTTTGAGACAATGGACCCTGAAGTGTTAGAATTTCCCTAGAAATGTCATTCTAGGAGAAGTCTGAAGCACCTGGCCCCAGGCAAAAATGAACTCATCCATGAGGAAGAAATTTCCCACAGTTCTGAAATTTGTCACGACACCTTGCAGTACATACCGGAGTCCAGACAATGATGGGTCAACACCAGATAAGACCCCACCGTGACCAGGACGGCTCACATACACACACCTCTTGCCTTCTATTTGAACAGAAGCCTCTTGTCAGTGCTCTGAAGATGGAGGTGGGGAGATACTAGAACTCAGCATTTATTCCTCTCCTCAAAGAGAACTTATTGCATATGTCTTCTTTCTCTGCTTTCCACTATTACTTAATCTTTACCTGACCTATTGAAGACAGATGGCCAAGCCTAGCTTGTTCTGGCTGCCAGGACACTGATTTTGACCCTTACAAGCCCAGTAACATCATGACATTAGGAAGGGAATCTGAGGATGGAGAACCATCATGAGAATAATGTCATATGCGATTTTAGAGAATGGCAAAATGTGGTAGGAAGTCAGCCTGACAGAGTCAGTCTTGGGAGTGCAGGGTAATACAGAAATCTGAGGAACCCCAGACAGCACATAAAGTCAGTATCTGAATGGTAGACCATTTCCACATAGTCTGGCCCCACACTTGACTAGGATGATGATTTCCAAACAAGCCCCCTGTGTCTCTGTGCATTTATGTTTTTTGTTGTTGGGTTGTTTTGATTTGGTTTTGCCATGAACTTGTGACACCAGGATATAACTGTAAGATCCACCTTTCCCAACTCAGCTTTTGAGCTCCCTTTTATTTGCCCCTTCTATTCCACTGCATTTATTTCTCACCCATATTTTATTTGGGGGCTTCCATAAGTCTTACCCTAATCAGAATTCTTGTTTCCCCATATGTAATATAATAAAGATTTAATTTTTGATTCAAAAAAATTAATTCATGATCATTTCCTCTTCTTTGTGCCAATTGCTTCCTTAATTTAACTCTCTTATTTGGCGTCTCCCTGCTTCCCTTGGGCATTTGTCACAAGATTCCAGCCAGTATTTCCTGCAACACTCAGTAATGCCTCAGTAATAGTTTTTCCATTGAAAAATACCACAAGTACAATATTTCCAATGGAAATACCACAAGAACAGTGTTTCCACCAAGCATACCACAAGGAGAGTGCTTTTGTGGTATCTAAATTCTGAGATGAACTTGTAATGTTCATCTTGGATTCATTATAGCAAGGGCCCCTACTTTTTGGAAAGTACTGAAACAGGGATGGAATTTTTATTTGTAGTTTAAAAAATTCAATAAAAATAAAAGTTAGATGATGCCAAGACAATTTTGCACTTGCTTTTGTGAGTAAAATATAAATAGATTTAGCAAGTAAGAGTAAAAAAACTTCATAAAACATACAGAAAGGCTTAACAGCTGGGAAAGAAAGGGTGTGTGAGAGAGAGAGAGAGAGAGAGAAAGAGAGACAGAGAGAGAGAGAGAGAGAGAGAGAGAGAGAGAGAGAGAGAGAGAGAGACAGCAAGAGCATGAGTGTAAGAGAAAGATAGAATGAGAGAGAGAGGAGAGAGAGAGAGCATTTGAAGCAACCCAGCAGCTGTGAAAGCAACAACCTGTAAAAATACTTAACATTTACAGCCACTCAGTGGCTGGAAAACCAACTTCTCATAAAATCGATTTAACATTTTGGTCACTGGTGAAGACATTTAATGCATGCATGTTTATATATCTGTGTTTATACTGTAGCTCTGTGGATTTTAGTGGGTTTTAATTGTTGTAAACTCAGAGAGACCATTTGAAAGTGTTCAGAGCATATAGAATTGTTGTATCACAGATAGTAGTAATGGTTATTTGACAAATGAAGATTGTTTTATAGGTTTGTTGGAAAGTATATACCTAGAGTCTGATTAATTATAGTGTTTTTATTAACTTTTGTATTTGTACCATGACACTGATCTGTACTGTCCTACTTTTGAAAGTCACTTTTTTTTTTTCTAAATTTCCAGTTGGAATCATTCTCTCATTTTCCAGGAGTTTAAGACTAAGCTTCTTAGATCCTGATTTGCCTGTCCTTTGGCAAACAAAGTTATCTGTCAGGATAGTCCAATATTTTCCATTTCCCTTGTTATGTCTTAAATCAGTTCAGTTAAGAAGGTAACTACTTATTTTTCTCTGATTTTATTTTTCTGGTTTGTTCCAGGTAATGCAACTGATTGTCAACTAGTCAAAGATAATTCCTTAATCCACCCCCTCCCACCCAAGAGTCAGGGATGACTTTAAAAAAGTAAGTGGAAGTTTTTTTAACATTTGCACACAACTTTTAAAGCAATAAATACTGGCATAAACTATAACTTAAATGTTGATAAACTGTTCACTTTTTATGGAGATGTGAAGGTCATATCATCTTGAACCTTAATGTCTCTACTTGTAAGTTAAAAATGACCATTTGTTTTATCTACATCTTCAGACATTTTTTGAGACTTGAATGATATAATATGCAGGGATATGCTTGTTCAATGGTAAAGCACAAGACATTCAATACTATTGTTAAACTTAATGATAAATCTGTACTTCTCAAGGTTTAAAGCAGATATGTTGTGACTGAAACTTAATCAAAATTTTATTATTCAAATTCATGCATGTTTCTAGATTTTCCTCAATTGGGGACTATTGTTCTTTTTGGAGGATGAAAGAGAAATTGAAAAACAAAGAGATGCAGTGCACAAATGAGCCAGAAATTTCCCACCAACACCAAATCCAGGTGGTCATTTCTGTGTTTCCGTGTCTAGCCCAACCCTAGAAGATACGGCTACATGAATACATTTCATGTTCACTAAACCATTTCATTTGACATAAAGTTTTATTTTGAATTTTATTGTTTTGAGAAAGGATTTGGAATGTTTATACTAGAGTCTTCCCAAAGCCACTCTGGGATGGGAAAGATCCTAGACTACTGTCCTGACATTTTACCATAGCACAGGAAGTATAGACCAGGTTTGAGTTCATGCCCTGTTCTTCCTCCTCCTTATCCTCTTCCTCTACCCCTTCATTCTCTTTTTGCTTCCTATTACAATCATGATAGAAAAAAGGACTGCAAACACTTCTTCCCTACAAGTCATTTCAAGAAACTCAAATGTCATCGTTATATTTAGTATCTTGTTCTTACCTAAGGTGCACCCCCCAAAAAGTAAACAGAAGTCCCTTGACAGTCAAATAGAGACAGGGCTAAAATTGCAATTTAATAGTAGTGTCATTTCTACATTACTGAAAATACCAATGCCTAATCAATGTTATACAATTCTTGCATCTCTGCTTATAAATAGGAGAACCAAAATCCATCTTCCCATTTACTGACTTTAGAATTGAATTGGGTTCAAGTGCCATTATTATTAAAGCAATAAAAGGAAAATTAATACTATTAAATAGTGATCACCTTTATCCACAGAAACTTTGCTCAGTAGCAGAGTGGAAATAAAATCAAGGCTCGGTGGAAGGTACTTTGTGCTCAGGAACAGCATTTCATTTAAAAACTTATATCAGGAAAGATCAGCTACCAAGATGCCATAGTGGTACAGCTTGGGCATTTTAATTTCATAGAAGAAAGACAAAAAAGATACTGTTTAAAAAAATAACAGAGAGCATCAACTGACAGCACAGGATATCTCAACCCATGTACAAGTTCCAGGTCACCGGAAAGGGTTACATGAGCCCCACATCACCGTCCTTCCCTCTGTCCCTCCCCCCGACCCCACTCTTGCAGATATCCACATAGACCAAGTCAACCATGGATCCCAGGGCTGCACAGTCGTCCTGCCTGTGCTTAAGGCTTAAGTTGTGAGGTCTTTGATAGCAGATGGACTTCTAAAGCTCAAAACTTGCAGACAAGGCAAACCAAGACCTAATACAATCAAGTCAGAAAGACACAGGAAGTCAAAGCCTAATGGCTCTGCTTTTCCCCATCTACTCTGCTAAATTAAGACCACAGAGCTCCAGACACGTAGAGACTTAGGTGAGAGGATAAGGACATTTAGTTAGAATTACCCTAAAGAGACAATGATATATTCTTAGAGATGTTAGCTTGTGTGTGTGTGCATGTGTGTGTGTGTGTGTGTGTGTGTGTGTGTGTGCAGAATATGCTCATGTGTTATGGATATGCATGTACACGGGGCATCTAGGTGTTCCTCTTCTTCTGCTCTTCCACCTTATTTTCCTAAAACATAGTCTCTTACTAAACCTAGGCCTACTTGGTTTTTGGTTAGGCTGGCTGTCTAGGGTACCCCAGAACTCCTCCTGTCTCTAGCCCCCTCAGGGCTGAGGTTACCAGCTTGCATGGACACACTCTGGTTTTTGTTTTTCTTAAAAAAAAAAAAAAAACACATGAGCAAGGGATTGAACTCACTTCCTCATGTTGGTTCAGCAAGGACTCTTCGTTCTTAGTCACCTGCATTCTCACTCACTGAACCATCTCCCCAGCCCAGGGGTGTCCACTTTGAAAAACAGATAAATGTAGAACATGTCTGTAACTTCTTAGAGACGCATCTGTAGCTTATGGGGAACAATACGTTGTGAAGAAGATATAAGTAATCAATTATTTGGTAATAGTTATACTTGATTCCCTATCTCCTCCAACGAATAGGATTCAAGAAAATCTAAATTGTCGATTAAATGTTATGGGTCAAAGGAGGATATTTACCCACTTCATGGGACACTTTTAACTTTTCAATGCTTTGCTCCTGATCAAGAAACAAGAGGGTTTTATAAAGAGAAGAGAAGAGAAGAGAAGAGAAGAGAAGAGAAGAGAAGAGAAGAGAAGAGAAGAGAAGAGAAGAGAAGAGAAGAGAAGAGAAGGTATGTGAATATAGGAGGAGAAGAAACAGCAAGAAGCTCCTGTATAGATACAGTTGTATCTGGGAGGGGGTATAAACTAAAATAAGAAAGGAAGAGGAGAGGAGAAACTTCTGGAAAAAGATACTCTCTTGGCAAGTTGAATGGAAAATAAAACTGCAAAATGAAAGACTGCTTAAAGAGCTGTCCCTAATCTCCTGCCAACACTGGCTAATTTGTATTTCTGGAAATCACAAAAAGGCTGTCAGCTGAAGCTCATGTTAGAGGCACCTTGCAGCAAATATTCCCTTGCACATGTGAGGTCAGGAGGGAGGGGCATGGATTTAGGTTCCATCAAGCAAAGAATGACCACAAACTCCAAATAGCCCATGCATGGCCTTCAACTTCAGAACATATGTATTTTCTTTCCAATTGTACGTGGAAAAAAAAAAAAAGATCCTGGACTGGGTTGTCAATAAAGATATAAATTTGGCTCCAAGAGAAGAGACATAGCACCCACAAGCTTTCAATATTTATTTAATGAAGTCAGAAGGACTTAGCTTGACCGTGAGAAAACTGTTCCAGTGGAGAATTCTCAGAAGTGAAAGAAAGGTGAACAAGCTGCAGATTCGTATGATCTGGAACATTGTGGACTGGCTGTAGTTGAGTAAACAGTATTCAGTTTTTGTGCTTCCTCCATGTTGTAACGATGTCTTTATGTTATCACTATGCATGCTGAGGTTATTTTCATAAAAGGTAACCTTTCTTCCTTTCTGTTCTTTTCCTTGCTGTTCCTTCTTTCTCTTCTTTATTTCTTTTCTTTCCTTCTTTTTTTTTTTAGTTTTTCCTTCCTTCTGGCTTTGTCACTCTCTTTAGTCAGACTTCTTTTCCTGTAACCTACACATACTTAAAACAGCCTTCTTGCAAACAATTGCAAGTACAGAGCAAGTGTGGTATGTTGTATTGTGTAGACTCTGTAGCAGTAAATTGTATGCTAAGAATGTCCACAACATTGAAGGGGTTCTGGTCGTCCTCTGCCAGTTACTGCCAGATGAAAATGCTGTCCTGAGTTATAGCAGTGTAGCTGATTCTTGCCTTCATTTTAACTTCATATAATTATAGCCATATAATTGAATCTTTTTGGAATTTGTCTCCTTTTTGTTGAGGTGTCATCTGTAGTGCTGGGTGACAGAGTTGCTTGTTTATATTCTTTCAATTTCTGTCTCTTGGATATACTACAACTTTACACTTTTCTATAAAAATTTTATACAGGTTTGTAGGAGCTGCATTCTCATTTCTAGGACAAAACACCCCAGCCAGAAACAGCTTTTAGAAGGAGAGGATTGGGATAGAGAGACTGCTCAGAGGTTAAGGACTTTGCCTACAAAGCCCAATTAATGGTCAGGGTTTGTTTTCCCAGTACCTATGTAAAGTCAGACACACAAAGTGACACATGCAGCTGAAGTTCATATGCAGTGGCTGGAGGCCCTGGTATTCCCATTCTCCCCTCCACCTCTCTCTCGCTCTCTCTCCTCCCCCCGAATCTCTCTGTTTGCAAATAAGTAAATACATTTTTAAAGGGTTGGGCTGGAGGAGATTGCTTAGTGGTTAAGGCACTTGCCTACAAAGCCTAAAGATACAGGTTTAAATCCCCAGTACCTACATATGCCAGATGCACAAGGTGGCACATACATCTGGAGTTCATCTGCAGTGGCTTAAGGCCCTGGTGTGCCCATTCTCCTTCTCCCTCTCCCTAACTATCTCATAAATAAATCAATAAAAAAGACAAAAATTTTAAAATATTTTAGAAAAGGAGAGGGCTTAATTCAACTTATAGTTTTGAGGAGAAGCTTTCTGATGGCAGGGAAAGCCTCATAGGAGCAGACAGCCAGGCATTACATCTCCACAGCAACAGAGAGGCAGGGGATGTGGGTTAGCCCTGCCTGGGGAGAACAGAGCTGGACTATCATATATATCCCAATGCCCGTGTCCAGCAACACACCTTCTCTAGCAAGACTCTACCTCTCAAAGGCCCAACAACTTTCCCGAGTCGCTACCAGCTGGAAACCAAGTATTCAACACACCTGTAAGGGATGGAGCATTTTTGTCGGCACAACCACACCTGTCTTTTAGTGAAATGTATGCATTCATAGTTTGGAATTTACTTAGAGAAATACAAATTCTATTACAAAATGTGATTTTATTTAACGTACTGGGTAACATGTTTAATATCCTCTTCTTTTGTTTGTCTTATTTTACCTCATTTTAACAGGATCCCAGGTAGTGCTAGCTAGTCTTAAGCTCACCATGTAGCCAAGAGTTGTTCACAGTGACTGACCCTTCTGCCCCCACCTCTCTACCAAAAACTAGCATTACTGGTATACACCTCCATTCTTGGCCCTGAAAAGTAAAAAATATTTTTTATACCTTCAGACCTTTTGTTTTTTCTATCAATATTGTCACCTTTCATACTCTTATCAGTTTCCTTTGAGTGAGTAGATTTGTAATTTAATGCAGTTCTAATTACCTACATTTTTCTCTTTTCATGTATGTTTGGGTCTCATTAAAGAAACTTTTTTTCTATTTGAAGGACATCACTAACATTTTCTTTGAACTTAGATCTGCATTCTATCTAGAACTGGCTTTGTGTATGGTGTGAGGCAGAAGTAGAGAACATAGCACCTACAAGGCTAATTAGTTGAATAAAATAACTGTGAGTTACTGTTATAAGACATTCCTAAAAATCATTTTCTTGGGCTGGAGAGATGGCTTAGCGGTTAAGCGCTTGCCTGTGAAGCCTAAGGACCCCGGTTCAAGGCTCGGTTCCCCAGGTCCCATGTTAGCCAGATGCACAAGGGGGCGCACGCGTCTGGAGTTCGTTTGCAGTGGCTGGAAGCCCTGGCGCGCCCATTCTATCTCTCTCCCTCTATCTGTCTTTCTCTCTGTGTCTGTCGCTCTCAAATAAATAAATAAAAAATGAACAACAACAAAAATTTTAAAAAAAATCATTTTCTCTTAGTATATGTTCTTATCCAGTAAAGTACCTCTTCTATCAGGATAATTGATTGTTAACCTATACAGGCAGCTCACTTATCAAAAGGCAGTTTATTTCTCTAGACTTAAGCCTCTTGGTCTCCACTAATATACAGGAAACCGTTACATTAAAATGACATTTTCCTGGTCATAGTCAGTTATCAGACATGAAAAACCCAGAATTAGCATCCTATGTTCACAGCCAAAAACCCAATGATCATTCTTATTTTTTTTCAAACATGAGGACAAAACTCTTAATTTTATTTCTTCATCAGGTTGAGGATGAGAAAATGACTCAGTGGACAAAACACTTACCACATGAGCCTGAGCACCCGAATTCAGATCTCCAGAACCTGTGCAAAGCAGGACACTGTCATGAGTGTCTGTGATACCAGCCTGCATGTGGCAAAACGGAAAGTGGACACAGGAGAGCTCCTCAATAGCTCACTGGAGAGCCAGCCTGATGAACATAGTGGGGAACATTGAGAGACCTTAGTCCAAATAAGGAAAGATGACCACTACTCACAGGCTCTTCTCTGGTCTCAAGACATGTGCTTTGCATATGTGCACATATGGAAAAAGAGAGAGAGAGAGAGAGAGAGAGAAGGAAAGGAAGAAGGAAAGAAAGAAAGAAAGAAAGAAAGAAAGAAAGAAAGAAGGAAGGAAGGAAGGAAGGAAGGAAGGAAGGAAGGAAGGAAGGAAGGAAGGAAGGAAGGGGAGAGAGAGAGTTGAAGGAAGGAAAGAAAGTGGGGGGGGGGGCAGAAAGAAAGGAGAAAAAAAAAACAAAATCCGGGCTATGTAGCAAGATACTGATTTAAAAAAAACAAAAGTAAAAAGGAAAGAGAGAAAATTGATGGAGCCTTGACCACCAACTATTTAATAAGCTATATATTCTTAATTTAATAAGGCCTCCCTTTTACAATTATCCAAATAAGCATAATAAATATCTACATTTCTATAGGCCTCCTACTTTGTTCACTCGGTTTACTTTATGTCAATATTACATTTTCATTAATACTGAAGCACTATTAAGTCTGAATGGATGGAACTATGTCTTCTTCCCCTGAACTTGGTAGTTCTTTGAGATTTTTCTGGTTTATTTTACTCTTTTAAATTTCCTTATAAATTTTGGAATCAGCTTACCAATTTCCAGAAAGAACTTAGGAGATTTCATTCAATCAATTGATTGGTTTAGGATAAACTGTAGTTTCAAGACTATTGAATGATCAAAATATATGTACACTAATTATTTAGATCCTTTATTTCTCCAAATGATGCCTGATGTTTTCTATAGTTGTAACTCTAAAATCAGATGAATTCACATTTGTTTGGATTCAGTTAGAAATGGTATATTTTCTATTCTTTTTAAAAAATATTTTTACTTTACTTATTTGCAAGCAGATGGGTGAGAGAGAGAAAGAATGAAGCAGAGCCTCCAGCCACTGCAAATGGACTCCATATATATGTGTGTGTGTGTGTGTGTGTGTGTGTGTTTTTATGTATGTATGTGTATTTTATATTATATATCTATATCTATCTATAATATATATATAGATAGCTCAAGTAAATATATATATATATATATATATATATATATATATCTTGAGCTTTTTTGGATTGTGTCTACACAGACATTCCTCATGCAAGCGAAGACAATTAACTTTCTTTATTATCTGCAATAATTGAGGAGGAAGGTGATATATTAATTCATTTTTTGTCAGCAAGGGAGAAATCCCTCTTATTGCAATGGATCTGATCAATGTATTTGAAGTGATCATTGTGGATTATATAGGTTGTAGAAGCAAGATTTATTTAGCTTCTTTGAATTTCTATCATTTATAGAATGCTGGGATTAAATATAGAAGCCCTGGAATCAAGCCCAAGATAATTTTTCAAGAGGATAAAATTATAACTTTCATTTAAAAATCCAGTAAATACATTTCAATGCTTAACTCATACATTCATAAGGAAATCTATAAGATTAAAACCAGTTCCAAGTAAAATTCAAACATAGCTGCAGATGCAGGCAATTATGAATGCAGAATTAAATTTTCCAGTGGATGCAAAGCTAATCAAAATCTTCTAGGATGAAAATATAGTATTTTACTCATCTATCCTACAGGGTGGAAGTCAATTGTAGATAAGAACAAAATTCATTTGCATCCCTCTCCTCAAGAATCATCTGTATGCCTCTCCATTTTCTACAACTTGTTATAAAATGTTTGGCCCCTACATGAAGACATGGGGCATTTAATGGAAAAGATGTCCAACAATCAAATGTCCTCTTTAAAATCCCATTTAATGTGTGTTACTGATAATCAAAATAATCTAAGATTTCCAATTTGAATTAACAACTTTGAATCTTATTTTTTCCATCCAAAAATAATGATTATAATTATCATTTCCTAGGATATAATAAGGATTCACTGAGGAGGGTATGATGAAATTTGCTTACTGTAAATTCTATAGATTTAGAAAGCATCAGTGAAATACATCACGATAGTTAACCTACTAAAATAAATTTGTTATAAGTAGTGGTTGTGTGACTTCCTCAGAAGGTATGAACAACATGCATCTGCCTCAGATAAAGACCACAAGCATAGAAAAAAATATGACTGAAGACAAAACCTGAAGGAAATTCATGATGAAGAGAAAGCAGAGGGGGAAGGAGAGATGGCTACGCAGTTAGAGTACTTGCTTGCAAAGTTAAAGGACCTGGGTTTTATTACCCAGTACTACATAGATTAGATGCATAAGTTGGCACAAGCATCTGCAGTGTTTGCAGTGGCTACAGGCCCTAGCATACCATCTCTCTCACTCTTGTGCACACTCTTTTTTTCTTTCTCTCTCTCTCTCTCAAATAAATAAAATATTTTATTTAAAAAGAGTAGTATGGGCTGGAGAGATTTCTTAATGGGTAAGGTGCCTGCCTGCGAAGCCTAAGAACTCATGTCCTAATCTTCATTTCCCACATAGCCAGACACACAGTGACACAAGCGTACAATATCACACACTTGCCATGGCTGAAGGCCCTGGCACACCCATTCTCCCTCTCTCTCCTCGTTCCCTCTCCCTCTCTCCCATAATAATAATAATGAAAAAGAGTACAGCAACAGACAAAAGAAACAATTGTACCCAAACTTAGCTTGCTGGAGAAAATACTCAATATAAATCTTTCCCAGTTGACTAAATTACTTACCAAACATGGAACAGAAGGCAGAAATCCATTACTACAATTGCCACTATTTAATTATGCTTGAGTTTCATAATACCTGTGGTCGTCCAGAGAGTATGTGCCTAAAGGACAATATAAACATTATTCAAAAGCCTTTATATGGGGTTTGCTTCCAAAACCAATCTGAAATGTATGCATATACAAGATGGTTGCATTTGCTTCAATAGGAGATTAAATATTAACAATAGCTCCCTAAACAGACACATATAAACATACATAGCCATACCCATACACACATCCATGTCAACAAGCAAATAGTCTATCCAAGTCAGAAGATGAAATGGTATGTGAATCTAGATAGAATATAATAGGTTTTAGTTTGGCTGCATGTAAAAACTCAGAAAAAAAAAAATCATGGTTTAGCAATTGGGCTGCATTTCAGAAATTACTATTTGATAACTCTGATACAAGCATTCATTTTTTTATGTTTCTATGTGATTATCATATAAGGTAGGACTGGGATTCACTTCTTATATGGCTTCTAGTAAGAATAAGAAGGATGGATGGAGGGATGGCTTAGCTGTTAAGGTACTTGCCTGCAAAACCTAAGGACCCAGGCTTGACTCCCCAGAACACACACTCAAGGTGGCACATGTATCTGGAGTTTGTTTGCCATGGCTAAGGCCCTGGTGTGCCAATTTTCTCTCTTACACACATGCGCTGTCTCTCTCTCTCTCTCTCTCTCTCTCTCTCTCTCTCTCTCACACACACACACACACAAATTTTAAAACAGAAAATTTCTATGCAATTTCTATGCAAGCCTAGTTTATGATCCTCAGTGCTCACGGAAAGCCAGATGTGCAATGGCCCACATGTCACACATCTGTAATCCTACCATACCTACAGCAATAGGAGGAAGAGTCAGGACTTCTGAACCTTACAAGTTGGCTTGCCTGGCCTACCTATTAGCAAATTAGAAGAGATCCTGTCTCAAACATGGTGGAAAGAAAGAACAAACCATCTAATCTTATTCTCGATACACACACAGGAGGAGGAGGAGAGGGTGGGAGAGTGGGAGGAGAAGAAGAAGAGGAAGAAGTAGAAAGAGGAGACAGAGGAGGAGGTTATTTCCCAGATGTTATAAACTAAAAAGTTAACAACTATATCCAGAGAATGAAAAGGTAAGTTGATATTAAGTATCTCACCAAAAGAGGATGGGACCACTAAGAAAACATTCTCTTCCCAGATGTCATGGAGGAGAATCAAAGTTGGTACATAATGATTCAAGTTGAGCAGAACTGTGTACATCATGTTAATACTGGGCCTACATGTTGAGTGTGTCAAGTAGGATGGGCTAAAAAAATGAAAAGCTCCTTGTAAGAAAAAAATCTAGGAATTGAAAGCATCAGGAACAATGTGATAACTCAGGCATAGGACCTTTTAAAGGTTGGATCCCTGGGCATTTGGCTAGATCTCATGCCCAGGGAGCAGGTTCTGGTCAGAATTAAGACAGAATTGCCTGAACCTAGGCTGGATGATGGACAAGGTCCATACACAACTGAAAACTGCTGTATCTACATCCTGGACTGGGGTGGGGGGCATTTGAAATTCCAATGAGCTTATGTTGTAAACCACAGTAAAGATAATGATTTGGATTTCTTTAGCAATTAAACTTTTTTTTTTTTTTCTGTTTGTTTGTTTTCCTGTTTTTTCCAAGGTTGGGTTTGGCTCTAGCTCAGGTCTAGCCCAGGCTGACATGGAATTCAGAATGTAGTCTCAGGATGGCCTTGAACTCATTGCGATTGTCCTATCTGTGTTTCCCAAGTGCTAGAATTAAAAGCGTGCACCACCAAGCCTGGCTAACATTTTTATAGTAACATGAATCTAGTAGAACTCATTATTGCTGGTATGCAGTTCATCTTTCATTTAAACATGATTAACATGATTTCTTTCTGTGAATGACCAATACCAGTTTGAAGACGTTCCCTGTTAGAACTAGTTTGCTGAATGTTGAATCTTATCACTTTTTCTTTTCTAGTTAGTCTTTAAGTTCACAATATGTGTCTACCTAGAGTTAGTATAGTGCACTTACAGCGCGTATTTTATTGAGCTTACATTCCTAGTTTACCTCCCCACCTCTGGTGTTCTGGTTTCTGCTAGTACCTCAAACACATTACTGCTCATTGTTTTCTTCAAACCAGAATCTTTTAAAGTAATTTAAAGAAACAACTACTGAATATCTTGTTTCCTTTCGTTTATTTATTTTTGTTTATTTCTGTGTTCAGATTAGTATTTTTGTCAGGCAACACATAGCTCCTTCCCATAGAGGATCGTTGCAAATGAGCTGTAGTGCACATTTCCCAGTAAACGGTCGTCTCTGCCCTTTAAAGAGCTTTTATATTTCCCACAGTAGTATAAAGACACTTTTTCTAGGTGAAGGACTCGGGGTGTACTCCTGACCATACTTTTCGTGCTTTTAAAATTTATCAGGATGTCATTGTAAAAGTATGCAAGTGTTGTAAGATTGCCGTGTACTATAAAATTTTGTATGTGTATGTCTCTTTGCTGAGGTATGTTGAGATGATAGGACACATAGGCCACCGAACTCCCTGCTTTATATGGGTGATGGAGATCTGAACTCTGGTCTGTAAATCTGGAGAGCAAGCACTTTTAACCAATGTGCCATCTCCCCAAGTCCTATAAAAATGGTAGGTAGTCCCCAGCACTACAGTAGAAACCTAACCTTCTATGGCTATAACACAGGCCTAGAATTTTCACTGATGTACTAGTTACCAAAATATTTACCTCGCTATAGTCTCCATGAGTTGAAATGACATTAGTAAGTAAAGTATTTAGTATGATTGCTCCTCCGTTTGCCTCTCTGTCAGGAAAAAAAAAGAGCACTTTTTTTCAATGTAAATCAGGCATCTATTAGTACATGCTGATTGTGCCTAGTCAACCTGACTGCATTTGTACTCTTAAAAGGAAATCACCCCTGGACGTACGGGTGACATTTAAAAGCACTTTAACTGTGGACAGTAGACCTATCCTGAATATGGATGGCATATCCTATGGGTTGGGGCCCTGCACTGAACACGAAGGAAATATGGGAGAAAGAAAACTTCTCTCTCTGCTTCTTGAGCATGAACACAGTGTGAGCAGCTGCCTCACGCTCCTCCCACCACAGCCCGAGCATTTCCACTGCCATGCCTTCCAAATGTGCGCCAAAATAAGCCCTTCATTCTTCAAGGTTCTTTGATCAGGTATGTTGTCATAGCAACAAAAAAAAGTAACCAAAGTAATCACTTATTAGATACCTCGAATTGTTATTTGACAGTGTACTTTTGTTTAATGGTTTATATGAACTTTATCAGAAAATAACATTTCCTTGAATTTTAAACTAGAATATACAGCTACCATGCTTAATGGTGCATCTTTTCACCTATTTTCATGCCCAACAATTATGCAACTTTTTTTGGTGCTGAAGATGCTGGGAATGAAGCCCAATGTCTCATATAGGCTAAGTCAGCACAGTAACCTAAGCCTCACACTTATGCCCAAATTTTGATCCTAAAGACTCACAATGTTAATAAGCACATATCCTTCCAAGTCATCTTCATGCAATATTTGCAGATCTCAATAGAATGTGAGATAATTGTATTACAAATAATAAACCAATATATTTATTACTCCATATTCTGAGGCTATTTATATTTGTTAAGTTATATTTACTTTTTATACTTTTGAAATAATAATGACATCAACTTATTGAACCAGTTTTCATCTCAACCACACATTACATTCGTTCATCCAACTACCTTGCTTCTGTTTTGAAGCTAGTGAACTTCATTGTGAGTAGGAATGCCAGGTGTTTTGCATCTTTCTCCACCAAAAATATATTAAATTTGGAAGAAAGGAATTGTCATAAATACTTCATGACCTCCAAAGGATTTCTTTTTGCACTTAACACCCCTTTTTCTGTATTTGAACTTGACATTGGTTTCATACTCTTGCATCTGATGTACGTATTGATTATTTCAACTATTATCTTTCCCACTTTATGACCCAGCTCCTTCCATAATTTTATTTCACTGAGTGAAACCAAACTTCTATGAGCTGGAAAATAATGAGCTCTTGTGATGTCACATTTGTCCCTCAATATCTCCATTCAGGAAATCATGGTCTTGATGATACTGCTTATTGAATACTGATATGGATTTCCACTTACATCCCAATATTTTATTCTAAGCTTTTAATAGACCACCACCAACCAAACTGATTCATTTGCCTCTGCTATTGTCAACCTCAAAATTGTTTCCCACATTCTTCAGTAGTCACATCTAAAGGACAACCTCAATCATAACTTAGCCTTTCCCTAATATCTAACATAGATTCAAATCAAACTTCTTAGCAGGAAATCTCAGTGACCTTTGAGGTTTTCTTCCTACCTATAGTTCACTCATGTCTCTGGTACTTCCTCACAAATACATTCCACAGAATCTACTGAGCTCTGGCTGGGCCGGCCTAGTTGGACAACTTGAAACAGTTGGTTTCACATCTGGCTTTGCTGTGGGATTACAGGCAGCATTTTTGCAATCTGCCTGCATTTCTACCTATCCAAGTTTCAGTGGTGTAAAGTTGTGACCACTTTAGTGACTAGTTTAAGTAAGTGGTTATTAGTCTTCCTGTCAAAATTAGTTCCTCTGGCTTATGGTCTGAGTAAGGGATGAATTTTTAATATTAATTATTTTGCTAACATTCTCATTACCATGTCATGATTCCCTAAACTTTTATTAACCACTAGCTCCAGTGTTAGTAAACACCTTTCACGACTGATCTTTCTAGTATAAGATTCACACTTTTTGCTGTTGAATGTGTATGTTTGTGGGACAAATGGATGCATATCCATGTTGGGGGACATGCGTATGTGCAGTTGCATGTGGAAATATTTGAATGAGCATATAGAGGGCAGGAGTCAACACTGGGTATCTTCCTCAACTCCTCTCTACTTTTTTTTGTGGTTGGGTCTCTCACTGAATCTAAAACTCACTAATTCAGCTCTACTAGCTCACCAGCAATCCTCCTGTCTCCATTTCTCCAGTGCTGGAATTATAGGCACATGCCAGAGCACCCAGATTTTATGTGGGTGCTGGGGATCCAAACTCAACTCCTTTTTTTAAATATGGGTAGCACTTTATTAATTGAATCCTTTCCCTAGTCCCTATAAGATATATATTAAAGGATGTACTGAAAATTTGTTTACTACTAACATTAAAATACTTTCCTACTTGCAGGGGGCATGGTGGTACATGCCTTTAATCCCAACACTCGGGAGGCAGAGTAGGGGGATTGCCGTGAGTTCAAGGCTTCCCTGGGACTTCATAGTGAATTCCAGGTCAGCCTGGGCTAGAGTGAGACCCTACATTAAAAAACAAAAACTATATATGCATACACACACACACACACACACACACACACACACATACACTTTCCTATTTTTACTATTTGCATGTGTGTAGTATATGTGGTGGTGATGGTGGTGGTGGTGTGTGTGTGCATTTGGTGTATATACATTCATGTGCTAATGTAGTGTCCTGTGCACATTCCTGTGGAGTCTAGAGGAAAACATAGAGTGTTTCCACTCCATTGCTCATCTGCCTGAGTTTCCTTGAGCCAGTCTGTAATTCTTTATATATGTCTATGTGTGTGCATGTGTGTGTGTGTGTAATACTAAATATGTATTTAATATATATTTATAAATTCATAAATATATATTAATATGTATTATTTACAACTTCTATACTTACATACAACAAACCATGGTATTTCCCTTATTTCCCTTCCCTCTCCCTCTTTCCCCTTCATAACTCTTCTCCATCATAGCTTGATTGTTTTCTTTCATGAGTCTTAGTGATTCCCTGCCCTCTGTTTCCCACAAAACCAAGGTTACAGATGCATGTAGCGATGCCAGGCTGTCTACCTGGAAGTTGGTTAAATTAAACTCAGGAAGTCTCAGACCCCCTTAGGCCCCAAACTTGTGTGGAAGTGCACTCAACTGCTCAGTCATCTCTCCAGCCCCTCTAACATACAGTTAAAGCAACAACTTTAATGTCAATCCATGTGTGAATAAACTTGTTCTTAAGTTTGATGCATGATTGCTTTCTTCTATACCCAGAAATTCAAGAGTCTCTTCAATGATCTCCTTTTCCTGTTTGTTCAATACTTTACCTTTCTTGAGAAAGAAATAACCAAAACAAATAATGAAAAGTCAAGTGCTCTGGCAGCTTGTCTAGGCCTGTTTATCATTGTATGTCCACACAAAGTATGTATGGTTGGGATGAAGGAGTTACCTTAGTCCATGTTTCTGTAGTCACTGTTGGTGACACAGGCGGCTCAGTGTATCCTCCATGCAGACACTCATAGTTCAAGTTACCAAATCAGTTTTTCATTATTTAAATTTATTTATTAGATACAGACAGAAGGAGGGATAAAAGACAGAGAGAGAGAGAGATAGGGAGAGAATGGCTGCCACAGAGCCTGTAGCCATTGAAAACAAACTCCAAACACATGCACCACCTTGTGTATTTGACTTACATGGGATCTGGCGAATCAAACCTGGATCCTTTGGCTTCTCAGGCAAGCACCGTAACCTCTAAGCCATCTTGCCAGCCCCCAAATCATTTTAATAACAACCATTATATAGCATTGCCTTGGACCTTCCCAGACACCGTGAATTTATAGCTTTAAGAAACCTTTAATAGTACCCATTTCCCAGATCAGTGTATTCAGGAAGATGTGGTGACTTGCTCATCTAGTTGGTAGCAACATAGATAATTTTTCTTGGATCTTTTCACTGACTTATCTCCCTTACAATTTATCCATCCATTTACTTTATTACAAAAATAAAGATTTACAGATTGCTAATGAGAACACTTGCAAGAGTATGAAATAATGACACAGCCTCTGATGTTCTGACACTAACCTCTGAGTTCAACTCAGTGCAAAGTTCAAGTGTCCATCAGTCATCATTGAAATGGGAATGTATACAATGAGGTAGGTAAATATCCAGGATGATTTATAACAAAGGTGAGAATCTGCTCACAGAAATTATTTTTCTGTAGATGCATTGTCTTTATTCTGTTAACATTTATCCCTCTAAAACAACACTTCTCTTTAGCTTCTGACTCTGATTTTGAATTAAATTCCCCGTTTTACTGTAGCTTTTGAACAGCATGTAAAGTGGTGAAATATCATTTAAAACTTCACTTCTGATTATGAAGATATTCAAGGCAAGGTCCATTTCAAGTCTAAATGGTAATGGAAACCAGCTAAGGCCATCATTGTCACAGATGAACATTCACCTTTGTTTATACAAGTTATTAACTGGTAGTATTTTCTTTCCATTCCCAGACACATTCTCTAAAGCCTAGAGAAATTTATTATAACTGAGAAGGGGTACTACTGGCATCGATTTTAGAACAACCAGGAAAACAATAAATGTTCTATAAAAACAGCCCATCTGTGCCCCTACCAAAGACCCATTGAGCTCTAAAAGTTAGTTATATCAAGGTTGAAAAATTCTTATAATATTCTTATTTACTTCCTACCTATGTGACTTATGTGCAGTCTTTCTCACTCTTTGCCAGGATTATTTCACTCAGTTTAGTGTCAGCTTCATTGATGCGGAAACATCAGTTTTCCTTTATCTCAGATTTGTAGATGCAGAAAGTTGAAAGGTTAGCTAGCAAGGGGCATGGGGAGGAAAGAAACGGGAAACTGTTATAAAATGGGAATGAATGATTAGTTATGCAAGATGAATGAGTCCTAGAGATCTGTGGTATAACAATGTGTCTATATTTAACAACGTGGTATTGTGCACTTAAAATTTTATTAAGGGTGAGGAGCTAGCTCAACATTTAAGACTACTTGCTGCTTAAGCATGAAAGCCTCATGGGATGGAGATGGCCAAGTTAGACTCCCAGAACCACATGAAGTGCTGGGAATGGCTACACACATCTGTAAACCCTGTCTGCAAGGACAGAGACTTGAGATTTACTGGGGTTCGAGATAGAGACCCTTTTAGGGAAGCCTGCAGATGAGCCATGAAAGAAGGGCACCTGATGGTATCTTCTGGCCTCCAAAGCATGTGCATGGGGTACACAGATCAGTATGCACACATTGGTATACACACATGTAGACACTCTACATCACATGCCCCACACACATACTTAAAAACATGCATGGGGCTGGAGAGATGGCTTAGCAGTTAAGCACTTGCCTGTGAAGCCTAAGGACCCTGGTTCGAGGCTCGGTTTCCCAGGTCCCACGTTAGCCAGATGCACAAGGGGGCACACAGTCTGGAGTTCGTTTGCAGAGGCTGGAAGCCCTGGCGCGCCCATTCTCTCTCTCTCCCTCTATCTGTCTTTCTCTCTGTGTCTGTCGCTCTCAAATACATAAATAAAAAAAAATAAAAAAAGAAAAACATGCATGCACAAACTTTGTTAAGAGGGTAGATCTCATGTTAAGTATTACACACACACACACACAATTCATACATATGTGCACACAGAGAGAACAAACTTCTATAGATTATGCATGTTCCTTGATTATTCCATGTACATAAGTCCAAACTCTTCAGTTTATATACATGAGAGATGTGAAATTTTCTTCATATTCCTCAATGAGGTTACTTTAAAAACCTATGATCCATAAAGAAACGTTGTCCCTTCAGACCTACTCAGGCTAAATCAGTGTCATTGTTTTCAATATAATCGAATAGGAAGCCCCAATAAGTGATTGAACTTGTTCTATCCTCAATCTAGTTAAAGAACACCAATCTTTAATATTGTGTTTATACACCACCATTTAATTTTCTGGTTGTCTTCAATAACATATGAAACTATTATTAACATCAACAGCTAGGCATGGTGGCACACGCCTCTAATTCCAGCACTTGGGAGGCAGAGGTAGGAGGATCATCGTGAGTTCGAGGCTACCCTGAGACTACATAGTGAATTCCAGGTCAACTTGAGCTAGAGTGAGAACCTACCGTGAAAAAGAAAACAAAAAATAATCAACAAAAGTATGGTATATTGACAATATAACTTATAAAAATCAGCTCTTGTAACATAAGTGCTAATGCAATAATTGACTTTCACCCAAACAGCTCATTCACTTAAAGAAAAAACTCTGATATAAGAAACCATCTCTTATTGATATCCCATCATCTATTACTTCATGATCTTCAAAACCTATGATCCTGATGCTATGGAAGTATTACTCAGCATTTTCAGTGCTGTCTAGCATGCAAAAAGCTCAGAGATAACCCCTAGTGCCATGTAAACCAAGCATATATGTAGTCCTGGTATTCTGAATGTGGAGACTGGAGGATCCGAAGTTCAAGGTCATCCTTGGCTACATAGAGAGTTGGAGACTAGTCTGGGGTTACATGAGACTATTTTCCAAAAAAGAAATAGAATATTATAATCTTGAAAGACCCATATTATTTTCTGCCACTTCACAAGGACATAGAGTTAAGTTGATTGGCCAAAAATCCTCAGTTGATATCAGAGGAATCTGAACCAGTTAACTCTAGCTTCCAATACCATACCATTTCCTCCATTTACAGCTAAAGTCCTATCTCCTGCCATCCTGCTATAAGTAGTAAATATAAATGAAATGTATTGTCCATTCATCAGTCTTTGAATCCTCATACTATCCATGCATATCTCGTGTATTCTAAGAATCTGCAAGATGAAAGAGAATAGAAGTACACCAGAAGCAGTTACTTGACGGAGTTCAAGCTCTTCAGATCACCTACTGCTGCTTAACTCTAGGTCCACCTTCTTCAGCATGGTTCATGCCATCAATCTCAGCACACAAGCTGGACCAGTGCCACTCAGCCAGTGACCTAGAATTGCCTTTGATCAGCAGCGAACGTGGTTTGTGGAACTGACTAGTTTGAGATGCCAAGAAAACAAATACAAGGATGTTTTTGGAGCTAGACAAACACTGGGAATGCTTACTAGCAACCACAGAGTTAGTGTATTTGATCTCCAATACTTGACGTCAAGAAAAGGTTTTTAAATACCTTCGTGTTTGGCCCATACTCAGTTTAGCATTTGAGATGTTTACAGATATTGTAGTTAATAATATTGACACATATAAGGAGAGGGTATCATTTACAAGGAGAAAACATGTCATTTTCAATAACAAAGTAGTATTCAGGGAGGGACTTCTTAATCTTTACTCATAATAGACACTCTTGCAGTAAGGAGCCAGGGGACAATGGTGATTTGAATATAAAGTGTCCCCTATTTTCTGTGTTGGTGATTAAGCACCCAACTTACTTTACAGCTGATGGAGTCCTTTGAAGATAGAGCCTGGATAGAGGTATGTCATTAGGGGCGGGCCTGACATTGAGGCTTCTTAGCCCATTGCACTGAGTGCTCAGAGCTCGCTCACTCAGACTGCTCCCTCCCTGAGACTGATACATGAAAGCACAAGGCAGTTGCTGTGCTTTCTCTACCAGGATGAAACTTCCCCTCAGTACTGAAATAAACCCTTTCCTTCCACCAGCAGTTTCTGGATGGGTGTCCCAGCAAGGAGAAGGTAACTGGTACAAGAGTATTGCTTTTTTAAGACATCTAACTGCCCCTGTCTGACCCAAGTCCAATGGAATCAGGATCTTTACGAAGTGTAGCAGGGCCAGTTGTCATTGCTCTTTAAACAAACAAACAAACAAACATAAAAACTTCTGGGGTTGAGTACAATGGCCAGCAAGGACTGACAAGGGTGTAGAAGAGAGAGTATGAGACTGGCTCCTCTGCATGAGGTTCTTAGCTCTAACATGATAGACGCTGAAAAGCCTGTAAACTGTCTGACTTTCATTTTCTTCATCAGTATCACAGCACAGTAACCTGTACTGCTCGATGGTGTTTTGATGAGGGAAAGTGCGGGATGCACTTGGCATGGAAAACGTGATTGCTAATTTCTAGGAGTTACCTTCTTGCTGCTGGGATGAAACTCTCAAACAGAAGCAGCTATTGGAAGGGAGGGTCGATTCCTGCTTACAGTTCCAAGGGGAATATTCATCGAGTTAGAGAAAGCATGACATATCTGAGCAAAAAACCTAGGTCTCACAGACAACATCTGGTCTCCTGGGTTTGCTGCTTGCCCACAAGTTAACCCACATCTTTATGGCTCCACAGTGGCAACAGATCTTAAGCCTGAACAAAGGTGTCTCCTGGCACATATACCAATAGATGGATTCCCCAGTTTGATCTGCAACATCTGAGACTGGAACTCTTAAGATGGGCTGTTAGAATTCAGTCTAAGAGTCTCTAATATTCACAGTTTGCATTTCATTTTCATTAAGAAATATGTTTCAAGCCAGGCATGGTGGCACACGTCTTTAATCCCAGCATTTGGTAGGCAGAGATAGGAGGATTACCATGGGTTTGAAGCCACCCTGAGACTACACAGTGAATCCCAGGTCAGCCTGGACTAGAGTGAGACCCTACTTCTAAAAACCAAAAAAAAAAAAAAAAAAAGGTTTTAAAAGGATATTATATGCCTGCCTTTCGGATTATTGGTTTAAAAGTATTGCCTTGGGCTGGAGAGATGGCTTAGCAGTTAAGCGCTCACCTGTGAGCCTAAGGACCCCGGTTCAAGGCTCGGTTCCCCAGGTCCCACGTTAGCCAGATGCACAAGGGGGCGCACGCGTCTGGAGTTCATTTGCAGAGGCTGGAAGCCCTGGCATGCCCATTCTCTCTCTCTCCCTCTATCTGTCTTTCTCTCTGTCTCTGTCGCTCTCAAATAAATAAATAAAAAATATTTAAAAAACAAAAAGTATTGCTTTAGCTGGATGTGGTGGCACATGCCTTTAATCCCAGCACATGGGAGGTAGAGATAGGAGGATCGTTGTGAGTTCAAGTCCACTCTGAGACTACATAGTGAATTCCAGGTCAGCCTGGGCTAGAGCGAGACCCTTCCTTCAAAAACAAAAACAAAACAAACAAACAAACAAAAAAAAACCAAAAAGCAAAAAAAATTATTGCCTTAAATGAGGAGGACCCAGCTTTAAAAAAAAGAAGCTTGCTGTCTGCTTTTTGAATAAAGTTTTATTAGAATATAGCCACCCTCGTTGGTTTATGCATCATCTGTATTTGCTTTTATGACTACATAGCTGAGTATTTGCAATTGAGGCTATATGGCCAACAAAAGCAGAAGATCTTTCCTATCTGGCCCTTTACAGTAACAGTTCGCCAACCCCTGTCCTAAAATGACTTTTCTACTAAATTTTGGCAAAAAAAAAGTATGGACCTCTGATTAATTTGAAAATACTGCTCTATACCTAACATCATTTGATCTGCTCAGCTTCTTGGATTCAGTGAGTGTATGGAAAACATATTTTATTCATAAAAGACATATCACTCTTTTTTTTTTCTTGAGACATGCTTGTCAGATGAGTGCTTGGGTAAATTATATTATCTCCTTGTCCCAGGCTCTGGTTAGCCACAAATCCAAAGCAAAATCCTGTCTATCGTATGATCAGAAAAAGCAGGTGTCCCCCCATCAAATCCAAAAGGCAAATGGAGAAAATTCTAACAAATGAAAAAAAAAATGTTAATTATTCCTTTTAATTTATTTACTAATTTAAAAAGTCAGTTGATATGCAACCTTTCCATGTTGCTGTATATTTTAAAAAAATCAAAATTGAGGAGCAGAGCCAATTGACATGGGTGGAGGTAGCTCCTTCCAGTTGCTGACTATTAGGAAAGTTAACCCACCTCTTCTTTCCAAACCCATCATTATGTAAAGGAAATAGTTACCACATGATGTCAATCTCCTTTGAACCAAAGAGGGATAAAGGGACACATCACCAAACCAGAGAAAAGAAAAGGAAATGAGTGTGATCAAGGCAAGTGACCAGAATCTGCAGTGTGGAGGATAAGAGAGTGGCATTGGCCAAGAAGGTACAGACCAATATGAACTCAGAAATTATGAAAATGTGCCTCCTATAGGATGCCTCCCATGGGTGTGCAAGTAACACCCATGGTTTCTTGAATGAATGTACCTAGAGAGTTCCAACAAAGAGAAGCCATGCAAGGGGTTTAGAGAAGGGAAACAAAAACATTATTTTTACACATAACCATCTAGTATCATATGAATAATCTCTAAGTATTTTCCCACTAGGGAAAATAAAAGTCCAAATTCCTCACTTGGGGCTCAGTTTCCTGGAAGAGCTGAAGGCTTGACCAGGTCTAGACTATATTTTATGTGCAGACCTTTTCCAACTCCTCTGGCATAAGTGGCTGTGTTCCAGCAGTGGCCATGGCTCTCTCTACATTGGCTCTGCAGGCTGCAGATTTCTCCATCTGGTTCAACAGGAAGTATGTACTGTTTGTGGGATGCTATTGAGCTATTTTTAAGAGCTGAGCTACATGCAGGTATTTATGACTCTAGATCCGATTTGGGGAAACAAAGTGTTTGCCAGTGCAAGTACAGTGAACTGTTTCAACAGCCAGCCACATGGCCATGGGATGGAAATGGTCTGAGCGAACCACTGGAACAAGGCCTTTTCCTCCACCCTGCAAAGGCAATCACTTCCTTTCTGCAGGCCATGGTGTCAAAGTCTGAGGAATGGCCACCTGCTGACAGGAGTGGAGTGCTAAGGTATTAATGTCAGTGGTTTTTTTTTTTTTAAGCTTATTTATTTATTTATTTATTTGCAAGCACAGAGAGAATGAGAGAAAATGAGTGAGTAAGGGACAATGGGCGCATAGGACCTCTTGTCACTGCAAACAAACTCCAGACGCATGTGCCACTTTTGTACATCTGGCTTTATATGGGGTGTGGGGAATTGAACCTATGTATTTTAACCAGTAATTCTGTAAAGGTTGTATGAGTCAGAATCCTCCAGAGAATCAGAAGCACTAGGATATATGTGTCTTGTTGCTGTGTGTACAGCAAAGTGAGCTGTTATTCCTTTCAGAACTTCAAAGTATTGAATGAGGCCTAACCACCTTAGGAAGGGTCATCGGCTTCTCCAATCTTCCAATTTAAATACTACGTTCATTTAAAACCATTTTCATAGCCAGAAAAAAAAAAAAGCTTGACTAAATAATTGGTTATCCTGTGGCTCAGTCAAATGGGCACATGAAATTAACCATCACATGTTTGATGCCAATTATCTGTTAAATATAACGGGTCCAGTAATGTTACCTAGTGCAAGCTGATCAACCTTCAGAGAAACGTTGATATGCTGTACTGTTACCCATCTGTACTGATGAGGCAACCCAAATGATTAAGAAAAATCTGACATTTGAAAATCAAGTATTTCATGTACATCCTACCAGGTGGAACAAAATATATAAATAGAATGTATAAATATTTTCAGTTTTCATCTTTTCTTCACATCCATTAACCTTTATTAAAACTAAATGGCCTTCCCCTAGACTATGTAGACTATCTTGCATAAATGCTCACATTCTTCTCATAGCTTAAAACACTTTATTCTACCTTCTCTGGAGAGATATTTTTTTTTATTAGTTTTCTATTCAGCAAATACAGGCAGTTTGGTACCATTATTAGGCTCATCCACGACCTGCCCCCTCCCATTGGCCCCTACTTGTTGAGGTATATGGGTCATGTCTTGGGGAGTTAGCCCACAGTTATTGGTGCTATAAATGTCTCTGCATATCCTGACCCAACATGTGGCTCTGACATTCTTTCTGCCCCCTCTTTCACAAAATATCCCTGAGCCATGTTGGGTTCACTTTTGGTCTGCTTCAGTGATGATGTGTTGGGGGCCTCTGAGGCTCTGGCTCTCTGATTTGGTAGGAGTTGATTTTTGTCTGTGTTGGTCTCCTTCCCCCTTGTGCTGCTGGTATCTGGTTCATCAGGAAAAGAGCACGGTTGCTTGTTTCACTAATTTTCCTCAGATTCAGCGAGGCTCATTTGAGGTATGATAGGGTGGCTCTCTCCTTAGGATCTGCATCTATCTGAAAAAGAGAAGCAGATTATCCAACAGAGAGTAAGTTAGTTCCAAGAGAGAGTTTAATAGGTGTAGGCCCTCTTGTAGCCCATGATTGATGGTAGCTTGATATTGGAGAGAGGGTTTATGTTGGGATATGATTCTGACTTGTTTCCAAGCTCCAGCTATAGATCCCATACCACTGAGAGAATCAGTTAGCTAAATAAAGAGCAGTTGGTTCCCCACCATGGCTGTGTGCCACTAATGCACTTGTATGGGCATCACAACCGGTTATTTGTTGCTAAGTAGGTTAGACCATGAGTTTCTTGGAGAGATATTGGTTATTTTCCCCAGTCGCCCATGTAGTACCTTCTGGCACTAGATATGCTGACTGTCTGGGGACTGACTCTCTCCTGGGTCCCAGCCATGCCATTCCATTTTACATGTCAGCTGCATATGGTGTCTTCAGCAATAGGGTCTTACCACTAACCTTTGGTGGCTCATCAAGTACTCTGACAGAAATCTGTCATTCTTTTAAGAAACCTTGTAGGTTTCTCTGATCAAAAGCTCATTGTGGATGATAGCCCCATGCTGGTACTGGGAGTTACAGGTCAGTGTCCACTAAGAAAATGAGGAAGAATATAACTAATATACAAGAGTTAGGGAGGAAAGAGAGAGAGAGAGAGAAAAAGAGAGAGAGAGGGAGAGGGAGAGGGGGAGGGAGAGGGAGAGGGAGGGAGGGAAGATGTAGAAGGTTTAGGTTAGATTGATCCTACCCTCCCCAGCGTCTTGTGGTTCAGGTGTTTCCTATAAGGGCCTGGTGAGGGTTCAACCATTTGGTCTGCCTTTTAGGAAGTAGAATTTTATGGTACCATTGCTGTTTGGGTCTAAATTACTGTTTCCCACCCCTTCCAAGCCCTCCCCTCCCTCTCCATCAATCCTAGTGTCTAGTCAACAGATGCTTGCTGGGTATGTAAGGTATCGTGGGTAGATTCAGGTTAGGTGCTGTAGATGAGTGAGACTATGTGGCGACTTTTTTTCTATGATTGGGTAAGTTCACTGAGGATGATCTGTTCCAGGTTCACCCATTTTTCCTCAAATTTCTTTGTGTCATTTTTTCTTACTGCTGTGTAGAATTCCATTGTGTAGATATACCATATCTTAGTTATCCATTCTTCTAGTGATGGACATCTGGATTGATTCCAGCTCTTAGCTATTACGAATTCAGCCACTACAAACATGGTTGAGCAAATCTCTCTGGCCTGTGGTTTGAAGGTTTTAGGGAATAACTGGGTCTGTTGGTAACTCTATAGCCAGCTTTTTCAGGAGTCTCCATGTTGCTTTCCAAAGTGGTTGTACCATCCTACATTCCCACCAACAGTGGATGAGTGTTCCTACTCCTCCACATCCTCACCAGCATTTATTTTCATTTGATTTTTGGAAGTTTGCTATCCTTATTGGGTTAAAGTGGAATCTCATGGTTGTTTTAATTTGCATTTCTCTGATGATTATGGATGATGAACATTTTCTTAAGTGTGTTTGCCATTTGTGTTTCTTCCTCTGTGAACTGCCTGTTCAGCTCTTTGCCCCACTTTGCGAGTGGTGTGTTTGACTTCTTACTGTTTAGATTTTTGAGTTCTTTGTAGATTCTAAAGATTAAGCATCTATCAGCTGAATAACCTGCAAATATTTTCTCCCATTCTGTGGGTCATCTATTGGCTTTGCTTATTGTATGCTTGTCTGTAAAGAAACTCTTCAGCTTCATGTGATCCCATTGGTTGAGTGACTGTTTAAGATCGTGAGCTACTGGGGTTTTGTTCAGGAAGTCTTTTTAAGTATTTTTATTTACATATTTAAGAGTGAGACAAACAGAGAGAGAGAGAGAATATGAGCATGCCAGGACCTCTTGCTACTACAAATAAACTCCAGATGCATGTGCAACTCTGTGCATCTGGTAGTACATGGGTACTGGGGAATCGAACCTGGGCCAGCAGGCTTTGAAAGCAAGTGCCTTAACCATTGAGCTATAGCAATAGCCCCCAGGAATAATTTTAGCATATTTGCTCATTTAAGATTGCACCTTAATACTCAAATCCTCACTTCACCTCACCTATGAGGTGTTTGAAAGACCTTTTAACTATCTCTTCCCTTTGGATTTTATCTTCTATCCTTCTTTCCTCTTTCAACCCTTTCTTTCTGTCTCCCTTCTTTCTAATGTATTTCAGATTTGTAAATTAGTCTGTAAGCATGTCAAGAAGTGAAAAAGTAGAAATATAAAAAAAACTATGAAACATCTTCCCTCTCTTACTTACAGCAATAAAAAGTCCTAGCCAGAAATAAACCAATCACAACTAAAATGAATACACAGATTAATGAAGATTGGTAGGTGAAAGGAGCTAAATTTATTGAGTTAAATTATAGACAGAATAAGACCTTCACAAGGGAATTAGTGTCAAAGCAGCCTTCACACCTTCAGAAAGCTGCCAGACTGAGGAGCCACAGTTCAGGAGTCAGGACAGTGCAGATCTATAGTGGTTAAGCAGGGAAAAGGAAGGGTTGACTGAGCCTCACAGGACAGTTTAGATGGGCATTAAAATGGAATCTGTAAGATCCTCAAGCACAAGACAAACCATTTCACCTGACATTCCAGCTGCAAATTTTGATGGGATAACAAAAGAAGCATTGATAAAGCATGGCCTGAAGGAATAGATCCCGTAATCCTGTGCATTCCTGCAGTGTTTGGACTGTTAGGTCTTGTCAGGACAGAACTCAAACTTGTATACCAAAATCTTGCCCAAAGATCTTGGGTGAAGAATGAATGTTGAATTTACCAGAGAGTAATTATCAATTAAATTATTAATAATTAGATGGCTTAAATCTGATAAAATATTTAGTCCTAGCTAACTTTTAGGTAGAAAGTAAATGATTTTGTTCCCACTTTAACCAAAGGCAGTAAGAATGCTATCTATCATCCCTTTGGGAAAGCATCATACTAATTTTTTACAATGATTTAACAATGAGCATCTTTGTTCCTTATACACAAAATATTCAAAAGCAGTAAAAATGTTGGCACATCCAAATGACAAAAAAATGTAACCCTCAAATTCAAAACTAAAAAATATGTCATCAGAATAAAAATCACATAGGTGATCCAGTTATTGGGAATTAACTATTTAGACTTTTAAAATTCTACTTCCAGGACATATAGACAGAAAAGAATTTATAGGAAAAGGAAAAGATTATAGATAAAAGGGGAGGGTATTTTAGGAAAGGGACAGACAATAAAATTGAATAGAAAATATCTAGAAATTAAAATTTATTTGCTTTAATGTGCTTAACGACATGAATATTGTATACAAAAGTGTTAATATAGTTGATAATTAATTGACAGAAATTGCCAAATGTAGATAACAGAAATATATTTTATTTTTTTTATAAATGTTTTTTTGTTCACTTTTTATTGAGAGCGACAGACATAGAAAGACAGATAGAGGGAGAGAGAGAGAATGGGCGCGCCAGGGCTTCCAGCCACTGCAAACGAACTCCAGACTGTGCGCCCCCTTGTGCATCTGGCTAACATGGGACCTGGGGAACCGAGCCTCAAACCAGGGTCCTTAGGCTTCACAGGCAAGCGCTTAACCACTAAGCCATCTCTCCAGCCCCAGAAATATATTTTAAAGAGCAAAACATTAGTGACCTCTGGAATAATATATCAAACAGTACAGTTTGCAAAAGATGGTGACAAAATGAAATAGGAAAAAAGAGTTTTTTAAAAGGTAATGGTCCAAATGTTATACATTGGATGAAAAAAATACTAATATGATTCAAAATGATCCATTCTAAGTAGGATTAACACAAAGAAAAACACATCTAGAAAACAATTGCTAAAATCCAATGCTAAAGAGAACAACTTTTAAGAAGTTCATTGGAAAAATATACATTTTGCATGTGAAGTATAGTTGATATTGTTCCTCATAAGAAAGGCAAGCCAGAAGGTTGTGAGCTGAGAGTGCTGGGAAATGAGAAGGACAAACAAGAAAATTCTGTCACTCTGGAATGTAATATACACTGGTGAGAGTCTTCAAAGGCAAATGCAAAAGCAAAATGAAGACATTTCACAATAAGGAAGCATGTGCAAGCTTGTCACAAGCCACCGTGCATGGCAGAAAACAGGAAAAGAGCTTCTTCAGGTTAGAGTGACTCCACACATCTGTAAACACCAGGCACCAGAAATATAGGATTGGTTAAATAAAAGATTGTTGTCCTTTTCTTAATTTCCATCAAAGGTAGTTGATTCTTTTTGGTGTGTTTGTGTGTGTGCAAGCGCGCGTGCGCGTGTGTGTGTGTGTGTGTGTAGTGAGGCATGTATGTATATATGAGTACATGTGCAGACGTATGCATGCAACCTGTGCATATGGGTGAGAAGGCCAGAGGAGAATGTCAGATGACGTCCTCTATGCCTCTTCCACACTATCTCCTGGAGATAGCCTCTCATTGGGCATGGAGCTGCCATTTTTGCAAGCACCAGAGAGATTCTCTGGTCTCCACTTTACAAAGAAACTGGGGTTGCAGATGTACTTGGGTGTGCCCAATTGTCTACCTGGGTGCTGTGGGATACAAGTCAGGCTCACTAAGACCATCTCTGGCTTTCTCAGGTCCTCATACCTGCTTGGCAATCTCTTTGACCTGCTGAGCCATACCCCTATCCTGATAGTCAACTTTTGCAAAGCAATAAAAAGAGCACTAATACACTAGGAAATTTACATATGTGTGAAAGAGATTAAGGTTATTAAATGAGTAAACAAGTAATGAAATCAGATTCTAAAAAGTAAATTAATGACAACAGTATCGTATTGTGCAGAGGTACAGCAATATGTAGTGTGGCGGTGACAGTTTAAGACAGGCCAGGATAAATTAACTATACATGTTACAGTTGTGATGTAGAGAGAAAAGGAAGGAAGAAAAGAAGGAAGGGAGGGAGGGAGGGAGGAAAAGAAGAGAGGGAGGATGGAGGGAGGGAATGAAGAAAAAAGAGAAAGGCGAAGGAAGGGGAAAGGATGGGACAGGAGACTAGAAAAGCGAAAGGAGAAAAGACCAAATAAAATAAGAAAGTGGGGAGGAAAGGTAGAGAAGAAAAAAATGTAACCTGAAAATTTAATGTAAAGAAAATATAGCTATATAGCCAGCAATTAGATAAGAGTATATAAAAATGGAAGATGAAAAATACAGAAATGAAATGTAGGACTTGTTTGTTTCTAACTATCCTTGAAGCTTAAAATGAGTAATTCATGTAACTGAAATGTAAATTCAACTCATTAAAATATTCTCTAATAATTGGTTGGAAAGCAAACCCTTTACATCCTTCAAATTTTCTGAAGAACAAAAATAATATGTTGATTTATCATACCCAAACTCTGAAAGGGACCTCCAGAAATTTGACTTTCTACTCTCTGACTTAGTAAAGGAACTTAACACACAGAAAAATGACTCAAAAGACCCATGAGTGATATCCTAATGAAATACACCTCACTAAGGTCTTGCCCTCTTCACATTTCATATCAGAGGCATAAAGCAAGTTTTTGATTATTTCTCCTTGAGTTACACTTTGGGAGGGCATCAGTATCTTATTCCGAGAAAATGGATAAAATATATTCAGCTTTCCACATTTTTTTCTACATAAATTGAATTGTGGCTTATTTGATTTACAAAGGTTTTAAAGAAAAAAAAAATTACTGTAGCTAAAAATCTAGCTTTTAAAGGATTGGAAGCAAATAGCCTCAGAATAACCCCAAAGGTCTCTTTGATGATATTCTCCCAAGGAACATTTTTGAAATAAATAAATAATTGTATATGCATTTGGTTAGTGCGAGAGCTGAAAATCTCTTCAGACACCCTTCTTGATGTGGTTGGAAACTAGAACAAGTTTGGAAAGAAATTTGATATTTTAAAACTCGGATATTTCTTCCCTTGCTTTCTACTTTCAGAAATGAGACTCTTCATGATAGGAGGGTCCACCAATGGTAGGAAACTCGTCAGTGAACAGGCAGTGGAAGCTACAGGTAGCCTGTGCACTTCTGAATTATATAATTCAGACACCTTCAGATGTTGTGCACATGGATTTCCCTTGGGACCTTATTGAAAGCTGCAATAGGATACAATGAGCAAATGTTTGACAGCACTTCCAAATACACCAGCAAGAAATGGTTTGTATATTCACTACTGCATTTTGATTTTTGGTTGGACCTGGAAAATTACATTGGGTTGGGTGGTTTTTCTGTTTTGTTTTGGTACAAAATGACTCTTTCCAAACAGGGCAGGAGGAGATGAAAGAAAATGATATTCTATTAACATATTACTCCTTTAAATGACCATCGGAAGAAATGTCTAAAGTGCTTGTGGGGAAGGGGAAATTGAACCCTACATTGCCGAGGATTTTGCGTGCCAGAAAATTTAACTTACTTAATGCCCTATTCAAACACCACACAAGAACCCATGGAAAACATTCAACTTCCACGAGGGGAAAGTAAATTTTAGTGATTGAATGGGCTAGGGAATTGTCCAGTTCTTGTTACTGCAACCAAAATGCACTGCAGATGTGTCTTTTTTTATGTTAGCGAGGACTTTCTTTCTAGTACCAAGCACACTTAGCTGAGCCATGAACCTCTTTCAAGGATTTCTCTCTGTCAAATTTGATAGTTGCTTCATTGAGAGCAGGAGCCAGTGAGTGAGCATTCCCTAAGAACCTCTGCTCATCTAAGAACATCTGTTTATCTAAGGGCCACTGCATACCATTTTTTCCATCTTCTTATACATTCCCCATCAGAGATTTTACTAAGCCGAAAACAATGAAATGTGATCATCATCATTAACAAAAACAATGTTTATGGAGAGGGTGGAGTTGAGGAGAGAAATCAGTGGGTAAATTGCTTGGAGCACAAGCATGGGGACCAGAGTTCTGACCCCTAGTCGTCACAAAGAAGTCAAGAGCAATATGCATATGTACTTGTCAGCTCTGAGGAGGCAAAGGCAAGAGGATCCCTGGAGCTTGCTGACTAACGAGCATAGATAAATCAGGAAGCTCCAGGTTCAGTGAGAGACCTTCTCTTAATAATGTAAAGGGAAGAGCAACTAAGGTCAAACTTTGGCCTACACACACACACACACACACACACACACACACACACACACACACATACACACACATACACACCACTCATATACAGGCAAAACATTACGTGAGTGGGCCCTATTCATTATTCAGATTTGTTCCATTGAGGTAACCCTGCAGGACAGGACATTCCCAAACTGCCGGGAGAACTCTGGTACGATAGCACCATAGGGATAACTCACAGCTGCCTTTTTATCCCCTCCTGTCTCTACCAGAGACTGGATCGATTTCTTGTTCAATTTTCCAACACTCTCCATTTTGCAGAGGATTAAAGGGATCTTGGGTTATGTTCTTCCTCTAAACCAGTTCATAAATAGCAAAGTCTGGCTTCCCCCCTCAGATTCCTAAGTCTATGCTTTAGCTAAAATTTAAGGCAGAAACTCCAGTCACCTTGATATATTCTTGCTCTTTTTAGAAACCAACAGCCTGTTTAGATTAAGACAAGGCATCAAATATCACAAGATAAAATTTCCATTTTATCCATGAAAAAAATCAAAGGACTTTAGGTTATGGAATGCCCTGCCTTAATTGCATCTGATTCTGATTGTTTCTTTATTCTGTCTCCATTCTGTATAAAATTTACCCATTCTGTGTCTCAACACAATCTTTTAATAATTTTAAATTTAATAAATTTTACAATGAATTTTAATAATTTGAACCTAGCTCACTTGGAGTTTGTGGCTGAAACTAGATGGATTTAAATAAACTTTTCGATTATCTAAAAAGAAAGATTTTTTTTGAAGAAAGCTAACACTATTCAAATGATGTCTCAGAATCTAATTTACTAAGATATAACAATTCTTGTGATCCTGGCACCTAAAATTTTCATTAAAATGATTAGATTTCAAATATTGCACATTAAGTTATCAAAGATGGCCTAGACAACTCAGTTGCATCCAAATATCATTTCAAGTTATCTTAAAGAATTTATAAGAGTAAAAATAATAGGCTTCAGTTACAATAATAGAAACTGTCTTCTTCTCTAGTCAATTTTCAAAAGGCAAGAGTTCACAAATCTCCCCATGGCTGTCTGTATTCCAAGGCATGTTCTGTGAATGTCTTTAGGGCCAGCACGTACATAGTCCATCAAGGGCAGGTGTCACACATTTCATGACAGATGTTACTTATTTTTTACCTCTGTTTTAACCTGAGTGCTCTGCTGACAGACAACAATTATAATCTGAGCTCTGTCTTTGACAAAGTTGGACTTTAGGCAAATTATTTTGCCATGAATCTGTTTCCAGTAAAAATAGATAAAATACCCATTATACATGAAGTGGTGGAAAATAAAACCTGTACAGCAAACATAAGCATCCAAGCACTGGACCAGGCATGTAGTGCCAGTTCAGAAAATGAAACTCCCTCCTCCCCATCCTCTCCTGTACGCAGTGGCTAGACCCTGCATCCTTGTGTAGTAAAGTGCTTAAAAGTGGCCCATGGGTTCACATGACCATACCTACACAACTCCCTTCCTATTCCATGTGGTACTTTGCCTCTTCTCTGCCCAAGACATGCTATCAGGGAGAGACTTTTGAAAACTCAGGAGGTCTCAGGGTTCTAGAAAAAGATCAAAATACAGACTCTAAGATTAAACTACAATAAGTAGATTAATTATTTTCTTTATTTCTGTGACCAGACACCTTAAGAAAGCAGTTTAAGGAAGGAAAGGGTTTATTATGTTTTGCAGATTTAAGGAGGTACTTTCCATCATGCCCAGGAAGACATAGCAGCAGGATCCCAGTATACCACATCACATCCACAGTTAAGAAGCAGAGAGAGGAGAGAGAGAGAGGAAGACAGAACAGTGAAGGAGGGAGAGGGGAGAGAGAAAGATAAAGGGGAAGAGAGAGAACATGAAGCCAGACTGGGCTGTAAAACCTCACTGGCCCAACTCTAGTGACCTACTTGGTCCACTCAGGCTCCACCTCTTAAAGGCTCCACAGCACTCTCAGACAGTGCCACTAGCAGGAGACAAGGTGTGCTCACTTACAAGGTTATGGGGATATTTTACATTTACCATAGCAATAACTAAAATAATAATAATACAGCCTTTGATGAGTGCATGACACACCCTGTTCTTCCATATTAACATTCATGTTTTATGTGTGTACCATAGATAACACTAGTTAGAAAGGTGGAATTAATAAAATTCACTTCAGAAAAGCAACAGTGTTCAAAGGATACTGGGACTGTGATGGAAGCTGTCCAACTGTGCCTCTTGAATAAAGGTCAAGGGTGTAGTTGCATCCTGGCCTAATCAGAGCCAAATAATGAGGATTCTTCAAGCAACTTTTCAGACAGATGTGCCAACAGTAATTTTTCTTCCTCTTTACCTTCTCATCCTCCCCCTTAGTCTTTTGGTATGTGTAGTATGTGTATGTATGTGCATGTCATGTGTGAATGCTTTTGTACAGATGTGTGAACCTCACATACATAGAGATACAGAGGCCTGCATGGATACAGGGGCCAGAGCAAGATATCTGGTGTGACCTCTATTGCTCGTCCACCTTATTTCTCTAAGACAGAGGTACTCACTGAACCTGGAACAATTCATTCTTTAATAAGACTGGATGACCCAAAAAACCCAAACAATTGTTTTGTCTGAAGATTGAATTTAGGTTTTCATGATGCTTACATACCAAGAGTTTTTATTCACTTAGCCATCTTCCCAACCATGATACTATTGTTTTTGTGCAATTGTTGCTGGTAACATGCTTTTTTCTTTTGTTAGTTTCATGAAGAAGTTGATGAATATTGAAGGACACTGGAAATTGCTTTGTATTTTTGGTTCTGGGATAGACAAGTAGAAGACATCACTGAAGTTAAAACACTGCTCCTCCTAGAGAAAATGTGCCCAAAACAAAGAGGAAAGGAGACATGTTAGAAACCATGTGCATAAAGTGCTTTCCTCATATTTAACCTCAGTGAGGGGGCCAGAGAAGGGGGCTAAGATTCATTTTCATCATATTCCTTCTCATCACTGTCATCTAGTCCATAGAGCTTTGTGAGCAGTTTGGGACTCTGAGGTTTACTTAGACCCCACCAACCACCAGCCCAAAACCCAGTGGCATGATTCATTATAGATATAGGCTTGGTATAAAGAAAGCAGAATTGACATTTGAATCCATTTTTGTCAATGACCATCTGTACATCTATGAGGGCATTCAACACATTTTCTTGACATCCATTTTCTACATGATAAAACTGTCCAGCGAGACAACATGGTATGGACCAAACTGGGTATGACAAAGACACCCAAAGAAATGTCCTCTCTGCCCATTCACTGCCTGCCAACTTCCAGTTGATGGAAACTCTATGGGAGAAATCAGAATTGACAGCATGGTTGCCAACATGGGAAGCTTGGAGGATCACTCTTCCTCCTTCCAAACTCAGGGAAATACAGAGAGACTGTATAAACAGCATGGATCTTCCTGTCTATTGTTGCCCTTCTAAATTTTACCACTCCAATGTGGCTCCAGAGCCAGTGCAGCCTAAAACTTCTGTCTGATCTCATGCAGTACAAACACAAGAAATAAAGGGTATTCCCAGTCAATCAATCCATGTCTTCAGGAGAGGAAAAACATTTTCCTAGTCTGACGAATGAACTTGAATTAAGAGAACACTTCACATTCACAGGTGGGCCAAGAAATAAAAAAAAAAAAGAAAGAAGAAAGAAAGAAAGAAAGAAAGAAAGAAAGAAAGAAAGAAAGAAAGAAAGAAAGAAAGAAAGAAAGAAAGGCAATAAATAAAGAAAGAAAAGTATCTAGCCTTGGGATAACCTTGGCTCTGTTCTCAGGGCATGAAAGGAAAGAGGCACACTGCAACTTTCAAAGAGCAAACGCAATACGCCTTATGTAAGGGGTTGAGTACCTACAGACACCCTTAAATAAAAACATCAGTGTTTGAGAAACATAATTTATCCTGTTCATTGTTATCTGTGAAAAGGCTTTCCTGGATGTCTGCCATAAAATCAACATATTCGCATCATTCGGGATCTATTAATCTGACAAAATTTCAGCAATCCACAATGATTTGGGCCAGATATTTGGCACCAAATGTAAAAATATCTCCAGACTAACGTATGGGGTTGGGAATAGGGGCAACAGAAGATTCTTCTGGAATCTTTATAAGCTCAAACATCTGGCACATACAGAATTTTCCAACTTGGCCACCTACAAATGAATGAAATTAGTATCACCATTACTACCTAAAAGACATGTTATATATAACTACAATAAAACCAATAAAGTAAAAACAATAACAGTGAAAATAAATTAAGCCTTAATGCACTTTCATTAACCCAGAAGTGGCAACTATTTATTTAGCATTGGGGTGTATAACCTTCCAAACACGTGTGCCCATGAATCTAGATTTTCTTGTTCATTATCATAAGACACTATATGTGTTATGTAGAAGTGAAATCTTAGTGCACATTATGGTGGTTTGATTCAGGTGTCCCCCATAAACGTAGGTGCTTGGAATGCTAGTTCCCAGCTGAGGAAGATTTGGGAATTCACGCCTCATAGATGTGGTGTAATGATGGGGGCAAGCTTTTGGGTGGTATAGCCAGTTTCCCCATGCCAGTGTTTGGCACACCCTTCTCTTGCTATGGTCCACCTTCTGTTGGCCAGGGGGGTGAAGCCCACCCTCTGATCATGCTGTCATTTCCCCCTGCTATCATGGAGCTTCACCCTCGAGCTTGTGAGCCAAAATAAACATTTTTTTTTTTTCCCCACAAGCTGCTCTTGGTTGTATGATTTCTACCAGCAATGTGAACCTGACTGTAACACTCATACGCTTTATTTTTTTGAGTGTACAAAATCTGTGAGGTGTTTGTGCTCATGTGTGGTGTATGCACACATGTGTTCAGACCCACATGCCCCGTGCATTGTCATGCAGAGGCAAAATCATGTGCTTGGGTATCTGAAACCAGGTCCATGACACTGTTTGGGAAAACTGTGGAATCTTTAGGAGGTGGTGCCTTGCTGGAGGAAGGATGTCACTGGTAGGTGGAGGATTTCAGCTATTATCATTCAACCCCACTTGATGCATCTTAGCATCTATAATTCCCCCATGTTGATGTGATGATGTGGCACCAGCCATCTGCTTCTGTCATGCTTTCTCCGTCATGATAAAAAGTTCCCCTTGAAATTATACCCTTTCTTTCCATAAGCTGTCTCTGGATGTGTATTTTATCCCAACAATTGGAAATTAACTGCTACAATATGTCATTGTTCTATAGAATATATTTTGATATCAGATTTCCATATTGACCCTGAGCAACTTTTCATATAAAAAGTAGGTGTGGGCTGGAGAGATGGCTTAGCGGTTAAGCGCTTGCCTATGAAGCCTAAGGACCCCGGTTCAAGGCTCAATTCCCCAGGACCCACGTTAGCCTGATGTAAAAGGGGGCGCATGCATCTGGAGCTTGTTTACAGTGGCTGGAAGCCCTGGCACACCCATTCTCTCTCTATCTGCCTCTTTCTCTTTCGCCTTCAAATAAATAAATAAAAATAACAAAAAAAAAATTTTTTAAGTAGGTGTCGTATAATCACTATTATTGGGCTCCTATTCCATATTTGGACACTCTTTGTATTATTGGGAAAGAAATTTGGGGGGAATAAAGTATGTGATTTATTTACCCTCTTCAATGTATCCATTGGATGAAAACCATTTCTTCAGTTACTGTTGGATCCTATTGTTCATTGGAAGTTTCCCAAAAGAAAAATGATCCCTTAAGTGTTTGTCAAATAAAACACAATCCATCTTTAAACATGACCATGTCTTTAAGTTAACAGGATTCATTTATAGCCTCTGTGAGTACCAGACTCTGTTGTAAGACTCTAAAGCTATTAATTAATTTGACTCTCTTAATTACCCCATAAGATTGACTCACTTAATAACCTCAGGCTCATAGATGGGAAAACTGTGGCAGGAAGAGGTGAGTCAATCAGACAACTCATCATTGGAGGAGCTGGGATTCAGATCAGGCAGTTAGTGTTTGGAGTTTATCTCTTCATTTTAGTGTTTAGTTCCTACACCCATAACCTCACTGAAACAAGCATGCTCTCCAACATGTTTCTTTTGTTACTGAAAGACTACTTTTGATGTAATCCCAAGAAGATCTGCTGTTGCTTGAGAACAATTCCCCACATATGTAAAAAAAAGCTCAGAATAAGCTGAAATCAAGAGAATTAATATTACTATGATTGGGTTCTTAAGTAATGACTCAATTTGGGGGATTTGTGTTTATTGCTACTCTGAGAAAAATTCAGGGTTCTCTTTGCAAATAAGGAATGGAGGTGAGGTACATATGGGAAGATGGCTCAGTGGATAAAAAAAATAATAAAGCTTGTTATGCAACAGTGAAGACCAGAATTTGGATCCCTAACACTTATATATATGACTGGTTGGATGCTTGTCTTTCTATAATCCCTGTGCTCTGGAGGAGGAGACAGGATATTCGTAGGGAAAGTTGGCTATCTGAATCTGTGAGTCCTGGCTTCAAAAAAGGACCTCAGTAAATGATGTGGAGAGTGAGTGAGGAATACCTGGTGTTTTCACATATCAAAGTTCTAGGTACATCCTTGGGAGAACTGGAGATGGTACTAGAGTTTCTCTATGAGGGGGTCTGTCCTGTGCATGTAATATCCCAAGGAGGAAATGAGCTCTCATGTAGAACAGGGTAGACCAGGAGGCAAGTCACCACAGACTGGAGATAGTGCCTGAGTCATACTTGCAACCAAACATGCATCCTGAAGGCAGTATATCCCGAGTGAGCTGCAGAGCCAAAAGCTCAGAGAAGAGTCATCACCTACATACATAGCCTAAAGACAACACTTGGCTGAGATTAGATGAAAGAGGCATGTCTGAATTCATAAATCTTCATAGACCACAGTATAGATCTAAGGCCCAGGTAAATACATGGAGAACTCTTGTGCATGGTGGCTCATGCCTATAATCACTGCACTCATGAGGCTGAGGGAGGAGGATGCAACAAGTACTAGGCCAATATTGGCAATATGATGAGTTCCAGGACAACTTATACAGGTGATGACACCCTGTTGTGATTTAAATGTGAAATGTGCCCCTAGGCTCATGTGTTTGAACACTTGATCCCCAGCTGGTGTGGCTATTCAGAAAGACTGTGGAACTTGTAAAGAGGGGCAGCCTTAGTAGAGGACATGCATTATAGGTGGGGACGCCTGAGGTTCTTCCAGTTAGAATTCACTTCCAGCATATAATCTGCTTCCTGACTGTAGATAGGATGTGACCAGCCAACCTCCTTCTCCTACTACCATGCCTTTCCCACCACGATGGACACTATCCCTTTTAACTAAAAACTGAAATAAATAAATCCTTCTTGAAGCTGCTTGTTGTCAGGTATTTGGTCACAAAAATGAATAAAGTAACTAATACACATCCTGTCTCAACAATAGCAACAAAAATACCTTGGGTCTTTATCAGATAGGCCTAAAGAATGGGAAGAGAATCTAGTGCAGAAATAGCGTCCCAAGTTCAAGAACAGATAACATGTTCACACCAAGGTACCAGTTCCGTTCTTACCACCTACATGCTGACAGCCAGAGAAGGCAAGCCACTGTGAGCTCCCATCCAGAGCAAATCAGGTCTTGGCAAAGGGGCTTCCCTCCAGGGAACCATCCCAATTCTTACTCAGTGGCTGCCACACATGGCTTTTCTGGGGCTTCTGTAAGCTAACACTCTGGGTGACATAGACCCACATGACTCAGCTCTTTTTCAAAACTGTGAGCTGGAAATGACTCCAGTGCTCTTTCCTTTGGCACTTTCCCACACAGTCCAACATAAAACCTAATCACATTAGCTTATATTTTTATGCAAGTTGTAATTTGCTTCTGAGAGCCCCAAGAAGTTTTCTTCATCCCCAATATATAAAGATCAAAGCCAAACAGATGAGTGAAGTGATATGTCCCTTTCTTCAATCATTAAAGCTATACATTAAAAACCGATGAGCAAGGCAGAAATGTGTCCCTGAGCCAGGAAGTCAGTCAGGATCTAACTCGACACACATCTACATGCACATGCATACATATGTGCACACACATGCACACACATTCTTCTAATTTAAGCCTGCCGAGAAGCTATTCCCAAGTGTCACCCTCCTTCCCATACTTTACCTCTAACCTTTAAATGATAAGAATATGTTTCTTATTTAAAATTTTTTAAAAAAATAAATCCATAGAAATGTCCCTGATGATTGAAAACAGAAGCTAGCCATTAAGACAGTCTCATTGGGGAAAAAAAATCTAATGGAAAGTCAAATGAAATGGAACACCACCAATGTATTTTATCAACTGCATGCTAAGAAACCACACCCAACACATTTTATCAAAGGAATGACAGACATGCTGGACTGCTAATTACCTACAGGTTTCTCTTCTAAATTTGTGTTCCTCATGGGACAAAGCCTGAGGGATGAATATGTAGACTGTATGGAGAGAGGTGAAGTTTTCCAGTGATTCAGAAATCCAAGGATTTCCCATCCTTCATTTTAAATTCATTTAAACACTGAGCTAATCCAAAGAGCAACATGCCTACTTAGAAAAGGGCTGGTACTATATTAGCAAGGTTATTTCCCACAATCAACACAATTTAATATCAGTCCAGAATTTGTGTTATTTTTGTTGCTTTGTGTCCAGTTTTGTTTTCTTAATAAAACTTAAGTCTGAGGAGGCAAAAAAAAGTTGTAAAAATTCAGGAGAGTCCCATAATTGCCACACATGGCCTACTGTATTTTTTTAATTTTTTTTGTCTCTGTTGCCCAAGGATTAGTCCTAGATCTTAGAAGAAATATTCATAAAGTTATCTATCTATCTATCTATCTATCTGTCTGTCTATCTATATCATCTGTGATCTCTCTGTCTGATCTTTCTCTTGGTCTCTCTCACATGCACACACCCAGAGATGAACAGAATTGAATTTCTTCATGGATGTTAAAAGGACTCATAAGATTTGTTATTGACAGTAACTTCTGGGGTAAGAGAATCATATTTCTGACTGCTGTACCCACTGGAGAGTTGTCCATGCTTCAGTAAATAATCTCTACCTATGCTTACATAAGCAGCCCTACTTTAACTCTCTAAATCACAAATATATATCTATAGCTACACATACCTATACACAACATATGTACATACATACATACATACATACATACATACATACATACATACATGGGAAGAGGAACGATTTTAGTGAAAGGGGAATGGAAGATTATAATGGGGTGCCTATCATAAAATATAGAGTATAGTCCTGGAGAGATGGCTTAGCAGTTAAGGCACTTGCCTGTGGAGCCTACAGACCCAGATTTGGTTCTCTAGGTCCCACATAAGCCAGATGCACATGTTTGTGCATGCATCTGGAGTTTGTTTCCAGTGGCTAGAGGCCCTGGCACTCCCATTCTCATTCTCTCTTTCTTTCTCTCTCCCTCTCTGTCTCAAATAAATAATTTTAAAATGTTTAAAAATATAGTATATACACATATGAAATTAACTAAATCAATCAAGGTAAAGCTGTGATGCTCACCTAAAGATATTTATGTTTTGTTAACAATGCTATGAGAATATTTCATATAGAGTGAACAACACCACAGCCTTTGCCAATGGGGAGCTGGCTATGAATTTGGGAAAGATGGCTGTTGAAACAATGACAAAATTAAAGAGTGTTTATGCATGTAAGAGAGAGTGTATGTGTGGCACAGAGAAAGGACAGGGAGAAAGTGACTCAAAACTTTTGTTGCTCATAGGAAATCTGTCCTTAGTATTCATTTAAATAAGAAAACCTAACAGAGACCCTGAGCAGGCTGGGCTTTTGTTCTTAATGGCTCCTTGTTTAATGAGTATACCTGTTCTTACTTTTGGCTGGTTTCTGGAATGCAATTTAACAAATTCTTAGTGATTATCTGATAATGCCAATCATAAATTTGTGTGAAATATAGAAATTTATGCTAAACCACAGCTCACATCATTTGTCCTTTCTTCTGGGAGAATGGAAAAGATTCATTCTCATAGTGTGGTGATTCTAAGATCATGATGAAGTTTTTTTTTCTTTTTCTTTCTCCTATAAAAGTTATCTTTCAACTTCTCTTCTGTTCACAGTTCTCCTCTGGGGGAGGGGAAGCTCCCAATGTTTAGTTAGGTCTGGGACAGATGGTTTATCACTTCAGCCACTTTCTTGGAGATCTAGCTTCTAAGCAGTGGGAGCGGGAGCTGGGCTTTGTAGGATGGAAGCAAGAAAGACCAGCCAACAGAAACAACGGAACTTTGTGTCAACACCATCCTGTGCTGATGTGAATGAAATATAAATATTGCACAATGAGCCATTTAAAAAATCTTCAAAATATTACGCTCTAACATTATGGGGGGCTAAGCAAGTGACCTTCCATTTCATCCCAGCAGAAGTTAATAGCAGCCCAGGAGCTGAAAAACCACCTTCAGAAACACTTAATGTTTAGATCCACTTAGTGGTTGGAAAAAACAACTTTAAAAAAAAATGTTTAAGAGCTGCTCCAGCAAGTGGAAACAGTAATTCCTTGTAAACAAACCTTTAACATGAAGATATTTCTCAGTGGCAGAAACCCCAACTTCATAAAGTCAGATTTCTGACATTTTTTTTCAGTTCCTCAGAGACTGTCAGTTGATGCATCAAATAAACAAACGGGAGAGATTTTCCATCTCGCATGTCAATGAAGTGTGTATCTGATAAAGTGAATGTGATTCTTGGATGCCTGTCAACTGTGGAGAAAATCAGAATGAAGCATTAGCATGCTTTCTGCAACGTGACTGGCTCCACAAGAGACGTTCATGAGAGTTTTAGGTGTGACCTAAGTGATTTGGGTTAATTTCCAAATGTATCTCTCCTACAAACTACCCCAGTGGTTCTAATTAACTGTGCCAGTTCTAACCCAAAGTGTTATATCCACCTGGGAGTTGAACACTCTCTTTTCCTTCTATACAATAACCCAGACATGCTGAGAAATGTCAAGATAGGTCAGTACTCATGAAAGAAAAGGTGTCTAGAACCTCAGGGTCAGCCCTTCCTCTCAGACTGGACATAATTCAAGCATACACATTGAATGACATCAACAAAGAACTTTTTATCCAAGGCCTTATTGTGAATCTACAATTAGAAATCTATGCCATTAGATCATAGGAAAGGACTACTCTTCTTATTTATTGTTTTAGTGGTGTGTGTGTGTGTGTGTGTGTGTGTGTGTGTGTGTGTGTGTGTAGGCTAGTCAGAGTATCTTGCTGCTACAAACAAATGCCCATCTAGCTTTATGTGGGTGGTTGGGAATTGTACTTTACCTGGCAATCTTTGCAAGCAAGCCCTTTTGACTACAAAGCTATCTTCCCAGCCCCCAAAGTACTCTTTAAGAGCAAATATGGTTAAAAAAAAAAAAACCCTTCTATCTCTCAAAGAAGGATTTTCTTGTTTCATCTATATCCAAGCTTTACTGCATCCACCATGTAAATTTGAACATTCTATTTGAATCATTTTCTTACCCCCAAAGAGTAGAATTATGCCCATTTCACAGTACAAACACATCATAGTGTTAGTAATATAGAAGGTCAGTGCACGTGAAAAATGTTTGGTTTAGTGCCTAGCATGTAGTAAGGGCTCAAAAACAGGCATATAATGTTTCTATGAATTTATTTAATCAGTTGGTTTTAGAAAGTAAGGTGTTCAGCTCTCAAAGAAAATATGTAGATTTTTTTTTTTTCCCGGAAAATGGGTCACTAGGAGAGAATTAGGTAAAGGGATAGCTTTGCTTCTACAGATACGTTGTTTCATACACGGGCAACCCAGGTCAAAACTTCTGTGTAGAGCTGGAGAGACAGGTCAGCAGTTAAGGCGCTTGCCTGTGAAGCCTAAGGACATAGGTTCGTTTCTCCAACACTCATGTAAGCCAAATGCACAAGGTGGTACATACATTAGGAGTTTGTTTGCAGTGGCCAGAGACCCTAGCACACCTATTCTCTCCCTCTCTCTCTCTCTCTCTCTCTCTCTCTCAATAAATAAAAACAAATATTTTAAAAAAAAACAAATATTTTAAATAAAGAACTTCTGTTTAATTGTGAGTCAACATTTCCACCTTGTATATGACTTGATGTGCTGAGAGTACTTGGGAAACTTCACATGGGGACTCTATTCAAATAAGTAAAACAAACAGATGCATGCCATGTTTTGCTGATGGGAGAAAATCTCATGGAGACATAACATCCAGAGAGAAAACCTAGAAGCAGGAAGAAGACTGGGAGATGGGTAGATAATTTAAAGTATATAATGTAAAGGTTAATAATTTTCAAAGTAGCCACATTTGGCTGAAGAGATGGCTCAGTGGTTAGGAGCACTCCCTGTGTAAGCATGAGACCTGAAGTGGCTGGAAGACCACTAGAGTCCAATTCCCTGGACACGCATAACCAACTGGACATGGTCATACCGGTCTATAACCCCTGTCCTATAGGGGTCTGGAGTTCACACACACACACAAACACACACACACACACACGTAAACTGTGGGATCAGTAAGAACAGGTAGATGGAGTAAGACACCTGATATTCCACTGTGGTCATCACAGGTTACCACAGGCAAGTGAGTGGGGTACTGGACAAGCATATACATGTGCATAATCCACATTGCACACACATATACACCACACACACACACACACGCACACCAAATAAATAAATTGAAAACAAAAACAGCCATCCTGGATGCTCACTGGAAGGGCATTGAAGATCACCTTGTTCTGTGTCTCTGGGAACCACACAAACTCAAGTTCTGAATGAATCAGCCACGATGTCCGTGGGCAGAGTAAGATGGCAGCAGGTGCTGTGAGTTCCATCCCTCAGCTAGTTTTCAGTGCACTTGTGCCTCAGTATCTGCAGAGGACTGGTTCCCAGGCTCCTTGTGGATTCCAAAATCCATGCTCAAGTAAGTCATTTATATAATACTCTGTTCACTTGCTTATAACATACACATGGCTTCCCAAGGGCTTTAAACTATCTCTATATTATTTTCCATACTTAATACAAATACAACATAAATACATGTATGTATGTATTTATACATATATATGCATATATATGTATGTATGTAAGTATGTATGTGTGTGTGTTGTTTATAAAATTTTGTAAAGAAAATGTTTATCTATTTGGCTGTTTTTGTTTTCTGAGTACTTTTAGTCTACCATTGGTTGGAACACTGTATTCAAGAAGAAATAGAGCCTACTGTGTCTTATTTTCCTAGATCCTATTTGGTTTACACCTGGCTTATAAACCAAATGAAACAAAGCAATGCTTCTTAAATTTGAGCTTGTGTAAGGATCACTGCATAGCCTGTAAAAAAAAAAAAAAAAAAAAAAAAAAAAAAAAAAAAAAAATTCACCGTGCTTTGCCCAGTATTTCTGATTCAATAAGTGCAACAATTTGCATTTCTACCAAGTGTCTAGGTGAGGCTATGATACCACTCTGGGGACATTGACTTGGGAGATTAATCTGTTCCACTGGCCACAGGTATTTGAAACTGAATAATAGTCACTCAATCATGTCAGATTAAGTAAGATGGTGGAGTTGGGGAAAATTCGTTTCTGGTGAGACAGAAAGGAATGAGTGAGTATTGGATGTGTCATGGGGGTGGGTCCTTTATGAGGTTTTAAGTTAAACAGTGATTATTTCTTGGCTTCAGTTGGGGAAGAGACGGGAAACAATGTAAATAAGTAAAATCATAAAAGGTTGTGGTGATGATTAGTACAATAAGAGGCAAGATTACAAAGAGGAACATGGGTGGGGGTCTGCATGGTCCTGCATAGTGACTGTGAGCACACAGTTAAGAGCCATGGGAATAAAGGAACTGGCCCCTGGCTGTAGGGGTAGACAGTACTCAGGCAGAAGACACAGATGTGAAAGACCCTGAGTCAGGAGCTTGTGTCACTTGAAGGACAAATGGAAGGTCACTCTAGCTAGTGAAGCATGGGCAGGTCAGTGTGCCATAGACATGAGGTGTTAAGCATCTGAGAGAAAGCGGTGTGGGTGTTGAGTGAGAAGTCCTCAGCACCTTGAAGGCTGTGGTAAGAATGCTGGCATCCCTCTGTGTGTTTCTGTGCCCTGCTGGAATGAGGATTTATTCATCAGTGCAGAGGAGACACGTGGATCAGATGATGGGGCCTCTGACCAGGGAGAGATTCAAATGCACCCCAAGGACACACCCAGTAAACCATGGGGTGTATTAGGAAGAGAGGACAGAAGGCTACACTGAGGTTTGCGCCTCAAGCAGGTGGAAGTTTCTGAGTTACCATTCTCTTTGGGTAAGCCACAGTGAATGTGGCCCCACGGCACACCACGTCCAGAAACTGGGAAAACAGCCACCTCGGTTTTCATGATGAAGAACATCACAGTGAAGTCACTTGCTCAAATGTTCACTGGGACCAGTGAGAAGACAAAGCCCAATGGACTGAGCCATAGTGACTTCTCAATGGAGTCATCAGTGATGTTCCCAAGAAGTGAAGCAGAGCGAGAGGTGGAGACTAACAGGTTTTTAACTGGGTTCTGTTCTCAACATCCCTTCTTTTCCTCTACTCCACCTGATCAGGCTCCATCCCAGGGTCAAAACCCAGTGACCCTGTTAGCCTAATAACGTTCTGATTTTATTTAGTTTGGCTCTTGAAGATTTAAAGTAAAAACTTCTTGGGCTGGAGAGATGGCTTAGCAGTTAAGCGCTTGCCTGTGAAGCCTAAGGACCCCAGTTTGAGGCTCGATTCCCCAGGACCCACGTTAGCCAGATGCACAAGGGGGCGCACATGTCTAGAGTTCGCTTGCAGTGGCTGGAGGCCCGGGCACCCCGGCACACCCATTCTCCCTCTCTCTCTCTCTCTCTCTCTCTCTCTCTCTCTCTGGCTTTCAAATAAATAAATAAGCAAAAAAATTAAAAAATAAAAAATAAAAACTTCTGGGCTGGAGAGATGGCTTAGCAGTTAAGGTCCTTGCCTGCGAAACTTAGGACCCAGGTTCGATTCCCCAGGGCCCATATAAGCCAGCTGCACAAGGAGGCACATGGGTCTGGAGTTCATTTGCAGTGGCTGGAGACCCTTCTGCATCCATTCTGTCTTTTGCTAGCTGCCTCTCTCTCTCTCTCTCTCTCTCTCTCTCTTTTAAATAAATAATAAATAAATAAAATATTTAAAAGAAATAACTGCAAACATTTGATTTTACAGTCTAGCCACAACGCACACCACTCCCTGTGGCTTAGGAAAGCACCCTTCGGGCCTTACTTACCTTGCCTCGGGAAGTATTTGAGGTTTCAGTGACTCAAACCAACAAGCCAATGGGAGCTTAACTATGAGAAAATGCACATGCCCAGAAGAAGACCATGGACTCAGACATATGACTCACACCTAACTCTATCAATGACCGTCTATGTGACCTTGAGCAAATGACCTATATTTCCCTATGTGTTATGTGCAGATAATAGTATCTATGTTGACCTGTTATTATGAGACTTGAATGAGAGAAGGCATATGTCAAATAATGCACATAACAGAACCAGTACTGAGTGCTTGGACATGATTACAGATCAACTAACAGCAGTACACTTTTCTTCAGGAAACAGGCATATTTTAGGTGTTGTGGGCCAGAAAGTTTCACCAAAAACATTTAGTTGTATCTTTGTGACAAGAAATCAGTCACAGAAAATCAAAGGCAAGGGACAGGAGAAATGACTCAGCAGTTAAAAGATGCTTCTTGCAAAGGCTGCCAGGGCAAGTTCAATTCCCCAACCACCCACATAAATCCTAAAGCAAAAGGAAGCATAAGTGTCTGGAAATCTATTTGCAGTGGCAAGAGAGCCTGGTACACCCATATGTGTGTGCACACGCACATGTGAATAAATAAATAGATAAATGAGTTTTTTAAAAGGGAAGAAAATCCAGTAAAACTGTGGTAAAGCCAACAGACACAGGTAGGGCTAATGTTTGCAAGTATTCTATTCTAAAGTGCTCCACATCAATTGAATATATGTATCCAGTCTAAAATCATACACCGAAATTTGACTCCACAAAGTGAAGGTGTTTGGAGGTGGGGGATGTTAGAAGGTGTCTAGGATATGAAGATAGAGTTTTCATGAATAGGGCTGGTTCCTTCATAAAACAAGACCCCCAAGAAACCAGGCCCCTTCTGCAGAATGAGGCCCCATGGAGAAAAGGACCATGTATGTGTACATAGGCAGGCCCTTAGCAGACACTAAGTATGCTGATACCTTCGTAAGACTTACTAGTGTTCAAAACTGTGAAAAATAATTTATATTTTTAATATCCTAGGGCCTGTGATAATTTTGTTATAGCAACTAGAATGGACCGAGACACAGAACATTTGATATGCTTTTCCTAATCTGTATAGCTGCTCATTTAACTTTCCTCTGATGCCTGTTTACCAGCTTCAGTTACAGGGCAATGTTCATACTGCTGTTTATTTATTATTTATTTATTCATTGTATTACTATTTGTTCATGAGAAAGAGGGGGTGAGAGAATTGGCAAGCCAGAGCCTGTATCCACTGCCATCAAACTCCAGGTGCTTGCGCCAATTTGTGCACATGCCTCACCTTGTGTGGGTTCTGGAGAGCTGAACCAGGGTCCTTAGGTCCCACTGGCAAGTGCCTTAGAAGCTAAGTCATCTTTCCAGTCTTATTTATTTATTTTAGTGTGTATAAGTGGGTCATAGTGGGGGTAGAGCCTCTTATGGCTGCAAATGAACACCAGAAACTTACACTACATTTTTTTGTCCAGCTTATTTGGATGCTTTGGGAATTGAACCCAGGCCATCAGGCTTTGAAAGCAACTACCTTTAACCTCTGAGTCATCTTCTCAGGACTATTCATATTGGTTTAATATGTCATAAAGTGACATCACAATGCCATTCATTACTGCCTTCAAGTG